>NC_046160.1:116640131-117359298 GCF_011064425.1 Rattus rattus | reverse complement strand
CAGGGGCCTTCTCCTTTCCTCTACTCATTCCCCCAGCCCCAGTAACTTTCACTTGTCCTTCTCCAATCTGAAGGATAGCACCGAGAGTCAGGATTTATTCATATTTATGTCACTATTATTATTTATTAGTACTCATACTCTTACTCATAATAGAAGAGCGAACAGATGATTCTTCCAAATTGAAAGCCACAGAACATTGAGAGGATTCGTCATGGTCTGAAGCCACATGATCCGTTATGGTAGCCACTAGCCATATAATTTAAATAAAAGTTTAAGCTGCTTTTCAAGTCAAACTAATAATTTTTTAGGCACCCAGTAGTTATATGAGATAAGCATGCCTACCCTCACAGAAGTCTATGGAACCAAAGGTATCTAAACAAAACAGAAATGGCCTGGGCACTCTAACCTGAACACCTCTATTCATTTTTCTGTTTTACCTGTATATTATACTGAGCAGGCAAACATATACTGAGACCTCCTTTCTCTGTCTCTTTCCCTAGCAGGAACTACTGTCGTGAAAATGGTTCAGTTTTCAGACGTAGCATGTTTTCCCTAAGTCAGAATGCATGTACTCAGGAATAGTAGTAGCATTTAACATTTTTTTTTTTGTTCTGATGACGAACTCAATACGTTTCTTCACTGATGGTTCGGTTTAGATGCAGAAGCCCACAGCCACTATTAGGTAGGTCTCAGACAATTCTGTATTCCATTGCACACTATGGGGACACATTTGGTTTTATATCTATTTCCTTAAAAGATTTCCATTCTCAAAAGATTCTGAGTCAGACTTTTTTTTTTTTTTTGCATTTTTTTGCTTGAAGTCAGATCCTTCTGTGAGATTCTTCAGAGCCAAAACCTCCATCCAAATAATAGTTCTAGAAGCCAAAGATGTTAAAAGCGCAAAGGTTTCTGTGCCATGTGTTTACTTAGAAGACGGTGAACAATTGCACAGATTAAAGGTGAAGGTTTTAATCTTTCCCTGACAAGGACCAGTGCTCTTAGCATGCCATAGGGATATTTTTAGTATTTTTAAAGATGTATGGGTGTATGTCTATCTAAGTATATGGCACATGTATGCAGATACCTTCAGAGGCCAGAAAAGGGTATGAGATACCTTGGAGCAGGAGTTACTGGCAGTTGTGAGACAACCAGTATGAATGCTGGGAACTGTGGTCCTCTGAAATACCACCCAGTGTTTTTAACCACTGAGCATTCCCTGTATGGTCTGTTTTTAAGTAATGGCCTTGAACAGTGATCCTCCTTCCCCCACCTCATGTGAGCGGGAATTGCACGTGTGGACACAGTTCTGTGGACCAGTTTTATCGAGACTTTCATATGAGAAAGAAATGAAATACAGTCTTTTCTCTCCTAAGCTTCTCAACAATTAGGTATACCTCTGAATGTGTTAAATAAGCCTGATCTGAACTTGAGCTCCCCCAGAACTGCAAGTAATACACCTATTTACAAGCTGCTTGGTCCGTGGCATTCTGTTACAGCATCGAAAAGTGGACTAAGGCAATTTTCTTGTGGCTGTGACCTTCAACTTGAACTTCTCCTCCCCTGCCTCAGAATGCCCTTCAACACTGGAAATACAGGAAACCTGAAGAACTAAGCAAGAGGGCGTAAAGGGAAACTTGGAAGTGCACCTGGGACACTCAGTATTTCCCTGTGGGAACTGCCATGTGCCTATGACTGATACCTTTCCAGGAGGTGACAGCCTGGTCTATTACATTACATTTTGTGGGCACAGAGTCGGGGAGAATATTCTAGAAAAGCACTTCACTTAGAAGCTTTGAGGTGGAAGAGAAGTTATGCTAAAAGAATAGGGGTGGTCTGTCCTCATGCCCCTGATTCTACGGACTCCCCAGACAACCATTTTGTCTAGTTCACAGGACAAAATACTTCAAAGGGAATTTGGCTTTTCCTGGGAATAAGGGTGAACGTCACCTAGAAGGACCTAGAAGGATTGTAGGCTTGACAGCACCAGAGCATTCATCTTCATTTTAGGTCAGGACCCTGAGATGGATATGTGCTCCAGTTCATTCTGACAGGAGATGGGTTAGCAATTAGATTATGAGACCACCATTGAGCCAGGGAATGACAAACTAATCTGCTGTAAATTGTAAAATTGTTTTCAGATCTTGCCTCTTGGACAATGTATATACAGACAGTTTTCCCACAGAAAAATTTCACATTTACTCTCCTCAAATAAAACTTTAGCAGTTGTTGGTTTTTCTTATGTAAAGATCTTTCCAGAGACCATTAAACACCTCCTTCCTCCCTCTGTTCTTCTCCTGGCTGTGAGTCATTGAGATTTTAATCTGAAAATGCAGCTCAGCAGGCAATCATTAAATCCCAGAAACTTCCACCTCTTAGCATATTTCTAGATCCTCTGATTAGCTAGAATCTAATACTAAACAAGTTGTCAAAGCAGACAATCTCATTGTGACATTATTTTCTTGGCATTGAGGAAAAAAAAAAAACAAAACAAACCATGACCTACTTTATTAGCAGTATCCTTAGTCAAGCTTATAATGATTTCTGGCCTCTGCCCTTTGGTGATTTCCAAGGGATCTAGAAGCCTATATCACCTTGGCTGATATGTGATATAACTATTTAGTACAGCTAGGAAATTAACTGTTCACCCTTTAGCCTGGGGCTTAATGGAATCCAGTCTTCATATCACTGGCACTACTTAATAACTCACACACAACCTCTTTCCCAGGCTTCAACAAACGCTGACCACTTGTTGCCTGGGCTGAGATTCCTCATTTCAGTCTTGCCAGCAATGCACATCCTTCCTGCTCACTCATGAATTCACTCAACAAATAGTCAATTAGCACCTACAACATACCAGCTGTCAGATGCTCAACTATCATGGAGAAGCTACTGCATTCATTCTTTTCAGAAAATCAGGTAGTATTAATGTTTTGTTTTGTTTTTTACCTTAACTATACAGACTTGGTTCCTGTGGTTAGCCAATTCTTACCTTAAACTTCAGGCTGTTTTTTTTTGGTCACCACGAGTCCCTACGTTTATAACACAGAATTGTATGAATGCAGGAGAAGAGTAGAAGCCCAGACAATTTAATGTGCTTTGAGGACATTATTTGGTATATGAAGCTAGAGTTCTAGACCCTGCTTAGCCCAAACAACTTGACCATATGAGGCAGCACTGAATTCAGTGTTAATAGCGTGGTGTTCAGGAATCATTGTCTGCTTCTGTGATTTAGCTTCCTCGTTCCTCATGAATTGGAGGTGGGGGGGGGGCGGGAGAAAATTAAGAAAGTTGGTAACTTTGCCTGGAGGCATCACAAGCATCATTTGCTCTGTATTCCCGTAATACTCAACACATACATCTATATGTTACATATTATTTTCTATAACCTGCCTTTTCCATTACGGTTTCCAATTCCTACCCTGTAATTTCTAAGTACACATAATTACTACTTCAGGTGTTAAATTCTACATTTGCAAGTATCTACACCCCAGCCCTCCAAAACAAAAGACAGCTAGCTAAATACAATTACCACATTATGAAATGTGCAAATTTTAGCAATAATAATGGTCTAAGAATATTCAGACTGAGACAATTTTCCTCAGGTTCCTGAATTAAATGACCAAATGATAAAAAAAAAAAATCTACATTTCTTTCCTTTGATAATTTTGACTTTGTGTTGCGTATTTAATAAGTGACCAAATTCCACATGTTAGGAAACAGAAAGTAGAAATTAACAAGAAAATTGAGTGTTAGTATATGAATATTCACAGCCTGTCTCTGGAGAGAACATTTTATATCCTCCTGGTTCTCAGCTCAGTGTTCACTGAAATAATCCTTTCCCCAGCTGCTGGAACGTCTCTAGGCATTGAACATGTTATTTATTACAGGAGAAGCCGAAGAGGTTTGTTCTCCGGTCACTTTTCTACCAACACAGGTAGACTCCTGCATGACCTTAATGTTGATGACCTGTGGCTTAATTAGGACTAATACAATGCTAATTGTATGTGATCTAAATATAGTGCTTTTATTACCACACCCCCAGCAGTTCCTGGTAATGTTGCATTGGTTATAAGAGTCACTCAAAAATCATCCAGATTGAGTGAATTGCTTAAACATTAATTACATTGGAAAAACTAAGATTCTGCCTCACAAAACCATAGAGATGAGTCAGTTCAACCTTTGGAAGATGATTTGACAATGTTCTTGTCTGGTTCCCAGCCTCTATCCCTTCTCTACAGCTTGATTCTGTTGCAAGATCATACTGTGAACCCTGAGATTGTGTGCTGGAAAACCCTCTCTCTAATTGTGGTGGGGCCCAGCCCTGTCACACACCTTTCATCCAAGAGCTTTCTGTTTATTGTAAACAAGATTAAATAAAGTCAACCGTAAGTCAAGAGATAGAGCAAGCAACCAGTGGACAGGGAGTGGACATCGGAAAAAGCCATAGAGAGTGGGGGGAAGTCAGGAGGTCAGAGAGAAAGACACACAGGAAGTAGAAAGGAGGGACTTTCAATTGGAAGGGTTTTTAAGACAGTGTGAAAAAGGAGAAGTGGCCTTTCATTTGAGATGTTGGCTGAGGAGGAAGATCAGCTAGGTGCTTTCTCTACCTCTCTGAGCTATCGGGTTTTCACCCTAGCATCTGGCTTCCGAGTCTTCTTTGATAAAATCAAGCAATTGAGATTTTGTTAAAAACAAGTTTTTACTCTTTATTAACAGGATCTTGTGCCTTCACCATTGTTAAATCTTCAATTCTTGTCAAAATTCAATTCAATATGCCCCTTGGCCTGGAAGTTCTATTTATGAGGGTAACATACTGATATACTTGTATGTGTAAGATATAATCTATGTAGAAGGGGAGTTATAAAAACATTATTCAATATAGAAAGGATTGAAAACAACCTAAATGTCCAGGAGGGAAGGGCTGATTTAAACCCTGTGGTGTACTCATAGAACAGACAGTTGTTCAGCATTTAAGTATGAGGTAATTATACACAGAGCTACTAAAGCAGTTAAAAAACACTGTTAAACGAGAAAAAGGTGAGCATACTATGAAAAATAACATCACACACATATGTGTGTATGTGTGTGCATGCACGCGCACATCTATAGTGTATAAATAGCAATGTATACATATACACGTGCTATGTACTATATGTAAATTTATCAATGTATTAAGAACATGCCTAGAAGTATGCATAAGAAATAGGTAACCACTTGCTCACAAGGAGGATATTAGTATCCTAATGTATTGCATGTAAAGAAGGAATCCCTTCGCTGCCTGCTGAACTTGCTATGACCGTGCCTCTTGTGCATACATGTATATTATTTACACATACTAGCCTTTTAGTATTTTATTTATTTATTTAATATGAGTGCTCTATTGGCATGTACATCTGCATGCCAGAGAGGGCATCAAATCCCATTATAGATGGTTGTGAGCCGCCATACGGTTGCTGGGACTTGAACTCAGGACCTCTGGGAGAGCAGCCAGTACTTTTAACTGCTGAGCCATCCCTTCAGCTGGCACATATTAGGTTTTTTTAATAAAATAAAATGTGGTGTCCCTTATTCTCATTATATCTGTGAAGAAACTGAACTTCGTTGTGGCTATTAGAATGGATTACATAAAAAATCACACATAATCAAGTACTTCTAGTGCATGTGAGCTGTGCAGTGTTTTCCTTTGTCTTCTCATTCTGACAACATGGTATCAGTCTGTGTGTTCTACAGTTTCTTCATGAACGATAAGTCAGAATATTGACAAATAGACTATATTTAGCTTAGAACTAGGTCTAGGGCATTTTCCTTTGTGCTTCTTAAAGTATGGTGTTGCCTAAAAGCAGCCATTCTGAGAATGCACAGATGATTTTTAAAGACTGACTCAGGGTATGCTCTTTGCTTAGCCCAATGCTTGCCCATTTCTACTCACAAAGAGAGAAGCTGGAATATTTTGAACTTGACCTTTAGTTATTACAGCATTCGGAAATCTTTTAGACAGTACCTAGGTACCCACTTGCAATGACTTGCTTGAAAAAAGAGAAACAATTCAATTATTTTAAAGGCAATGACTTTGATTTTTCACTCTTCTTATTGTCAACTACTGATACCTATTGACTTAAGAGCAGATAAATAGATTATGTTCAAAGACTGAACAGGGAGGGTTTTTAATCTGTAATAAACAAAGAAGTTAGAATCCCTCAAAAAATAGTGAAACTTCGTGTCAAGACGAATTTAGCACATTAAATCTGCTGTAGGTTTAAATCAATGCAGATGGCGCCAAACACAACACAACAGAACAAGATAATACGAGGGAAGATTCAGAAACATTGATCATAGCCAAAATACGCCCCAGCACTGTGAAGAGGTTTACTTCAGTAATATCTGTGGTCATTGACTAAATCGATAAAACTCATTCTTTCAAGAGCATCCAATTATCAGCTTACTGTTGAGCAGACATTCTAATAAATCAGCATACTTTACATAGAATTAGACAAGGGCAACATGCAAATTAATAATAGTGCAAAAAAATCTGGGGTGAACTCCCAGCAGGCCCAGAAAATCATCTTGTGATTAATTGTTTCATTTAAATTTGGTTCATAGAAGCAAACATTTCACAGCCATACCCATCTGATGGGTAGTTTATGGCTAGCCGTATTAATAGAGTTTGATTAAGCACTTAAGAGAAAAGATCAATACACCTTTGTCATATTTACACAACAAAAGGCAGCGTGTCAGTGAGAGGAAACCAACAGGAATGGAGGTACTATATTACTCACGAAGTTAGCAGTAATATATTTTACAAGCACTTTAGTCATTTAGAAAATGGGCCTTATTAATAGAGCTCAGCAGCTTAGATGCAATGAACTGAAAAATGAGTAAAGCAAAAGAATTTCCAGAAACAAAATAAATCAAGTCAGTTAATATCGATAATTTTTTTTTTGCAAGAAGCATACACAAATTACAAGTAAAAAAGATTTGGTTTACACCTTAGCAAAGTATTATTAATTATGGCTCAGGGCATGTGAAGGAAACTTAGATAACTGCTCTAAAATTGTCCCGGCGTGTCATGAGCCCTCTTGCAAGATCCACTGAAAATTACCACCCCTTAGCAGAAATGTCCCACTAAATCAGCATCTCATTTTCATCTAGTGAGCCTGCTCAGTGGGGTCACCAATCATTTACAATACCGGGAGAACTTGGACATGAGCTGGGTTCCTGATGATCCCAAGCAAATGCTTCAAGAAGAGAAACCAACTTCTCAACATGGAGGAATTTACAGAAATCATCACTGTTCCTTTAGGATTAGAGCCCCTGGATGGGTCTACACTGTCTTGGTCCCACAAAATAGAATAAATAAGGCTGGCTCCTGAGTAGATTGAGTTTAAAATTTAGGAGCTGAAACTTAGAGAGGAACCAGAAATATGTTACAGTCTACCTTGTATGTAAGCAGGAAAACTGCTAATGGGAAATGGGTAGAGTTATCAACTCTGTAACCCAAGAAACCTGGGTTTGGGGCCAACAAGATGACTCAGTGGGTAAAGACACTTGCCAACATCCATGATGACTTGAATTCGCTATCAGAACCATCTACAGGGTAAAAAGAAAGAACTGATAACTGGAAAGTGTCCTCTGATCTCACTCCACTGTGTTATGCACGTGCCGCACACCTCCCTTCCCCTAACACACAAAACAAATCTGGGGTTGACTCTTCTAACTACATTCCTAATGTCTTAGTCTTTTTGGGCGTGGTGGTGGTTTGTGTGCATGTGGTGTGTGTGTGTCCTCGAGTGTGTATGTGCAAATGTGCATTTGTGTACACATACCTTGGGGATGTGTTATCATTGTTGTCACAGTAGAATGCTACTCTCTGAGTAGCTTACAAAGAGCAGAGAATTCTTTCTTATAACTCTAGAGTTGGAGAAGCCCCCGGTGAGTACCGGGTACAGGCCCTCACTGAGCAGTGAACAAAGCATATGGATTAGAATTCGAGAGACTGGATACTCAAATTTTTGTCTTCTTTAAAGGCCACTAATCTCATCACAGGGGGCTCCATCTACTCTCATGACCAAATACATCCCTACTTACTTTCAAAAGTTCTCAATATCAAGTACCACTAGGGCATACGCACTACCATGCCTGGTTTAATGTGGTGCTGGAATCAAACCTAGGCCTGACATATGCTAGGCAAGCACTGTCAACTGAGCTATACTCTTGGTTCCTGTCCTTATAAAAAGGAGACTGAATATAGTGAAAAAAACTTGCTTAATATGTGATGGGTTTATAAACTTAAAACAATTAATCTTTTCTTATTACTGTTGAGCTTTTTAAATACCAAACTCCTATCTCACCCTAGACCAACCATATCAAGATTTGTGGAAAGGAAAACCAAATTTTAAGATTTTTAAGTTCTTTGAACAGATGCACTGAATGAAAAAGAGAGAGATCGAGAGAAAGGAAGGAGAGAGAGAAAGAGAAAGAGAGAGAGGTCATGACTGCTTCTTGTATGGTGGAAGAGAAGGTTCATTGTAAATAAAAGGGAGAAAACATGTAGAGGCAGAGGCATCTGGATCATTCTGAGAGTACAGAGTGAACATGGCCTTGAACTAGACCGTATGAGCGAAAGCACAGGGAGGAGTAGAGAAGGGGGAACTAGGCAGGCTAGTAGGCCAAGAGGCCAAAAGGTAAAAAGAGTAAAAGGGACCTGTATTATATAGGCAAGAGCAGCTGGGGGAAGGGCAGCCAGTACCTGAACTGGAGAATTTGAGTAGAGGGTGGGGTGTGTCAGACAGGAGGACTCTGTAACAGGTAGGGACTAAGGGATTCTGGGAGAACATGGTGGCCAGAGTTTTGATGTGTTAATAGGCATCTTGGTTAGTCTTCTATCCTGGTTCTGAGACCTAACATGCACTATAGGAAGACAGAGAAGTGCTGACTTGTAGAGCTTCTCTGGAACACCCCAGTCATTTTGCATTACCGTGACTCAAGGGGTGATGTTCACAGAAGCAGCAAAGCCTGGATTTTGCCAGTAAGTTCAGAAGCAGGACTCATTATCCGGTGAACGACCACCATCTCCACATTTGCTAACCACATTTGCCAGGTTTCTAATCGTTTTTATGTTTGATTCCAATCTCTAGGATTATTTCAAATGCTGTTCTTTCCTTTTATTTGTAACATAGCAGAGGAGGAAATTAAAAGGTGCCAATTAAATGTTTTCAAAATTGTCTTTTTTATATATATACATTTTAATACCAACAATGGCCATTGTGGCCTGAATCACAGCAATTAGAGCTCGTGTGTGTGTGTGTGTGTGTGTGTGTGTGTGTGTGTGTGTGTATGTGTGTGTGTGTATGTGTGTGTGTGTTCGAGCGCGCGCACAGATATGTACAATTTTTCACTCTTCCCCTTTATTCTATTCCACTGTCCTCTCTCACATGACACAGGAGCCTGGCACAGTAACTTAGAGTTAGAATTGCTGCAAGGTAAAATGTGTTATGAACGAGAGTTAAAATTACAGGTCATCAAACTCCACTGGTTATTCTGTCAAGCATTAGGGAAGAATGCAAATTATTAAAACTCCCGGACAATCAATTAAAATTGATCCTGGTTTGCTCCTCATTGATTCTGTGGCTGAAACTTGGACAAGAGGGAGTGTCTCTTGGTGACAATAGCTATGAAGTAGTTCCACATGTCCATATTCTTAGGTGCTGTGGTATATTGAACACCCTTTGTAAGTGGCAGGTATTCAAGATAGAGATCATTTAAATGCGGGGGAAAAATATTATCTGGGGAAAAAATACAAGAAAAGGAGATGTTTCCTGTAAGCCAATATTCAACAATGACCTAGTCTATTAGAAATCTATCGCTATTCATGTTTCAAGGGGGAAAAAAACCACCTACAGATGGGTTTCTGGAAGAGAAAGGTGCAAACTGATAGGATCTGAGTGGTGTAATGTCTAACTGACTGGCAGACAGGGTTCTGTAAAGAGCTGACTGCTGCTGCAGTTCAACTTCTCCTCCTGATGATTTCCTTTGTGAATAGCTACTTCACCTCTTAGGGGCCAGACTCCAGAAAGACACCTCCTTATTACTCTGTTTTGTAAACCGTGTCACTACATTGACACTCCCTGAATTCGTCTCTGTAGACTATCTAATCTGCTTCCTGCCTATAACCATCAACCTTCATCATGTTGCTAGATGGGATTTCAATTCCAATGGTGGGCCTAAATGGGATTACTGTAGAGACCGTCCCTGATCCAGCAAGCCACTGACTTCTCAGTGTGATCTCTAGGCCGGTATCATTAGCTTCACTCTAAGACCTTGATAGGAATACAATTTCTTATGACCAGATTTTGTACTACTGAATCGGAAACTCGAGTGATGGGGCCCAATTGTCTTTGTGTTAGCAAATGTTTCTGATCCATGCTAAAATCTAAAACACAGCAGAGCAAACATTGCTCTGAGACTTCACCGTGGCAGTCTTTGTGCCCAAGAATGAGTGTGCACAGCCTTATAACTTTAGTTCCTGGCATGGGATGACTGGTTGGCAGTTCTACAATGTCATTAGCCACAGGAAAGGTTGCCTGTCTTGTTCTGTAACTTTACCTTAGGCTAAGATCAATGGCAAGTTAGTATTATGTTCTTCTACCTTGAACTCCAAGGGACATTTTGTACTTGTAGATGAAGATTTCCCTTGGGCCCTGGGTATTATTTATCAGAGGACGGATGACAAATGTTTGATGCAAGAGTATGAGTGGGCAGTTGTTACTTGCACAGGTGATGGTGTACTTATGAACTCAAGTTTCCAAGTAATCATCTCTGAGACCGTTTCTTCAACCATATATTGAACTGGAGGCTAGAAGTGAGATGTAGAACAACTAGGAATAAAAACAGAAAGCACGACTTGAAGGAATGTGTGCAACAGGACTCTGACCAGGCATATGTGAAACAACGTCCTCTGCACTGTGCGCCCTCCTTAAGCTTTCAGAAATAAAACCATAGGATTTGGAGACAAGAGAGATTCTTAGCAAACAGAATAAGATGTCTCTATCTCATAGAAACGAAACCATGGCCATCTAGACTAAGGTGCAGCAATGTTAATGCACAGTGATGACATACGAACTGAGCCAAGAGCAAGAACTCTGTCTTCGGTCCTGTTGTCCTTGCATTGCTTTACGCTGAGCCATCTGAGACCTGCCAGGACTCAAATCTCCTCATGCTGAGGGAGGGAGACTCAACTAACTGATGTCAACCGGTGCTGACAGACACACTGTAGGTCACAATGGGGGGAAAAAAGGCGAAAGTCTTGTCTCCTGCAGTTCCCAGCAGACCTGAGAATCTTTATAAGTACTGACTAACAGCTAAAAGTCGAGGCAACTGGTCCTTGCTGGTTTTTCTGTTTTGGAGTGAATCCTAAAGTAATTATCCCTAATGTAAATAACAATTTAGACTTTGAAGCATTGTGAAGAGGGTGACTTTCAGGCACTAACAGAGTGCTTCCCTGTCTCTCGAAGCTTAGCTTCAGCATGACAGAATACTGCCAGAGTATTTAAGGTGTTGAAGGGTTTCTAATGGCCTGGCTCTAAAATTAAGCACAATCACAAGTGAAGAAAAGTCAGATGCAGAAATCCTTTACTTAATGTAATTTTAACCTTATTTGGAACTGTGAAGATGTTTTATTATGCATGTAGGAAAGTCCTGGAAAGGAGTACATTGAAGTATCAGTGATCATCATTATAGTTATTTAGATGGTTATGAGCCACCATGTAGTTGCTGGGAATTGAACTCAGGACCTCTGGAAGAGCAGTCGGGGCTCTTAACCACTGAGCTATCTCTCCAGCCCAATTATAGTTATTTAGAAAGAGAATGACATTGCTCTCTTCCTCCCGCTTCAGGTTTGGTATGTGTTTTTTAAAATGAGTGTTTATTACATTTAAATCCACAATAAAAATCTTAGGAGGGAAGAAAATGCAAGCAATTATTCTTTCACTACTGTTTCCTCAAATTCTGTTACAGGCAAACGGATTTCAATCTATATGTTTATTGGCCACCCACAAAAGCAGCTTCTTTTGAAAAAAAAAATAAATTAAATCATTATCAAGAAATCCTTTATAAGGATTCACTAAAGATTTTAGTTGAAGTTTACGTTCTTGAGTCTGTTCAAATTCCAAACACACATGGGCTATGACCCGAGGAAGGAAGCTTAGGCAAGTTTCTGATTAACCTTGGGAATTATGTTAAGTTCCAAGGTCATGGAAATTTTTAGAAGTCACATCTTATGACTATCAAAACTATTGAAGATGGCCTTTTAATTTGGAAATAACACATTGAGGACTTCAGCAATTATTTCTTTCTGTTTTTTATTGGATATTTTATGTATTTACATGTCAAATGTTATTCCTTTCCTGGTTTCCCCTCTGGAACCTCCCTCTTCCACATCCCCTCCCCCTGCTTCTATGAGGATGCTCCCCTCCCACCTACCCACTCCCACCTCCCTGCCCTGGCATTCCCCTATACTGGGGAATTGAGCCTTCACAGGACCAAGGGCTTCTCCTTCTATTGATGCCAAACAATACCGTCCTCTGCTACATATGCAGCTGGAGTCATGGGTCCCTCCATGCATATTCTTTGTTTGGTGTTTTTGTCTTTGGGGGCTCTGTGAGTTCTGGTTGGTTGATACTGTTGTTCTTCCTATGGGGTTGCAAACCCCTTCAGCTCCGGCAGTTCTTTCTCTAACTCCTCCACTGGAGTCCCCATGCTCCAATGGTTAGCTGCAAGCATCCTCATCTGTGTCAGTAAGGATCTGGCAGAGCCTCTCAGGAGACATCCATGTCAGTATTCTGTCGGCAAGCACTTCTTCTTGGCATCAGATATAGTGTCTGGTTTGGCAGCTGCATAAGGAATGGATCTCCATGTGGGCAGTCTCTGGATGGCCTTTTCTTCAGTCTCTGCTCTACTCTTTGTCCCTGTATTTACTTTAGACAGGAGCAATTCTGAGTTAAAATTTTGAGAAGGGTGGGTGGCCCCATCCCCCAACCCGGGGCCTTGCCTAACCTCTGGATATGGTCTTTACAGGTTCTCCCTCCCCTTTGTTGGGCATTTCAGCTAATCTCATCCCTGTTGGATCCTGGAAGCCTCTTGCTTTCCTGGCATCTGGGACTTGCTAGTGGTTACCTGCAGTTCCCGATCCCCCATTATTACACAACTGTTTAAATTCCTAACCCTCTGTATCTCATCCCTGACTCCTGTCATATTTGATCCTGCCCCTCACCCTACTTTTCCCTCCCCCTCCTCTCTTCCTCCCAAGTTTCTCCAACCCTTTAACTCCAGTGAGTATTTTGTTCCCCCTTCTAAGAAGGAGTGAAGCATCTACATTTTGGTCTTACTTCTTGAGTTTCATACGGTCTTTGGATTGTATCTTGGGTATTCTGAGCTTTTGGGTTAATATCCACTTATCAATGAGTGCATACCATATGTGTTCTTTTGTGAATTGGTTACCTTTTTCTAGTTCCATCTATTTGCCTAAGAATTTCATGAAGTCATTGCTTTTAATAGCTGAGTAGAACTCCATTGCGTAAATGTACATTTTCTGTATCCATTCCTCTGTTGGAGGACATCTGGGTTCTTACCAGCTTCTGGCTATTAAAATAAGGCTGCTATGAACATAGTAGAGCATATGTTTTTGTTTTTAAATTTTTTGACAGGTTCACCTGGCATATGCACATGAGTTTGTAACTAAATTTTAAGTCCTCCTCTAATATTGTGGCCAGCCACTAAGTAACTATAATTAAATACGTTGAAAACTTAAAATATTTTCTGAAATGAGATAATGTATGAATAAATAATGAATTTTTTATTCTATTCATTTATTTAGAGGTAGTTTCAATATATTTCAGACTGGCCTTGAAATCGTGATCTTTTTATCTGAGTTTCCCAATTGCTAAAATATATGTATGTGTTTTTAGACAGTTCCAGGCCATAACTAAGAAAAGACGAATTTTTTAGAGCTAAGATTCTGAAAAAAACAAAGGGAATTTCAGAATAGAAATCTCTTGAACAATCTCGTTACAATAAATAAAATTAATGTACCCTGGTACCCAGTTACTAACAACGACTATGGAGAATTACGATCCAAAAGGTTATCCTGGGGAAGTGGCCAGAGAAAAGGGTGCTCTGGAAGGGAAAAATGCAGAGCAGTGAAATATGAGTTTAAATTATCAAGACTAAAAAGATAATTCAAAGAAGAAAAAAGCAAATCTTCACTTTAAAATATTTCTGTAAGCAAAATGCAGAAAAGGCCATCATTCCAGAAAAATCTAGTCACTTGTAATTCATTAGCTGTCTATTTATCTATATACTTATATAGACAGATAGATATAGATTTTATATATTATATATATAAAATCTCTCATCTCCCATCTCTCTCCCTACATTCTCAGCCTTCTTTTTACTTTTTACTTTTTACTTTTTACTTTAAGAAAAGGTCTCACTAAGTCTCCTAAGCTAGTTTTCTGTTTACTATTGACTTAGTTAGGGTTTTACTGATGTGAACAGACACTATTATCTTTTAAGGTACTCTTATAAGGAGACATTTAATTGGGGCTGGCTTACAGGTTCAGAGGGTAAGTCCATTATTATCAAGAGGAAGGATGGCAGTGTCCAGGCAAACATGGGGTTGGAGGAGTTCCACCTCTTGTTCCAAAGGCAGCTAGGAGAAGACTGGTTTTCAGGAAGTTAGGATGAAAGTTTTAAAGCCCATGCCCACAGGGACACATCTATTCCAACAAGGCCACACCTACTCCAACAAGGCTACACCTTCTAATAGTGCCACTCCCTGGGCCAAGCATATGTAAACCATCACAACTATGTCTTTAAAATCTTTGTCTGCCTGAGAAGCTGGGATTATCAGACTAAATTATGTGTGGAGTTGCTTCTGAGATTAAAAATAATGAACACATGATTATATATCAATGTTGAAAAGAGCTAGAGCCAAGACTGGCAGCTAGCTGTGGTCATTCGCAGTACTGGGTGCTGTGCAGCCGTGACAAGGGGCAATGGAACCTCTAAACACTACAGCAGAGTGAGTCCCGTGGATGGTACATCAATAGGGAAAATAATCAAGATACAGAAAGAATGTGTTATAAGCTGTGTTATCTAGGAAGGGTAGAATGATGCTTGTGTTTACATTTATGTGTATTTGGTTTTTTTTTTTCAAAAATGGTTCTGCATGATTTTGTGTGTGTGTGTGTGTGTGTGTGTGTGTGTGTGTGAGAAAGAGAGAGAGAGAGAGAGAGAGAGAGAGAGAGAGAGAGAGAGAGAGAGAGAGAGAGAGATCTGTGTGCCACTGCAAGTGTGTGGAGATAAGAGGACAACTTTGAGAGTTGCTTTGCCATACAGGTCTTAAGAGCTGAACTCAAATTATCAGACTTGGTAACAAGTGCCTTTAGCTGCAGATCCATTTTTCTCAGGTCCATATGTGTATTTGTGTTTGTCAAAGAACACAGAAAAGGGTAACTCGAGAAGCTAATAAAAGTGGTTAGCCACAGAAGAAGAGAAAGCAAAAGAGAAGAAAATGAAGATGGAAATTATTAAGTGATAAAAACCTTCAGTTATTTGTGCCTTTGACTTGGAAACTATGCAAATGTTTTGCATAATTTAAAATAATTTTTTTACGAAAGGAATCCTTTTAAATTAGAATTCACTAAACTAAATTAATCTTGCAAAATACATTAATGTGACAGTAGTGCCATATCATTTCAGATTACTTTAATATAAAGCCATTGAATAGTTTTAGTAGAATGAATTAAAAGACAAAAACAACCACAATGAAATACTAACCTCGTGCATCTTAAAAGCTGTTAGTGAAAGTACTTACACATATACGTTAGATTTTTGTTATCTTGACACAAGATAAGAGTCTTTAGTCTCAGAAAAGGAAATCAATTGAGAAAATGGCCCCATCAGATGGCTTGCAGGTAGGTCTTTAGGGCATTTTCTTGGTGACTGATTTGAGAAGGTCCAGCCTATTGTGGGTGTGGCCACTCCTGGACAGTTGGTCCTTGATGATATAAGAAAAAAGCTGAGCAAGCCAGAGGGAGCAAGCCAATAAACAATGTCCCTCAGTGGCTTATGTTTTGGCTCCTGCTTTTAGCTTCTGCCTTTACTTCTGTGATGGACGACACAGAGAGCATAGCCCATGGTGGACGACACAGAGAGCATAGCCCATGGGCTCTTGAGGCACTGAGCCATTAGGAAGTCCACACATGATATGGTCAGTTTACTCACACAAACACTCTTTATAATACCATGCTAACATAAAAGTTACACTCATCCTAGTTGGGCAGGCAGAACGTGCTATTGCAGGGTTTCACTGGGGAATTTTCTCCCATGAAGATGCTTTGGAAGCTTGTAGACTTGACACATGTCCACTGTGAAGTTTTTCAGCTGTGACAGACTGGGAGGATGTCACTGATGGGGGCTCAGGAGGTCCTTGGGAGTATAGGCCAGTGCTGACAGGCAGGCCTGTGTGAGTCCAGCAGTGGTACCAGAAGTTCAATGGTCACTGTAATCAGGACCACACACAGAGGCTGGTCTCAAGTCCTCTTGCCAGTGGGTATCAACACAGAGGCTAGATAAGCCATCTCACAGGAGCACGACAGTGTTAGAGACCATTTCCAAAGTGCCATTTTCATAACATTTTTAGCATTGTGCTATCAGGGCTCACAGCTTGGGGTTGGTTCACTAGCATATCAACACATCCATGGACTTAGTTCATTAGCACTGAATGCAACAGAGCTGAACTCAGGGCTGGAGCAGAAATTACTCAGAGCATACCTAGGATATGTGTGCCTACAGCAAAGTTAGCAAAGACTAGTAGAGTTATGTCAAAGGAATAAAGCAAGTCTTGAAGTGGCTGCCCCACTGGAAAATCAGATGTCAGTAAACAAAAGGATGGCTACCAAAAATGCACTGAAAGCTGCATCTTTTACCTTAAAAGGCACCAGGCTAAACCCTTAGATAAGGCTCTTCTCAACCCTCATTGGACACTCCTTATAGTAGAAGACAACATAGATGTCCCCAGTGCACAGAATAAGAGATTGTGGCATGCTCAGCACTAAGTGGCATATACATATCACACCCCTGACTCAGACGCTCGGGGAACTCCTTGGAGGAGAGGGCAGAAAGACCGTTAGAGACAGAGGTGTTGGATAACTTCAATGAAACAATGTTATCTGGAGACAGTTGCACATATAAACTCATAGCAATTACGTCAGCAGGCACAGGATCTGCATAAACTCAAGCCAAACAGAATCCTGAGACAGAGAAGGCACAAAATCTCACCACTAGTTGAGGAGCTATTTGATAGCTTCTGGGTGGTGGATAGGCAGTTTTCTTTAAGGGTGTGACCCTACATAGGTCAACTATACTGCAGGGCCTAACCCACTTGCAAGAATAGTTGGCTAGTAGAAATTGATCTTGATGAGTTTGGGAAAAATAAGAAGAATCATAGTTGGGTAGGAAAGAAGGTTATAACAGATAGGGTGGATGTAGAAAGAGTTGGGGGAGGGGGAGACCAAATTACATTGTACAAAATTTTCAAAGAATTAATAAAAGTACAATTTTTAAAGTTACTAGGATTTTAATTGTTTAAAAAATTATTATTTATTCGTGTGCTTTTTATATATGTCTCTGTATACACCCCAGGAAGTCAGAGAGGGGCCAGCTCTCTGAAGTCGTGGTTGTGAGCTGCCTGATGTGCATGCTGGGAATCTACCTTGAGTCCTCTGCAAAAACAGTTCTGTGCATTTAACCCCTGAGAAGCTTCTCCAGCCCTAGAAGTTCCTAGGATTTTAAAGTCATTCCATTGAGGGCCAGCACGATGAACCAAGTGGGTAGGGTGCTTAATGACAAGACTGATTAGATGAGCTCTGCTCCTGGATCACATGTTGTGCAGGCAGAAAACTGATTCTTGTAACTTTTCCTCTGACTGCTACACACCTGCATGTGCCACTCCCCATCTCTACACATACATGTGTGCACACACATCCTTAAACAAGATGGACCAATAAATGCAGAAAATACTTCATTGAAAACTAATGGACGAGAAGAATCAAATAGGTCACTGTGATTTCAATGTAAGCCAAGTAGTAATCTAGCAATTATGATAAAAGCTGTCCAACATATAACATTCAAATCCGGCTCAGAAACACACAAATAATAATTGGAATAAGAGGTCACGGTGAAGCCTTTAATGGCAGAGAAAGTAAATGAAGTGAGAAGACAGACTGATCTTGAAGGGTGGCAAGTAGGGACAAGCTTGAGTGGTGACACAGGTTTCAGGGACACAGCTTCACAGTGCTATACATGGGACAGAGGTTCCAACTTTTCTAATTTCTTAGGCAGAAGTTACTTAGATCCTGTATCTTGCATACAACATATGATAGCAGCTTGAGTACCATGGAAGATGAGGAACATGGTTAATTAAAGCACACATAAGTAGACTAATCCCCATCTTTGTTTATCTCAATGGTGAGTGTTGTCTTAGAATCATGGTATTCAGAGGAGGGAGCAATCCATAAACAGACTTACTTGCATCGGATAGAGCTCAACTCATGCCTTTAATTAACTGGCACACGAAGTTTGTGTACACACATCAGCAGCACATAGCCCCGGATGAAGGTTGCTAACCTGCACTTGTTCAACAGTTTCAACAGTGAGTTCTAATGGAGTTTTATTTTTTTTAAGTTAGGCAGCTTCATAGACTTACCGTTTTTAATTTATATCCCCACCCTTATTCTAGCACACACGTAAAAATAATGTAGATCCTGTAAGTTCACGGCATGTACATTTTTAATGAATTAACTCCTAGTCAAACCTAGAAGTAATAATGATCAATACAAGTTATTGCCTAGTATGTATTTTCATCATGGATCATTTGTTGATTCCTCATGTGTTTTGTATATAGGCTATCTATGTAACATGTTAGGAAGTAACAATTATCAATATCAAATCCATTGCTAGCCGAATTGAATGGAGGCATCAAGGACCCAAAGGCTTCCTGGGTATCACAAGCAGGAAGCAGCAGCAACTGTAGAAGAATAACTAGGAAAAAGAAAATCAGATTAAATAATTAGTGTCAATTAGCCCCAGCAAAATCATTCCATAAACAATTGGTCTCCGGTGCCCTGCTTAATTATGTGAGGCTTCTATGATCCTCACCAATCCTGCTTTGATTCATGTTGACTCTTGAGTTTCCCAGAGGTATAATTAATTATTGTCTTGTACATAAACCCCTGGCAATTAATGGCAGGAGAAAACAATAAAGTGCCGTCTTTAAAAAAAAAAAGAAGAAGTATTCAAGAAGACCTTGACTGTGTGAATGACCTCTGCAGTGTTTTCCAGGGGAGACCCATCACATAGTTAGAACAAGCGGTTTGGGGTTGTGGCTAAAAACTGACAAATGAAACACAGGCGCTCCCCACTTTGTGCACCACAAAAGAAAGCCCTGTATGCCACATCGCTCTTTAAAATGCTTGGTATTCACTCCGCACCATTCTAATTCGGTCTTGGACCTAATTAAAATACATTTTCAAACACCCAATTTAAATAATCAAACAGTTTACTTTGAGAGTATTGTAGATAGTGCAACCTACAGCCTATTTAAAAAAAAGATCAAAATTAAAATAGCATCCAATTATTCAGGTGTTCTTTGAAAGCTAGCACCTGGTCTTACCAGCTCCTAAGTGGCAACTCAATCTTCCCCAGAGAATGGCAGATGCTAGCAAGGTTATCACACCAGCAAACAAAGCTTGATATGTGGTCTATAACTGATGGTAGTTTCCCTCATAGGAATATTTAGGTCCTTTAAAATATTTCCCTGGAGCCAGGTGTGATGATTCGCCTCTGTAACTATGACACTCAGAAACCAGGCAGGAAAATTGCCACCAGTTTGAAACAAGCCATAGTTATAGTGAATACAGCAGGCCAGTCTGGGACACAGAGTTACGCACTGATTCAAAATGAAGCAAAGCAGAATTTCCCTGGCATTGGTTTTGGAAGGCCCTAAAAGCATTACTACACATATAAACAAACCCTTAGAATTTCCAATTTAGGCTGAGCATGGTGGCTGAAGACTTTAATTCTAGTACTCAGGAGGCAGAGGCAGATGGATCTCTGTGAATTTGAGGCCAGCCTGGTCTACAGAGTGAGTTCCAGGACAGTCAGGGTTGTTACACAGGGAAATCCTGTTTCAAAAACCAGAAGAAAAAAGTGAAGGACTTCCAATTTAATTGGCTATTAGGTATATAAATCTAAACAATGGTCCATCTGAAATTGTGACCCGTTATACAGTTGCCATACTGAGGCTGTAAATAGTTTTAAGATTCAACCCAAATGTTGATTTACATGTGTACCCACAAAATTCAAAATGAAGCACCATCTATGGAGACAGCTTGTTTTTCTGCAGACAACATTACATTGTTATTTTAAGGTTGCAGGCAAGCGATCTCCCCTGTCACGTCCTCTTTGGTAACAAGCACTAAGCTGAGCTTGTAGCCTCTCATTCACAGATTCCCATAAATCTTCGGTGATTGTGAGAGGAGGTTAGTCCTAAGTGAGAGAGATAGAGTGTGACGCTATTGAATCCCACGTACTAGATAACAAATAAATAAGACAGAAGATAAATCACAGCCCTTCAGTCTTTACCATGGAAATATTTTATTTTCTTAGTAAGTTGTCAAACTCTATTTAATAATAATAATATTAGCAAATATAACTTTGTAAAGCAAACTGCTGAAAACACAAAACAACAAAACACACAAGGTAAAACCGGAAGCTCGTCTCCTTCTACAAAGAGGCTTGATTGTGTCTAGAGAAATTAAGATGATTGGAAACTAATCTCTAAAACACATAAATGCAAAGCCAGTGACACCATGATTCATGTCTAGTCTATTTTCCCAAATAACATGGAAATGTTTTCAATAAAAATTACTTTTAAATACTATTCCTGCACATAACGAAATTAGTAATAATACATCTAAGCCATGGTTTTGCAGTTAGGTTTTCTCCAGTGTTGATTGACTTTAAAATGTATCCCACATAAGCAGAGAGAATGAGGAAAACAAGCAAACCAAAAAAGCACAAAAGCATTATTAGAAATATGTTTTATGAGAGTTAAGTTTTAACTGTAAAACATACACTAATAAGAGTACTAAAAATTAACCTGGGCAGAGTTAGTTATAACCCATGTCACACTGGGTTTTAAGGCATATATGTGATTATGGGAAATTCAACAAAGAAATCAGTAGTTCCTAATAAATTTTACCATGTACATTATGGGGAAAGTTTAATAAAAAGTCATGATATGCTTCGCCCAAAAGCATTAAATAATTTACATGAAATGCTTAATATATATGGGGGTGTCTGGGAGGTAACAAAAACTGCACAGCAAAAGAAATAGGGGTTCCTTCTGAACAGAACTCCCAGGCACTAGAGACACAACTTTAAAACTTGGGCCTGTGCACATTCACAGCAGACAGCAGGCACAATGACATGTTAAATCACCTACATGATGTATGGCTTAATGAACCCCCTTGTGTTGATCACGCTTGGCATTAATCAAGAGCCACGAACAGGTTCCCTTATTTTCTCAATGCTGCTCTGATAAACTACAATTTCATTTAACCTTGGACAGCGACTTTAATAGCTTCCATGGGACAACTGTCGATACCTTTCTGGGTGTACAGTGATTAAACCACAACTCAAGATGCATGTCATGAATTTTCTTCATTTGAAATTAGAATTTTTATTCTTAACATCCATTTTGCATAAAATATGCTGAAGACACTGAAACCTGTAAGGATTTGCATTTATCCAAAGTCTAAATCTGCCACGCTGTATTGTGAGACAGTAATTGATATCATATTCGTAAGCATTTCTACTAGTGTGTGTTTGTTTTACCTCTTGCAAATAATATAAATAATCTATCTGCCTTGGAAAGAAACTAGGGAAGAAAGAAATTAAGAGTCAAAGTTTACTCGAGAAAGCTCTGCTTTGATGTTCTACTGTGCTCAAGACACACAAGAAGCAGATCTCCCCTCTACACCCACTCACTTTAAAAGCACTGGCAAAGATCACAGAACAAGAACAGAGCTCACTAAACACAGATTGCTCCGAAGACAGTGCCGCCCTGATTCAATTCCCCCTCCTTAACCTCAGATTTACTTATTTACTGACCTTAACTGGCATGAGGTGGATCTCCTAAACTTTAAAGGTGACAGCTAGGTGGAACATACAGTTGGCTCAGTGTCATGGAAGTAAGTCCATCAGTTAAAACACTTCAACCTCTTAAATTAGAGGTGGAATCTAATCTCTTAAATTAGACAAAGGGTTTACACATGGCTTCATTTGGAAAGTCCATGGCATCTCTGACTTCTATTAAGGGAAGAATTCGAGTAATCCACTAGAGGATTCTTCTCCAAAGGAAGAGTAATTAATGTACCAGAAGACACATTACATGGAGGGGCTGGAACTGCCAAATGAGGAGAATAAAAGGTATGAATCTGGTCACAGAACACCCTCTATTAAAAGCCAAACCAAATCAAAACAGAACAAAACTCATGACAGCCTGTGTGTGACAGCTACATTGTAGGACTTGCAAGTCCGGAGCACAATGCCTGTAGAAGGTTTCAGGCATTCATACTGAGAAGGTGCTGTGCTTTGTTTCGCTGTTTTGTATGTGGTACTGAAGGCTGAACACAGGGGTCTCATGCACATGCACTCAACCCTTGAGCTATCTTCCCAAACCTTACACTGAGAGGCTATAATGAAATTTCCAGATAGGATATAATGTTGTGAACTGTTTTTGTTTGTTTGTTTGTTTGTTTGTTTGTTTTTAGTAACATCTCCCATTTTTAAGTTGATTTTATAATTTAGCTATTTGGAGTCCTCCTGGAGGGAGTAGAAAGGTATATCTGAACCACAGCACTAAGTGCAGCCCACCCGTGACTATTCCTGCAAGCCATTCATCAAGGTTTCCTAGAGATGGGTTGGTGTCTTAATCAGTGTTCTATTTCTGTGAAGAGACAATAAAGAGACACCATGACCATTAAACTCTATATAAAGAAAAGCATTTAATTGGGGCTGGCTTACAGTTTCAGAGGTTTAGTCCATTATTAACACAGTAGGAAGCATGGCAGCACATGATGCTGGAGAAGCTGAGAATTCTTTATCAGACAGCAGGAAAAAGAGAGTGCCACTGGCCCTGGCTTGGACTTTTGAAACCTTGAAGGACGCCCCCCACACACACACACTTCCTCTAACAAAGCCACATATACTCCAGCAAACACCTCCTAATAGTGCCACTCCCTCTAGGCCTAAGGGAGCTATTTTCATTCAAACCACCACAGAGGGGGATTCTGTTTTGTTGTCTTTGAGCTTTTCCTGGGACCTCAGAAGTATGACTAACTTCAGTGAGTTCCTCGGGCTTGGGTATTTCTTCTTTGTGAGGGAGTTCCCACTTTGCACTGGAGGGGAGCATGTACCCTACTCAGTATTGGATTTCTTGAATATGCTCAGATCTAGATCATTTGCACCTCTAATCGTGGCAGAAGCCAGCTGCTTGGCAATACTTTAGAAAGAGGCAAAGAGTGAAGTTTAATTACCAACCACATCTAATGCTCAACTGCTGCCCTGAAGATACTGTTTGCTCTTCTTTATGCAAAAGGAAGGAAGCCTAGAGCGAGATTAATCGACGTTCTATAGCACATCCATGCCCCTTCTGCTTTGTGCCTCCAGGACGATATGTAGCACTGGTTGGGTTTAATGAGGAAGACCTGTGATGCTTCTGCCCAGGAGATTCTAATAGGAATTCCTGAGTCCAGTGCTGTGAAAGAACATCTTCGTAGACAGGCCGCTCTCAGAAGTCAATCAGAATGCATGCAAGTCATCTATCAAGAACCAACCAGGTTCGTGAGTCAGCTTGGTCAAGCACTCCAACACTCCTGGCTTTACTTCATGTCCTTAAACATGTCTAGCTGTTTCCACCTCAAGGACGTTGTCCACCAGTCTCTTCTGCCAGAATTGCTCTTTTCTTCTTTCTCGGCTTATTAAATCCTTCTCAGTTTTCAGATCCCAGAGTCAGTCAAGTCCCCCAAAGGAACATGTGCACTGGAAATGATCGCTACCCACCCAGCCCCTAGAGTCACCAATCACACTTCAGTTACAGCATAAAGCAAATAATTTGTATCTTAAAGTATCAAACAGGTGAAGTGTCTTAGGATAAAGTATGATTTGAACAGGGAGCTAAAGACCAGTATCCTCAGGCAGACCTGTAAGAGCAGGAACAGAAACTTGGGCAGGGAGTAACAAGTTCAAGGCCTGCCTGGGCAACATAGTGAGCCTTTAGTGCAACATTTAAAAGTAACAAGAAGCTTGAAGATATGGGACTGGTTGAGTGCTTGTCTAGTACCAGTGAGGCTCCAGGTCAGAACTTTGTCACTGGGAAAAAGTATCCATACAATAAGGACATTTGTTTACAAAGGTATACAAACCAATGGTACCCAATTGTACCCAATGGTAGTCAATGAAATGCACTGCATGAATTAGCCCTGCTTTTTGTTGAGATGCTACAATTAAAACTAATATTTATTTGAAGTATGAAGTTATATATTTCATTCTTTTTATTTTGCATGTATGGTATTTATAAAAGTATGTTTGTATGTGTGCATGCATGTAAAGGCCAGAGCTTACCACTAAGAGTCTTCCACTGTCACCTTATCTGAAACAAGGTCTCTCTCTCTCTCTCTCTCTCTCTCTCTCTCTCTCTCTCTCTTTCATTAACCAGCATTTACCGATTGGCTGGCCTAACTGGGCAGGCGGCGCTTTAAGTCTCTACACCCCCAATCCCTCTGTGAGTACATGTAATAAATTCAGCCATGCTGAATTACACGGGTTCTAGGGATCCAAACTCAGGTCTCTGTGGTTGCTTGTCAGCCACTTTATCAACTGAGCTGTCTCGCCAACCTCAACTGGCTTAATTATAAACCCAAAAATCTAGTTTTAGATTTTGAACCCTCCCACCCTTTGTGGAAGATCGGTTTTAGTCATGTAGATTAGGACTTTCTGTTAGATTTCAATATTCAAAAGACATTTAATGAAGTCGTAGACTGTTTTACTTTGAGTTATAAGGTTGTATACATAAGGCAATGAAACCTGGATTCTTTCCCAGGGGCTGAACAGTCAAAATTTAATTGTGCCAGGGTAGAAAACAATGCCCAAGTTTAGATTCCTTAAATATAACAAGAGGAGCATAAAGCACACAAAGTTACACACACACACACACACACACACACACACACACACACACACACACACTGAAAACCTAGGAATTGGAAGTAAGATCAGAGAGAGCTGAAGAAGGGCTGCTTATTAAAGTCCGAAACCAGTAATAAAACAGATATTTAAGCAATTTAAACCAAATGTTCAATCTTACCCTCAGAAGGGCTCATGCTCTGTAAAACAGCAAAGATAACTAACTGTGCATATGGATCTATCTTAACCTTCCTAGATCTTAATGCTCTGCACCATAGGGATACTATAGTCAATATTTAGTTTCGTCTCTGTGATGTGGTGTATATCTTTTTTTTTCTTACAAATTAGACAGTAAGAACCTTAAGCCTGAACTTTTAATAAATTTTAGGGTCAAATCCTCTGTGTTTTAAATACAGGGCTCAATCATAACTAGTACCTGTCACCTTTGCTGTTGGGAGGAGTAAAGAAGGAAGGAAACCAAGCAAAACTTAGAAGTACTTAGTTAATCAGATGCAGAGGCCGTCTACTGCCACATAATTAAAGTCAAGGAGGCAAAATTCAGGGAGCCGCACAGCAGGCCTGGGGAGCCCAAGCAGACTCTCTATTCGGTGTCTCACTAGTTCTTACCCTGGCTTCTCCTGCTAGGAGCTTGGAAGGGCTACAGGGAAAGTAATTCATATCTCTATTCTGTCTTCAGAGGAAGATCTAAAATGCCTTTTATTTCTCCAAAGAAAGAGGGAATAAATTTTTATACCAAGCAACTACAGTGATTAGCAAGGGAAATTCATTTTAAAAGATTAGAACTGTCACTGTTTTATAGCACAATAAATAAAAACTGAAATTCCTATTTATTCATAACCCAGAAGCCAGGTGTGGTGGTACACACCTTTAATCCCAACTCAGCAGAAGAAGGCAGGTCTCTATGAGTTCAAGGGCAGCCTGGTCTACATAGCACATAGCAGGATTACATAGGGAGACCCTGTCTCAAAAAAATTTTTTAAAAATCATAGCCATCAGTAAGAATGTTTTTTTTCCATATACACATTTCTATATTTATGTATTAGATGCAGGCACAGGGAGGTGGGGAGGGACATCGGCTCTCATCGGGCTCCACATCCACATCGAATAATCCACACACAGAAGCAGCAAGGGTGTTACATGTGACAGCTTTGAGAGAGAGAGGGTAAGGCCTGGGCCTGGCTCATCAGGGAAACTAGCTCTTGAGACTTAGGAACGTTCTGTCAGGGAAGATGAGGTGGGGTTCCAACCAGGCGAGTAGAGCAGAGCTTAGCCTCCGTGCCCTCTACCCCTCAGTAGCACAGGACCTAGGGCGGTCATAGTCCTTCCATTCCAGAACGCTCTACCAGAGCTGAAGCTAGCAAGGTTAGATAAAGACAGAGCAGCGGAGACCAGCTCTGGAGCCACCTCACCACTCAGGCCCCGGGGAGATGGAGCAGGGAACTGGAGTGGGAGAAGCCTGTCTGAAGTAAGAGACCCTAGCAAAGTGAAAGAAGGTGGCCAGGCCTACCCTTGGTCCAGCCTGGGCTGCCAGGGTCTGGGTTGATTTAAGCTCGTTTTCTAACAATCTGGAGAGAAGGAGCAGGTAGGAGCAGGACCAGGTCCAAGGGGACAAGGATGTCTGTTGTTGTTCGGGAGCCTCTAGTGCCCCTGGTTCTAAGCAGGCTGTCTCTCGGAAGATCAGCTCCCTGGGGAGATCATCCAGCTCTGTATCAAAGGTGAACGGCTCCTCAGACACTGGTTCATCTATCAGATCATAGCACTGTTCCAGGTAGGGGTGAGCCAGTGCTTCCTCTACTGTGATGCGCTTGTTCAGATTAAAGGTCAACCTCGGATCCAGCACGTCAAGAGCTTTGGGGTCAGATTTGGGAAAAAGTTTGGCCCAAGCCACCTTGGTTTTAGAGGGCAGAGACTGTAGGTAGTTTCAGGACTTCATATTAATGATACAATTAAGATCTCCTGGGTTGGGGAATACCTAGGATATCTAGAATGTGGTTGAGTTGGTCCAGGTAGTGATTGCCCGAGAAGATGGGCTGGTTGGAAAGCATCTCAGCCAGAACTCAGCCTACAGACCAGATGTCGATGGATTTGGTGTAGCGCTTGGAGTTGGTCATGATCTCTGGGGCTCGATACCAGCGTGTGGCCACGTAAGTGGTCTGAAAGCCAGTTTGATCATACTCAGGGTCAGCAATCCGGACCAGGCCAAAATCACAGATCTTAACGTGGTATTCATGAGCAAGATTGGAGAGCTTCTGGTCCCGATGCAGCACATTGGCTGAGTGTATGTACTTGAGGACACCGGAGGATCTAGTAGAGGAGGCAGTGGATGTGGTCATTGGTCAGCGGCTGACACTTAAAGCAGCTAGTACAGATACGACTCCATTAGGTCTTGAACAACGTAAACATTCCAGGGCTTCCAGGGTGGGTGCCCTGAGGATGTCTCGGATGCCTATGACATTCTCATGGTGGAATCGCAGCAAGATCTGGGTTTCCTTCAGCATGTGCTGACATTAGGTTTGATTTTTCGAAGCAGCTGATCTTCTCTATGGCCACTCTGGTCTTGCTCATGTGGACATAAGCAGAGCTGACCATAGCGCGTGCGCTCTCGCTGATATACTGCTGCTGCGTGTAACGTGGACCCACGTCAAAAGGTTGCCCCTTCACCACCTACACCTCCCCGCCCCCTCCCACACCCCCTGACCACAGGGCAGACCACAGCAGCTCCCCTGGGCTCCCAACCCCCTCAGCCGCAGCCACATCCATTTCCCCAGTAAGAATGTTTTAATGGTGAGTTAGCAAAGCTTAAATATCAACCACACCTATGAGAATCTGAAAGATTTACTTGATAGGCCATCTGCTGGTACAGCTAAATCTTAAAAGTACAGATTTTTTGTTTGTTTGTTTTGATCGTTACTCTGACCTATATTTGCATCTTTAGATCTCTAAAAATCTCTAAACATTATTACCATATGTTGACATTTTAGCATTATCAGCTTTTTAGCATAAAAGTTTTATAAAACAATTATTATACTTCTACTTACATGTTTAATTATCCTTTTTAATGAAAATAGTTTTTTTCACATAATATATCCTAATTATGGTTTCTCCTCCCTTTACTCCTCCTAGTTCCTCCCCATCTCCCCTCCCATCCCGATCCACCCCCTTTCTGTCTCTCATTAGAAAACAGATTTCTAAGGGATAATAATAAAACGAAATCAAGTCTAATGAGATAAAACAAAAGCTAACATCATAATCGAACAAAACAAACACAAGGATAAGAACCCAAGACAAGGCACAGTAAACAGAGACACTCATTTGCACACTCTGGAATCCCATAAAACCCCTGAACTTGGAGACATAATATAGACACAAAAGACCTCCAGGAAAAAAAGAGAGGTCGTTCCCTACAGAGTTGAGGAAGTAGATTTGAAGGAGAGGTGGGAAAGTGAAGAGCCTATCTTAGCTTCCCTGCTTCCCCGGCCAGAGTAGCCTGTGCATTTCCAGGGAATGCCTGCTGGACTTGGAAAATGAGATACGGTGATCTGTGCTGGGAGAGAAAGAAGCTTAGAGGGGAGGATCTGTGGGACCCGATGGAGATGGGGCAAGAGAGGAAGGAAGACTGCAACAGGGTACCTGCTGAAGAGCTGGAAATGAGACTTGGGTATGGGATCGTGGGGAATAAAGGCAGAGATGGAGATCTGTAGTTAATCTGTCTACTTCCTTGGATGGAGTTCACTTCATTTTTAAAATAAGAAAGCTGATGATTTTTGTTTATTTCTAAACATCTGACTTTAATCTTCTCATTTAATATATCTATGAAGGAATGGGGCTATCACTCATTGGCAGACTACTTGTATAGCATGTTTAAGGCTCTAGGTTCACCCCTCAGCAAACACACACACACACACACACACACACACACACACACATTCATGCATACATTCATGCACACATCTACAAAAACACACATACAGGTACACACACAAATGAGCACACACATGTACAGATACACACATATACATACACAAATTCACATATGTGCACACACAGGTACACAAACATGCATATAAACAAAGTATGCACACATGCATACATAAGTACAGGCACACATATGCACACATATACACATATATAGGTATACATACATGTGTGTATACACATGTCTTTAAAGTTTTGAGTTTCAAGCAACCTTTAGGTTCTTCATCTAAAAGACAGTATGGATTTTCCATTATTTTATTAAAGTCAATCATGAATGATCCGAAACTAAGCCACTTTCAGCAGAGATGGAAAAAAAGACTGGATTTCCCCCAGTTCTTTATTCAATATCCGTAGTTTACGATTACTACCGAAAACCTGCTATGTGTTGATTTGCACAAATCACCCACCTTTGAAGGTGCAATGATTTGGCCTGGTCACTGGGGATCTTGGAAGAACCAATTAGATAAATGGGCCCTTGTGGCCCGAAGAAGCTAATGGAGCCGCCTCTTCAATAATAAAACATGCCATTTCCTTCTGACAAGATAGCAGTTAATTTCTAATCTGAAAAATAGGAGCTGCCAGCATTGGCTGTGTATTTCCTTTCAAATACGTGGCTGATGACTCAGAATTACAGTTTTTTAGCCAACTTACCTATATTCAATTTTAAACTCTTCACTGAGTTGAGATGAAATGGGAAATGTGAAGGCGCAGGTGTGTTTTGCAGCATCTCCAATTCCCATCCCTTGATGTCTCTACCCTTCCGCCATGTTTTTAAACGACTATTTTAAAGAATAGAAGTGATCCCTGCTTCCGATCTTACTGCCAAGAACCCTGCCAACTAATGTGGGCTTTGGAGTCTTTGGGAGACCTAAATAAATTATTTGTTTTCTTTCAAAACTAAAATTAGGGTTAGGCATTGTGGCACACACCGTTAAATTAATGCTAATGCCTCTGGAGGCAGAGGCAGGAAGATCTCTATGAGTTCAAGACCAGCCCCTAGCCTAGCTAAAGTAAATTGTAAAATAAAATAAAATGATCATATCAATTACATCAAATCTGAAGATTATACTTGAACAGCATTACACGTTTTACACAATTGGTTTTTTACATCCCTCATGTCTGTATCACAGTCTTTGGGAGATGTCATCTCTGACTCTCCCATACATGACATCATATATCCAATATCATCCCCTTCTGTCATTCACAGTCAAAGATACCTGTGCAAACACACACACACGCACACACACACACACACACAACACACAACACACGGAGGGGACACAATCACTCTGACAATTTTTTTCTTTATGATACTAATAAAAATATATAGTCATCTTGTTTACCTGTTTTCTATCTATTACAAAAACAAATGCAGGTTTCACAAGGGCAATAATCCTGTCTTATAAAGAGATGTTGCCAGAGCTCGCATAGTGCGAGACTCACAGGAGGCACAGGTATTTATTGAGTTAATGAGACAAATTGTCTTAGGGTTTCTATTCCTGCACAAACATCATGACCAAGAAGCAAGTTGAGGAGGAAAGGGTTTATTTAGCTTACACTTCCACACTGCTGTTCATCACCAAAGGAAGTCAGGACTGGAACTCAAGCAGGTCAGGACGCAGGAGCTGATGCAGAGGCCATGGAGGGATGTTACTTACTGGCTTGCTTCCCCAGGCTTGCTCAGCTTGCTTTCTTATAGAACCCAAGACCACCAACATCAGGGATGGCCCCACCCACAATGGGCTCTCCCACCCTTGATCACTAATTGAGAAAATGCCTTACAGCTGGATCTCATGGAGGCGTTTCCTCAACTGAAGGCTCCTTTCTCTGTGATAACTCCATCTTGTTGACACACAAAACCAGCCAGCACACTAACTCAAAACAAAACTTTATCTATTATAAACTGAACATGCTAGGCAAACAGTTTAAACCTTCCAGACTATGAGGAACCCATGTTAGCATTCCTGTGTAGATAGGTATGTGTGACTATGACATTGTAACGAGCATTTATTGAAGATTTTCTGCCTGTCAGACACTCCGTGTTATGAATGAGTGAATTAATGAATCAAGTCTGGAATTCCAGTGTTCCTCCATGGTTAGAGAAACCCAACAGAGAATTTTAAGGATTAGACTGAAATCAAATAATACTGCCTTAATTTGGGCTTAAGGTTGCTTAAGATGACATAATTAGGTAACACCCTTATTTCTTTTCATGTGCACTATGATTTAAATATGATCAGAAGCTGACAAGACACGTGATTAGATATTTTGCATTGTAATGGTGTAAATGGGCCATTGTCATTTATCATTCATTTTTAATGTTAAAATCTATAGTCATTTCAAGTTCTTCTTAAAATTTTAAAAAAAATTACACTTCTTTATTTGTGGGTGTGCATATCTGTGTGTGTATGCATGTATGCATGCATATATATGTGTTTACCTGTATATGTTTGTGAATGTGTAGGAGGATGTGTGTGTGCATGTGTGTGGGTATATGTGTGAATGCATGGATATAAATATGTCTACATGTGTGTTCATGTGTCTATGTGTGTTTGAGGTATGTGCATCTGTACAAGTGTGTACATGGTTATGGTGTGTATTGTGCAAGTGTGTGTTTATATGTGTGTGCATGGATGTGTATGCATGTGTGTAAGTTTATGTATGTGTATGTGAGTATGTATGAGTGTGTACATGTGTGTATGTGTGTCAGTGTGTCTATGTGTGTGTGCTTTTGTGTATATGTATGTGTGTGTAGGCCAGAGAATATCTTGTGGGAGTCAGTTGTTCTGTCTTTCCACCTTGTGGTTTCTAGAGATCAAATTCAGGTCACTGGGCTTGGTGACAAAAGCTGTTACCAGCTGAACTATACTACTGCTATGTCTTCAAATTCTCAACAAAATATCATTTACTCGCAGTGAAAATTCAAAACTGCCAGGATGCCTTGGAAGATTTAAAAACGTATGTAAACAATTACTGTAGGAGACACTGAAATCATGCCACTTTCAGTTTTAAGATGTCCTCAAGTGCGAGAGATGTGTCTTCATGGAATCGTGCACAAGCAGAGGGTGCTAGTTAATTTACCAACTTTCCAGCTCACCGCTGAACTGATCAACGGCAGAACACACAGGTCCTCTGGCGAGTTTATATAGTCTTTATTAAAAAAAAATAACTGAAAAAATATCCCCAATGCCTTCCACATCTGCACCATTCTTTAAAGAGTAAGCACCCAGTTCTCACACTCACATAATTCTTCACAGAGACACATCTCTTCCAACCTATTTTTGTTTCCAATGAGAGCACAGCTGTCTTTCATTAGACATGTTTAACTTGCCAGCTCTCTATATGCAGAGTTTTACATGCTTAACGGAAGATTTTAATACAGTTTTAGCTCCTGCTTGAGATAAATCAAACTCAAAGTGACAAATAAGGAAGTGTCTGCAAGAAGTGGGGGGTTGTCTGATTTAAAACTCCGAGAGCCTTCAATCTCAGATTGCACAAATACACATTTTATTCACCAAGACATGATGGATACTTTATTGCGGGGCTGTTCTTTTTTAAATTCACTAGATGCAACTGAGAACAATCTGAAGCTATAATATATTAATAAGATTAGCCAGGGATAGAGAAAGAAAAACTGGTAATCTAAGTAGTGTAATTTATCAAATGCTTTAGAGATGCTACATAAACATTTCCTAATCTTAAATGCCTTTCCTGGCTCCCTTGTTTTCATTTTTCTCTATTATACTCGCTACCAGCTCTTTTTGTGTGTGCATGTACAGTCCAAACATTTTCCTGATTATTAGGAAGCATGATTGTATATAAATGCAAAGCAGCTTGACATTATGCAGGGGAAATGACTGGCATGCACATTTTACTACATGGACCTAACTTATGACCTTCCTGCTGCTTGATGAGAATTCAGACTTTTAAAACAGCTCGTTTGTCCAATGAGTATAGTCTCTCTGCCTCTCCAAATTAATTACCTATAATAACATTTTGCCCTTTTGTCTAAAGATGGATCCATTCCCACAGTAGCCTGTTTCACACTTTAAAAAATAATCTCTAATAATTACTTATGCTTGATCCAAATTTTGAAAATTCAATGTTTGGCAGCTATGCTGGCCAGCCTCCCTTCTCTCTGACAGAAATACATGGAAAAAATAACTTAATTTATTCTGTAGGAAATAAATTACTGAAGAGAACAATGTCTTTAGAAACAATAGCAGGCACCCCCTTAAAAAGAGTGGTGAGGTTAATTTTACCAAGAGCATGCTAAAATACCAGGTGATAGGACACACTGAAAAGGACACACCTCCATGAAGATACAATGAAACAAATGTGTCCACTTTGGCTGTCACCTGAATCTCTCTCTCACTATGGGAAAGTAATCACAGACTGAGAGACTTGTACAGAAAAATTTGCATGCCCTCTACAAAACTGTGACTACTATAGAGATTGGTGAATTGGTAAAACTTAAGATAGACAAGAGGGGCTAGGGAGATGACCCAGTGTGTAAAATGCTATCGTGTGAGGACCTGTATTCACATCAATATCACCCACACAAATGCTGAGCATGGCAGTACACCTCTGTACTGGGGAAGGTGGAGACAGATGGAGACAGCTCGATCCCAAGGACTTGTTGACCAGCCAGCCTAGCCCCTTGGTGAGGCCCAGGTTCAGCAAGAGATCTTGTCTCTGAAAATTAAATGGAGATCAATAGAAACAGATGCTCAGTGTCTGACCTACACACACACACACACACACACACACACACACACACACACACAAATCCTCTCATCCACACAGAAGAAACTAAAAAAACAACAGTTAAGTACAAGATGTAATTTCGTTTAATGCTGGAGAGGGAGAAAAGGAGCTTTGGTTTTCCTTGTCTGTGTTTATTTTTCTCTAAAGAGCATTGTTGGGACAAAGGTAAAATTGAATATTAACTTATTTTAGGTGATTACTGTTGGATTGAGCTTGAATTTTCTGAAATTGAGAGTCTTGGGTCTTCTTAATCTGTTAGTACACAGGACAATGTAAAGATGTATACAGTAAGAATTTAGAGATGAAGAGTCAGGGTACCTGGAGACAGACTGAAGACAGCTAGACAGATGGATGGACAGACATAAAAATAGATGGATAGATGGATAAAAGACAGATGGATCATATGCACAAAAAGCTAAAGCAAACACCAGAAAATGCTTTTCCATTTGGGGACCCTACGTGTAGTGTGTACAGGTGTTCTTTGTTCTATACATTTCTTAGTTTTATGCTTGATACTTTCAAAGCAGAAAGTAAAATGGAGGACCGTTTGGTGTCTACCTGGGACAAGGAATTGAGGTGCATATTTTACATATCAAAACAGACCTGGCTTCCAAGTTCTCCCACCATCCCTCAGTTCCTACCTGGCATACCCGGCCCCCAACCTTGAACTTTCCAGCCCAGGGGCTGGGTTGCCCTTGTCCCAGAGGCTCTTCCCTATACAATCCGGACATTTTGCTCTATCTTTCCTTCCTTCCTTCCTTCCTTCCTTCCTTCCTTCCTTCCTTCCTTCCTTCCTTCCTTCCTTCTTCCTTCTCCTTCTCTTCCTCCTCCTCCTCTTTTCTTTTTGAGCAAGCCCTTTCTCTCCACCCGCAACCCCCATTGGTGACTTCCCTGGCCTCAGTCCTTGGGGCCAGGGAACTCACCCACCAGAGATCTGCTTCCCAATAAGCCTGCCTTGAATACATTCTAACCTTGCTTGTATTGGCTCATTTCACCAGCAGAGGAGAAGTAACCTATCAAAGACTATTGCAAACCATGTCTTAGAGACAATCATGAAGGAAAAAAGAAAATAGAAGCTAAGAAGAAATTATGCTTCTTAAATTTAGCAAATCTTTTAGCTTCTTTTCTTAACATTTTTTCTTAACAGTGTCAATATTGATTTTTTTTTTTCCTTTCTTTTTTGAGGCAGGATCTCCCTCCAGTCTTCTAAGCTGGTTTCAAACTCTCCATTTCCAGCTTGCCTTGTTGTCTTATTTACTACTTTTCTATTACTTTAATAAACACTATGATCCAAGCAAATTATAAAAGAAGGCATTTGATTGACCTTATGGTTTCAGAAGATTCGAGTTCATGACTTCAGAGTGAAGCATGGCAGTGGGAACTTCTGAGATCTCTCGTCTCAGGCCAGACTGAGAATGGCAGATGGCTTTGGAAGCCTCAGAGTCTGTCCCACACATCCACTGCAGGGACCCCACACCTCCCAACTCTTCCCGAACAGCTCTGCCAACTGGAAACCTAGCATTCAATCATGGGAGCCTATAGGGTCATTCTTATTCAAACCACCACACTAGTGTTGATAGCACAGACATGTACCACCACAGCTGGCTAACAATGAGCATTTTTTAAAAATGAGCTTTGTTCCCTGTTTAGTCTGGTGTGTGTGTCTATTGCTCCAAATTATCTGCCAAAGTTTCTTAGTTACTTTTGACATGGCTCCCCACTTTGGGGTGTACTTTAAGTCACAAATGTGAATGCCTGAGATGTTTTTCAAATACGCCTTTCTCTTTTCAACTTTTAAATCACATTGAATTGCTTGCATTTATTTTACATGTGCATGTTTGGGGGATCGTGTATGCTACAGTGTCTGTGTGGAAGACAAAGGATGACTTTCACGAGTGGGTTCTCTGCTTCCACCATAGGGGTCCCTGGGATTGAACTCAGAACATCAGGATTTGGTACCTTTACCTGGTGAGTCATTTTATTGCCTCAGGGAAATGGTTTTGATTCTTTTCATTAATGCTATTGTTTTATATTTCTAAAGGAGATACTGACATACTCTATAACAAGCTATTAGCAAGGTATCTGTTACCTATATAATATCCCATAAAAAATAGATTAGTATCTATTTCTTCTGCTTGGTCCTCTGTATTTGTTTGTCTCAAAAGCCTTTGTTTCTACTTTCTTTATTTCTTGGTCTTCAAAAGTACCTGCAGAAATCTATATGGTCTTTATATGCAATAATTTTTATTTAACAGTCTATTATCCAGGGTTCTGTAGAGTAACAGAACGTATAGAATGAATCTTTCTCTAAATATAGAAAGGAGACATATTAAAATAAATGACTCTTTTTCCAAGTTGGCAGCCCTTCTGCTGGTGCTCCAAGACTTGGCAGGCTTCCTGTGTATCACATCTTAGTCTACTCTCCTTAAAGTAAGCTCAAGAGAAGATCGTTGAATTCATGGGCCCAACTTTGCTCACAGCTCTCCCAACCCATGAGCTCCCAGAATATAAGCAAACGGGTGGTTCTCTCCCACACTTACATGTATCTCAACGTGTATCTCATGTTGCTGGTTCTAACCAATGAAACAATAGCCAAGGCTATGCAAGCAGATGGGTAAAGAGCATTCGTATATTGGGGAACCGGCCCTAGCTTCAGGCTATCAACTCTAGTAGTGAAAAGCATGTGACGCCTTTACTCACCTGCACTTTTAACACCCTAAGCCTAGCTTTTCAGCTATGTACAAAAAGCCAAAGTGGCATGATCAAACCTGACTCTAAGAACAGAGGGAGTTCCTTCCTGCAGAGCCTACCCAAATTCTCTAAACTCTGTCTGTCTGTCTGTCTATCTATCTATCTATCATTTATCTATATCTACCTATCATCTATCTATCTATCTATCTATCTATCTATCTATCTATCTATCTATCTATCTATCATCTATCTCTATCTATCATCTATCTATTATCTATCTATCTCTATCATCTATCTATCTCTATCAACTATCTATCTGTCTATATCTACCTATCATCTATCATCTATCTATCTATCATCTATCTATCTATCATTTATCTATATCTACCTATCATCTATCTATCATCTATCTATCTATCATCTATCTATCTATCATCTATCTATTATCTATCTATCTCTATCATCTATCTATCTCTATCAACTATCTATCTGTCTATATCTACCTATCATCTATCTATCTATCATCTATCTATCATCTATCTATCTATCATCTATCTATCTATCTATCTATCTATCTATCTATCTATCTATCTACCTATCTACCTACCCACCCATCTAAGCTTCTTGTGTTAAGGCTTTTTTTTTTTCCAGAAATAGGCAATTAATACGAAACTAGTACTTAAAGGTGGCATATTTCTTAATTAAAAACAGAAAACAGGGGGCTGGGGATTTAGCTCAGTGGTAGAGCGCTTACCTAGGAAGCACAAGGCCCTGGGTTCGGTCCCCCCCTCCGAAAAAAAGAACCAAAAAAAAAAAAAAAAACCAGAAAACAGTCTTACGGTTTCAGATTCAGGTGGCTGATGAAGACTACAAAAACCAGCGTGCACACTGCTGCTGAGACTGTGGTAACAAAACTGCGGCAGGCGAGAGAACGCCACATTCTGAGGGAGGTGGTTGTGGGACAGTTTAGGAAAACATCACTGGTAGAAACTAATAGACTTCTGGATTGGGTGAATGTGTTGGCCTCACTGAAAGCCAGACATGTTAATTGGCTTCTTTCAGCCGTCCATCATAAGGTACTAGTAAGGACAGATGCACTTACGGAAGTAGTGAGGACCCAGAACGCGCTGAAAAGAAAGGACATTGTTCCTTATCTTCCATCTTCCCAGTCAATAAAAAAAAATTGTCAACATAAGAAATGGCTTCAGGGTAAAGATCAAATCATAGTGTGACTGTAAGTTCCTTTGTTAAGAACTCTGAAATCTCTAAGGTTGTAGTTAATGCTTTCAGACAAAAGTGGCTTTTAAGGCTTGGAAGGTTATGTTCATCAGCAGGCTGACACACCATGGCAAAAAGGAGCCTTTCACAGTAACCATTGTAGATGAGCTTCTGTGGCACCAAAGGAACCTGCATTGGCTTTCTAGAAGGCTCTCGGAAGGCTAAAGTCACGTGTACAAATAGAAGTGCCGCCATCTTAGACTGAAATGTTCGCATTGGCTCAGAACAGAAAAGAGAGTCCTGGGACCCAAACTTCCACAGAAATGGAAGCTGAGGCTAGAGAAGACATTTAGCTGAATGCAGAGGACATTTCTCGGTTTTCTTCAAAGGAGATGATACTCACACATTTTGAATTAAGGGCTGTAAAGAATAGTAAGCTGACGAGCAAAAACACACAGAATATTAAAAAGCCAGTAGAAAAGGCTCCCAGGGAGCAGTCTTAACACCATCAAGCAGAATCCCCTCCCCTTGGCATTCGAATGTACAAATGTAAGCCTGCATGGGTTTTAGAATCTCTGTGAGTGGGTGGGAGTGCTCATGTGCCATGGTTCATATGTGAACACAGGAAAATCTTTCAGGAACCAACAAGTGGGATGGAACACAGAGCATTAGGCTTGGCAGCAAGCACTTTTACCCACAGAACATTCTTGCTAGTTGTAAATGACAGTCGTAAACTGCTGAGTTTGAGATGCACAGAATTCATAGCAAAAAAAGAAGAAAAAAAATTTCTAGGTCATAACCAGCAAATTCAGATCAAATCCAGTCTACTGTGCTGTTTTGTACAATCTAAGATCTGAAGATGATTGGGGAAGCTGGGTGCAGTTGTGTATGCCTATAATTCTAGTTCTCGATGGATTGGGGTGGGCAAGGCCAACCTGGGTTACCTACTGAATTTCAGGGTATTCTGGGCTATATAGCAAGCCCCTGTCACCATCAACTGGAAAAATAAAGAAAAAGGAAAAAAGGAGGAAAAAGAATGGAGGTGAAACATTAAAAGATGAAAATATTTTACGAATGTAAAACAATAACGAATTCAAATTTCAGTTTAGAAATAAATAAACTTGACTTGGGCAGTTTGGCCTCAGCCTTCAGGGACCAAGTCGGATATGTGTGACAGAGTCTGTGTCACCTGCACGAAGTGAAGTAGGTGCTGTCTGGTTCTTTATAGAGAATGTGAGGAGCTCTGCTCCAGTTGTGACTCACGATTATTTACATGTGGTCAAAGGGAGCCTAAGCGTGACATAAAAAAGGAACATGGGTGTGCCGTGCCTTGGCACCCGCTTGTGAGCTTCAGGCCATCAGCCATACCCAGCTAAGACAGCCCACACTGGAGGTAGGGGAAATCCATCCAAAGGTGAGAGTGTGCAACCCATGGCCAAGGACTGCCCGCAGCGAAAAAAAGTGTGGTACCGAAAAAAATCTGCCTGAGTCTGAGGAAGGAATCTGGGTTTATGGTAGCTCTCCACCTCCCTTCTGCATGTTGAAACCATGGCAACACAGGTACAAACAGCACATAGCAACAGAACTACGGCTTCAGTGATTCAACAGTTCCCTACTGCACTAAGGGAATCTAGGTTTTCATCAAGCAAGCTACTCCCCAGGCACAGACACAGTGAAAAGGGGTGACAGAGGTCTAGAAACAAGTGACTAATGTCACTTTTATAGCCTTACTTTCGTTCTTTCCTTAACTATTTTCTAGTTTAGCTTGAATCTGACTGGCAGTGAAGCAAGAGTCAAGATGTTGCCACAAGCTGAAGGCCCATGATACCAAACCCAGACTCTTCCCTGACTGTTCTAGGTGTGGAGAGAAAATCCAGCAAGACAGGACAAGCAGCCATGAAATGAGACAAAGAGAAAGAAGAGGAGGAAGAAAGGGCAAAACCAAATCCCTGATAAACAACTTCAGCAAAGGGGCTTCATATAAAATTAACTCAAACCAATCAGTAGCCTTCTTCTACTCAAAGGATAAATAGGCTGAGGAAGAAATTAGGGAAATGACACCCTTCACAATAGCCATAAATTATATAAAATGCCTTGGTGTGACTCTAACCAAGCAAGTGCAAGATCTATATGTCAAAAACTTCAAGTCTCTGAAGAAAGAAATTGAAGAAGATCTCCCATGCTCATGGATTGGCAGGATTAATATAGTAAAAATGACCATTTTACCAAAAGCAATCTACAGACTCAATTGATTCTTTATTTTTACATTTTAATTTCATTTATTATTGTGCGTAAGTAGAGTGTATATATGTGCCTCAGCATGTGTATAGAAGTCAGGGGACAACCTTATGGTATGACTTCTCTCCTTCCACCTTTAGGTAGATTTTAGGGATCAAGCTAGAGTTGTCAGGCTTGTGTAGCAAACATTTTATCTCACGAATCCTGTTTGTTTTTATTGTAGTAATAAATTCGTTCTTCATGTTCTTCATATGCCTCTGACACTCCTGCTTTTAGTCTGCCATTAAAAATTATTGAAGAGTTTTGATTTAAAATAAAGTGACTGGGGAACAGTTAAGCAGTAAAGTGTTTAGCTAGCATCACACACACACACACACACACACACACACACACACAAACACTGGTACAACCACTCTGGAAATCAGTCTGGCAGTTCCTCAGCTAGGTCCTACCTGAGAACCCAGCTATTCCAACCCTAGGCATATACCCAAAACATCCCCCAACATAATAACAAAGACGCATGCTCAACTATGTTCATAGCAGCCTTATTTATAATAGCCAGAAGCTGGAAAGAACCCAGATGCCCTTCAACAGAGGAATGGATACAGAAAATGTGATACAATGGAGTACTACTCCTCAGCTATCAAAAACAATGACTTCATGAAATTCTTAGGCAAATGGAATGAACTAAAAAATATCATCCTGAGTGAGGTAACCCAATCACATAAGAACATACACACTATGCACTCACTGATAAGTGGATATTAAACCAAAAGCTAGGAATACTCAAGATATAGTTTACAGACTACAAACTGAAGAAGGAAGACTAAAGTGTGGATGATTCTTAGAAGAGGGAACAAAATACAGAAGGAAATATGGAGAGAAAATGTAGAACAGAGATTGAAGGAAAGGCCATCCAGAGACTGCCGTCTCCTAGGGATCCATCCCATCTGCAGACACCAAACCCAGACACTAATGCTGATGCCAAGAAGTGCATGCCAACAGGAGCCTGTATAGCCCTGTGATAGGGGGTTTCCAGAGAGGAAACCAGGGAAGGGGATAGCATTTGAATTGTAAAAAAAAAGAAAACATCCAATAAAAGGGGAAAAAAGAAAAATAAACTATAGGTTGCCACAGTTAAAAGAAGAATCAATCTACTGGGTTGAGGATGCCTAACACATGAAAGGATCTGGAGAAAAAAGTCAGTCCATTTTAGGGTATGGGGAGATGGTTCTGAGGATGAATGCTTTCTGTGCAAGCATGAGGACTTGAATTTGGATCCCCAGCACCTATGTAAAATAAGGCATATCTCTGTATACCTGGAACCCCAACACTGAGGACAGCAGAAACCAGTGGATCCCTGGAGCTCACTGGCTAACCAGCTTAGCCACACAAAAGGAGATTGGGATCACGGAGAGATTCTTGTCTCAGTAGGATAAAGCAGAAAGGCAGAAAATCTAGAGCAGGATTCCTGCCATCTCCTCTGGCTTCTACCCACATGTTGTTCTCTCTCTCTGTCTGTCTGTCTGTCTGTCTGTCTCTCTCTCTCTCTCTCTCTCTCTCTCTCTCTCTCTCTCTGTCTCTCTCTGTCTCTCTCTGTCTCTCTCTCTCTCTCTCTCTCTCTCTCTCTCTCACACACACACACACAAGCACACACAATTTTATTATCACCATGTACAGAAAATTCTAAGTGATAGCCGTGATCAAACTATTTCTTTGCAGTCTTAGGAAACCCCTCAGCCGATCTCATTCTGTCTCTGGGTACTCCACTCTTATTTTGGCCCAGACTCTACAAGGTGTATCTGTCCCAAGGAGGCTTTAAAGCTAGCCTCACAAAGACACGAGGAACAAAAAGAAACACAGACACTCGGGAAGCACTGGGCAGCAACTAGCTTTAATGGAGGCTATGCAGGAAACCTATATACCTTCCCAATCACTCTATCCAGTCCAGACCTCTTCTGTCTTGCTCTGTAATCCTTGAGGTCTTTCCTCACTTCCTATCACCTGAACCTCTCTCTTTTTCACCTCAGACTCTAATTCTACCATTAGTGCTTCTGCTCCTTGTTGTGGATAAATGTCTCCTGTGTGTAGTCTTACCCATTGCCTTCTCCAAAAAACTAGAGTAATAAAAGTGTTCCTGAGATTATCTGACACCCTTCAAGAACCTAAAAGGTCAGAGGTTGGTATAAACATATAAGTAATAATGAATTGACCTACCCAGTCAAGCAAGGACTGACGGTGTGGATACCACATAGGGTATTTATCACAGCACTCACTTAAAATACACTATAGAAAATCAAAATCATTAAAGCTGAGAGGGAAAGTGTTCTCTGTGGCTTTCTTTTTATTTACACCATACCTCCTACAAGAAGAACATGTTTCATGTATTAGTTTAGCATTTCTGACTTCCGAAATTCTTATAGAATTTTAACACCAATGAAGAACCCCTGATAAACCAAAAGAAAGAAGGCTAAGGCTTTGAGAGTCCAGAGCCACGTAAAGTGCTTTCCGTGGAGTGAGTTCGCTGTAGTACTCCTCCTTAGAGGAGTTGCTTATAGTGAAATTCTCCAATAGTGGAGAGCAATCAAAGGCCTAAATTGCTTTGGCACAATTCAGTGAGATTTCACCGCACTTATTGAAGTATGCCTTTCCCCCACAAGCATGTGCAGCTCCTAATGATGCACTTAGTACTCGGCCTGGGCAAAGTGCCTGTAGCCAACACCTTTTGCCCAGAGCTCAGGAATGAGGAAGCCAAATGGATTTCCTTCTTGAGGACTGAAGTGACAGGACACTGCTGTGTGTGGTTTAGGCCCCTCCCAGTCAGGATTCCCACAGACAGCATCAAGATGAAAACAGTCAATTTGTTAGGTTTTCCGTAGTCAATGTCGGGCTTCAGAAAAGAATGCTACGTAGGCATGGTGGAGTATGCATGTGGTCTCAGTTAGACTCCTCACCTAGAAAACTCAGGACTCAAGGTTATCTTCAGCTTTGTGGTAAGTTACATATTGTAAGTTTGATGCTAACCTAGGCTACATCTCAAAACAAGTGTGTGAGCATGCTAAACAAATTGCTGGCAGAGTGTCACCTCTATGCTCACTCATTTGGGCAGACTCTCACCCTATCTAGTGCCAATGGCCTGCCTGAAGATGAAAAGTGTGTGCTCCTGTTTACGGCTTTTTTTTTTTTTTTTTTTTTTGTCTACAGACAATCAGAAAAGCATTATTGTTCACTCAAGAAAGGCTTCTATATAATTCTTGGGCTCTAAACTGCAGGCTTGAGATGTTTTTATAACACTGTATCATTTAAAAAAAAGCATGAACTACAAATAATGATAAATGTATTCTCTTTGATTTTCTTTATACATATGTGTTATTATATTTAGGTACTTTTCAAAATGCAAAAAATGGGGAGATTTAAAACTGGGCATGTGACACACTGTTAGAGTACTTACTTAGCATACTAAAAACCCTAAGTTCAGGTAAAAGAAAACTACACTTTACAAATTAAGAGAACATTGCATTCGAAGTACATTTGCTTTGGGTTTTTTTTTTTTGTTTTGTTTTCGTTTTTTGGGGTTTTTTTTGTTTTTGTTTTTGTTTTTTTTTTTTTTTTTTTTTTTTGAGGTGCTGGATTCAAACTCATGGCCTCACAGATACTAAGTAAGTTCTCTACCACTGGATACCCACAGCCTTGTTTTTTTTTTTTTAAATCAATTCTTATTAAAAATATAATATTCATTAAATGAATAAGACAATAACACATTTCAACACCTTCACATGTGTGTATGACACATATGACCCCACACATGAAAGCACACACACAAACACACTAAAACTTAAAACTATGAAACTCAAATATAAAGGCTTAGTCTGTCTGTGTCTACCTGTAACCCTAGAACTTGCTGAGACTGGAATTCCTGATTTAACATTCCTGACCAAACTTGGTAGGCTGAGGCAGGAGGGTTATGAGTTCAAAGGTAACTTGGGCAACACAGTGAATTCCGGACCAGTCGGGGCTACATGGAAAGACTGTGTCTTTAAGAATAATCAGTCAATCAACATATTTTTCTTAGAAAATAATAGCCATACAGAACAAGAAATGCTGGCAGTAACACCAGAAAACCTTCCAGCCATTCAAAGACAATTCACTATCTACTGTTTCCCTCCCTCCAAAAGGAGGCTTTCCTACTTAGTAAAGTGCAATGCATTTTCCAGACCGCTAGATGGTTGTCACTGAGCTTTCTGCATGTGGGACAATCCTTGCCTGGGTATGCAGTCTTTTCCACGCTGGGGAGATGGAAGGTGTTGGAACACACGACAAGCAAAGTCTTAAACGTTGGGATGATAGAGGAGGTCAGAGCTGCAGACACTGCTGGCTTAAGATCATCCACAGGGGCACAAGATTCCAGGGTTCAAGACTCAACATGGTCTCTAAGACTCTTTTCCTTGATCAGCGTTGGCACCAACAGAACCCAGAACTGAGCTGGTGACCTCCATTTAAGAACGTGAATCTGGGGGTTGGGGATTTAGCTCAGTGGTAGAGCCCTTGCCTAGGAAGCTCAAGGCCCTGGGTTCGGTCCCCAGCTCCGAAAAAAAGAACCAAAAAAAAAAAAAAAAAAAGAACGTGAATCTGAGGTCATTAATATATTGGGTTTAGTTTCAAATGGTCTAGAAAATGAGTGGCCTGAACATGTAATAGTCTGAGAAAAGCAAAGATGGGATATTAACCCAAGGAGAGCTTCAGCCTGTGCACTAATTTTTTCATTCATTCATTGACCAAACATTTACTAGGCTTCTATTAAGCATCAAGCACTGTATTGGTTTCTGGAGTTACAATGTTACATAGGGTCTAGCACTGTTTCATGTACTAGGGGAGTACCTGCTGGTTTCGTGTGTCAACTTGACACAAGCTGGAGTTAAGAGAAAGGAGCCTCCCTTGAGGAAATGGAGAAAATGCCTCCATGAGACCCAGCTGTAAGGCATTTTCTCAATTAGTGATCAAGGGGGGAGGGCCCAGCCCATTGTGTGTGGTGCCATCCCTGGGCTGGTATAAGAGAGCAAGCTGAGCAGGCCAGAGGAAACAAGCCAGTAAGTAACACTCCTCTATGGCCTCTGCATCAGCTCCTGTTCCTGACCTGCTTGAGTTCCAGTCCTGACTTCTTTTGGTGATGAACAGCAATGTGGAAGTGTAGGCTAAATAAACCCTTTCCTCTCCAACTTGCTTCTTGGTCATGATGTTTGTGCAGGAATAGAAACCTTGACTAAGACAGGAGGTAAGGTGTTAAGTAGAGTCCAGCAACTAGGTACACTATGTTCCAGTGTTAGTACAGAGCTTACATTTTGGTAGAGAGAATGGCACTGAAGAAAAAGGAAGAAAAAAAATACTATACTTTCTAAAGGTAAATGTTATGCCCAGAATGAAAGATACTGGTTTGACCATACCGGAGGGTGAGAGATGGCAAGATTGATACCTTAGCTCCAGAAAAGCTCTCTGGGAAGGTGGCATTAAAGTTGAGAGTTACACATAGATGGAGGCAGCTGGGGCAAGAATATCTCTGGAGAAGATGCTGAGGCTGAAGCAGAACCAGCTGGGAGGAATTCCCTACAAGATGGGAATGGCAGGAAGTCAGCAGCATATGGGTTAGTTGGCAGTGAGTTTGAGATGCTCCAGGATTGATTGGAAACCTAACCAGAAGCACTCAGCTTCAGGAGCCCACGGAGCAGCACCCACTGATGATAACACCTACTTTTCCTGTCAGTCATCTACACCAAGCTAAAGAGTTTGGAACATCTACCTGGACAGCACCACCATGCCCTATGACTGTCAGGCAAATCAGCATCATAGGCTGGAGTAAGCAGGACATTAGATATAATCTAAGGCAGTTTCCTACATGACTGGTCAATGAGGCTTACCAGCCCTGTGGGGTCATGGACATCTGAATCCCCCCAAAAGAGCCTGTCCTTTTACTTTTTATAATTGTAATTTATATTTATCTATGTATTTTGTGTTTGCAGAACATAGTCCTTATCAATGGCAGGCCTTCCCATCAGTGCTGGAGTTAGTCCTGAACACCAGGAATGGAAACCAGAGAACAGCTTGTGGGAATCCGCTCTGTCCTTCCACAAGGTGGATTCCAGAGATCTCAGTTCTCTGGCTTGGTGACAAACAATCTCAGTAGCCTCAGAGCCTGTCTGTTTTGGTGTCTTCAGGAGCTCTGTCCCTCAAGGTTCTCCTCCGTCTTAAGCAACCCCACCAGGATCAGGACTTGGGAACAATCATTCTGAATGAGACTCTTAAGAAATTTTGCCAAGAGTGGGGTTTAGTGGTAATGTGCCTAGGGCGGCAACAACCCTCCCCAAAGATTGCGGTTTTTTTTTACATCAAGACTTGTCTTTTGGGCTGGTGGGATGGCTCAGTAGATGAAAGGCACTAGCTCCCAAGTTTGATGTCCTGAGTTTTTTAGAACCCACATGTAGAGGAAGAGAACCAACTCCTGCAGATTGTCCTTAGACAAGCACATGAAAGAAAAGTGTGGGATAGGTGTATATATACACACGCTAAAGTAAATAATGTGATTTAAAAAAAGAAGATTCGACCCATGCTTATTTTCACCTTGATTGACAGCTATGAGACTCAACTGCTATGGTGAGTAGTTTTGATGGCATTGAGGTGCCAGGTTAATGACTTCTCAGAGCATCCATTTTTGGGTACTATAGTGAAGGACAGTGTACCTGTTCACCTCCTTGAATTCTTGGGCAGCAGAATAGACAACAGAAAGTCTTTCACTGTTTATCACAGCCTCAGGACTTTGCTAAGCACAGAGCACTTTCTCAAAGGCATGCTCTCCTATTGGCTGAAAATCTGGTGGCGCTGCTCATGTAGTGTAGTCAAACATGTGTACTGTGTTAGAGTGGCAGGTTATATTTGTCCCCTCTGTGAATCTCTTCAGTTTCGAGCTACTACGAAATTGCTTGGTCCCTACCCTAACGCTCTCCTATTATCGAGGGACCGTGTTTAGTAATTACCTCTTCACTTACGCTTCACCTCTTCGAAAATGGTTTTGTAGTACATTAAAATGCTATGTGGTTTTTGTGTATCAGCCTCCATTACAGTATTTGAGGCCATTGTTAAGCAAATTACAGGCAAGTTTCTTTTCTGGTTTGGGTTGAGCCTGGGGTCTTGTGCATGCTAGGCAAGCATTGTACCACTGAGCAATTATCTGAATTTTCTAAATCTTGCATTTTTAGACAAGTTATCACTAAGTTGCCCAAAATGTCATGAGCTTGCAATCTTCCTGCCTCAGTCTTCCATGTAGCTGACCTGTGCCATGAAGCTCAGCAAATGTCTCCCTTGTTTTAAAAAAAAGAATAAACGTCTTACCTCCTTGATGACAAACAGCCCTAATTTTTACCTATCTGTTATCTGATGTATGAACATTAGAGTCATACTTTGCGGGGACTCTCTCTCTCTCTCTCTCTCTCTCTCTCTCTCTCTCTCTCTCTCTCAACTAGAATTCTATAGGGCAAAGTGTTATAATTTGCTAGTAGAGTGCTTAGCTAGCACATGCGAGCTCCGGATTTCATCCCCATAGTCACGAAAAATAAAAATGAAATTAAAACTAATGGCGACTTATTCATCAGATGGACTATACATCCAGTGAGAGAAAGCCAGGTTTCATGGAACACTCCAGTAACCCCAGGTGATCCACAGGCTACACAGAGGCCAGGCTGGACTGCAGAATAAGACCCTATTTCAAAAATAAAAGTAAAGAGAAATCGAATGTGATCAAAACAGACCAAACACTTCAAGACTAAAATCTTCATTCAAATGACCCATTGGGGCTTGACCTTCCTTCAGTCTTTTCTGGAAGCTGTACAGTGAGCAACGGACAGGCACAGCTGAGCAGCCATTGGCTTATGGGACAAATTCCTGCCTCCCTCCCCCCCCCGCACTCCCTCCCTCGTGGCTCTTTCCTAGCTAAAGCTACCCTTGTCTGGAGAGGAGAGGTGGTGGTGCCTGCCCTCCCTACAGGGATGCCACTCTGGGAGAAGGGAGCCCCGCCTGCGGCCAGCGTGGACCAAGGAAAATTTTCTTAGGCATTCAGAGCCCCTGACTGGCATCACCTCCCAGGACTCCGAATGCGTCCTTTCTTGTTTTAATCCTCTTAAGTTCTTTTTCTCATCCCGGGGTGGCTCGCCGGGTTCCTAGTGCCTAGAGGGGAGCCTCACCCGGCGGCCCAGAGAGGCTTTCAAGTTTATGGCCCATTCGAGGTGCAGGCGGGAGGTGCTGCGCAGGGCTGCGGAACTAATCAGTAATCTTAACACCACCACCGTCCGGCCTGCATTTGTGGACGACGAAATGTCACCGCGTATTTTAATTGTGAGGACACAAGGAAATCGGTCTTATGAGTCACTGATCAATTCTATGATTTCTAAAAGTCCACAGAAATCACCCCTCAGAAAAAGACCAACCCAAGTAATAAAGAACTGAAAAGAAATTTCTTTGCTCAGAGAATAAAATCGAGGGGGAGGGTATTCAATGTACTACAAAAATTGCTAGTGAAACAAAGCTGCAGTCTGCATGTTCAGTTAGGGCTCATAGGAACCTACACTGAGGGTCCACACTCAAGGTTAATCACAGAACCATAGAATGTGGATTAAACCACCGTGGAAGAAAAAAAACACAAAGAAACGGAGCAGAGAAATTTTAATCAGGAACAAAGATTACCATAATCCTCTCGATGGGCTTCCTTTGCAAAGATGAGATATTTGTAGAGGACAAACGTCTGAAAAAAAAAAAAAAACAAAACAATAGGAGTGGTGTGCCAAATTAGCCTGAGAAACATCTGATAGGCTGGGGAAATAACTGTGAGAAAGCTTGTCTGCGACAGGTAAACCAGCCTTTCCTCTGCATCTGGTTGGCCTGGTCGAATTATTCTAAGGCTGGAAATTGAAGTCGTTGAGGATAAGTGTTCCTTCATGCTTCGTGGTTTCTTATATGTAAGGATTACCACGTTCAAAAAAATTAAATAACCCACTCTCCTAAGACTGTCTTATTTTCTCAGGCATTCTTGTGGTATAATTATTACTGTAAAGCCTTCTCTTCCATTCATTTAATTTTCCTGGGGATTGGGAGAAAAGTCCACACAAATATTGCACAAACAAAAATCACAGGCAGTTATAGCGAAAATTTACTGTTTGGCAATAATCACACTGGTTTCAGTGACTGTAGAGCATACTGAGGGGGAAAAATACGTGGGTAAGAACGTATATGTGTCATCACACCCACTAGACTGGATACAGCCACAGGACAAGCAAGTTCCTTTTTGTCCTGAGTACCCTTCAAGAGAAGAGGGAGAGTGGAGGTTTATTTCTCCGAAGAATATTCCAGACATCTGTAAGAATGCTGGGTGCAAAAGCCAGTACCACACCAAACATAGGTAAATGGCAATGATAAAAATAAGTGATAAGAAATGAACGTGATTTGTGAGCAAGCATTCTAGCAAAGGTCAGTAACCTGAGCATTTGGCAGATGGAGGCAGGGTGGTGAGTTCAAAGCCAGACTGAACAATACAGCCGGACCCTGTCTCAAAATCAAAATATTTTTAAAAAGTAATTTGTGAGAAATGATATATTAAGATCAGAGAAGGGCTGGAGAGATGGCTCCGTGGTTAAGAGCACTGGCTGCTCTTCCAGAGGTCCTGAGTTCAAATCCCAACAACCACATGGTGGCTCACAACCATCTATAATGGGATCTGATGCTCTCTTCTGAAGACAGCTACAGTGTACTCACATACATAAAATAAATAAATAACCACAAAAAATCAGAGAAAATATTTATGAATTATAAGTAGAAGTTAAAATTGTATACCTAGTTGATTGTGATACTGAGAACATAATATTTTGCTACATAACTCACCTTTGTGGCAAAATCCGTTGTATTTACCATGACATGTTTGTTGAGCAGATCACACTTGGAACTCTGCAGGACAGAGCAGAAAGCAAGCTGCAGAGATAAGAATAAAGCGCCTGTCTATGGAGCCTAACCCCTTGTTGAACCAATACACAGAACACCCTATATGAACAGACCACTAGCACTTCCATGATAATAATACTATAATAATAACAATCTTGCATTTATTGAAAGCTTTTCACTCTCCAAAGTGCTTTCCCATTTATTATAGTCTCTTTGATATTCCCCCAAGTAGTAAGCATTCATCTTTGGGCCCCGAGGAAAATGTATTCTTCATTCAAAGGCTGCTCAGCTATATGGCTTTGTATAAGAGAAGAGCCCCAGTGGGTGAGTCCTTTGCTCACAAATATGAGTTTTGCTTTCCATGTAGCATGATAAAACAGCATTCTCATGGAGTATGAAATCAGGTTTACATCGCTATGAATCAACTGAAAAGAAAGCTTATTGAATATAACAATTTGTTTATCTTGGAGATAATTCTGCAGATCAACAAAATGATGTTTTGATGAAAACAGCTTGCAGTCTACCAAATCTACTTCCCTTCATTCCTGGGCATGTGACTCCCATGAGAGACCATGTTTCCTAGCACCCTTTGTGGGCTAGAGTAGCCATGGACTATGAGGAGAAAGGACCAACTCCTTGCCCTGAACCTAGGGACACTGGGCATGTTTCCTTGTGTCCTAGCAAACTAGAGGAGAGGTAGTCTGTTCTGCCTTACCCATGCAGATGGCAACAGCACTCCGGCAGCTGCTTGCAGAAGCTGATGGAAAACATCTGATCACTTGAGTGACTTAAGGGAGACAAGCGGCCCAGTGCTATTCTCCAATGTGAGAAGATAAACTTTTATGTTCTTCAGGCATTCATACATATATACATACATACATACATACATACATACATTCATACGTACATACATTCATACGAACATACATATGTATGTACATGCATACATGCACACAAATTTATCATTATTAAAGAATATTTTCCTCTGGCATACAGTAGAAATTTTACTGCAGCTAGCTAAGCGTTGTGGCAGCCCTTACAATGTTAGCCATACCTGAGGTTGAGACAATACTGTAAGGCTTGTCACAGGAATTTTAAAAATGCATTTATGAGGAGAAAAATAACCACAAGATTGTTACAAACCAGTAGTGATGTGGTTCTCCAGTGCAGCAGAACCTTTGTCAACTCATGGTGAGCTTAACCCAGGGAGCTAGGACGATGAGATCACTAAAGCCGCCCAAATCAGAGGATTCTAGGCTCGAGTCCATGCCAAAGAAGAATCGATAAGATGAGACAAAGAGCAAACAAAGCAAATGAAGTAGATATATTTAAAAAAAAGAGAGAAACTCCCAAATGGAAATACAGAGAAAAACAAAAACAGCCCAGTTTAGCAGCCTTCTATGGATGAGACCTAGGGCGAGAATGGAAAGGACATGAAGATAATCTTTATCAAACTGGTCATTCTTGGAGTGGATTGCATGCCAAACCTGTGAGTGGTCTGCATACCCTTTGCATGGCTTTTCAGCCCAGCCAGAAGGGTGACTTGATGTTGCTCATCCAATAATAAGAGTGGCCATGGGTCATGGTGTTCATTGTCCACTGTCTCCCTCAGTTTTCCTCATTCTGTAGGCTTTTCATCCAGTCAAGACACTTCTCGGTTTGGGAACTATGTGACTTGATATGATTAACCTGTGTCATCAACCTAACTGCTTATGGAGAGCTCACTCCTGTCTTGGTCCTAATCTAATATTCATCCAGGTGGTGTATGCCTGTAATCTCAATACCTGGGATGTAGAGGTAGAAGGATACCAAGCTGGAGGCCATCCTAAGCTCCACAGTGAGACCCTGTCTAAAAAAATAAAAAGGAGAGATTAATATTTAAATTGATTCAAAGTTTAACTAGTAAATGAGTATATTATTTTAAATTTAAAATGAGTAGTTACAGAATAAATCATTCGGGTTCTTTTCAGTCTATTGCAAAATCAGTGATAAGAAGTATGCAAAATCCCCAGTTGAGGTTAACAGTCTCTTTACTGACTGGGTGCATAGACTTCCTGTGGTTTTGAAGACGTGAATACAGATTGGGATGAGTTGGCACATTCCATTTGACATGACGATCCTGTGGTTAATGCCAAACCACAGAGTTCATTGACTTCTCAGGTCACTTTATAGATACAAACTTGGTTTGAAAGCCCAGGATAGATGGTCTAGTGAAACTGATCGAAATTTGCTAGTGAGGCAGGAGCTTCTGAGCCTCTCCCACAAGACACAAGAAGTATTTGGCCGGATTCACAAAACCACAGCCAGGAATCTGCTAGCAATTTCTAAAATTTCTTTAGAAAGGATTACATGTTGTGATCACACTGGATTCAATTTTTTTTTCTCTTGATTCTGAGATTGGCTCAGTCACTTTAATCTAGTGTTTTAGGATTTGATTGCAGTGGTTCTTGTCACTTCATTATAAATGAGGAAGGGTTTTAGTCATGCTGAAGGAGATATTTATATGGAAATAGAGGATGTTTTGCATTGACAGTACCACTATTCCTGCGACTGAAGTACAGATGACTTTCTGACTGCTACACTATACTCTAAAAAGAATTTTTTTAAAGAATCAAAAACGCTATGTATTTTGAATATTAATGTTCTTCCAATTTTAGATTAATGTTCAAAATGGAACAAAAGAAGAATGTGAAGTACTTTGTCTAACATAAATTACTCCACGTTCACCCAAACCATATTTGATCATGATTATTTGAAGACAAATATCTTGACCAAAATATTTCACTAACATAATTGCCTACAATCCTAGTGTTTAATTAGTTTGGTTTTCTAAAATCTTACGCCTGATCTAATATTAAAAATTAATCTAGAGACTGATTTTTGTAAGAACAGACTCAGAGGATAGAAGTTAAAAGCCCTTCTGAATATCAAAGACTATCAGAACCAGGTCAGAAGTTTAACTGAGAGTTCTTTCCAAAGGCGTAGATTCAGAATCCACCATCTCCGTGAATTCATTCAGTAACTCCTGTCTGTGTGAAAGAAGGTGGGGCATCTTAGAAAGAAAGCTAAGAGGCATGAAATGCTGGCACTGCCCTAGACCCGAGAAATGATTGATTTGGGCCTCTAAGTGGTCCTACAACACTGTCTTTGACTCATTCATCTTTTATATCTCAGGTTCATTTCATATATATTTACATGGGAAGTGTGATGGTTTGTATGTGCTTGATTCAGGGAGTGGCACTATTAGGAGGTATGATCTTGTTAGAACCTAGTGTCACTGTGGACGTGGGCTTTGAGACCCTCATCCTAGCTGCTTGGAAGCCAATATTCTGCTACAACCTTCAGATAAAGATATAGAACTCTCAGCTTCTCCTGCACCTCGTCTGCCTGGATGCTGCCATGTTCCTGCCTTGATGATACTGGACTGAGCCTCTGAACCTGTAAGTCAGCCCCAACTAAATGACTTGCCTTGATCATGCTGTCTGTTTACAGCAGTAAAACCCTAAGACAGGAAGTAACTGTTTCAAATTTCTGTTGAATATTCTTCTTTTAAAAATTGCCCCAGAGAGGGGCTAGAGAGATGGCTCAGTAGTTAAGACCATACTCCAGAACTGCCCAGGACCCTAAGTTGGGTTCTTGACATCCAAGCTTACGACGGCGTGTAACTAGCTTCAGTGGAGTTGATGACTCTGGCTTCTCTGAACACCTGCACTCACATGCACATTAATATATTGACAGTCACATAATTAAAACTTATAAAAAAATAAATCTTTTTGAAGTAGCCTTTGAGGCCTGATGAGATGGTTTAGTAGGGAAAACAAAAAACAAAACAAAACAAAACAACAACAACAAAAACCTCTTGCCCTAAAGTGTGAAACCCTAAGCTCAATCCCTGAGACACATATTCGGTAAGAACCGACTCCTACAAGTAGTTCTCTGATATTCTGTGGCACTCCCCATCCCACCCCACATAAATAAATACCATAAACTATCTATAAGGGAGAAAGGGTTTATTTTAGCTTATTCTGTGGGATATAGTCCACCATGAAGGAAAGAGCCAGCAGCAAGAAGGGATGGGCATAGGAGCAGGAACATATATGTATATATGTATACACGCATACTTAGAATGCAGAGAAGTGATGAATATATGCTGTTGCTCAATTCGCTGTTTTCAACATCTACAGTCCAGGATCTCAGACACGGAATGACACTACTCACAGCAGACAGTCTTCTATCTCAATATATTCAAGATATTTTCCCCACAAGCATACCCAGGGGCCCATTCCCCAGGCGATCCTAGACTGTCAATACTAGCCATCACGATGAGTAATAGGCACAAGACACTAGCAGGATTTGACATCCTGCCTTAGGTATTTATAGTAGATTATGCTATTTGCTCTTCACAACTATATGAAAGTAACGGATACAACTGTATTGTCCCTTTACAGAAGAGTGAAGTTGGCACTAGAAGTGCCAAGGTCAAGATGACGATGAACCATAGTCACACTGCTGCACCCTTGGCCAGAATATCCCACCTTAACGTCTTTACCACAGAGATGTGTGAGGAAGTGCAGCCATTCGCCCATATACCTTCATAGCATTGCAGCATAAAGGAATTAATTCACATTTGCAGCAGACAGGCCAGAGCAGCACATCCTAACTAATGAGGAATTAGTATGAGATCCTTAAGGAAATCTCATATCCCTCCTGTTTGCAAAGGTACCACAATTGACCTACACCCAGTGTGGCACACAGTCTCCTTCTTCTCCTGCCTTCAGATCATGAAGTGGTGCTCCTTCTCCAGCACCATGTCTGCCTGCACACTCCCATATTTCCGGCCACTATGATAAGGAACTAAACTTCTGAAACTGTAAATCATCCCCAATTAAATGTTTTCCTTTATAAGAGTTTCTGTGGTAACTCTTCAGATCAATGGAAACCCTAAAACCAACGATAATACATAAGTTTCCTGATTTACAGTAAGTGGTTTCTTCAACTGTGTGGTGACATCACAGCAACAGGCATTCAGTGCAAATCACGCTTTGCGTTTGGGTTTGTTCGGTCTGTTCTCAGCCTACTATAAGCATTGCGACACTGTATTGCGGATCTGGGGACAGCAATTTACAGCCCCCAACCATGAGAATGAACAACCACATTGCAGGACTTGTTTGGGAGCCCAAGCGTATTACATGTATTTTTGATTTTTGGTATTTTCAATTTATAAATTGTTTATTGGGCCCATAATCTTGCAGAGCCTGGAGCTACAGTGGTATGCACACCTGTCATGGCTCTGAGGAGGATGAGGCAGGGGAATTGAGAACTTGAGGCCAGCCCTGAACCACACAGTGGGGGGAACGGAGAGGGATGGGAGAGAGGAGGGGGGGGGGAGGAGGGAGGAAAAGATATATAAAAAGAGAAAAGGAAGGAAGAGATAAAGGAAAGAGGATGGATTGAAGGAAGGAGGAAGGAAGGAAGGAAGGAAGGAAGGAGGGAGGGAGGAGGAAGGAAGGAGATAAGGAAGGAAGGAAGGAAGGAGGGAAGGAAGGAAGGAGGAAGGAAGGAAGGAGGAGGAAGGAAGGGAAGGAAGGGGAAGGGAGGGAAGGAGGGAAGGGGAAGGAGGGGGAGGAAGGAGGAGGGAAGGGAAGGAGGAAGGAGGGAAGGGAGGGAAGGAAGGAAGGAGGGAAGGAGGAAGGAAGGAAGGAAGGAGGAAGGAAGGAAGGGAAGGAAGGAGGAAGGAAGGAAGGAGAAGGAAGGAGGGAAGGAGGAGGAGGAAGGAGGGAAGGAGGAAGGAGGAAGGAGGGAGGGAAGGAAGGAGGAGGAGGGAAGGAGGGAAGGAGGAGGGAAGGAGGGAGGGGAAGGAGGGGAGGAAGGAGGAGGGAGGGAAGGAAGGAAGGAGGGAAGGAGGGAAGGAAGGAAGGAGGGAAGGAAGGAAGGAAGGAAGGAGGAAGGAAGGGGGAGGGAAGGAAGGAAGGAAGGAAGGAAGGAAGGAGGGAAGGAAGGAAGGAAGGAAGGAAGGAAGGAAGGGAGAAGGGGGAGGATAAGAGAGGGGAAGAAGGAAGAAACGAAGGAAAAGGAAGAGAGGGAAGGAAGGAGGGAAGGAGGGAAGGAAGGAAGGAGGGAAGGAAGGAAGGAAGGAAGGAGAAGGAAGGAAGGGAAGGAAGGAGGGAAGGAAGGGAAGGAAGGAAGGAAGGAAGGAAGGGAAGGAAGGAGGAGGAAGGAAGGAAGGAAGGAAGGAAGGAAGGAGGAAGGAAAGGAAGGAAGGAGGGAAGGAAGGAAGGAAGGAAGGAAGGAAGGAGGGAAGGAAGGAAGGAAGGAAGGAGGGAGGGAAGGAAGGAGGGAAGGAAGGAGGGAAGGAAGGAGGGAGGGAAGGAAGGAGGGAAGGAAGGAAGGAAGGAAGGAGGGAAGGAAGGAAGGAAAGAGAGGAAGGAAGGAGCGAGCCATCTATCTGAAACATGCTTTATCAGCCACACTTACGATGCTCTTAAAATGATAACGTTAAAATAAACTACGACAGGGGTTGGGGATTTGGCTCAGTGGTAGAGCGCTTGCCTAGTAAGCGCAAGGCCCTGGGTTCGGTCCCCAGCTCTAAATAAATAAATAAATAAATAAATAAATAAATAAATAAATAAACTAAGACAAATAACATTGGGTTCTAGAACAGAGATACAGACCTTTCAAAAAGACCTGTACTACACCAACTACAAGAAGCTAAGCATCTTTTTCATCTGTCAAGAAGATAATTTATTATCTTTATTGAAGTTCCCATTAGGCTACCTATCATCTATCTCTCCATATATCTATGCCTAATTTAAGTCCAACAAACAAAAGTGTTGCCTAGTTAAATTTACTCTTTTGGGTTATCTGAAACTAGCCGCCTGTTCTTGCATAGTAATAATTGAAATACTTATTAAAATTAGCTTAGTTGTCTGATCCATACGTCACGTGTGTATAAAAATTGAGCTGGGTGCAGTAGTGCATGCCTTTAATCCAGCACTTGGGAGGAAGAGGCAGGTGGATACTTGTGAGTTTGAGGCCACCTTAGTCTACATAGTGAATTCGAGGACATCAAGAGCTACATAGTGAGATCTTGTCTTGGAAAAATAAAATAAGGGGTGGTTAGTCTAAGAGGATCAGACAACCATTGTTGGACTACCCAATCCACACTGTATAAGCCAACGTAATAAGTCCCCTTTGCAATATATATTCGCCCTACCTGTTCTGTTCTAGGGAGCCCTGACTAACATCCTCCGTAAATGTATCTGTCTTCAAACACTCTGTCGCAAAGCCAACTCCTCCCACTCTCATCCTGTCACCAATACCATCGTCCAAACTGCATATATGCGAAATTGTAACATAGCACAGTGATATCCTATGAATCATGTGAATAATGACTGAGTTTTTTTTTTTTTTTTTTTTTAAGAGTAGAGAGGAAAGAAAATTAAAAACAGGCTCTCGGTGTGCCATCCAGGCTTCCTCTAAACTCGGGCCCTTCCTACCCTGGTGCTTTGGGAGCACTGGGATTAAATATGTGGACAACCATACTCAATTTGAGCTTTTACAAACCAAAACCACCTTCTTAAAAAATGCATATTTCAGAAATTTTCGCTATTGAGAATGCCATTTCGAACTATTTTTAATAGTTATTCATTGGCAGTGATTTATGCTTTTTGTTGGTATTATATGCTTTCTCTGGCCCTCCTGACAATAAAAGTATACTTCTACTTTATTTATAAGAACGGTTTTTTACTTAATCATGTTTCTAAGAAGAATGAACAAGAAACAAATACTAACACCTACATTTGTCCAAAATGGCTGCTGGCTATGTTAAATAGAATAAAACACTAATCTAACTATTTTATGTTATGTCCTCTAGAAGAATTTTAAAATAACAACTAACAATAGAATTGTACCACCTTTGAAGATATTGTTTATGCAATGTAAAGTTATATAATTTTCATTTTTCTTCAAGTCAAGTAATAATATACATTGGAGTTTAGCTGTATCCAATACAATCTACTTTGGAAATCCTCATTGTTGTTAATATTGTTGTCTTAATCATTCCTTTACTTTTAAAGTAGGACATATATCTACAGCTATATGGTAATCAAACCTTGCTGAGAGAGGACAAATTCCTGATTTTGAATAATTTGTGTACTTTTGTTACATCTGTTGATTAACATTTGGAGAATGTGTATGCTGTAGTAAACCCGTGGAAATAAAAAAAAAATGCATATTTCCCTTCCCATCCATTCCACACAGTTACATCAAAAATTTACTTAAATCAGTAACAGGAATTACTCCATTATGACTACATGTATATTGTTTGCTGTTGAGCGAGTGACATCTCTAATGTTTCCTTTCCCTTTGTCCCTTAACTTCTTATTCTCTTACATTAATTTTAATTATTTCTCTTACATTTAATTTCTCTGATTTAATCTTCTGTATACTTACAGGTATTCCTTCCCCTCAGAGTCATAATAGAGCTATAAAATGTCCATAAACTTTTCTAAAACTTCACAAACATCAGAATGTCATGTTATTTTTGCATTTTTTGTCAAAATTCTGTATTTTAATGCATCCCCCTTGGGATGTGGTCTGGCCACTCTTCCTAAAGCTAACCCCATTTGTTCCTTTTTCCTTCAGTGTGCTTTGTCTGTTTCCTGGGTCTCATAATTGCTCATTTCTTGGTTTACTTTCTGATCCTTCTCTTTTGCACTCTTTATGATCTGATAAGTTTCTAGGGAGGGGACAGAAAAAGTGTGTGTGTTCAGTCTGCTGTTTTTAATGGGAAGTCCCCAAGCCACATTTTCTTCTGATCCTGTTTACACTGAGGTGGCCTTTGATAACGGGATTAGACTCCTTGCCTTTATGAACTTCATAAAAGGAGAAACAACTATAAATGCAACTTATATTGCCACCAGCAGCAGCTGACCCCTGAGTGACTGGATTGTGTATATAATTTGCCCATATGGCTGCTTGCCCTACAGTTTTATGTCTGGCTTACTAAAGTATGTGGTATCATACACACACAAAATGGGAAATTTGTCTGTAGGCATTGACTAAATTATTTAATACAAAAAGTGATAACATGGGTAATAAAAACAAACAGTTTTGTTATATAAAATGCTATTTTGTTATATACAAATAAAAACACAAATATTGGTTCTCTCCTTCCAGGGTCACAGGGATTGAACTCAGGTCATCAGGCTTGGTGGCATGCACCTGCTGAACTAGGCAGCTCTTAATCATATATGTTGAGCTTTCTTTCTTTATGGTCCAAATACAAGAAAACACAAAGTTTTCTTTAAGACCTGCAGTGGTAGGTTGTTTCGTCACTTGGTTCCAAAGGTAAGAGACAACAGACCGTTTGTTTAGAAGTCATAGTAACTATAATTACAACTGCCAAGTCAAATGATGATGTAATGGCTATTCCTGGTTGTCAAATTAACTATATCTGGAATGGACTACAATCCAGAATTGGAGGGCTCACCTGTGATCCAGATCTTGAGGCTGGAAGACACAAGTTTCTGACCTGGATCTCAGCATGGAGATCATGAGGCATAGTGGCTCAAAAAGCTTAGGCCTAGGCAAGGTAGTACATGCCTTTAATCTGGACCACACCTTCTGCTGGAGACCTACATAAGGAAGGACATTGGAAGAAGGAAGATTCACTCTTCTTCACCTGCCTGCATTTACTTGCCAGCACATCTGTTGGAATCTACGTCTACAGAAGATCAGCTGAAACAACTAGACTCGTGGAACTGACAAACTATTAGATCCTTGGACTTCCCATTCATAGCTGACCATTGTTGGGGTACTTGGACTATAGACCGTAAGTCATCAGAACAAGTCCCCTTAATATAGAGACATTCCATAAGTTCTGTGACTCTAGAGAACCCTGACCAATACAGATGTTAATCACAGTTAATCCATGGGATCAGAATGTGACTGTATTTATTGTCTCCCTCATCAATGCATCTGCTGTCTGCTTCCCGTGGTTTGGAATGATGATACCCACAATATCTTGAAGTTGTTTTTCCTTCATTTTCTTGGCTTGCATGAAGTAACTGCAAGATGAACATTGCATAATTTTTATTTAATTGCAGAAATGTATGACTTAGATCAAGATGTATAGTCTGCTTTTTGTCTGAGGGATTATCCAGCAAGCTTTCCTGCCAGCTTTGCCTAGTGTTAGACCTTGGCTATGTTTCTTCTATCCATTATAGACAGTGTTCAGCTCTAACCGTGTGATGCTGAACTGAGTTTGCTGAAAACTTTCACCATGGTGTGGGGCTTTCGTTTGGTTTAAGCAATGTAAGTCTACCACATAAAGACATTGGGCTTTTAATAATTTTATTATAGACTTTACATGAGGAGAGATTAAGACACAAATGATCCTTGGTGGTTGACACTCTTACCTACATCCCTGCCTCTGGTTCTGCATGTCCATGTGTGACCTCCACCCCTTGAATAGGAAAAGGGACATCATCTGTGAGTTACTGTCATCAAAGGCATTGGGATTGTCTCCTAGGGTTACATTTCATAAGTATATTGATGATAGCAGTGTTCTAAATACTGTCTTTACTGGCTGGATGAAGGCAGTGGAAGCATGACATAGCACTGCTGCAATCTCTAGCTGTAGGGCCGGCAAATGTACAGGGTCATTAATCATACACATGTAAGGAGATGAGTTTGACTAAGCATTCTCAGTGATGGTCTTAGACACAGATTCTTCTCTGTCAAGCCTTAAGAAACAATTACAGCGGGCTGGAAGATGGTTCAGTGGTTAGGAGCATTGACTGTTCTTTCAGAGGTCCTGAGTTCAAATCCCAGCAACCATTTGGTGGCTCCCAACCATCTGTAGTTAAATCTGATGCCCTCTTCTGGTGTGTCTGAAAACAGATACAGTGTAGTTTTATATAATAAATAAATCTTTTAAAAACACACATACACAATTACAGGCCAGTTAATGTTTCGATGTCAGCCTATTAAACCCCAACTATGTCACAGAAGCTGAGGTAGTAAGAGTAGGCTGTTTTACTGGGCAGTGATGGCTCACTGTACTGGATTGGCCTGATGTTTGTATTCTGATGTTAGTTAATTCTGTTTCCTCTAGAGAAACAAGCAGCCAATCACATATTCAGGTGATGTCATACGAACCTTCTTCCCATGTTAACTGGTCAATAATGGCTGGAGTCATTGATTGGGCAGAGGAGGGGAAAGGTGAGACTGGAGTTTCCAGAGTAGGGGCAGATAGAAAAGGGGAAAAAATGAAAGGGGAAGAAGAGAGGATGGAGGAAGTGGAGGAGAAGCCATAATAGACTAGAACCATGTGGCTGTGAGAAACTGCAAGTAACAAGGGCTCTTATAGTTGGAGAATAAGTTAGTATAGTACTAAATCTACCCAATCATCAACTATAGCCTCTATTGACCAGTTAACAATTAACTAACATCAGAATACAAACAGCATCAGGTTAAGCCACTACAGCTCACACCTTTACATTTTAGCATTCAGGAGATGAAGCAGGAGAATCTCTAAGTTCAAGGCCAGCCTGGTCTACACAGCAAATTGCAAATTCCAGGACTGTCTAGGCTACATGGATAAACCCTGTCTTGAAAAACAAACAAACAAATAAAAAGTTGGCTCCTTCAGTTGTAAGTTTGTGATAATTTATTTAATAGTCATAGAATGCAAATATATCTTTATCCCTGTTATGAACAAAAAAATAAGAAATGGAAATGTGAAATAAAATATTTTTATGAGACAAGTACAGGGCCGTAAAACCACTAAGGCCTTGATGAACAAAGTTCCAGAGAGAGAGAGAGAGAGAGAGAGAGAGAGAGAGAGAGAGAGAGAGAGAGATCTTTTGTAAGTGGTGGCCTCCATTCTTGGTGGGAGAACCTGATCCTGACTTCTGCATTGGTGAGCAATGGACTTTGAGAGCAGAGAAGACCTTAGTATGGAGAAGGGACATTAAAAATATTCATAAAGATATGCATACAACAATCTCAGTGTTTCCAGGACCCTGTTTGTGATGCCCTTTGACCTTGTTTGTGCAGTCTTGATAATTACAAATGTGCTCTGCTACGTAAACTCACTCTACACATGACAAAACTGAAACACAAATTGCTACTTGGCAGGCCTAATGTCACACACACACTTGTATTAGCAGAGTCAAGATTTGAACTCTGAGCTACAAAGCCCACATCTAGCTGTATCTTCAGAGATTTTTGTGACCGAGGGTTCACGGTAACTTTCACCACCACGTGGATCCCTGTTTTAGTTCATAGCTCATCACTGCAGGACAAGCTCCCCAGAAACAGAGTCTCCAGAATGCTGGAGTGCTAAAGAGTGCCTTCTGAAGCAACACGTGGAAGGGAGACAAGAACTAACACAGAGCTGTCACAAAACTTCATTTGTCCTCCATCATCATCTCTGAAGCAAAGGTGATTTGGGGAGCTATGAGTTGAGGCACAGTCTGGGCCTTTATTCTTGGCATAAGCCATCACTGGTGCAGTGTACTCTTGTGGGTTGGTGTCGATATGCAGGTGAGTGCAGGCAGAAGATAAATCAAGGCCTATGATTGGGTAGTGAAAAAGAAAGGCTGGGGCAGAGTTTTTGAAAGTCAGGAGAGAGAGAAAAAGAGAAGGAGAGGAGATGGAGAAGAAAGATGATCTACCTTCTTATGCTTTAAATAGCCACAGGTAGCTGTGAATATCTTATAAGGGATAGATTACTACAGGACAATTCATCTTATCTAGATGGGCAGTTTCTATCAATATCAATTGGCTCTGAGTTTATTGTGAGGACTTTTTTATGGTGTAAGAATTTACTAATATACATATGATAGATAAATTACAAGCTTCTAGAGTTTTGATTTTGTTGGGTTACTGGGAATTGTGACTATAACCACAGGGGGCAAATGCTGGGTATGTGAGCAGAATCTGCAACAGACAGCCACGAGATAGGTGGCCATTACATGGGGCTAGCCATGGAGGCAGAGTGACCTCTGGGGACAGAAGGTAGCCAGAGGTTGCATGGCATGGTGCCTAAAACTATTTGTAATTGTTTAATATATATGTAGTATTCTACATACTACATAATCTGGTGACAGAGGTGCTAGTTATCCTTTTATTTTCCATTAGTTAATTAATTTATTTGTGTTAAATCCTGATCACACCCCACAATACCTCCCTCACCCCTTTAAGAAGAAGGAGGTCCCCCGCAAGAACCAACCCACCAGAGGTGTCAGCTATCTTAATTCCTGGAAAAGAACAACTCACTAGAAGGCTCTCCCATGTGAATCTTTTTCAGGGCTGCATTTCAGCTAATGTCTCCCTCTCCCGGCCCCCTCACAGGTTGCTTCTGAAGGTAATTTTTTAGTACTAATACTTTAGAGAAATCTAAGATTCATGGTAAAGTACCTATTACACTGGGATCTGATTCATTTTAGTCAGGAAGATGCACCACACTTAAGATCATCCCTACTTTGACCCCTGATATTATATTTCTACAAAGGATCCTCAGGATGAGTGGATGGCTCAATGGAAGTACAGGAACCCAGGTTCAGATCTTCAACACCCACATGAAAAAAAAAAAAAAAACAAAACAAGCATGGCTATATATGCTCTTGTAACCCCAGTGTTGTGAGAAACAGAGACCACTGGATCACTGAGGCTTGCTGGCCACTCAGACCAGTGGAAACCAGCTAGTTCCATGTTGAATGGCTGTCTCAGGGTAATGAGGTGAAGTGGTGGAGTTGGACATTCAACAGCTTCCTCTGGTCTCTGTATATGTGTTCACAGGCACTCACACCCTCACAGACACAGATAAAGAAACCAATAATGACAAAGGATCCTCTGTAGTTAGAATATATTAACTCTATTAAAGGAGCTTAAGGGGGGAAAGGAAACAATTTGTGGTAAGTGTAGTTAATGGCTGAGAGGAGACATACAACATGGCAATTTGATAAAGAAGTGGAACCTACTAACTACTGAACTACTAATAATTTTTCTTGCCAACCGGACTAAAAGGTCTGTTGATAATGCTTTAAACCACCAAGACTTTACCCACAAAAGGGACTCCAAATGACTTACTATTAAGGAATTGCAAGAGCAGGAAATCAATGGACCTAGATTATTTGGCAGTAGTCCAGTACGGTCTGTTTGATTTTTGTAGACATTACCTTTACTCATTGTTCTAACTTGCTTCTTTCCTGTTGATATTTGAGATGCTCACCTCTTACACTAAAGACCTGCAGGAAAGATCTAGAGAAGGACCTCTCTTGTAACCTCTCAAACATATTCCTCCTAGCTCATTCTTGGTCTATGGATCTCCAGTTTATCCAAGATTAGTCAAAGCTATGATGTGTGTATGTGCAGTGGAGGTGGGGTGTGGTGAGGAGATATCAAAATTCCAAATGCTCAGGCACATGGCAAACCACTTTAATCAATATCTGAGAGTCAAGACACTAGGATTGTTCAAACCCCGAGGAAAATGAAGTTACAGCCAAGGTTAAGAACTACTAAGACTGAAGGGAAAAGCCAAAGGATGTGACTGTTAGGCAGCAAACTTACACACTTAAGTCCATAGCAGCTGTATGTCAATGACCAGATAGCACCCAAGAGACAGTTTAATTGGGGTCAAACACCAAGGACCAAAGCCTAACAAAGAAGTCAAACATGTTCTAAGGCAGACCTAGCTTGGTGGGAATTTAATGATTCTGATGTTCTTCACATTGATAAATTGAGCTTCTACACAATCAAGGACTACTAATTTCACCCAACAACTAACATGTAATTTTACAGCCTTGGCTACCTTCTGGCTTTTCCTCCTTCTTCCTCCTCTTCTCTCTCTTCCTTTCTCCTTCCTTCCTTTCAAGGCGGGGAGAAGCGACACTGAGGAGATTCACACGTGAAAGATGAGCATTTTACCACGTTCATTTCCAACTCAAGTTCTATATTTCCTTTGTCTTATTTAGTATTTCACTTGGCATTAATTCCAGTTATGTCTGTTCAATCATCTGTGTGCAAGGGAGAATGTATATGCAGAAATCTTTTTATTCTTCGTTACTTGTATCACTAAGATTTTGGGGTTAAGAAGGTGTGCACGGTAGCTTTCTTTGGCAAAGTATATGTAAAACTAAATAAACCAACAAAAATCAAAATGATAAAACCAAACAAAAAACAAGGCAAATAGAATTTGTCAATCTGGGGTACTGGAGAGATGGCTCAGTGGTTAGAAGCACTAACTCTTCTTCCAGAGGTCCTGAGTTCAATTCCCAGCAACCACATGGTAGCTCACAACCATCTGTAATGGGATCCGATGCCCTCTTATGGTGTGTCTGAAGGCAGCTACAATATACTCATCATAGATACAAAATTAATAAATAAATAAAAATCTAAGACTTTATTTAAAAAAGGATAGAGAATTTGTCAATCTGAATTCTTGTTTGTCTCATACTGTTTGCTTTCTATGTCTTCTTAGGAACCTGACTCACTGTCATGTGGCTCTAAAACCTACTTTATAAAACCTTAAACCCACCTGTGGTATGTCAGAAATTGCTGGAGTTAGGATCACTGGATGGTCATAGACAAATTCACACACACACACACACACACACACACACACACACACACACTCAAATCAACTTTGATCTTGATGATATCCATTCCAACTGAAAGCTGGAGAGTTTGGCCAGAATTCACCTAAATAGAAAACCTATTAGACCTTTCTACTTTTGAGTTCCTAGGCTGAAGCCGAGACATTAGTGCTGAATTAGTAGAACTGGCTACTTTTAAACGCAAAGGACTCTGCTTATGTTTACAAATCTTATTTGACCAGTCAACAGATTAGTCCCTATTTGGAAGGAAACCTAAATGGGCTTTCTAGACTATCCTATCTTCTTCCTTCTCCTAACCGATTCTGGCTATGCAAATGAACCCATGAGGCTATCGAGCATAAGTTATGGCTACAATTTGACAGCATTGTTTTATGAGCAAATGTGATCCAGAGTAGAATAACTAAACAGGGACACACAGTAAAAACCAACATTTCATTGACCTTTTAAACTGGAAAGTTCTGTTCCACAGACAAAGGGGAGAGCAATACAATTACATGATAGTGCGCTTACAGCCTTGCTGAATGTGCAGAGGAAGCCTTGGCTGGCGAGCCGGTCTTCCCATCCCGTCCACCCAAGAAAAGATTGAAAAGAGCAGGACAGCTGTAGTGTCTCGACTGAGATTCAATGGTGAATGGAGTGACAGATGTAGAGCTCGTGCCCCAGAGTGGGCAGGCACTTGTCCCCAACAAACAAAAGAGGGTGACAGTCTCAGAGCCCCCATTTATTTCAGCAACATTTTTTAAGAGCCAGCTGTCTTTTTTATATATAAGACACTGGTAAAAGGCAGCATTTACCTACCTGTTCTCAAACGCCATCTTATCTGATAAGCCAAGTAAAACAATTTTCCTCACTTCATGACTATTAACTTTATATTCTATTATACTTTGCTAAGTATGCACTGTATACTATTACTCTGCCCCTTAATTTAGTTCCCGTCTCAAGTAAGAGCTTCTGTAGTTTATCTTAAGGTGATCCATCAACATCCCAAAAAGTCATCCGTGAAGTCCTGAGTTCAATCCCATGACTACAAAAAAAAAAAAAAAAAAAAAAGCATTAGAAATAAAATTCTGTATAGTGTTCAAAGCCTTTGTCTGGTTTTGTTATTATTTTAGGAGAATGGATCCCATGACTCAGTAAGCCCTCCATCTACTATGCTACTCCCAAGCCCTTGATTTCTTGGCATAGGGTCTTCCTTGGTAGCCCAAGCAGGTATGGAATTCATGATTTTGTACCATGCCCAGCTAAATATATCATCTACATAAAAACCAAACAAACAAAAACATTCCTGGTTTGACCAGGTGTAGCTTACCCCCAGAACTGGGAAGGCAGAGAAGCATACAGGTCTTTGAGTTTGAGGCCATTCCTGATTTAAGCCAGAGATACATGCTGAAACTCTGTCTCAGCAAAATGAAAGAAAATAAGCAAATCAAAGCAACTCCAAAACATCCTGGCTTTGTCTTCTAGCAGGTCTTTATTATCCAGAGTAACTGACCTTAATAAACTCACTGAATGTGCACTAGGCTGCAGCAACAACACCCTGTGGTTTTGCTTTTCTTTTTCTTTTTTTTTTTTAAGATTTATTTATTTCATGTATGTGAGTACACTGTCACTGTCTTCAGACACACCAGAAGAGGGCATTGGATCCCATTACAGATGGTCATGAGCCACCATGTGGTTGCTGGGAATTGAACTCAGGACCTCTGGAAGAGCAGCCAGTGCTCTTAACCACTGAGCCATCTCTCCAGCCCCGTTTTTGCTTTTCTTACCAGAGACTATGTATATCTTTAAACTGAGCATGACTATTGCTTAAGTGTGTCCTGAGTAGACGCTCAGCAGATACCTATCACCTCAGAGGTTTCTCAGACACTTATGCAATTGGCAGGGCAACAGTATCTTTGTTCTGTAACTAAGGGAATGGAGCCTTGGGAAGGATCATTGATACATCAATGAACCAGCAGAGAAAAGAGGGGAAATTAGAAACTGAGACCAGTTTTGCTAGTTTATAAGTTGGCGTCCATCTTATTATAACATATGGTTTCTCCAAATGGATGGAAAATATAATCAGTTTTATACAGAAATGTGTCAATTTCTTACATTGTTCAATAAGACCGAGTTTCTCAGGGTCAGAAAGCATGATGCTTTGGTCTCACATGTGGTTCCTAGATTTTAAAAAGACATACACAAACATGTGAGTATATTTGCCAAGAGAGTAAATGTGAAGCTATCTAGGGAACAAAGGACCATCAGGAGGTAGGGGGCCCTGGGGAAATATATAACATATACCATGTCAACAAATATATTTAGTGAAAAATTTAAAATGTAGGCTCATATTGCATTTTATTGAATAAAATAAGCAAATGTTCTAACAAAGAGGAAGACGAAGAAGCATGAGTTCAGTCTCGGGGGTAGGGAAGTTTAGGCAGGAAAATAACCTGGGCCTGTGTTAGCCTGGGCCTGATGGTAAGATTGGATTAGTTATTTCTCTACTTCTGTGTTAAAACACACGATCAAGACAAGGTATAGAAGAAATGGTTCATTAGTGCTAATTGTTCCCAAGGGTTTAAGAGTCCATGATGGTAGCAAACAGCAGGTACAGCAGCATGAACAGAAGCTGGGGATTCATATCTTGACAGACTTCTCCCAGAAAAGTCACACCTCCTGAACCTACCTTAACAGTTCCACCAACTGGGGACCAAGTGTTCAAAGGTCTAAGACTATGGGGGAACATGTCTTACAAACCACCATAAAGACCCTATCTCAAAAAGTAAACAAGGGGTGGTGATATGACTCAGGAGGTAAAGGCCCTGCTAGCAAACCTGACAATCAAAGTGGCTTCCCAGACCACAGAGTGGAAGGAGAGAATTGACTCATAGAAGTTGTCCTGTGACCTCACAAGTATGCTGTTGTATGTATACACACCCCACCCCACCACCATCACCAGTGCTACCATCACCACTCCATACATGCACGCACACATGCTCGCGCGCACACACACACACACACACACACACACACACACACACACACTCATACATAAATGTGAAAAAATCAATAGGAAAAAGAAAGAAAAAATCAAGGTAGACTTTATGGTATAGGTCTATAACCACTCAGAGGCTGAGGCAAGAGGATTGCTGTGAATTCATGGACATCCTGAGCTACATAGTAAGATCCTGGCCAGCCAGAGCTACATATCAAGACCTTGTCTCAAAAACTAACAATAACAACAAAAGAATAAATTATATATATATATAAATGTTACAATACATTATTATATTATGCACAAACATGTGTTATAATTTAACTGTACAGTTAGATTGTAGTTTTTATAGCTGAAATTCTGATTAACCAATCAGAATTTTTAATAAGCTTAATGCAATCGTCAATATTTTCTTGCTCTGCCTTAAAATACAGCTTTGAAAGATGGAATAACTATTCAACTATTGAAGGACATTTAAAGATGTGAACTACATGAGAATAAATAAAAATGTTAAATTAAATTAACTTGTTTTGTTTTGCATTTTGAGTCAGGGTTTCTCTGCGTAACAGCCCTGCCTGTCCTGGAAACTGGCTTCATAGACCAGACTGACCTTGAACTCACAGAGATCCGCCTGCTTCTGCCTCTTGAGTGCTGGGACCACCATGCCTACCTAAATTAAATTGAAATGATCAAGATAAGAGTTAGTCGGATCCAAGGAGGTAATTATGTGTATTTAAAAATTGGATGTTCCCGTTCATTTTTGTATAAGGCTGTATGGGTTTAATACCTAACAAACTGCAAAAATTCATCTACGTTTATTTCAAATATGGGCTTAAGCTCCAGGAATATCATGTGGTTTGATGTTGAATTTTTATCAGAAGAGAAAAATAACGCAAATGAGTGAATACTAAATACAACATAGTAATTTTACAGATGTAAATATCTAATTACCTCCATTTCCCAAAGTGGGATAAATCACACATTAAGTCATATAATAATTTAAGGACTTGTAAGAGACAAGAAGATGTACTTGATATTCTTCAACTAATTACTTTTAATTAACATGTCTATATTATAAAAACATATGGGAACATTTTAAAATTAAAAATGTAAAAATATTCAATGCAAGAAGGATATGGATCTGTACAGCTCGAGGCAACACACCATTGGGAAGATGAGAGATCTTACTTCCATTTCCCCATTAAAGACTAAGTCTAGACATTCATAATTACACCAATTAATTGGCCATTTTGGCTAAATTATGTAAATTGTCTACATACACTTCTCAAAGTACATAACTGCCAATGCTATTTTCACTTTGGTCAAGACTATGTTATGTAGCAAAATGAAGTGGATAATTAGGACCATTACTCTGATAACTTTAGATCAAACATTAATTAAGGTAAAAGCAGATACATTTTTTTAAAATTTGAACACAAATCTAAATATTCTACTTGTATTCCATAAGCATGCCAAAAAGTGGCTTTTTCAATTGTTTCTGAAATCTAATTATCCAGCCACTTTTAGTCAGAATGCCCAAATTTCTGAAAACTCCTAAGATACCTATACTGTAGGATAGTATTTTAGAGTTACGTTTATCACTGCTAGCTTAAATCTTATTTTCTAAATTCATAGACAACACTGATAAAATTTATGGATGTTCTGAACACAAAAGTAAAGTCCCTGGAATGCGAATGCTTGTAAACCTCGGTGAGCAGAATGTAAAAGAGAATTTTCTATAGTAGCACTAAGGGTATACAGAAAAATAGTCTCTGGGCAGGACTTACGCTCCAGTTGTAAGTTATCTGGTTCTTATATATCTAACCAGATAGAGGAAATAGCAATGACATCGATCCATTGATCCATCCATCTTCTATCAACCTAGAGAAAACCTAGACAATAGCAATAAATTCTTAACACTAAAGGACTTAACTGCAGGAAATACATTCTTTGAAATGAAACGTTTCCTTGGACCATTATTTTCAGCTTTTCTTTTTTTTGTTGGTTTTAAATTATCAAAATAAAAAAGTTACCCCAAAAGTGCATTTTTAAGCGCCACATAAAATAACTAATAAACATTGAACACCCATCAAACCTTCACGAATATGATATGCCTGAGACTGAAAATTCTGTAGTCCCTCATTTCTTAAGACCATACTGTGAAATCTATACTAAAAAAAATTCTTTCCAATAGGCCTTAAGTGAGCACTTTAAAATATCCCCAAGGTTTCCCATGCAGGGTATAGTTAAAGAGCATACCACTTGAGATCCTTGCTTGAAAGGCCCTATAGAATTGTAGAGTATCATTATTAAGCAAATGTTCCTGGGCCCTTGGGTGGTTCACTTAAAACACATTTCACTGTATTGAATATTCAATGCCAAAAGCACAGTGTTCTGTGTTAAGATTTGCAATTTAAACCCAGTTGGGAGAAGTAAAAGGTCTTGTAATTTGCCTATACTGTATTGCACTGATGTAGTAGCTTTCGTTGATAATTAAGTTCCAAAAATATGAGTTAGATTGCGGGAACAATGGGAGAAAGCTAACCTTCCTATTACAGCTTTAGCTCTTGACTTCTTGTATTTAAGATTACAGATGCTCCATTAAATCGATTTTGTGTTTAATCTCCTCTTGAAAAACAGTGAATGCAAGTCCCCAACTTTCTTCCCTTTCAGAGAACCCAAGTATTTGACAATGAAAACTACAAGGCTCAAACTAGATAATTAACACCACCCACTGGGGATAAGAAAAGTTTAGCAAGTCTTTTTTTGGGTTAGTTTCCCTCAACTAAATCTCACTGGGCTGGAACGTCAAAATATATTTCAAGTCGGATTTTTCAAATATATTTTTTTAAAGGAACAATATTTGAGAGGATAGAGGTGTGCTTAATATGGTAGAATTAATTACACTCATTTTACATACATAGATTATTTCTAAGAAAAAGAACACTTCAAATCTAAAATTGTGCTTTTTAAAAAGTTTGTTTAAATCATTGCCATTTAATACCTTTGGAATCGTTTAGATCCTTAATACAATACAGTACAATAAAATATAATACAACATAATACAATAAAAATGTGCAAGGCAGAGGGTTGAGGGAGGGGGTGTGAAGAGAGTAGAGAAAAAAGCCAGAAATTGTCACTAAATAAAAAGGAAAACCCGGGCCTTATTTATGGGTCGCCTGCAATCCCAACCCCTACGGAGGCTGAGGCAGGAGGATTGTGGAAGTTCCAGGCCAGCCTGGACTAGGGAGACCAAAGGAAAACGAAAGTTACTTTTCTCTGAATCTGAATCTGAGACTCAAAACTCTGATACTGATATTTTAAGTGGAGAGTGGCACGCTGGACTGAGGCCTAGCTAGGTCTTTCCTGAAAGAGCATGAAGATTACCTCCAGGCTTTGATCAATCTCAGAGTTTCCGCAGGGAAAATGCAGTTGGTATGCCTGTAGTTCGCCTATGGGAGAGTTCATCTCCAGTGACTTATCAGCCGCATAGGGCGTGGGCACTTGAAGGAAATATACTTTATACAAGTATAGCCACAAAACTGACCCTCTGGATTTGGCCCAGCAATCTGCCTGGTAATTGGAATAGCTCCGTGGGTGATGCTGATACATAATTCCGGACGTAAAAATCAGCACCTCGCTTTTCAAAAGGAGCCTTTAAGTCCTATCAAGACCCGCGGGGGAGCTTTGGCCACAGTGGGTTCAGCTATTGCCCAGGCAGGGAAAGTCCGCTGCAATCTGACCCGGCGGCGACCCCGCGCTCGCGCCCGCCTCCGGGACAACGCGCAGAGCAGGTGTCAGGTGGGCGGCCCGGGGAGCGACGGGCCCCTCCCGCGGCCGCGCGTGCCAGCCTCAGCCCCCTCCCGCCCCTTCAGCCCCTTTGTCCGCCCCGAGGGCGGCCCCTTCCCGCCCGCAGGGTGTGCGAGCTCTCCGGGGGAGGGCGCGGAGGAGGGCCGGGGAGGAGCTGGGAGGATCAGGGCGGGCAGCTAAGCTTAGGGGTGGGAGCCGCAGCGCACCCGCAGAGGAGCAGCTTGCTGACCCGCGCCGCAACCCGTGCGCAGCCTCCGCCCCGGGGCGCGCTGGTGCCTCCCCCTTGGCGAGAGCCAGCACAGCCCGCAGCCCGGGAGCCTCCGGCGCCCGTGGCTACCGTGTCCGCACAGCGCGGCGGGGGAGCTCGGCTAAGCGGATGGGAGGGCCGTGGGAGGGCCGGGGCGGGGCCCGGCCCGCAACAAGCAACCCGGGGCGTGCTCCTCCTTCTCCCCAGACGTCGGACCTCGGCCCGGGGCGCGTGCGCTCCCAGGCTGGGGAACTCGGCGGAGGAATTGGGCTAGGCGGGTCAGCAGGAAAGAGAGCACTGCTGGGGACCTGTGTATTCGCGGAGCAGCCCTAAAGCCGGGAAGCCCCGACGCCCTCTCCCTCCCACTCAGTCTGGAGCTGTCACACTTCCACCGCCTTTACCGTCGGCAGTGACTTTCTCAAGCGACTGGTGGGAAAAGTGGTTCTCCATTTCACTCCACCTCTAAAACCAACAAGCTGCCGAAGCTCACTGCCCACCTGGGATGCTGGGGGGCTGGGCAGTTGCCTCCAAAGGTGGGGGAGACCCGGGGCCTGTCCTCTTCCTCCTGTGCCATTCCCATTTCCTCTCCTCCCTAGAATCTTCCAGTATCTTAGTCCAGTATCTTAGACATAACACGGACACGGACAGCCAGGTTAACTGATATAGCAAAAGCCGCCAGGTTCACATGAAAGCAGGGGCCAGTCTGAAGTACAATTAACTGCAGAAAACACAACTCCGGGTGATTCTCTGCGTGCGGGCATCCTCAGTGGGCCCTGCCCTGAGAAGGACAAGAACGGTGTTCAAGTCCCTCTCAAGGCTGAGCGCTGAACTGGGGCGTAACAGGCAACTTCGAAGTCAGCATTGGGTTGTAAATTCTATAATTTCTCCCACCCATCATTAACCATTTTGGAGTTTCTCTTCCTAATTCTTGGCTGAGGAAGATAAAGGGAAGGGAATTCCCGCTTAAGAAAAAGTGTACTTTTGACTCGTTTGGCAATTTGCCTAATAAAATTACTTATGAATATAAAAGGTGTAGTGAACTTTTAAACACTGTATGATAATAAACAATTTGTTATATTTTATAATGTTGATTAAAACACCAAATGGATCGACAAGCTCAATATCCCAATGTCAATGAATAAAATAACAGTAGTGCTGTTTTTAACTTAAAAACTTGCAATTTTTGGTTAGTTGTGGGCTCTTGGCTTGCTGCACCCTTGTTCTTAAGGCGCCACCTGGTCAGTGTGTTAGCTCTAGCAATCACTGCACTTTCTTCTTAACCAAACCAAAGAATGTGGATCAGTTACTGTCCATATTTCAAGTATATAAGCAAAGACATGATCACGCTGGTAAGTTCATTGTAGTAGATGACTACTGATTTTCCCTACAGCACCAAGGGGTGGAGGCGGGGAATATATCCAGGTTGGAATACCAGCGAAGCACCATCTACAGAAAACCTCGGTCCTTAATAGCCGCCCCTTTGAAAGTAATAGACACTCCATTTGAGGGCTGTAAATACCAAGTGTGGACAGCGTAGTTGTGGGTCTGTTTTACAAATATTTGCTTTCTTCAGTGTTGATCAAAGACCAATGTGTTTGCCTTATGAAGCTGCATTGGACAGTGTTTTTAGAGCAATTACAGACATGACAATAATCAATTCAGCTTCTTTTACCTTATGGAATCTTCTCCCCCTCGAAAAAGCCAGGGAGGAGTTGTGAATAGAATGACTCATTTCAATAAGGACAAAGGAGACAGAAGGAGGAATGACATTGGCTGTGGCCATTTAAGTGAAGGCGTTGCTAGAAGAAAAGTTTGATCCTGCCTCCCTCTGCACTTCTGGGCCTTATTTTGAATTAAAATGGGGCAGGCTCCTTTGGTGGCCAGTAGGGTTCTTCTTATTTGAGACAGAACCTTCTTGACTACTGTTGAGGTAGTACATGATTTGAAATGTTTGAAAGAATCAAAGCTTTATAGTGTAATTCAAATTGGAATAATAGGTTGGAGACATTTTAAGGCTACCAATATTCATTACTTTTCTAACTGATAGGCGAGAATGAAGACTGAATTTCTTCTTTAAAAGTAACTACTGCTGAATACAGGCATAGTTCTTGTCAAGACAAAACAAAAAACAAAAAACTGTTCTTTTTAGATGGGAGTGTTTTCTTCTGGGGAACTTGACTGGTAATGCTGTGGAGTCTAATGCCCTTGAACCCAGGGTTAGGAGTGTTACTTTATATATGGATTAAAGAGAAAATCTTAATATATTTCGAAGTGAAAGAGGTTGATACAAAATGTATAAACCCTGCTGCCTGCCCCCGCCCCCAGACCACTAATTCAAAATTCACTTGGGAAAGGACTTACTAACTGAAGACTTAAAAGATTCTTAGAGAATGACTTGTGCCAACAGTTGGGTAAGGAGATGAGCTAAGATAGGGGAAGGGACTGCCCATCCTAGTTGGAGGAGAACTCTTGGGACAGGACTCAGGGAAACCCATCCAGCTGTTTTAGGCATTTATGAACAACACAAATGCCCAGTTCTCCTAGGTGACCTAATTTGATTCAAATGTGAGACCTACCTAGTCAATCAGGAAAAGGGTGGGTGGGCTCCTGATTCTCTTCACTTAAGGCATCGGAAAGCCATTCAGTTGGAAGCAATTCTCTTCCTCCTTCCCTCTTCCCCCCCCCGCCCCCCCTCCCTGGTAGGGGGTGTTGTGAAGAGCTGTGTTCTTATTTGTAATTTACTAAACCTAGTAAATTTCAGAGAGCTTAATGGTGTTTTCAGACTCCCTATTGCACTGTCAACCTTACTCCAAAATTAGGTTTTCGTTTTCCTTTTGTTTTCCTTTACTGAGAAACTTGGGACCCTTATGTAGGAAACGCTAAGAGAAATGAACTAGATTTGAGACCCGATGGAGGTAGAATTTGTTAAGAAGTCCAAGAGAAGCCACTGGCAACCATATTAACATCCTTCATACACAAGCTGACTCGCAACTCCTCATAAGAATTCCTAGCTCTCTTGTTTTTTAAAGTGACTTCTGATATTCTCACTTGAGAGAATAAAAGTCAATACAAGCCTGCGCCCGAGGTTTGGTTAGGATTCAATATTCTAAGCAAAATATGCTCAACAGATGATAGTGGAGATGAAGCCAGAAAACAACTCCAGCTATTTAAACTGCCAAATGAGACATAAAGCTGCATTGTAAAAATCATCTGGAAAACAGGTTTTCCCATTGAAGTCGCTATGTGTTAATTACTGTGAGCTGGAAGGCTGGAGATCGAACGCCTGGAAGCCGACTTTCACCCCGCATACGTAAACGGAAAAAGTGCTGAACCGCAGCCAGAGGGCTCCTGCCTGGACTCATTGCCATGCATGCCTAGACATTAATATGTGTTCATGGAGGGCTCGTACAGTACGAGGTGTTATTTCCTTATAAAGAAACACCAGGTCTCGCTTTCCATTCTTCTTACAAAATTATTCGCATTATTTATGCTACATTGAGCGATCTAATTTCTTCGTGATAGTCAGCTAATTGCTCTGGCAGGTAATTAGAAGCGGTTTACAACGCAAAGGGCTTTTGCATTGCCCTTCGGATTATTAAGTTGCGCTGTAAATTATACTATATTTGCTGGGGAAAATTCTTTTGAGCAAGTTCTCTTCCTGCGATCCGAGATGGAATCACCCCCCCACACACACACACACACACACACACACACACGCACCCCTCCCTAACCACCCCCACTACCACCACACCCCCTGCTTTTCCTGGACTCAGAATCGAATGATTCTAAAGCTCGCGATTTTGTTCGTGTTCACTGGGCCGAAATAACGTGGCCATTATGGCCTGAAATGGGCCAGGTTTGAAGCGAGCTTCCTGCGCGCCTGCAATATCCAGCAGGCATGTGGGAAAAGAACGGCTTAAATGGGGACATCTGCTCAGTGCTGCTCATCTTACCCTTACAGCCAGGTCAGGTTAAGAGAATAACCTGTTCGTCACTTCTTTTCTTGTTAATAAGACTATTAGAAAAAAAGCAGGCACACACACACACACACACACACACACACACACACACAGACAGCAGCAGCAGCAGCAGCAGCAGCACTAATTGACTGCCATATAAGCAAAGAATCACACACACACACACACACACACACACACACACAGTAGCAGTAGTTACAAGAGGAACAGTAAAACATAACCATTGAATAATATTAGAAAGGCACAGAATTTCCTGCAGAAAAATAACCCATGAAGAAAAATCTACATATGTGAGGTCAAAAAAGCTCCCTATAAAAAAAGGATTTGTTCAAAGGATCCCACGAACTCATATGAATGAAACTAAGCTGAATGTAAACTCCAGCAAACATTTTTCTTCCTTAGGCTTTTAAGTATTTTTGAGACACGCTCCCCCCCCCCAAAATCCATACACTTTTTTTTCTTTTTTTCTTTTCTTTTTTCTTTCTTTTTTCTTTTTTTTTTTCTCTTTTCTTTTTGCCCGGTGTTGTTTTGATCTGTGTGATCTCTTGGGTCCTGGTGATGAGGTTCAAGAAGCACCTTAGTTTGTACTACGGATTTAGAAAGTGAACTATAAAGTCCTGGTCACAAACATCCCCATTCGGGAACCCTGTACACTGATTTGAACACATGTGTGGTAAAGCACAGAGACTCAGAGCAGCTCCTAGATTATTTGTAATTAGACACAATTCCCAAAGTAACATTTATCTTCCCGAAACTGCGATTGCAGTTGTCAACCGTCTGGAGGAGCAGGCAACTGGGTGAGCTGGGAGCATTGCTTCTCCCAGGGACAGAAACAGAATGAAGAGAAATCAATAGCGTTGAGGATAAGAATTTAGTAGTTTTTAACTCTGCACGTTAGCTGTGAGAAAGTAATATATAATACCAAAAGAAAAAAAAAAACCAGCCCAAACAAATCTATTCCAGAAAAAAAAATCACTCATCTGAATGTCTAAGCTGCCTTTTTCTTTTTTTGTACACAACAAGCCTTGCACAAGAACAGCAACACCACCCTCTGAAAACAAGCAAACCCTTTTCCTTACAAGTGTTTTCTTCATTTACGTGGTGAAGAAGTACAAAAAAGCTGTGGAACTGATTATCAATTTAATCTATAGGCTGGGAAAGATGAATGGGAAATAAACCATGTACTGTATGCCTGCCTGCAGAGGTAGAATAAGGCCACAGCAATATGGAATGAAGATATGAGTGTGCATGGAGATAATAAATAGGAAAAAATGTGTTTTGTTTTCTTCATTTAAATAGGCTATACACATATAGTGGAGGTTTGGGCTACTGGTAAAGCAATCTCTTTCTCCCCCTCTGAACCTAACTACTTGTTAAGACTGTTTGATCCATGGGGGGGGGGAGTCCTTATCTTCTGACTATATACAATTTGAATTACCTAGCTAAAGTAAATCAAAGATCATAATACCCAAGGTTAAACCCGTATACATCTTTTAATTAAAAAGTGTTCCTAACTTTGAATGCTTTAAAAGACAGAGAAGAAAAGAGATAAATATGAAGGAGAAATGGAAGAAAATATTGAGTCGATTCAGAAAGAAGTAAAAAGAAAAGGAAACACTTTTTTCCATTTATTCGAGAAATATGCCTTGCATCCGCAAGAGTCCCCTGGGCAAGTAGCTCACGAGTCATGGCGGCCTCGCTGTGGCCGACAAATACATCCAATTAAGCAATGCCAGGAAAGTAAGGACCCGGCTGTAAATGTGGCCGGACAGTTGAAACCGAATAACCTCGCTAATAGGGGCTATTGTTCAGCGTGGAAGTTCCCATTTTCCAATCAGGAAAATACAGCCCTCTCTCAGCTCTAGCCGACTGATCCCTTCCCACCTACGGCTCAACAATCTGCCACCAGCGAGGGGCTTTTATTACATCCCTTCCCAGGAAATGTCAAGCAAGTTCTTAAGTAGAACCACCCGAGAGCAGGGATGGGCCGTGGAGGGGGCCCTCAGGAATCCACAGGTCCACGCCTGGCCAGGCTTTCTTTTCAACAGGAAAGCAACTTTGACCACAGAATTCCCAACAGCCCCCACCAACCCCCTCTTGGCTCAGTCCTCTTCTCCAGCCGGCAGCGGCGGCGCTCGGCCCCACTTGCTTTTAGTAGCCTGAGCGCTTCCACACCAGGTGCCCACACTGAGGAGAAGGTGAGGCTCCCCTTCCCACCTTTCCTGCCAGGGTCGCGCGCGGCTGGCAGCGCGCTCAGTCGCAGAGGACACCCCGGGTCGCTTAGCAAAGCTGGGAAGTTGCAGCCAAACCTTAAGCAACACAGACGCCAGCAGCTGGCTTATCCGTACCCTGCAGAGGTACGACGCGCTCCGCTCCCGTGTCTTCTCCCACCAGGCTTTCCCGTAGCTTCCTTCCTTCCTTCCTTTTTTTTTTTTCTTTACCCGTTAGTCCGTGTATATGTCAGACCATACTTGCATTCAAAACTACATTTGCAGTAAGTGCGTTACAGGATAGTAGAAAGCCTGGGTAAGTTTGATGTTTTCAATGATAAATCCCCATTCCTATTTAATGGTTACAAATGGCTTTATTTACTTGTCTCAGAATCTACACATTTTAATCTATTAATCAAGAAGCAGAAGCAGCATATCTCAGTCCCCACTCTCCGGAAAGCGAAAGCAGAGATCCAAACCTCTGATTTGCTTTTATAACCTCGTTTCTCTGGTTGAGAAAGATTCCCAGCATCAAAACTGCCTGCAAAAACACACACACACACACACACACACACACACACACACACACACACACACACACTAAACAACAAAAACACCCCCACCGCCACCACCACCACCACCTAAAACAACAGGACAAACAACATGCACTCCCTTTCTCTTCTCCAGCTAAAGAGAAGGTGATGTATATATTGTAGCTGCAAGGTGTTAGATATACTTGAGCAAGTAGTTCCCAGGATGTAAATTAGGTCCCAAAAGCTGTTGTCCAAATCGAAGAAACAGAGAAATTAATCTGGGAGACTATCCATCATCACCGGTAATAAAGAGAGCGACATGGATGAGACAGATGATATGATTAAGGGGCTGTGGTCGTTTTAATTAACTTTTTGCTGTCCTGTAATGATCAAACTGGTCACCAGACCCGGTCAATAAGCATGTTAATATCAAACAAATAAAACCAGGGATGATTAAAAACCTCCTGGTTTATTAAATTTGAAATTCAAATGAAATTTATGCTGCAGATGCATACAGAATGCTAATAGATTTTAGCTTTATTGATAGTGGATCCCACAGGTTTGCAAGAAGACAGCACACTGTCTAAGCATGTTCCTTTTCTAGCATGTGAAAGTTCTTGTTGGGTAGGGGGAAACTTTCACCTGATGTTTGGAAAGCTGAGCTTCCTGTAGTTCTTCCTCCTTTCCTCTAATTATTAAGTATGATACTGCAAAACAGCGCTTAGTATCAAAACAGGTGAACTGAACTCTGCCCTCAATGGCTTAACCAGGCCAGCTGTATCTGTCATCTTCTCTTCCATAGGACAGGAGTCAAGTGTGCTTGGGTTACTTCTCAAAGTATGTGTATGTTTGGAGGGGGTGTCATTAAGAGTAGTTTCATTTAAAGTAGAAGCAAGACTATGATTGTTTTAACTCTGCTGTTGATAACATCATGACACAAACACTAACCATTTCAAGGAGGAAGGGAAGAAAGCGAATCAAGAAATCAAGCAAAGGAGAAAGAAGCCCTTTGGCAAACTCCTCACTTTCATAAATGGGGGGTAACTTGAGTGTGTGTGCGTGCGTGCGTGTGTGTGTGTGTGTGTGTGTGTATTACACGTCAGAGACACTGATAAACTGATAAACATTTTTTAGTGTAAGCTATATATACAAACCTTCACGAAGCCTTCAATGCTGAAATCAATCCTCATGCAAATGGAAGAATCTAGTATTTTCACTAAATTCACACTAACATTGTGACTCATTGTCATAAGAAGAATGGCATGTGATTCTAAATGCTCATACACAAATGAAAGATCTTAGCGTTAGCTTAAAATGGAGTAGCTCAAAATTACAGTCATGTGATGCTGAGTTTTTCTAATTCCTGCATTTTTGAGGAAACAGTGGTTAACGCCTCTGTTTACTCTCATGCTCAGCATTTAACTTTTTAATAGCCCTGCCTCTTTTCCTTCCAGAGGATAGGAGGATAGAAAGATAAAATAACTATTCATAGGAAGGAGTCTTCCTTCAAAGCACTTCCCTCCACCTTTGAGGATGATGGTATTGATTAACGTTAAACCCCAAATTTGAACAACTGTATATTAGGTTCTTAAAATGAATATCATTATGGAAGGAGACCAAAGCAATGAAGTTAATTCTCTTTTATTTGTTAAACGGAGTTCCCTCCTTCCCCCACCCCTTCCTCCTTCTGGGCTGGCCTGTCACGCCTTCTCAACACGCTAAAATCATTCAGAGGGGCTTGCAGAGAGAAACACGACATTTATGGTAAGCGTTAGCCTTCAGAGAAAGAAAGCAGTTCATTAATTTACTTCAGACTTCCTTCTAAGTATGTGGATGTCCCTTACTCCCTTAATCAATAGATATGATGTACAGTCAATACCCCTACACATGAAAAAAAGGCTCAGAATACAAACCCCTGCACTACAAACATCAGGTCTAACTGTGCAGATGAAATTTATGCAAGGGATGAAGCCCTACTTTGGACTTCTGCATACCCCAGGAGAATTTTTTTTGACATCTTCAGAACCTACAATACACTTGAGAACAACAATTAAAAAAAAAATGTCTCCCAAGTCAAAACACAGCAGTTCTCTCATCTACTCACATTTTAATCAATTCCCCCTTTAGGATTAGACTTCTGAGAGCCTTTCTAACAGGGTAAAATAGGAATTACTGTGGTTTTTAAATGCATGAATATTCAACAAGACTCCAAGGACTGGATTTTCACCCTTTATACTGGTACTGGCCTTTTTGGGGCTTAAGAAGTTCTGTTGTGGTGACCACAGAATTGTAATGACATTTCTGAAGGCAGCTAATAATAAAAATAGCAAGCAAGTGACTAAAATGCAGTGAATTTGAAGTAAATGCGCACGATGACTCGAACACACTCATAGATGGCCTGCTCAAACCACAGACGCTCCTGTAAATGTAACCCGAAAAGCTCACCTCCATTCTTACATAAATGGTACCAACATATTTCGGTCATTCTAATTTTTCTGTCAGAAAGGCACAGTAGGGTTACCTGAGAAAACTTCTACACTGGGTAAAAGGCTCCTCAATTTCTCATCCAATGGGAGAAAAACACACCCCTTACTCCTCTATGCATCTAATCCTTTTGTAATTTTACTGCATGCCACGGGGCAAACACACCTCCTCTAGGATATGCACTTCCAAAGCTGAATCCCACCTCTCAAAGAGGGTAAAGGCGACCAGATCAAAGTAACGACTCAAAGGCGCAGGCGCACACTTGCCCCATATCGCTACCCCCTTCCAATCTTTCTATTTGACCGAAACATCAGGAAACGGAAGGTAAGTATCAAAATTTTCTTCAGAACTATACTGAAATAGTCCGGGAAGCTAAGGGGGAAAATCACTCCGCTTTTTATGTTCAAGGGACAGAGGAAGTTAGTGATTTGAAGATAGGGCTTGGGGTATTTATTTATGGGCCTCACTCAACTTCGCAGTTTCTCTATCCAGATCGCCAAATCTCTTACGCACGTACACTTTATTGTATTGTTTCGATTCCCTACCCCCAGCTTTGGTGCTCGCGCGCACGCACACATCCATCTTCCCTCTCGATCGCGCGCACCCACTCTCCACCTTCATCAAACGCGCACGCGCCTCTCCGCACCCGGGATTGAACGTACTGTCGCTCCTGACTCCCTAAGAAAGAGGGACTCAGCTACCTTACCCACTTTCCAGTTCTGTCCCTGACCCCCTTTGTCACACATCCTCTCGGTGCTTGCACCACCATTGCCTGCCCTTACTAGGCCACGTTTTTGTGACCCTGCCCAGCCACCCTACGCTCTCTACACGGTTCACTTCGACGTGGGTCACACTCGCGATCACTTTACACGCGCGCACTCGCACACTCTGCGACACTCGCACCCCCCACACTCCCGCCGGCGCCGATGACCTCACAGCGCGCGCGCCGCGCGGCCCGGCGAGGCCGCAGATTGGCTGGCCGCGCCTCCGCGGCACTTCAAAGCCGGAGAGGGAGCTACAATTGTGGCGGAATGGGCGGAACTGATCATTGTATTGCACACCTCTAAAAAAAAACACTGCCTCTGATTTATCAATATAAAAAAGATCCTCTGAGAGGAGGAGGGCGCTTCTGTGTGATGGCAACTTCACTTCTAGGGGTGAGTCTCAGGATCTTCTCTTGCTGGTTTAATTAGTTTCCTTTTATTGCCTATCGGAGGGGGTTAAAGTCGCCCCGGCCAGGCCACGGGCTATCAGTCTCTCTATTGAGAGGCACCCCCCCTCCCTTAAATACAAGTGAGTTTAGAAAAAAGAAAGAGTGGGGGGGGTGGGGAGAGGAGGCAGAGCCACTTTTTTTTCAGCACAGGAAAGGTTCGTAGGGCATTGAGACCCGCCACCTCGCAGAGCCCGGCCGCTCCCTGCTCGGGAGAACTGAGCGTAGCCCCTAATATACGCGACGATTTCGAAGGGGACCGCGAGTAAGTTTTTCCCTCCTGGGCATACTGCAGATTCTCCCCCTTTCCTTCCCCTTGTCAGCCCGCTTTGTATTGCAGGTACGTTGAGCTCGTTTTATTTCTACCATTATAGATAGATATAATAGAGAGAGAGAGAGAGAGAGAGAGAGAGAGAGAGAGAGAGAGAGAGAGAGAGAGAGAGAGAGAACTAAAAGAAAAAAATGGAAGAGCGAGTAAGCCTTAGGCCAGGGAGAAGAAACTAAGGATGGGTTGAGGGGCATCGGAACAGAATTTTCAAAGCTCTCTCGGGATTGCAGGGTAGCAATCTTAAATGCAATCCAGAGATTTCCCCAGGTTGTAAGGTAAAAGGAAACTTCTCCCTTCCTAGTCTGGATCTGGACTTTCTGTTCGTTTGGTCGAAAGCTTCTAGGGCTTTGTAAACACAAGAGTGCCGTCTTAAGTGAGAATTCTTGTTAAACTCTTCTTTAGCTTGGCGTTTTGCTCCGGAATCAGACGCCCGCAGCCAAACTTGTCCCCTCCTGTAGAGTAGGAGGCTGACGGGCTCCGGGGCAGCTGGGGGTGCAGGGTAAGTTGGTGGCAGCGTGCCGCAGTGAGAGATGGGCAGCAGTGGGGCGTCTGAAGGCTACCAGGAGACTAATGCACATTTCTTTCCTCCCTCCCCCACCGGCCCTTTGCCCACCACCCCTCCCCCACCCTTCTCCTCCGCTCCGGTCTCAGGAAGAACCGAGGTTGGGATCCACTCCTCTGGCCATGCTTGCTGCTACCTGTAATAAGATCGGCAGCCCCAGCCCGTCTCCCTCCTCCCTGTCGGACAGCTCTTCTTCTTTCGGTAAAGGCTTCCACCCTTGGAAACGCTCCTCGTCTTCCTCCTCCGGCAGCTGCAACGTAGTGGGTTCCAGTCTCTCTAGCTTCGGCGTGTCGGGGGCCTCCCGGAACGGCGGTTCGTCCTCGGCCGCAGCGGCGGCGGCGGCGGCCGCGGCGGCGGCGGCGGCCCTGGTGTCCGACTCGTTTAGCTGCGGAGGCTCGCCCGGCTCCAGCGCCTTCTCTCTCACCTCCAGCAGCGCCGCCGCAGCGGCAGCAGCTGCCGCGGCCGCCGCTTCCAGCTCGCCCTTTGCCAACGACTACTCTGTGTTCCAGGCCCCGGGCGTCTCAGGGGGCAGCGGCGGCGGCGGCGGGGGAGGCGGCGGCGGTTCCGGAGCGCACTCGCAGGACAGCTCCCATCAGCCGGTGTTCATCTCCAAGGTGCACACGTCGGTGGACGGACTGCAAGGCATCTACCCGCGCGTGGGAATGGCGCACCCGTATGAGTCGTGGTTCAAGCCCTCGCACCCGGGCCTTGGTGCCGCGGCCGACGTGGGCTCCGCGGGCGCCTCCAGCTGGTGGGATGTGGGCGCGGGCTGGATCGACGTGCAGAACCCCAATGGGGCAGCAGCGCTGCCCGGCTCTCTGCACCCGGCCGCCGGGGGCCTCCAGACGTCGCTGCACTCACCGCTGGGAGGCTACAACTCGGATTACTCCGGCCTGAGCCACTCGGCCTTCAGTAGTGGTGCCTCGTCGCACCTGCTCAGCCCTGCAGGACAGCACCTCATGGACGGTTTCAAGCCCGTATTGCCCGGCTCGTACCCGGATTCCGCCCCTTCGCCGCTGGCCGGCGCGGGCAGCTCTATGCTGAGCGCGGGGCCCGCGGCGCCCCTAGGGGGGTCTCCACGCTCTTCTGCGCGCCGCTACTCCGGCCGCGCCACCTGCGACTGCCCCAACTGCCAGGAGGCTGAGCGTCTGGGCCCAGCGGGAGCGAGCCTGCGTCGCAAAGGGCTGCATAGCTGCCACATCCCAGGCTGCGGCAAGGTGTACGGCAAGACGTCGCACCTGAAGGCGCACCTGCGCTGGCATACGGGCGAGCGGCCGTTCGTGTGCAATTGGCTGTTCTGCGGTAAGCGCTTTACGCGCTCCGACGAGCTGCAGCGGCACCTGCGGACCCACACGGGCGAGAAGCGCTTCGCCTGCCCGGTGTGCAACAAACGCTTCATGCGCAGCGACCACCTGAGCAAGCACGTGAAGACACACAGCGGTGGCGGCGGCTCGGCGGGCTCCGGTGGCGGCAAGAAGGGCAGCGACACCGACAGCGAGCACAGCGCGGCGGGAAGCCCGCCTTGCCACTCCCCTGAGCTTCTGCAGCCTCCAGAGCCCGGCCACCGCAATGGCCTGGAGTGACTGTCGCAATGCCTCCCACCTGAGTCCCGTCGGGCTTGTGTGCCTGGACTGGGCTCTAGTCTAGGCTAGCTGTCTCGCTCTCTTTCCCCCAACTTCCCATTCTCCCCCTCACCGGGTTTCCGCTCTTAAATTTTATTAAAAGGATGTGGACAGTAAGTAGCACACATCGGTGGCTGGATCCTTGGCTCCCTTCTGCACGGGGACAGCCATGCGGGGCGCAGTGGGAACCGGCTCCTCCAGCTCTGGGCTGGCGGAACTTTGAGGAGGCTGCAGCCTCTGGAGTTAGGACAGGATTAATGGGGTTGTCTGGTAGACCACCGGCTTTTGCGGCCTTGGAAAGAACAGTGCTCAATCGGCTTGAGCCGCAGCTGTTAGGGAGAGGGATGCGGGAGTCCAGATAAGGAATCCCCTCCTGGACGCCCCTTGGACGACTGTCCCGTGATGAGCACTACACTGGTGGGAGGACTACTGCACCAGACCGGGTTAGCAGAGTTTAGATCTACCCATTCAGCTCTCTGCCTAAGTCTTTGTGCCCTGCGGGTGAACCGATGAGAGTTCTGCGAACCGGAATCAATGCGGCCACCCTGGTCTTTGTAACTTTTTATTTTTTAACTGAAAAACTGAGAGGAAAAAAATAAACAAGCAATCTTCCTCTTAGCTTCCCGTTTAGATAGTTCCCCTCTGCTTGCGAGCACGTCTTTCTCTCCAAACTGCTAATATTGATCCCAAAGTTATTTTGATCACCGTAACTTATGGGGTGGGGGCGGGAGTGAGGGTAGGTGTCTTTTCTTATGCAAAAATACCCCCTTTCCGGTGAGACCAGATTAACCATCTTCGTATTTGTCCTTTTCTACCTCGTTTTTTTCACCATTCCCAAGCATATTCCCCCAACCTCCCACACCACCGCCACTTTTGGGTTAGTCCAGGAGTCAATTTAACCTACTGATTTCTGTAAATTATTTGCAAGTCATCGAATATTTTAAGGATTAAACTTTTTTCTTTGTGATTTAAACTCAAGTGAAGAAGCTATTGTTTATTTCAGTTGAGGCTGTAGTTTAAATGCCAAAAGAGGGAAATGGGGAAACATTTTTTTTTTAATTCTTTGTAAAATATATCTGAACCTAATGGTTTGTACAACTGGAAAATCGTTCTAGATTAGTTTCCCATTAAACATGACTCCGCCTGTGTGAGGTGTGAGGTACATTGTCCAGGAGACGATTTTGTATAGTATTTTTCTTGTACATTACTTCCGGTAAATATTTGAAAATATATTGAAGTAAACTTGATTTTTTTTTCTTTTTCGTCAGAAGGAACTATTAAGAGTTATTGCTGAGGTTCTGATGAACTGCAGGTTTTTTGTTTTTGTTTTTGTTCTTTTTCCTGAACTCAATTCTGGAGGTGCAGAGCCACACACGCACTTTCCGGGCCTAGTTTTGCTCGAATATGAATTTAGATAGGTATCAAGCTGTATCTAAGACACTATTTGATAAATGTTGGATGACATTTAATTTAATGGCGCATGTACTTATTTGCATTTGCTGGCAGTTCAGGTATAGTTAAAGTGAGAGTTCTCCTATACTTCATAATAACGGGGTCTGCCAAACCCATGTATTAAATAAATTGTCCAAGTGATACTCGACTAACTTTGGCCTTTGTGTATTTCCTGAAGGTGATATTGTTAACTGTTGACAAACACTCCTGACACTACATTTAAGTGTTGTTTGCAGAGTCTGCAAACTAACTATTCATTGTCATGTTGAAATAATTTGGATATTTCACATTGAAATGAAAAGCCTTTCTCTGGAACATTAGACTTGCATTTTAAATGCATGAAATGTAATTGATTTATTTGTAATATTTTAAATGGTATTAATAAACTCAGAAAAAAGACTAGGTCAGTTAATTTGTATTTTTTTTCCCTTTTAAAACTGGGCATTTGCATTTTATCTTCAGTTTTAATGTCTAATTTAAACAAAATATGACCCTGTTTTTTTGTGGTAATATTTAAATATTTGCCTTTAAGATATTATGTAGATGGAAGATCTATTTGGCAAAGCTGTCTTCTTTGTTTACCAAGATAAAGATTATAGTGTCTAAGATATGTAATTAATTATTTACCATTAGATTTAGCTCAGCACCAGGATTTATTGACCTCTTAAAACTTGTAGTAATTCACAAACAATTCAAAGAAATTCCATGTTGCTACTTCCTTCTCAGTCTCCAGAAGGAGTCAGGTTGTTGGCCTTTGATTGCATTTAGTAGTTGAAAGGCCAAGACTTAGATGGAAGATCAATACATCTAAAATAAAAGCATCATTTGGGGAAACCTTCTGTTAGGAGACAGAGGGGGTCAAGCTAACAAAAGCTTGTTTTTTTGGCATTCTATGTCTTAGCTAAACATTCTGCAGAGGTAAATATCAGTAGATTCCTGTTGAAATGAGTTATCTGTTCTTTAAAAGTCTCTAAACAGCCACCAAAGAAAAGGAAGGTTAAACCTTAATCTATCTACGAGGCTATTGTTCAAAGGTGTCAATGATGCCAATAAAAAACATTGTCTTGTTATGTCTAAGTGCATTTAAGCAATGGGTGTTCCTTGAGCCATACTTTGAAACATAGTATACTTTAAATGTTGATTGATGTTATATCAAACTATTTCACTATTAGATTAATATTATTTTGAATCAAACTTAATAAAAAGTTAGTGTGTTGAGATTCTAATAAGTTTAGCTTCTTTCTTTCTGTTTGCATGCTCCTCACTCAGTTCAGTCTTGGTATCCATTTTGAAATGAAAAATTTGCATTGAGGTTTATGTAAAAATCATACTACATAGAAACAAATGAAAAATACAGAGGGTTATAAATACTATATAAAGCCTGGGCAAAAGCAATCAGATTTGTAGTTCAGTATGTAGTATAATACAGTTGGTGCCCAAGTAGTAGCCTTTATCAAGTTGTTTACTTTGTATACATATGGAGGCCTCAAGCCCTTATGGTTATAAACAAGTTACCTAGTTTGGGATACTGTGGCTCTAAGAAATGGTTACTAAGAAAAATAAAACAGTTTCTGTCACTTTTTTTCCCTAGGAATAATGCAGAACACAGTTTAAGTGTTTCTTTTTTGTTGAAACTTGCAGCAGCTGGGGGATACCGAGAGGCCAGTTCTACAGTTAATGTAGAGGCAGGTAAGAGGACAGTTGCTTGGCAAATTTATAGGAATGAATACTTGATTTGAGAGATGGGTTGTGCCAAGGAGGGAGAGTATTTGGAAGATGATTTCTTTGGGGTGCAGAAATCGGGGCTTATTTTCGTGTTGTAGGTGTTCTAACTTTCACTTTCTTCCTTCAGCTTCCCTCACAGTATAGCTTGGCTTTAGTTTGTTTTGCTTAGCATGGAGCAATTTTTTTTTTTTTTTTGTTAGCAGTATTTCTAATTTAGTTTAGCACAGAGTGGTTAGAATCCCCCTTTGGGGGCTGAACATCATGTCTCTTTAGGGAGGAAGTAAGATGAAACACAAAAGGGATTCTTTTCTGTGTAGTCTGATAATGGCTAGAAACTCACTCCCATGAAGCCAGAGTAGCTGTCACTTTGAACCAAAGGACAAGCTTCCGGGCTTGCAGATCAAGGTAGAGTCAAACTAGCTGTTGACCCAGAGGTCAGGCCTGCATGTATCAGCCCATCCTCCGGAGACTGGGAAGGCACTGCGCTCCCCTCCACCCCCTCCCCCACCCCTGCCAAGGGTTGGTGCTATCTAGCCTTCCTAGTTCCTCCCTCAACACTTCCCCAGCCTCCTTGACTTTTCCTAGCTTCTTTATCACCTTTTTAGAAGAACTTGTTCACTTAGGTATGTGACTGATTTGGTAAAGGTTGACCATCAACTAAGATATGCTATGCAGGATACCTGATTTAAACCAATGTGTTAGTTGCTCTCCCACAGTGAGAGATCTGGACAATTTTCCTGGGTAGGCTTGTCTCTCTCCACTGCCCTTTTACTCTAGTCTTGGCATAACTTCTCAGTTGGGCTCCTTAGCTAGGGAACCTGCAACCAAGAACTGAAGTACTAAGGAGCTGGACTTGTGCTTCTTAAGTATACTGAGAGTTCTACATCAACACTTTGTCTCTCGGTGAATTGTTTGTTCAGGTCATTGAATGAAAAAAAATTTTTTAAGAATAAATGTTTTTGTTTTTAGAAGAATGCCTCACAAGTCAGAGGACTTGGGGTGTGTGGTGAGGGGGAGCTGGTTAATTAAAGCAAACATGTATAGGGTAAAACTAGATTTAAATATCCTCAGGCTGCTTAAGAAAATAAAGATAAATTCTACTCATTTGTTTTTATGAGGTACTGATTTGATCCCAGTATTTTTGAATAAGTATGGTTTTAACTTTTTCTGCCTTTCTTTTTTTTTTAATGTTTGTGTCTAAGTGGGCATTTCTATTTATCCCTTCCTCTCACTAAAAATAACTACAGGTTCGGGCATCCTGCCTCCCCTACCCGCGCGCCCTTCTTTTCCGAAATAGCCTTAAAATTCTACGACTGACTTTGGAGAGAAGATGTTGTGTAAGAGGGTAATGCTGCTTTCAGCAGTTCCCTGAGTGCTGTCCTCCAAAGGGTTTTTGCCCAGTACAATGGTTGCTGTTACAAAAAAAAAAAAAAAAGAACCAAGATGCAGAACTAGCTTGTGTCCCTATTTTCTGCTTCCGATCAGGGGACAGACGGTAATCCCTGAGAGTGTCCTGGACTCCATCCCCTGGTTCCTGGAGGAAGAGTGCGTGGCCACCTTGTAGTCTCTCCCTGGGAGCTGAACGTTAGTTAGTTCACTGCTGCTGGTGGGAGGGAAAGTCTATTTTATTTTAGTCCCTGGACGCGTGTTTAATTTAATTTAATTTCTGTGGGGCCTCTTGGCAGCAGAGAAGTCGGTTTCTACATTGGCTTTGATTCCTGAGGAAAGTCGGGACTCCTAGAACCCTGGGAATAGAGAAAGGCTTGGAGTGACTTAGCTTTAGGCAGAATGCGTTCGCTGCAAACCAGTCCCTTATCGTTAGTTTTAAAGCCATCTTTTTAAGCTCGTATAGTTGGGTTCTTGTTTGCAGTACACTCCCCAGTTTGACTGCCCTTGCCTTAAATTCTGCTGAAGGCTCACTGGAAGTGACGGTATTGTGCCGAGTTCTCCGCGGGCTCCCAGTTTTCCCGGTTCTTTGGAAACAACCAAGGAAGCCGGGGAAGAGTTCCTAGCCGCTCCCTTTACCCCAACCCCATTCCCTTCAGCTTGGCGTTCTTCACATGCAGGCAAGCAGTCCTAGGGAAGATCCCCAGTCGCCCCAGGAAGGCTTCCAGCTGCTAAGCTGCACCGGCGCCAGCTGCTCCGGGGTAGCAGTGGAAGCCTGGGGTGTCCGAGGTGCTTGTGCTGGGACCCTCTGGGCTCCCGGCGCACACAAAGGCTAGGCGGCCGCCTGCACCTTCTACGCGGACAGCGAGCGCCACCCTGTGCCGGGCGACCGCGCTGCAAAGCCGGGAGCCCGCGGTTCTCCAGCCTGACCTTGGGCTCCATCAGCATCCCCCCCCACCCCCCAAACCGCCTTGCCACTAAGTCTGGCTCGTAGAGAAAGCTTGCGGCGGGTTTTTTGTTTGTTTGTTTGTTGTTTTTTGTTTTGTTCAGGTTGGTTGGTTTGAGTTTTGACTTTTTTGTTTTCATTTAATTTTTTTTTTGTTTTTTGTTTTTTGTCTTTCTGTTTTTGGATTTAGGAATAAGTTTAGCCACTTAACAGAGAAGAGAGTTGGTAGGAAGGTACAGATTCATAGTACCTTGAGCAGAAGAAAACTTTTCTTAAAGCCTTGTACCTAAAACTCACCTCTTTTATCATCATCATCATCGTCATCATCATCATCATCATCATCATCATCTTTCAATCTCTCTGCTCTTCCACTTTATTTTTTGGGCCACTGAGAACCAGGACACGCTAGCAATCTTCTCCAGACAATATTGGTGATATTTAAAAAGACCCAAAAGAAAGATCAACCGTTTGGAAAGAGTAGACTCATTTGGAGAATGTGCCTGTAGCATCCAGGCTGTCTGAAGAAAAGAGCCGGCATTTGGCAAAACTTTTCCCATCATGGACTTTTGTAGACCCCTCTAGGACCTAGACCTATGGGTGTTTGTGTTAACTGGGATCTACTTTGTATCCTTGAGATTGGCCAAGGGTCAAATTTTAAAATTATTGATGGTGCCTGTACACCATTTTGTATTGGTATGGCGCACCCTCAGACTGAGGCTTTGTGGAAACTCGTCTTAAACACTAGCAGGGATGCACACCTGTGCAAAACTGGGCTCTCATAGTTACTTCTGTAGTTAAAAATCCTCATTTCCACTGACTCCCTACCTATAGCGGGAAAGGAAAGGTTCTTTATTTGGTGCGTGGTGTGCCCAACACAAGTAAAGCAAAGTGCTTGCAGCGGCGGGTACCAGTAATGTGGCCACCCGCAGCTCTAGAACATAATTGACAACTCCCCCTTCAGAGCACCAGTCTCCTCCCTGAAACCAGCTGGTGACTCTAGCCCACCCCCACCCCCATCCCCACGGGTCCGGAAAGCCGGGAAGCACTGGAATGCTGCGTTCTCTCACCCTATTGTGCCTAGGTGTTGCAAACCACTAAAGGACAGAGCGTTGTGCTTTGATCTCGTGTCCCTGCCATTCTGTAGCACAGAGGGGTGAGTTTAAATTAAATTTCTTTCTCTGCTGATAAGTTCTAATGGGCCTCAGAAGGTGAATAATTATGCAGTAACATTTCATGGGTTGTTGGAGTGGGAATTCCCACTGCGCTGTCACCAGGAACAGAATGTTCAATGCTAAATGAAGCTTCTCAAGTAAGCCACAAGTGTCTTTCAAATCCCCCTGCAGATAATCTAGGACATTTCTACTTTTATCTTTCTTGCCTCTGCTAAGCAGTGTTATTTTTTCCTTACATTCAAGTTTTATTGATGACTTTTTAAAAACGGAAGCAATCAATACTTTAAAGATCATATTTTTTTAAAAAAAAAAAAAAAAAACAGTGACAAACACGACACCAGCAAAAGCTATAGCAGCATTCTGGGAAAAGGCACATATACCCAAGACAAAGAGCCACCTGAGATTTGCCCTGGCTAGGATTTAGGTCTAGTCCTCCCTTGACTTTTATTAAACTAGTGCTTTTCTCTTGGTTGCCCAGGGTGGAGGTGGGGGGTGGGTGTGGGTGGGGGGTGTGTCTGAAGCAACTGAGCTCTTAGGTGATCTGATCACTGGTGTTTTGAAGCCACCCAGTTCTGTACCCACACAATTTAAATGGGTTCTCCACTGGAGAAGATTGAAAGGAAAAAATGACTTTGCTGTTCCATGCTTCTTTGCTGAGGAGGACCAAATCTTTGAGACTTAATTTAATCTTCTGCCAAGCTCCGTAAGAATGGCCAACAGTCTGGACTCTGTAAATGAATCATGGCTATTTAATACCAAAAGGAAATCAGACCCTGAACCTAAAAATAAAAGAGCTCTAAATTTGTCACTTAAAGCACAGTGGAGGCTTTCTTGCTTTTTTGTATTTTACTATTATTATCATTAAGAAAATTCCTTGTTCTCCATTTGTACTGGTGTGCTGCATTTCACACCAGTCTCCTTGTTTGGTTTCCTTTCTTTAAGTTTCTTCCCTTAGATGAATCGAGCTCCCACAAGCTTCAAGATTTCTAAATCAACACATAGAAACTGGAGCCTGCTTATCAAGTTTTCTCACCTCTCTTGGCAACCCATGTGAAAGGGCCCAAACAATGAGTTGATTTACCTTACGCTCACTTCACCCTGAACTCTGTGCGAGTGTTGGAAACCTTCAATATTTCACCTTGGGTAACCTTTATGTCTGTAGGGGAACCAATCCTTCCAGCTTTCAAGTTTTTTGGCCACTTCATTTTAAGTCCTGAAATAGAAGCGGGAGGGGGAAGTAGATGGTCTCCTCATTCCCAGAGTTCAAGTAATTGTCCAATTCAGCTGAAAGTAAAGGATTTGTACAGCCCAATTTTGCACCCAATTTAATGACCCTAATTACGCAGGGACCCTGTCATCAGGTTTCTCATCATTTCAGGACGCTGAGCTCTTGCTCCTATGTTGATCAGCTCATTTCTCTTGCATACCTGTTCCTTGCTTCGGCTCCCCCACCCCCACCCAACCCCTTCCCTAAGCTGGTTCTTTTCCATTTAGTTTAGCCAGTTTGTGACTGGTGGAAATGGGTTTAAAAGATATACTCATGGATTTGGTGGTGCTTTAACAAGATTGCTGAGTTATATACATTCTGACATCAGACAGGTGAACTCATCTGCTGGAAAATAATCTTTGTAGCATTATGCTAGAAGTGTCTCAACCTTAATTAAAAGAATGAGCTGCATTGGGTTACAATTTACTAACTGTTATACTTTGAAGTAAAATAAGTTTGGATATTTTTTCCAAAGAATAACTATTTACTTAGAACTGTGGGAGTTTAATTTGGGTAAGGTACACACATACATTACAATTCCCATGTCCTCAGCATTAACATATTTTAGGCAAGATCATAGTTAAGTATTGTATTAATGTACTGGAGAGCAATTAAACCACTTAAATATTTTGGGAATAGAGCATGGTGCTACATACACATTCTGATATATACACTTTAATAGGAAGCATGATGTGCTTTACTTAGCATGTAATTATTACATGAAATGCATTGTCAGTGACGTGTTTACTTGTGTGTTTTAGTATGAATACCCTGAAAGTCAGATTTAGTGAAGTTTTTCCATTCTTAAAATTCTGCTTGCTTTGCAGAGAGCTACTTTCACAATAGCATGGTGGCAGATTCCTGATGGAAGAGAAATGATGCTTAGGGCTGTGACTTCTTTTGTCCTTTTATGCTCTGAAAGCATGAATGTTTTAAAATTCATTTAAAGGTAACTATTGGTTGTAGACCTTAGGCGGTATACAGAATTTCTCCATCATTGCCTTAATTAAAATAAAATTAAGACTATATCTAGTTTGGTTTTATTTCATGTGTGGACGGCCAGATTAAAATCTTAATGGTTACTTCAAATGATTAAATGTACATTTTAGCAGCATTCTATTTATAATCTGTACTTTAAAATTTTTATATGTTGAAATGACTTTATTTTCCTTATTATAGTGAGTAAAATACAAATAATTTAATGATTTAATTTATTTATCTCCTTATTTTCTGAATTAATTTTTAGGTTATGTTTGTTTTTAAAATTGAGTTTGTCAGAGTACAAACATATTTAAAAGTTGGACCACTTTCTGTCTTTCTCTGTCTCTGTTTTTTTTTCTCAGTATGTCTCTCACATTGAAAAAAAATGCTTGTACTTTTGTCTGGTTTAATTATGATTATAGCAAGCAGTAAAATATATTTTACTTAGAATATCTTTCATATAATTAGAAAAAATATAATAAAAAATTAGAAAGGACAATATTCTGCCCTGTTTTAAAAAGAATTAGGATGTGAAATGTTAGGATTACTCATTACCTGGAAGGTGAAGTTGTGGAATTGAATTTTTTTTTTTACTGTTTTGTGTGTCTTCATTTGCAATCCATTGTGCTATTGTTACTCATTAGCCTGGCTGACTAAGGGACCACACCTACCTAGTTTAGAAGAGAAATAGCTAGAGATTGCTGGTTAGCCACTCCACAGTTACTGATATTAAAGTTGCAATCAGGAGGCATCTGAAATGTATTCATTCCCTCCCGATGTGGCTCTGCATTGAAGTTTTGTCCGCATTCTACACCCTGGGATGTTACATTCACCTCTGGCTGATTCCCTCTCACTCTAATTGTTCAAAGGTTGACCCATAGAAGCCTCCAAACTGTCACTTGCAAGGTATTGCATAAATTGTAACCAAACAATTACACAGGAAAGTTCTGTGTCTCAGGAGAGTTTCTTTTTCCTTCTATGAAAGTATGGCTGTAGGAAATCGATACTGTATCCATCCATTGATTCATGATGCCATGGCTAAGAGCAATTCATTATGTTTATGCAACCAGTTACTTGCCTGTCCCTTATTTGTGCTATTTATTTCATTTTCTGATAGCTTCCTCTCCTGTGATAGTTACTGTTTATGAGTATCTCCAGAAATGAGTAAAGTTCTATGTACTGATCAAGGAGAGTTAGATAAAGTCCTTGCTACTTATAGACTGTTCATCTTGCCTTAAGGAGCACATCTGAGGGAGCAAGAATGGTATTAACAGACCTTGCTTGTCTACCAGATAATCAGAGAGAACAACACACAACTTTTTACACATAGACTGAGGATACTTTTTAGACCTGGGATTCAAAGAGAGACATAAACCTTAAACTCCACTTTTACTAGGAGATCCAGTCACAACCAAATTCTGAAGGAACTAGAAGGTGGAAAGTTTAGGGAATTTTAATGTGAATCGAGTTTGTGGTAGCATTCCTTGGGATGTTAAATTGTATGTGCATTCCCACAAGTGATCATACTTCTCTCTGACTGCTATTTAGTTATAAAATCAAATTTTTTTTTTTTTTTCCCGGAGCTGGGGACCGAACCCAGGGCCTTGTGCTTCCCAGGCAAGCACTCTACCACTGAGCTAAATCCCCAACCCCAAAATCAAATTTTTTTGTAAGTACCCCTGCTGCTATACTAAACCAGAAGTTTATACTTCAATAAAAGCTATCGATTTCGCTTGATTGCTTTTTAAATTTCCAGAGCCTCCTGGTGCTAGGCAGGTGCCTGTTGCTAAGTCCTATCTTCAGTCATAATGAAAAAATTTAACTCTTATCCCCCCCTTTTTTTTAGAGACAATCTGGTGCTAACTGAAATGTATGAGAATTCATAGGTACAAAATGACTTCATTTCACTTCCTGAATACAATTGTGTCTTCATAAACTTTTAAAAAAGATTTATTTATTTTTAATGTATAGGAGTACACTGTAGCTGTCTTAGACACACCAGAAGAGGGCATCAGATCCCATTACAGATGGTTGTGAGCCACCATGTGGTTGCTGAGATTTGAACTCAAGACCTCTGGAACAGCAGTCAGTGCTCTTAACCACTGAGTCATCTCTCCAGCCCATTAACTTTTTACTATGTGCTTTTTTTCCTTTTCTTTCACTAATATCAAAATAAATTTCCTTTATGTTAAAAAATTTTAATCTTGAACAACTAAAATTGCATATTTCAAAATGTTGTGCACTTGCTTAACATTGAACAGTTAGTTTCCCCCTACATGATCTATATACACAGCGATACACTGGTCATCCTTAATTACTACTTTTTATTGTTTTTCTGATTTGTTTTTGAGACGTGGTCTCATACAGACAGCCTAGACTTTACATTCTCTGTGCAGCAAAGGGTGACCTGTCTCTGCCTCTCCAGTGCTGAAATTTCAGGACAGGTGTGCACCATCATGTCTGGTGTATGCAGTCCTTGGAGGCTGAACTCTGAGACTTGTGTGTGTTAGGCAGGTACTCTACCAGATACATCCTGGGTTGTCAAATTCATTAAACTTCTGATTAATTTTCTTAAGACTCTAGAAAAGTATGGACTTCTATGAGATAAAAACATTGTTGTAAAGTTTCTAGGTTGAAATGACCAGATTACTCATCCAAGGACAAAGCAGTTTATACTCCAACAAACGGTGGCCGAATCAACCACTTAAGTCATTCCATCATTGCATTTCACGCATGTGCGCTCAGGCACACACAAACACACACACACACACACACACACACACACACACACACACACACACACACACGATGCTTTAATAAGAAATAGCCAGGGCTACATAGAGAAACCCTGTCTCAAAACAAAAACGAATACAAATAAACAAAATAATGTCAGGGGACGTCAGGGCTCTGACGGGACTCATTTCAGAAATATTTACTTTAACAAAAGTTAATGTAGACAAAGGAGGGCTAAATCCCATGTGACTACCGTGGTTTTTTTTTTTTTCTTTTTCTGTTTTTAAATGAAGATGATAACCATCAAAGAGAAAAACCCATGAAGTATTGTTTCAGTTCCAGAGTAGGACAGAATGTTGGGGTTTCCATTTTATGGCTACTTCGGGCTGCGCTAGGTTTGTCAATTTGGGCTATCAGTAGTGGAGACCTCCAATTTTAAAACCATTTCATTACTTGAGTTAGTATCTAGTAAAGTGTGTGTGTGTGTGTGTGTGTGTGTGTGTGATATGCTGGAGATGGAATCCAGGGCATTGTACATGAAATCCAAATTCTGTATATCCTCTACCTTTAAAGCAGTATTTATTTTAGAGTATTTAGAAAGCCACTCACAACAATGCAAATCTCAGTAGTGTTTGGACCCAGAGTTGAAATTCAGTAGAGTTTGGAGGGTTACAATTGCTTTCTTTCAAATCTTAACCATTGTTTGTGCCATTCAAAGCTTATTCTATTTAAAAGACCCCACCCTCCCAAAGTTACAGTTGTAAATCTGTCCCTTAAAACTCTGTTTTTCTTGATGTTGATGATGATACGCAGCCTCTAACTGCACGGTGGGGATCTTTGAGCATCATCTTCCTCGTTGATTGTTTTGGTTTTGCGAGATAATTACCAAGATCTTTCTTATCTAGTCCAAGGAGAAGAATGATAAAATTGGGTTGCAGGAAGAACAAAGGAGTTAGGATAAGACCCTGGAAAGTGAAGGTAGCAGAGATGGTTCAATAGTCTGTGTAGACATCGGATCTAATCTCTTCTTGCATTGAGTGTTTGTAACAAAGGCTGGGGAAGCCTGAGTCCTTACTGGGCATCATTGTTGGAGGCATTGGATTCCTAATTCCTCTGTGTTGTATAGTAAGGATGTAAAGGAAAAGTATTTCAGTATGGAAGGGCTGGAAAACAGCAACAGCAGCAGCAGCAACAACAACAACAACAACCACAGTTCCACACCAAAATGAAAAGCATAGACCTTTTTTCTTAGACATTTGTAGTTGTATAGCCTAAGGAGAAGTCACATCAAAAAATATCTCTACATCCCAGTTGTATCCAGGAGGGATGGTGGGTAGGTTATATGGTGGGGTTCAAAATGACTCTAGCTTATACCAGTCTAAAGTAAAACTCTCAGCACAATAAGGTTTGAGTAGTAAGCCAAAGCATGTAGGTCCAACCTTCTACTGAGCTAGATAGATGACTGTAAGCTTCAGGACTGTGAACATACTCTTAATGGTCCCAGATGAATCTATGCTATTGATCTTATGATCCTACTAAGTACCAGAAACACTCACATTTATAATTCCTTCTGAATTTCTCAGTGTCACATGCATTGTTTTTTTTTAGAATTACTAATCAGGCCTTTCCCTTTTTTCTGTTCCTTTGAAGGTTTTGTCCTACCCCATGTTTGAGAATTACATTGACCTTGTTGAGTTTCAATGCCTTTTTAGGGCGCACAGCTTTAGGAAACTGAAGAGTAACAGAATTTATGAAAGTGGTGCAGGCAACTTTTGCTGAAACTAGAGCTTTGGGAACAGGAGTTTGTTTGCTTATCTCATTTGGGATTTTCTGAGGATTTGATGGTGAAATATACTTTCCTTCTACTCCTAATCTGATTGCTAGAGTGTCTTACATTATTTAGCATTTGAACAATGCCCCATAGCCTCCTTCCCTCCTCCCTTTTCTCCTTTCTTCTTCACTCTATCCTTCACTTTCTTCCTTTTCTCTTGACTATTTGCTTCACATTTGTCTATAACATTTTGGTAATTTAACCTCAACCCTTTCTTAAAATCTCTTCTTGACTTTCAACTGTGTAGAAAGGATTTTAGTCATGAACATTTAAAAATGAAAACAAAATATATGTACACAGACGCACATACACACATACATACACATATATACATATGTTTGTTTGTTTCAAGACAGGGCATCTCTGTGTAATTCTGGCTGACCTAAAACTCACTCCGTAGACCAGATCCCAAACACAGAGATCCCCCGGCCTCTTCCTCCACAGTGCTAGGATTAAATGCATGCACCATCACTGCCCAGCCTAATAATAATTATGAATATAATTTGTATTGATAGGGAGCTAAAAGGTTTAAAAGCTAAAGCACTGTCATATCTTTTATGACATATCCACATTCCTCCAGTTCAAAATTTCTATTCCTTCCCTGTGGTTGTTTGAATGAGAATACTTTATAGGCTCACATATTTGAATACTTTTTCCCAGTCAGTGAAACTGTTTGGGAAGGATTAGGAGGTATGGCCTTGTTGCAGGAGGTGAGTCATTAGGGTGGGCTTTGAGATTTTAAAAGACTCATGTATTTGCAGTATGCTCTCTCTCAGCCTCCTGCTTATGATCTGAGGTGTGAGCTCCCAGCTGTTCTTGCTGCCGTGCTTGCCTTCTGCCATCACGGACTCCAACCCTGGAACCAAAAGAACAATTAAATGTCTTTGTTGTTGTTTGTTTGTTATAAGCGTTTCTTTAAATAAGTTCATAAATCACTTTTGGTCATAGTGCTTTATACAGCAATAGAAAAGTAACTAAGACACTCCCTTAACTATTGCTTATAGGTAAAATTTCCAACCATCCTAGGGTGTGTCACTTCACAAATACTTTTGGAGTAAAAGTGAAACAAAGTGAACACATGAGTTGATGCTAATGTAGTACAGACTTTCTCCTGACCATAGGGCATCTCTATGCTCCATGTGAATGGACACATTCAGTAGGCAGAAAGTCCATTCTCTGTGGACTGTAGAATAGACTACAGGTGAGTCTACTTGCTGTGACATCACATGAAGGCATACTACTATTGGATTAAAAGATGGTAGGTGTATAATAGATTGGCTGAGCTAGCTGTAAAACAGGTGTGACCTCATCACATATTTTGTTCTCACTGAAACCTATGCATATAACTCATTCTTGTCCCTTGGAATCCTCATTGGTTCTTCACGTGTGTTAAGGCTCATTAGATAATCATCTCTCCTGAGATGGAAGGGCAATTGTTTCCAAGAGAAGATGTGGCCATTGCTGAGAGCTGCTGTGACACACTTAACATTTCTAGATGTCTGTGTAATGGGTCTTCATTTCTCTGGACACTTTCTGTGTTGAATGTAGAACTTCCTTGTCTTTGTGTCTCTTGTTTCATAATGATATCCAATTCCAGATATTGGTCAGCCCATAAAGGAATGTCTGTTGGGACAGCCTCTCCTAAGACAGCCTGTCTTGCCTTGGACAAACAATTTCAGGAAGGAGAAATTGCAGGCGAGACATGTAGTCCCCTACACCTGCAACAATTTTCTTATTCTCAAGCCTTTCACCCTGCCCGTATACAAGTTTATAACCAAAATTTCCCCCTTGCGGATCCCTTCATTTCTCAAGAGAGAGAGAGGCTGCCCTCACTGTGTATGCTAATAAACCTGGTTCAATCTGTTGAAGTCAGACTCTAGTCTCCTTCCTGCCTTCTGTCTTTTTATTCTGCACTCAGAAATCTCAGCAGACATATAAGCTGGGCATAGAGGCATCATTTTCCTGAAATCCTGGTGCAGAGTAAGTAGATAAGGAGGGTGCTTGGAATTTTGCTGGCCATCTGGTTTAGCTGAATCAGTAAGCTCTAGCTTCATTGAGAGACCTTGTCTCAAAAAGTAAGGTAGCAAGCCACTGAGGAAGATATCCAATGTTGACATCTGAACTCTGCATCCATGCTCCCCTGCACCACGAGAGAGAGAGAGAGAGAGAGAGAGAGAGAGAAGGAAACTATTTGAAACATTTCAGCTATGGTTGCCACTACAAAGCATCTGGTCTCTACTTACTTTCTTCTTTCATTAACTAAAAATCTCACAGACTGGAACCAACAGTGGCTTTACTTAGGAGAACGATGTCTGTGTGTTCTTCATAATCATTGGAAGTAAAGCACTGATGAAAATGAGGAGGGTTATAAGTGAGAAAGGACAGTGATACACACACACACACACACACACACACACACACACACACACACACACACAGTATAGGGTGGGTCCCAACAGGCTCAGGGGTAAGTAGTTACAAGTACTTGCCCCACCTAGTGAGGATTACAGATCTTGAACCTGGGCTGCTCCTGATCTGGGCTCCAGTGTGTTTATACCACACTTCTCTTTCTTCCTGTCTAACTTGCTCTGGGAAGAGAAGTTACCAAAGGTTGTCTGCCCACACTGAGATGAATAGACACTATGTAGTCAGGGTCAACATTTCTAAACAATGCTTCTGGTTCTCAATCTCAACCCTATTTTCATTTCGTATTTTCTTTTTAAAGGCGAAATAGTACATAAATGGTTCAAATGCTTTTCTGCAAGATTTCAGACCATTGGCTGAAAGCATTTAGAGAAGTTGGTTGTAGGTGACATTTTAAGTAGAAGAAAATAATTTAGAGCAGCAAAGAGAACAGTGGTGCACACTGTTATCCCAGCACCAGGGTGCTGAAGCAGGGAGAGAGAATCGTGAGTTTGAGGCTTACTGATTTCCATAGTGGCTGTTCTAGTTTACACCCTCTTACAGCATTTGTCATCTTTTGTTGTCTTGATGATAGCCATTCAGACTCTCAATGTAGTTTTCATCTGTGTTTCCTATATAGTTAATGATGTTGAAAACTTAAAAAAAAAAAAAAAAAAAATCTATTAGCCTTCACGTTTCTTCCTTTTGAGAATTTTGTTCAACTCTTTTTCCTGGTTTTGGATTTTTTTTTTTCTTCTCCTTCTTGTGGCCCTGGCACATTTGGACTATCAAAGCTTTGACTAACTGAATGAGATCTGCACAAAAGTGTGCCATCAACATTCTGATATAGGACAGAGAGAAGGGTTCACAAGTTGTTGCTGCTCTCTGAAGGTTTATAGGCAGTAAGTGGCTGCTGTGTGTGTGTGTGTGTGTGTGTGTGTGTGTGTGTGTGTGTGTGTGTGTGAGACTTTTTGTTATTGGTTAAGTTGCCCATGTTCTTGTAACCCCTTACCTGAGTTCCTGAAAACAACCGCTTAAGTCACTGGGAAACACACAAAGGGACATGGAAGCAGAAGGGGGTAGACAAACGAGGGTGACAGGTGGTGAATTCGATCGAAGTATGTATAAAATGAAAATGTCATGTATGCAGATGACACAATAACATCTGCTACTACACATAACATACCTTAGCAAAGTAACTTTTAAAAGAGAGAGACTAAAGATGGGCATTATGCACTCAAGGAAGTTGAAACCACGACTTGGTTAACTAATATTGCCATTTATGTAGAATTTGTAAATCACATATTACATATTATTAAGTTCATATGAATTTAAATGAATTGTTTGATCAAATACGGAGAAGCGATTCTCACGTGCAGCAGAAGGATCGTTTGTTTTAAGTTAGTGTTCACACTTCAGTAAGCTGATGCTTCATATTGAACACCCAATGCTTAAAATGGAATCTTCAGGAAGGACTAGCTGGGGTGGGGGGTGAGCAGGAGCCATCTCCCCTTACTGGCTACTTTACCCCGTGCTACTCTCAAACTCCCCTACCCGTGCCCAATGAGGGGATATAACAGAATTTTAGAAACTGAATATCTATACAGTCTGGAGAAAAAGGAGGCACAGATGGTTTGCTGATATACTACAAAGCTGTCTGCCCAATTAAAGATGCTCTCTGCAGTGCCAGGAGCTTAACTTTACACACCTTACCCTTTCAGCCGAAACCTTTCAACTAGATGATGTTCTCCCGCAATTTCACCACAACACTTTGATAGAGAAATGCCTTTGTTTTGCCTAAAGCTGTTTACAAGAAAATGCGTTAGGAAATGTTTATGGAATAAGAGATACAGGCACTTTCTCCAGGTAAATTTTGTAAATGTTTGATTTGATTTTTTTTTCTACTTAACTAAAAAATTATATTTTTTCTTGCACGTGTTCTTGGATGTGCTACACATGTGTGCCTGGTACCCACAGAGGCCAGAATAGTTTAGTGGACCCCATGGAACTGGAGTTCCAAGTGGTTGTGAGCCATTATGTGGATGCTGAGACTCAAACCCGGGCCCTCCAGAAGACCATAGACAGTGATCTAAACCGCAGACCACCTCTCCAGCCCCCTTGGTTTGCTTTTGAAGATCTAAAGAGAAGACAGTTAGACAGAACATGTCTGGACTTGAATGTCAGGATTCTAAGTATTGACATTGCAGTAAGAGTCTAGAGCAGGCCAAGAAATGACTGTGTACTCTTCATTCCACCAAGATCCAAGTGCCTGCGAGGCCGGCAGCGTCAGTGCACCTGCTGGCGCCACTACTAATGCGCGGCTGCTAATTTAAAGTAAGTCTCTCCATTTCTCAGAAGCTCCTGATGAGTCCCCTGCTCCTTGATTCTTCCATTTTGCAGAACGACGATCATGTCTGCATTCTGTATTGTGGAGAGTCTGTGAGCGACTACTAGGCAGGTCCTCCCTCTCCGGGCTTTGTCGAGGGCCTGTTGAACCATCTGGAAGAAAATAAGGACCAAGTTACTCCCAGTCAGGGGCAGATCTTCGCAAGCATGCCTAACTAAACTCAGTCGTTATGGTAACCTAATGATGCTCTTTTGCTTTACTGCCTGGCTTCGGGAAATATCCACTCTGCCAGATAGAAATGGGGAAAAGAGTACCGAAGTAGAACTGGGTTGAAAGAGCAGGTACGACAATGTGTGTGAATGGAATGGTTAATCAGGTAAGGAGATGGTCCCAAGCTAGAAACCAAGAGCCTGGATTTCCATTCCATGTCCCCTCACCAGCTCACTTTGCTCTAGCCACAGGAAAAGTCTAGGAAGGTAGACTACGAGGACGTTCTCCCTGCATCAACTTCCTCCTTCACACGTAAACTCTTCCTTTACTAGATGATTTGGCATCAATGGAAAAGAACAAACTAGAAAATAACATTTCCCTGGGCTTTTCCTGACTGGGCAGATACTTTCAGAATTTTGACTCGTTTTTCTAAGATGAATTCAAAGGAGAAATACTTTTCAGAACCTGGCTGCCTGGCTTCAACCCTCTCCTCGCCACCTCTGGGCCTTCATTTCCCCAATCTGACCTTGGTCTTTGTGATACTGCGCACTCCCATTTGACTAGAAGGAAGAGGGTGTTTACCTTCTCGCTCTCGTTGTCAAGGGCTGAAGTGGCCTCATCCAGCAGTAAAATTTTCGGCTTCCGGAGAAGAGCCCTTGCAATAGCCAGTCTTTGTTTCTGGCCGCCAGAAAGGTGCATGCCTCTTAGTCCCACTTGGGTGCTGTATTTCTGTCTCAGAAACATACAGGTTAACAAAGCACGTCAGCAACTGTAGGAGAGAGACATCTAGAGAGTTCACATTTCAATACTCTTGAAAGGTGTGTCCCGACACACCTGAAATCTATTCTTGGTCCTATGCAGACCATGGTCATTATTCTCCTATGAAAGAATTTCTTCTTTCCCTCCCTCCCTTTCTCTTGTTTTCTCTTTATTGAGAGAGTGAGCCTGGGCTGGGCTTGGACTGATCCTTCTTTCTTACCTCTTGAGTACTGGGATGATTAGCACGTGCCAGCATGCCCCACTTATGTGATGCTAGAGATTGAAACCTGGACATTGTGCACACCAGCAAAGCACCTTACCAACTGAACTACAACGCCTTCAAAGGAAACCTCAGAATTATAGCACAAGGGGAAAGTAATGAAGAAAAGCTGTTAGTAAACGCAGGTGAATTCATACTCCCTGCTTCTCAGTTCAAAACAATTAAGAATATTTAAAACCACTAGGCAAAGAATGACGTTTCCATCTCATGCTAACTCTCTGTGATATATATCACCAGAGAGCTGGATGCAGTCTTCACTAGATGCGTGTCTTCTGCAAGTCAGAGAGCCTGGCATTTATTTCCTACCCATACCCATTCCCATACCCAAGTGCTCATGGTCACACTCTGCTCCTCTCAGTGCCTCTGTGGTGTCTCTACCACTGCTTTAACACAAGTTTCTGCCCTCACCAGAAGCCTTTGGATACTTCTGTTTATTTCTTTTTGAGCCAGGGCCTCAAGTAAGTCAGCCTTGAACTTGCCACGTAGCTGAGGCTGCTTACTTAATTATATGTGTATGGGTGTTGTGCCTGCATGTATGTCTAAGAACCACAAATGTGCAGTGTCCTTGAAGGTCAGAAGAGTCGTCAGATTCCCTAGAACTGAAGTTACAGGCAATTGTGGGTGCTAGGAATCAAACCCAGATCTGCTGGACGAACAGCTAAGCTGTTAACTGCTGAGCCATTCCTCTAGCCATCTCTCACATTTTTAAACATATTCTTACTGTGCAGCCCAGATTGACTTGGGACTTCTAACCCTCCAAAATGACTGCTTTCAACAGGTGTTTTTATCCTTTAAAAATGTCATCCTTAGGGACAACAGATAACCTCTGTGCCTGGGAGGTGGAGTCAGAAAATTCAAGAGCTGAGTTAGCATGTGGTCAGCATTTCAAGGACTTCTCTAAAAAACAACAAAACAAAATAAAACCCAGAAATAACAACAATCTTAAAAAATTCATTTATTTTGTGTGTGTGCTTATGTCTCATGTACCACTGTCTGTATTTTGAGATCAGAGGGCGAGCTTGAGAGAAACAGTTTCCTTTCTTGGCTATGTGGTTCTCAGTATTGACTGTGAGTGTCTTTACTGCTAAGCTATGTCTCTATCCTATAAAAACTTTTTTTTGATCATGTCATTTCCCTGTCTAAAACATCTAGAAGCATATCATTTCTACTAAGACGAAATTCAAATGTTTTAGCCTGGGGTTTTCCACATTGAGCACTGCCCTGTTTTGACCTCACTTCGATTCTTTATTGTTTGACATATGCATCTGGATCTTAAAATCTCCCTTGTATCTAAAGCTTCTTTTAGGTGTGTGTATATTGTTATTTTATCTGCTCAGAATGGTTTCACCCTTCCCTGTCTGGAGAACTCCTATGCAATCTTCAAAGCTCAGTTTAAAGGAATTATAAACCTCTGCGTAGTTTCTTTGCCCTTCTCTGTTTGGGACTCTGATCACTGCTTTGCCTCAGTAGGATGCTTAGTGTAGAGAGACTTTTGCTTGTTGAACAATCATGAGGCAATTCCTACAATACTGCTTCATTATTTTGTCTTGCTTTTGAGACAGGGTTCTTCTAAGTGCTGAGGTTACAGGCCTGCCCCACTATGGCCAGCTTGCTTTCATGTGCATGTCTTTCAAATCCATTTCCTTATCTTGCATTGTGTGCTTATGAATCTAGACTTTAAGAACCCATCCCCTAAACTCTCATAATGGATCTCCCAACTCCTCATTTCTGTCATTCCACGTCCATCGCCTCTGGGTGAGTAGTGTCCAGTTCTAAATGTCATCCCTGTTCACAACCCTTCAGTAAGTCTTTAGAAACTATTAAGGTTAACATGTCCTTGCTTGCTTCGATGGTTAGTCTTAATTACCCACTTGACACAAATCTTAAGTCACCAGGGAAAGTAGTCCCAGAGATTAGGACTAGATTTAGATTAGGGTGGCTTTGTGGGTATGTCTGTGGGGAACTGTCTTGATTATTTTACCCACAATGGGTGGCAGCATTCCCTAAGAAGGAGGTCCTGGATTGCGTGAGTAGAGAAAAGGAGCTGAGCACAGGTACGTACACGTTAATTCTTTGTTTTCTGCTCTTGAATATACATATAAGGTGACTAGCTGTTTCAGATTCCTGCTGCTTTGACTTCTCTAAGGTGATGGACTGTAGCCTGGGATTAAAAGCCAAATAAATTCTATCTTAAGTTGCTTTTCTCAGGGCATTTTTATGGAAGATAGAGGAATGGAATCTAAGACTTGGTATTTAAGTCTCAGTCATACCTTCTCAGGCTCATGAAACACTATACTTGTATATATTCTTCTCCCTGGTCCAAACACTTATCACTCTGTATCTCTTCTTATTTCAGACATTTTTCTTGAGATGTTGTCCTGCTAAGTACCATGGGGGGCTTCAAACAGTCCCTCTGCTTCACTCTCCTGAGATTACAACTGTGAGTCACCACACTGGGCAGCACTTATTCTGTGAACACATCTATAGTCTCTGTTGCCATATCTTTGCTCACATAATATCCTTGGGCTCATTACATAGAGTGTTCTTTGTAACAATTGTTTCTGTAGGCATGGTGTTGCATTTGATTTGTCATAAGCAATAGCTCAGTGGTGTACAAAGAGCAAGGCTGCTGTGTAACTGTGTGTTGAGTAAATAAATTTATCACTGTTTGGATGAGGGTGAGGATAGGAGGTACAGAATCTGAGCCATCAGGACATGGCAGATGGGTGAACCCATAAAGGTAAAATAGGTCACCAGAAACTGACAGGGTGGCAGCCATTAGATTTGCTAAATTGTTCCTGGAGAAATTCAGATTGATACTATCTAGATGTTGGGGAAGACCCTGGGGTGCCTGCTGTATGTGCAGCTAAAATTATGGGCAAATATATCAATTGTTATATTGATAATTACGGGCAAAGCTGACCTCATCTTTCAGAGTTTTACATGGATATTGCGCTCTCAGACTGGGACAAATGTCAAGATCAGTTTGTTTGCATTAGAAAATTTATTCTTGTTGGATGATGGTAGGTACAACCTTAATCCCAGAGTATGGGAGGTAGAGGCAGGTAGATCTCTGAGTTTGAGGTCAACCTAGTCTACAGAGTGAGTTCCAGGATAGCCATGGTTTCACAGAGACCCTGTTTTGAAAAACTAAAAAGAAAAAAGAAAAGAAAATCTATTCTTGGATAGGAATGGTGGTACATACCTTTAATCCCGGCACTTGGCAGAGGCAGAGGCAGAGGCAGGCAGAGGCAGAGGCAGAGGCAGAGGCAGAGGCAGAGGCAGAGGCAGAGGCAGAGGCAGAGGCAGAGGCAGAGGCAGAGGCAGAGGCAGAGGCAGAGGCAGAGGCAGAGGCAGAGGCAGAGGCAGGTGGGTCTTTGTGAGTTAGAGGACAATGCGGTGATCTATACGGTTAGTTCCAGATCAACTAGAACATAGAGAGATCTTGTCTTAAAAAAAAATCTATCTAAAAAAAAAATGCAGTGAACTACAGGGTTCATTTTTATTTCTTCCCCAAATATTTACTTCAGAGTGACACTATATTTTTTAAAATCATTTCTGCACCAAGACAGATGGCAAGCACCTAAAGACATATCATGCTAAAGTTAGTCCAGTGCATTATATACGAATGGCTATCATGCTTGAAAAAAATACACGAAAATATCAAGTTTGCTTTTTGCATCTATCTTTATGCGAGACTGCATCGAACTCAGCACTCACTTTGTAGCTCAAGATTTCAGCTAGTTCCTTACCCCGGGGAGCCCTTCAATGAAAGAATGGATGTTGGCTGCATCTGCGACCTCTTTGATCTCCTCTAAGGGCACCATGCGGCTGTTATCACCATAGGCAATGTTCTCAGCAATGCTACAGTTGAAGAGCACAGGCTCTTGGGAGACGATGGCTGTCTGGGAACGCAGCCATTGCACGTTCAATTCTTTCACATCGACGCCGTCAAGCAGCTGCCAGAGCAGAGTGGAGACTAGTTTGTTAACAATCGTGTCATGTTACACTTCATGCTGTTCATCCATACACAAATCATAATAAGCAACCTAGGAATTCAAGCTATTTTTTGAAGTATATGTTGCCAAAGGAAGGATCATAAATCACCTGTTAGGTAGGAGCTCCCAGATTACAGCTTACTGAAAGGCTATTTCATATACTTCTAGAATGGCCACAGGTTCCAGGGATATGCCCAGAGACTAGAGTATACCTAGTATTCTGTCTTGAAATCACATAGAAAAATAATTGACCTCCCCATCAAGTAAAACAACAGTTACTGATCCCCAATCCATTACTGATCCCCAGTGAAAGAGTTGGCTGACTGATACAAAAGTCTACATGTAGAGATGGGCACTTGGCTCTGGGCCATATGTATTCATTCACACAGATGCATAAACTTCATCTGCTGTTTGACGAGATTGCCTGCTATGTGCCTGGGACTTTACATACTGGGGAAGTGATACGATGCAAAACTCCTCTTTACCCTGAAAGTTTGTACTTTAGCTGACAGATACATGCACCCCAGCAGCTCAGAAAGAGAAGGTGACATGAAGACAAGGTAATAGAACAGAGAGGGATCGAGGCAGAGGGTGTCTAGGATGCCATGGGAAAAAACTCTGGAACTAAGCCAGATGAGACACAAGCAGAACTTGAGTCATAATGAGCAACAAGAAAAAAAAAAAGGCACACAAAAGCTGTGGAGATGGATGTCCAGTAAACAGTGAGAGGGAGAGAGAGGGGAAGTTTGGAGAGGGAGGCAGAAGCCAGATCACAAAGGGCTTTGGTAGTGTTAAACCATGTTTTTGCTTGGTGGGGAGTCATTCCCCAGTGGTTTCAAGGAGGGAGTGTGTATGCTGCCTGAAAACAGATAGATGCCACCTAGGTCAAGGGAGCTTTGTGAACGGCTTTTCCAGATGTTTGTTGAGACTCTATAATGGAGAAAGACTCTACATTATAGGAGAATAAGGTTAACACGGCAACCTTTAACTTTTAGGGAACTATAGTTTTTATTGTGTAAGGGAGGGGGTCAAGATGCAAGCTTTGTGCGTATAAGAAGGGGAGGGAGGAGAGGAGAGGTGCAGTGTTGGGGAGGGTAATAGGAATACAGAACATGAGCATATAAGGTATCAAGATATAAGATATAAACAAGGTCAAGATGTAATCCTTGGGTTCAAAGGAGGGAGAGACTGTTTCTTTTCAAGATCAGATCAGGACTCTCAGCTTAGTGGAGGTTGATTTGGAGAAAGCCTTAACACCCCTACCCCCCCAAAAAAGGGCCTCAACAGCTAAGGGTGTGGAAGGCCAGTGAAATCAGCTAAGGGGTCGGGGGAGACCATTTGGGTTTTGAGCCAGAACAGGTAGAGGGCAAGAGATAGGTGACTTGTCCCCACATCCATGTTCCAAAAGAATTATACAACTTCTAAGTCAGGAAAGCTCAAGATTCTGGGTCACTGTCAATTTCAAAGTCCTACCCACCAGTTTTGTTGTGGGGCTGCTGTTTCTTTAGGTAAGAGTTGGACAGAGTTGCTTTTTTAAAATTTATTTGGCTTTGTGTTCGCTCTACTAGGCTTACTTACCTGCACGTTTAAGGGTTTGTCATTAACACCGAGCTTAGGTGTTTTAAGTCCAGCTTACCACTTGTCCTTTCATGGGGTCATAAAATCTTTGTAGCAGTTGAACACACGTGCTTTTCCCACAGCCACTGCTCCCAACAAATGCTACTGTCTTCCCTTTCTCAATGCTGAGGGACATGTCTTGAAGGACAGGAACTTCTGGCCGACAAGGATAGAAGAAAGAGACTTCTCGAAATTCTAAGTTCCCTTCACAGGTGTCCTGTGAAAGGAAGAAGGCGGTGTTTACAATGGACTTAGGAAGGCCCCACCCATGGCCAGGCCCTGGGTAAGTGTTCACTGTAAAATATTCGTGTTCCCACACCATTCTGAGGTCAAACACATTCCTCTCCAGAGAGCCACTGACTCAAGGCTGGCCCTCATCAGCATTCGTATGTGTGATTTTTGTATGCGTGTATCTGGCTGCCTTCACTGCTGGACTATCTTCCTGTAAAGCCCTTAGACACCTTCTGTTTGTCATCACTACCTGTTCTGCTGACTAGCTGACCATATTCTCTAAATAAATGTTGTTTTTTAATTTAGTTTGAGCTTTAAAAACCATTTCCTGCTTTACTCAGAAATGACTTATAAACTCTGTCCACATGTCTTTAAAAATCAGACTTTTACAGTTAATGTGCACTGCTTTGAACTATGAGCTTTCCTCATTTTCAGTTAACCATTATTTGGCAGAAAGACTTAGCTGAAAGTTTACTTTTCTGTGTTTTTCAATCTCCTTAGTCATTGGTGGTTTTTATGTAAGTGAATATTTTTCTATGCTAATGATACTCTTTTAAAAGTTTTTTTATAGTTTATTTATTTACTTGTTTGCTTGTTTATTTATTTTTAATTTTATGTGCTTTGGTGTGAGGGTGTCAGATTCCCTGGAACTAGAGTTGCAGATAGTTGTGAGCTGTTATGTGGGTGCTGGGAATCAAACCCAGGTATTTTGGAAAAGCAACCAGTGTTCTTAACTGCTGAGCCATGTTTCCAACCCCAACTAATGATATTCTTTTTAAAAAAGGTTTATTTATTTATTTATTACTTATAAGTACATTGTAGCTGTCTTCAGACACACCAGAAGAGAGTATCAGATCTCATTATATATAGATGGTTGTGAGCCACTACGTGGTTGCTGGGATTTGAACTCAGGACCTCAGAAGAGCAGTCAGTGCCCTTAACTGCTGAGCCATTTCTCCAGCCCAACTAATCACATTCTCAAAAAACTTTCTAGGACTATAACTAAATGATGATTACTTATTTTATTTTATTTATCTTTGGTTCAAAGATTTGGGTTCTTTTAAAATTCACAGTTGGTCTTTCTTCTCTCCCTCCCTCTCCTCTTTTTCTCTCTTAGTACCTCTCCTCTGTGGGTGTGTGCGTGTGTATTTCTGGAAGTCAAGGCCAGAGCTTCATACATGCTACCACTGAATAACATTCTTTAATACATTAAAGTATTTTTTGGCTTTTGTGATCAAGGTAAATGCAGGCTAAAGTTGGACTTTAGATAGACAAAGACCTTAATAGTCATATTTAATAATCATGTGCAGTCTTCTGAGCTTAGGAGAAAAAGTACAAAGCATGTTCGGTGGGGGGTAGGTGTGGAGCTCAGTGGAGGAGCATTTGCTTAGCATTTGAGAAGTCCTAGGTTAGATCCCCAGTACTGTGCATGCTAGGTGGAGTGACCGTGGCATTTGGGAGATGGAGGAATATCCGATCCTCCCATCAGACATTCAGAAATCCCTTTTGGCTACATAATGAGTTTGAGGCCAGCCTGCACAACAGATGTGCAATCTTGTCTCAAACGCGAGCCTACAAATACAAACAAAACATGTTTGAAACGATCAGATGAGGTTCTAGCAGCAGAATAAAATATCCACCGTGTGACACGCACCAGAGCTAAGAGGGGAATAGAAGTCACTTATTTTTGATTTGTTTATTTTCCATTTTGCCCCTACAAACATACACTATTGCTTCTGTGTTAAAACACAGCAGAAAATGGATAGAGCAATTATTTCTGCACGTGTTCTGTTGCCTTTGGAAAGTCACAGAGAAGTGTCCTAGAAAAATCCTTAGATCTTAACACATTTCAGAGTTTATTCTTATTATTTTTAATTACAATATGGAAACTTTCAGCCTTACATAAATGGGGAGAAAAATGTAATCTGTCAGCTAGCTTTAGTCTATATTAATATGTGGAATTTATTCATTCAGATTTCAATTTTTCAAGCAGAAGTGATAATCTGAAATATTTTGTATTAAATAAAACACTGAGTAGTTTGTAGTCTTCATATGAAATATTTGTGTTCTGTGTCACGCATATAGCTTATCCCTTCTTCCCTTTCTCTTCCTTTTCCTCAGCTTTTATATGCACATAGTTCTAAAGGGGACATATCTGTGAGATACTCAATTTCTCTTTGAACTTTTAGAGAGGAACAAAAGTAGCATTATACACTTAGAAATCCCAAGATCTTAAATAGTCTTGTGTTCTTTACTTTCCAATAAGCTTGCTTTTTCTGTGATGTGCCTTTGAGTATCCCACTTTGAGACTTTTAAAATATTTTTTATTTCTGTTACCAAATATTCCCCACAAGCAGCTCATTAATTTTATACCTCCACTGAAACTTTGTCATCTTAAACTGTCATATAAGCAAATCTATTAGGGATAAATAGTGTAGTTTTTAAATGAAAAGTCCATACTTAACAATGATTCTAATTTTTACATATAAGATTCCTAGAAAGGTTTTGACACTGAACATGTACTTAATGTCTATACGTTATAGGACTGTTACCCAGAAGTGTATTTTCAAATTAGTGCTCTGTTGTTTCTTTTTCAATACTCATGGTTTCTTAAAGTTAAAAGTGTGTACAATAGTAAATGTATTCAGTCCTCCTCTTTCATGGAAACAATATGTTTTCCATGAAAAACTGTTTGACACAAAAGGCATTATTTGCCTTGAAAATGTGATTAGAAAAAAAAATGGATGAATTCGAGACCAAAACCACCGTTATCTAAATACATTTTGGCTTAGTAATCAATCTTTCATTGAGCATTCTTATGGTATTAGGCATGTAAACTTAAACATTTTTTTTTTCTTCTGGAGCTGGGGCCCGAACCCAGTGCCTTGAGCTTGCTAGGCAAGCGCTCTACCACTGAGCTAAATCGCCAACCCCGACATTTCTTTTTTAAAAAACATAAAACATATTTTAGGTGTAGAGGCGAGAATCTGACTGCGATAAGGTCCTCCTCCTGGAGAAGCTAAGATTCTTCTAGACGAGCTTCCAGCTCCTGATCTTAGCAGGATATTCTATGGTATGCTTACTGGTTTTTCTCCGTTTTGACTGCAGCTGTCTATACTTGGCTTATTTTTCAGCAAAGCAAAGAGATGTGCTGCTCCAGCCTTGGCTTTGGAATATTCAGGAGCCCAAACAAGCGTTTCTCCAATGGCCATAGCCCCGTATGCAATGGCAGTAAAGACTCTGTTGAAAGATAAGACAGTCAGTGTCTCGGGTCTACAGTAATAGCAGAACTTGCAGAGCATGTGTGAGCAGAAGTCAGACAGCACCACTGATACCGAAGGGTCAACAATGGCATCTCCTTACAGCCTTCTGCCAGGTGATCTGTACAGCAAAACAATCTTTGGGTTATCTGAAAAATGCCTCTTGTGATTAATGATCAAACATTCCTGCCAGTGAACATGAAACCTTTGATAAGGGTGAGATTGTTAGAGATTTGACCGGAAGCTCACTGACAATAGGGAGATCTGATGCAGGTCCCCTCTGTTTACATGCAATGTAGTTAGAGCAGGTGACTGAAACTGGGTTAGATTAATCCTCTGCCTTAAGCTTTGCACTCTTTGGAGGGCAAAACGTGCACTTACACTTTCTTACCCTTCCTGTGGTGACTAAAGGACACTTCAGCCAAGCATAGAGGAGGAACTGTGCTCCTGTAGTTTGTTGCACATTCTGATCTCAGTTTCGACATGTTTATTATAACCCGGCAAGCGGGCCAATGGTGTTTGATAGCACACAGGGCATTCATAGAGTTGTGACCTAACACACATCTTCTTCCTATTTTTCTGTTTCATTTTAGATGTACAAATAAAGAATAATTCAGACACAGTGGGACACACTTCACCACAACATTTAAGCACTAGGTGAAAGGGCATTTTGGACCCCAGTACTTGTTTGCCTTGATCTATCATCAGCATGTCCAGGGGACTGGCAGCATAGTGTACCACTGTAATCCCTGCAGTCAAGAGGCAGAGACAGGCAGATCTTTGTCAGTTCTAAGTCAGCAAGGTCTTCACAGTAAACCTTGGCCAGCCAGGGTTATGTAGAGAAACTTTGTCTCAAAAACCAAACCAAACCAAACCAAGACCCAGATATGATTGGATTCCTCATGAATTTCTTTTCTTTCTTTTTTTTTTTTAAAATTCTTTTTTTCGGAGCTGGGGACCGAACCCAGGGCCTTGCGCTTCCTAGGCAAGCGCTCTACCACTGAGCTAAATCCCCAACCCCTCCTCATGAATTTCATTCTTTGTTACCCTGTCACCTCTCAAAGGTTGGGGGCTGTGATCTCTCCAGTGACTTTGACTCGGACACCAACACCCCCCCACATCTAGTCCTGCTAGTTTTATAAAGAAACACAGAAGAAAATATACAAACACACACTTTACAGGGTATTTGTAGCTAAAACTACTGTTGTCAATAGTTCTTTGGTACTTACTAACAAATTTTTATTACTCTTTAAAGAGATTGTTTAATGGCTCAAAATGCCATGTAGAAACTAGATATAAAGCTGTAACAAGAAGAACTGTCAAATTTAGGTAACAGGCTAACTTGCTTGTGGTTATTTGATACAATGTTTCTCTATGTCACTTAGGCTATTCTTAAGTTTACTAAACAAGCCAGGCTGGTCTTGAATTCCAGATCCCTTGCCTCAGTCTACTGAGAACTGGAATAACAGGAGTGTCTCTGCGCCCTGATGTATTTGTTTTAAATGCAAGGGAAATTCAGGCTGGATCAAACTGAAGTCTCAGTCTGACCTAAGATCAGGATTCAGAAGGTGAGATGGGAAGACAGATGTACTAGGAGTGTGGTGACCTGGGACCTAAATTATAAGGTGGAGCTTTACAAGTTCTCAGAAGTCAGCAACTGAGAAAGCCTAGTGTGTTTCTTAGTCACTGCTTTATTGCTGTGAAGAGACACAATTGTACTGGATTTATGTGTCAACTTGACACAAGCTGAAGTTATCACAGAGAAAGGAGCCTCAGTTGAGGAAATGGCTCCATGAGATCCAGCTGTAAGGCATTTTCTCAACTAGTAATCAAGGGGAAAGGACCTTCTGCGTGGTGCCAACCATGGGCTGGTAGTCTTGGGTTCTATAAGCGAGGAAGCTGAGCAAGCCAGGGGAAGCAAGCCAGTAAGTAACATCCCTTCAGGGCCTTTGCATCAGCTCCTGCCTTCTGACCTGCTTGGGTTCCAGTCCTGACTTCCTTTGGTGATGAACAGTGACGTGGAAGTGTAAGCTGAATAAACCCTTTCCTCCTCAACTTGCTTCTTGGTCATGATGTTTGTGCAGGAATAGGAACCCTGACTAAGGCAACCATGGTGACTTTTATGAAAGAGAACATTTAATTGGGGGCCTGATTACAGTTTCGGAAGCTTAGTTCATTATTATCAAGGTGGGGAGCATGATGGCACACTGGCAGAGATGGTACTGAGGAAGTAGCTGAGAGGTTCACATCCTGGTCTACAGACATTAGTGAGAGAGGCAGGGCCTGGCATGAGCTTTTGAAACCTCAAATCCCTCCCCCAGTGATACTCTTCTTCCAGTAAGGCCACATCTCCTTATCCTAACCCTTTCGAAAAGTTCCACTCTCTAGGGACTAAGCATTCAAGTATATGAGGCTATGAGGTAATTCTTACTAAATCTACTATGATGTGGTTTAGTATGTGCCTAAATATTCATCCATCCTAAAATTTCTACTTTTAGAGTCCTTTTAAGCATTAGGCACAGATAATCTGAGCTTTCTGCCCTTGTCAGTTTCCTCATTAAAATGGGAATGTTACTCAGAGGGGCTTTCCTTAAAGCCTTGTTCTTGTAGGAGGGCAATGACCTAAAACATGGAGATACCTAGATACCTGGTTTATGATCTCATCTCCCTAGACTGACTTAACTAGCAGTGAGCTGAACTGCAAATCTTTACAACTCAATAGGCATTTAATATACAGCGTCCAGGGCTGAGCTCTACAATACAGTCAAACCAGATCCTTCAAATCCTGCTCAAACTCCTGGGGCATCTAGATGGAGGGTCCAATCAGAGAAATGTACCCTCAAACTCCATGCCAAACTTGGCTTTGGGCATCTCACCCAGAGGTTAGCCATGAGACTAGTCAGATATATTGATAGATACTTAAAGTTACTAAAGTACACTCATGACACTGAACATGAAACACACCACAGGTCGTAAGTGATTCTCCTATTGAACTAACTCTTGATGCACAAATATGTAAAGCAGGAAGTAAATAAGGCTCAAACAAGAGTTCACTGTACAAACTGATTTGAACTGGATTCCTATGTAGCTAGACAAGCATCCCACTCTTGGAGCTCCACTCCCAGACAGTCTTCTCTTTTAAAATTATTTTTTTGAATTGGCACACAAAGTAATGGGGTTTATGATGAGTTTTCATACATACCCTGTCTTCATATACCTGTGTTGTCCTTGGGAAGAAATTTTAGTACAGCATATGCCACTGAATCGATCATGAAACCCTTGGTGTTGGCAGAGTGAGCGAGAAGGGTGAGCAGGGAGTTAGGAAGGAGCAGCCTGGCACTCTTAAGCCTTGTATCTTACTTACGTGGATTCTCTAACGTGGACAGCACTGACAGCTTCTTATCACTGCAAATACCAACACGTACTATAGCTGTTAAATAGAAATAAACCCCTAAAGCACAGACATGAGCGATTCCAGTTTTAACCCAGCTGATCCAAACAGGGGTAAGTAGCAGCTTCACCAATCATGTGTCTCCCCTGAGCCCCGTTCCAGTTTATAAACCCTGAGTGATTGACCTATCCCAAGAGGAGGTTTAATGTTCCTCAAACTGGTTCCCAGGATCACATCTAAATTCCTGCTTATCTGCCCTGCATGTCTGACTCTTAATTGTAAACAGGAGCTGAGAATTTCTACAAGTTCCCTGGTGGTTATCAGAATTAAATGATGTACAGCACCTGGAGTATAAGTGTTAACAAAGGAATCTGTGTGTTGTTTCTTTCATGGAATGAAGAGTTACTGGGAGCTTTCACACTTTTAGAGATATAGTACACAGTAGGTCTCATTATAGCAGTCAATACCCCAGAGTATCAAGTCCTCTTTGGGTAGAAAGAAGAGTAGCTGTCACCCTGGCAGTGTTCATTTAAAGAACTGGCTCATTATCCTCTTCCTTCTTTCATCCAGATACAAGTCAGAGGCCCTCTCTTCCCACTCCACATCCTATTCATGATGGATGAAGGGATACCACAAACCACTGAGATTTACTTGGTTCTCTGAAGCTGGTGAATGTTTTCAAACACATGATACAATCTGACCACCTAGGAGATAATTAGGCCAGGAACTTCCCAGTTCACAAATTAGGAAACCCCAGCTTGTGAAACTTACACAGTTGGCCCAAGATCACACAGAGTGCAAAGTGAGCAAATCCTGCTGACTGTGTTTCCTTCACATGCTGCACTTTCTGGTGGTAAGCATGGTGTCCGCCTTCATGCTATGTTTCATTAGCCCTTGTCTCTCTCCTAGGATCTACACAGGACTTAGACCTCCATTCTATTTTGACTTCTCTCTGTAGATCCCTTCTCTATTTATCTGGTTGACTTATGTGGCCTTTCTTATAACTCCTGGGAAGGAACCAGAAGGAGTGGACAGTTGTCATGCAGGGCCCAAGAAGTCACTCCTGCTTGCTAACTGAGGTGGCTGTCTCAATTACAAAGATCAGTTCTCCTAAGCAAAGATGGCCAGGAAGGCCTACAGAGCTTCTTTCTAGCCCTTAGTTGTTTCAAAGTATCAGTCTGCCATTAGTATTCATTTAAAAAGAAGCTGTGTTGCTATAGTTTTGATAGCTACATTTTATTCCGAAAGTTCAGGGTGGCTGTCTGTTGAGAATGTATTTAGATTTTGAAGGACGGAAACAGGCACACACGCGCACACACACGCACACACGCACGACGCACACATGCATTGACCTTAGGAAGTTTCCAAGCCCTTATTATTACTATAGTGTACTGTCTGGATTTCATTTGGTGGGGGGGTGGTACAGGGCTGAGCTTTGTGTACCACAAAGAGGAAGGTGGCTCGCAGCTAGAGGAAAGCCTGAAGTCGTCATGGTGGGATGGTCCAGAAGCCTCTGCTGGTTACCAACAGTTTCTGGCTTCTATTGTGAAGACGCGTGAGCTCGGACCCTGCCTAGTGGCACCAGTACCAAACCTCTCAGATTTTGCTCTTGGATAAAGTCTTGTTATATAGTTCCTGCTGGCCTAGAACTCACTGTGTACCTAGGTTGGCCTTCAATTTTCAGTCCTCCTGCCTCAGCCTCGAAAGTGCTAGTATAACAGGCTTTTGATAGGATACCTACTTTATTAATGCAGAATGAGACAGGGGAAACTAAACTTACTTTATATCCTCAAACTCTGTACATTCATAGTGAAGTAATCAACTGAGCACTATCAGGCTAACAGTGAGGGGGGTATTTTACTACCCTCCTCCCCCAGTTCGAGGAGCCTACACAGGGGCTTTTCTGCAATCCCCAATTGTTGGCATTTTGTCTAGGTTCTGCCTCACATTACCTGACAATAGCCAGGTGTGTCTGACTCACTATAAAAAGGGCTACTTGCCCCCTCCTGTCTCTCTTGCCTTCTTGCTCTTGCTCTGCCCTCTTGCTCCTGCTCCTTCTCTCCCCATTCCTTTCCTTCCTGTCCACGTGCTCATGGCTGGCCTCTCCCCACCACACCTTTCTCTGTCTCTACCCCCTCAACTCCCATCCCCATGCCCTGAATAAATTCTATTCTATACTATACTGTCTTGTGGCTGGTTCCTCAGGGGCACCCCCTTCCCCTGTACCTGACATTACATCCACCAAACATATTCCTTCTCTATTTTTATAAAACACAGCACTGATCCCTAGCCCAAAGTCAACAGAATAAAAATCTTATTATCCTCACCTCAGGGAAACTTCTACAGCGGTGCAGGTGACACTGGTCAGTTCTTGTCACAGGCATGCATGCTCCCTTTATCAAGAGGCTCTTCCCCTCATCAACAGCACGACAAACTCATGTGACTGCATGAGGGGACTGCGCTGTGGTACTGTCTGTACACCTGCACTTCTCACCACACCGACACATTTGAAGAGACAGTTTCCCCACACCCGTACTTATAAGTCTTGAAAAAAGTACACTCATATTTTATTGGGCAAAGTATACTATTGTCATTGTCACTATTTTATTCGTTTTGCTTGCGTGTGACAGGCTGTGACGTGTGATGTAATGGAGAGAAGGACATGCCACAGCATGGATGTGGAGGCCAGGGAAACACTATACAGTTGGTTTTCTCCTTTCTCTGTATGGGCTCCATGGATTGAAATTAGATCATCTGGTTCATGCAGCAAGTGCCTCTACCTGCTAAGTCATTTCATGCTCCATACATCATTATTTTAACAATAAGCTAAAACATGACTTCCCCAACTTTTCCATAGTTCTAGGAAAGTTCCTGGTAGTAGACTAAGTAAATGAATAAAAAAATTTATTCTGGTGTGGAGAACAGAGTAGACTATAGTTCTGGTGTTCATGTTTCTTAAAAGCGTGTGACCTTGGAAAGTGTGTGGGCCTTGGGATAATCTGGGATGTTTAATTAGAATCCATATTTCTGTCTCTATATCAGGTCTGTAAATCACGGTGTAAATTAGGGTGAGCTCTAAGCACTACCTTTTAAAACCAACTCTGAGATTGATGACTTGGAAAACCATCCAAGAGACCAGTGCAAGAGGATTAGATTTAACTCCTGAGAGGTTTCTAGGAGGAGGAGGTTTGTTTCCTTTTTGAACTTTTTCTATTCAATTGGGTGATTAGAAAGAAAGTCCTCTGCCTCTCTAGATTGGGTAAGGCGCATAGTCTTGGTATCCTAAGGGACACTTGAGACACATGGGTATGTTAGACACATGGGTATATAGTAGAGGGTATATTAGCCTCTCTCTCTCTCTCTCTCTCTCTCTCTCTCTCTCTCTCTCTCTATATATATATATATATATATATGCTTTAAAACAGTTCTCAGTCTACAAGTCTATATCATGTTATACTACTCTGCCTCTAGCTTAGACGGTTGTTCCTTCCTGGCTCTGGGAAATATCATCACGGCACTATTCAGAATTACTAGTGTGTGTGTGTGTGTGTGTGTGTGTGGAGAGAGAGAGAGAGAGAGAGAGAGAGAGAGAGAGAGAGAGAGAGAGAGAGAGCGCACTGGTACTACATAGATGTGCTGGTCATGTTCTGTGAACTAGAACTAAGAAAGCTGAGCTTACCTGTGACTCTACCTAACTGGAAGGTCTGTGAACTCTACAGCCCTTCCACACACAGAAACCCAGAACCATAAAGAAAGTAGAAAAACTGGGACCAATAACTTAGAAAAGCCTAGAGAAACAGCAGGAGGAAATTCTGGAATGAGCGTGCTGCAAAGGCCTGGATGAAGGGGCGGGAGAATTGAGGGCTCATGACTGATAGAGGAGGTCAGCGATGACCTTGATAATGTCTTTTTACTGATGTGGAAAGAGGCTTGTCCTCGGGATAGTTGACAGAATATAGAGACACTGACATGGGTGAGGGGAAGACTCTTTTCTTTTTCTTAGGTGATTAAAAAGCAAAGAAAGTCAGGCATGCCGGTGCATACCTTTGATCCCAGCACTCCAGGGGCAGAGACAGAAGCAGGCAGATGTCTCTAAGTTCAAAGACAGTCTGGTCCACACAGCAAGTTCCAGCCAAACAAGGCTATGAAAGAGGTGGAGAATTTGAAAGAGAGCGGAAAAAGAGCACACGGGGGAGTTTAGAAAGAAGTAGTAGAGAGAAATGATGTAATTATATTCTAATCTCGAAAAAATAAAAGAAACAATTAAAAACACAAAACAAATCAAAAAGCAAAGAAGAGTAGTGATAAAAAAAAAAAATACCAATGAGAGGATGAACTGTCTGCTGTGAGAGTTAAGGATCACAGGACAGGCTACATTCCCGACTGTGTTCAGAAGGCTTGCCAGATACCCTTCAGGCACAGTGCCCTGGGCATTTACAGGGCTTGGAGGGTTACAGAGGGCAGCGGCTCTAAGTTTCTAGTATTTGTTTGAAAATCAAACTTTGAAAGACAATGAATTTTCAATCCTGGGAGTGGCCACATGACCCCAGAACCAGAGCAAAGAGTTAATTTAACCAGGTCTGTGAACCAGTTAAATGAATCCATGTGATTCTGGGTTTTGTTTCTTGTTAATTTGACAAACTGGTCTAAGCAATCAGAATGAAGCCCAAGGCAATATGCCTTAATTGTGTTTTTACAGATTCGCACTAACAGCAATGGCCTCTATCTCTCAGAGATCTGCCTGCTGGGATTAAAGTCCTGCGCCACCAAGCCCTGCTCTGTTGTAGTTTTAAATGCAGATATTTGTTTGAAAGGAACCCATCTTTAGGGACAACTTGTGAAGCACAGTTCTTGTGGACCCACTGTTTACAGTTAGCTGGTAAGATTCAGGAATGCTGATTTGGTGACTTGCATATTGTTTCTTTCTGGCGTTGAGCAAAGGATTGTCCCGGGACATTTATAAACAAAGACATTTTTGTGTGAGTGAAAAATAAAAATTATTTAAAACTATCTCAACATTACAGGACTTCGAATGAGTTTCGATCATTTCTTTTACTTGAACATGTCCTCAAACTACAAAGAAGTCCCAGGGAGGAAGGAACAGGGACTATCGAGCTGTAGGAGGCCAAGACCCTAGGAGGAGCCCTAGTATTTCCCAAACAGCCCCAGGCTTAGAACAAAGCCATTATCATTAGGGACTGAGCCTTGCTTTAATGTGCAGGCAGAGGTGGGAGTGGGTGGGTGGGTGGGGGAGCACCCTCTTAGAGGCAGGCTCCTGGAGGGGGGACTGTAAGGGGGGGAGTAACATTTGAAATGTAAATAAATAAAATAATAAAAAATATAACTTTTCTGTAGCTGTAGATAGCTAACAATGAGAATTGCAATATAAATAGCAACATTTCTGACACTTTAGGTTGGGGCAACTGAAAAATAACATTCAAAACTTTTCCAGTTGCAACAGTTAGTTGTTCCTATTGAGTGAAGAAAGTCCTCTCAGTATAAACAGGATCTGACTGCAGAAGCTGCCACAAACCACTTTGGGAGGAAGCTGTAACAATGGCTAATTCCTGATTCCTGACTTGTGCTCTAACTGGTGAAAGCCATCTTCTCTACATGGGGAAACTCCATGACACCTCTGAGTTCCCCAGGAAATGAGATTTGCTCCTGTAACCCACACTGTGATGGACTGAAGCTGAGAATAATTTATTTGGGTGTTCACTACAGATCATTTGCACTGCATCAGTGTGTACGTGGTGCATTCAGAGTTACCGCACCAAGTTTAGTTATGCTGTGCTTCTTACAGCTAACAAGTACGGCCAACAAAAGAATCAACCTTGATTGAATCATTACACAATGTAACATCTGTCAAACCATGGTAGTTTGCCCTGTAAATAGACACAAATGTTATTTGTTGATTAAAAGCGAAATGACATACACATTATAGATACACTTAAATGTTTCAAGAAGCCTTCTTCCACATGGGATCTAGGTGAGAATCCTCCATAAACTAGATATGTGTGCATAACCCACTTTCAGCCTTTAAGTATTTGCACAACTTACATGAACATGCCTTCGGGCGTCATCCGTCCAGCTTGAATCAAATAGGCTCCAAACCGGAACCCTGCTGCGTGGGCGAAATGCACAAAAGCATGGCTGACCGCATAACAGCTTCCAGTGATATGTGCTCTCTTCAAGGCATTTCTGAAATACACAATTACCAAATGACAGGGCACGGGTGGTAAAAGGTCAATAGACTAAACTCAGAGGGATAAACGTTGAGACCTTTGAAAAGCTATAATTCTGTGGATATACATTTTCCTAAGGATTTCAAAGTTATTGCTGAGAAGACAGGCGATTCTGTCTATTTCTGCAGATGGCTTACTGTACCATGCTTGCCTTTACTTTCAAATGCGTGGGCAGGTGTCGGGAAAGAATAACTAACGTAAAAGTTAAGGAGAGGTGCTCAGTAGTTAGAAGTATTCTTTAATTTCCATCATGGCCTTACATTAGTAGAATACATAGTGGCAATCAGTGGAAGGTGCAGACCACAGACATCAGCTCAAATGAGAACAAAACTATCTCTCTGATTAATACAGAGCCAGAGGCTGTGTCATAAGGGCTGTTAAAAAAAAGCTCGGTACACACATCTGTTTCACATTTAAGTTCTCTTAGAGATCTACACTTGATCTTAGCCAAAAGGCCGAGAAGCGATAGAGATCTAATGTAAAAGGGTGAGCTATCCTATTTTTTTTTCCTTTCTTTCAGAAATAAGTTGACATTGTGCCCTCACAGAGGATCCGGGTGATTATGTGGGGACCTACACTTTCTTGTTCTGCTAGCACTTGATTTCCTCTTGGTGAAGTCACATGAGAAGTTAGGATGTGTTGGTTTTGGGAAAGATTAGCATGGAAATAGATAAGCAAGCAAACCACCAGGGTCACCCTGAGCACGAAAGCCAGTAGAGTGGGCTTGAGTTATAGTCACCTGTGTTGGGTCCGTAGCGTCTCCTCATACATTTGCTCAAAGGCTTTCTCTCTTGTTAATGACACTACCGTACGTATGTTCTCCACAGCTTCTGTTGCTATCTTATAAGGTGAGAAAATAAAGTACAGACATAATGTTGGTGATGTTAAATTCCCTGGTAGTGACCCAGTCTAGGGAATACAGTATTTCAAGTCAATCATTTTTTTTTTTTCTGGCAATTACTCCTGGCAATCACCCCAGAGGATGAAAATGTCTTTGGAAAGATTTAATACATCTAGTTTAGGGCCCTTAAGTCTTTACCAAATATCAGTTTCGATTGTTTCCCCAGCAGAGAAATCAAACATCGGAGAGCGTGTTCACTTGCAAATAAGCTCTTATAAATTATGAAACAATTTTTTTTATCAAAGATAGCAGGCAAAATCAAATAAGTAATTATTCTGTCACAGAATTGCAAATCATAGCCAAACAGGACAAGGCACCACGCAGAGTGACTGTAAAATTCTTTGTAAGACAAAACCATTTCTCATGTTGAAGTCTGGAAACTTAAAAAGGTATGTAACTAAAATATGACCAATGTTTCTTTATGTTGAAATACTGTTCAAAAAGAATACAGTTATGTGGGTTTCAGAATGTGGGAGGCTTCTGGCTAACATTTGAAGCTGAGAGTGCACTTTAGCTTGAAAGATAAACAATAGAGTGTTGTAACATTTTGTTTCAGACTGCCTCCGTGGAAGGTCATACAGGAGACCCAGGTGGAACCCCTCACATTTATTAGAGGACAAATTTAGGCCTCAGTCTCTGCTCTCAGTGTTCATGTTCTCTTTAACTTTATAACTTCGTTAATCTCAAAGAACCCCTCACTTTTTTACAACAGTTGTTTACAAGGAAAATGGATCAGACTGCTGGAGTCTTGTTTTAGGGGAAAAAAAGGAAATGAGCATCATTAAGAAACTTTTTAAAAATTATTTTTCACGACGGAGAGAGGAACATCACTCAAGAAATCTGGAAAAGACTCCAGTCTCTTAAACAACATGTATATATTTTTTCATATGCGCGTCTTGCCTGCATGCACGTCTGCGTACCATGTGCATGCCAGTGCTTACAGAGGTCAGAAGACATTGGATTCCCTGTAACTGGAGTTAGCCACTGTGTGGGTGCTGGGAATTGAGCTCAGGTGCTTTGGGAGAGCAGCAAGGGCTCTTAATTATTGGAGCCACCTGCGAAGCCTCAAGAAATACTACAAGCAAAACTAATAAAGCCATTTTACATTAAAAACCCAAACATTTGATGATTTCTTCCAGTTACATAAGCAACTAAAAGTAAGATGTACTGCCTGGCTTTGTGTGTCAACTTGACACAAGCTGGAGTCATCACAGGGAGGAGCCTCCCTTGAGGAAATGCCTCCATGAGATCCAGCTGTAAGGCATTTTCTCAATTAGTGATCAAGGAGGGAGGACCCATTGTAGGCTGGTAGTCTTGGGTTCTGTAAGAGAGCAAGCTGAGCAAACCAGGGGAAGCAAGCCAGTAAGTAACATCCCTCCATGGCCTCTGCATCAGTTCCTGCCTCTAAGTTCCTGCCCTGTGTGAGTTCCCGTCCTGACTTCCTTCGGTGATGAACAGCAGTGTGGAAGTGTAAGCTGAATAAACCCTTTCCTCCCCAACTTACTTCTTGGTCATGATGTTTTGTGCAGGAATAGAAACCCTAAGCCAGAAGGCCAGCATCTTTTATTATTAAAACTCTAAATTTACATTGATTGATTGATTGTGTATGTGTTTGTAGATGGGAGATGGTGGGGTGTGCTTTTACATCCATAGGGAAGGCAGAGAACAACTTTGTGTGATAGTTTTTTCCTTCACTGTGCAGGGTTCCAGAATCAAATTCCAGTCATTAGGTGTGGTAGCAAGTGCCTTTATCTGCCGAGCCATCTCACTGCCTGCTAAATTGACTTGTTAAAAGCTACAGGTACAGACTCGGATTGCCTAATTTAAAGGCAATTACTAATTGTATAGTGTCAGGTTAATCTTATGACAAAAAATGAGATAAATATCTAATTAATGTCTTAATAATTTAGAAAATTTCCAAATTATCACCATTTTAAAAGCATACGGGGAGGGTGAACACTATCCCTGAGACAAATATTTGCTAAGTAGTTCAGTTTACCTAGCATAAGCAGACATTCCAAGGCTCCATATTCATTTAAGAAATGTGGAATGGTCTAAGGATCGGGAGAACTGGATCACTAAGAAACTGTCTGCACTTAAGAGTATTTGTGATGTGTATGCTATGCTAGCTCTAACCCAGTTACTGTACTGTGGACTTGACATTAAAGTCATTTTCATATTAGAGGAAGGCCATCAATGTGGCAGTGCTCAGAGCCATGTGAAGAGAGCAAAAGCCATCCTGACTTCCTTTGGTGATGAATAGCAATGTGGAAGTGTAAGCTGAATAAACCCTTTCCTCCCCAACCAAGGCCGGGAATGGGTATCTCCCATTTGCATGCTGCATCTTCTAAAATGTTGTCCTGATAAAAAGGAATGTGGTATACAAAGTTACCTAAACCAAACCAAACCCAGAATACCTCCCCCTCCCCAGACCGAGCATTAAAACACAATGTAACAGTAGGCAACCTGAGATAGCAATGCTTTGCTAGCCACTAAAGGAACAGGTAGGTAGAAGATGGACAAATGCTTGATACCACAGCACTATACAGGGAGGATGCCTGCATGAAGTCAGTCATTAGGTCACATGACCCTCTTTCATCACAGATGGTTAACTCTATGGAAGGGTTTTCCTAAACCTCAAAAACTGTGTTCTTTGTTTTTCTTTTACTGCGGTTGATCCTGAGGAACTCCAATGTGTCAAAGAAGATATAGTTGCATGAATTGTTCATTTCGATTATTGATGATTAAAAATAGAGTTATTTAGATGTCAATATCAATGCACTCAATATCTTGTACTCAGTAACTGTTAGACTTCCTGACATTATGAAAAATAAAATGCCCATAATTATTATTTGAGGCATTTTAATTATTCAGTAAATAGAGAATGGGGATTCATGGGTTTAGAAACCTCCCCTTGACAGTAACAGCATTAATGAAGGACATGTTATAGGTGCTTGCTATCTTCTGGTTGCCATCCCAAGTGTTCTGTGTAACAGGGATGTTTTGTTTAATGCACAGTTCTATAAGTAGATACTGTTATTGCCATCCCAAGAGTGGAAACAAGAACCTGTTCTTACCTTCCCGGCACGCTTAAGCTCTTGCTTATCCTTGTTGGCGAAGCCAGCCATTGCTGCAGTTTGAATCATTCCTGTCACTGCAAGTATAGGTGCAAAGCTGAGAATCAGGAGTGTCATCTCCCATCCATAGACGAAGGAGATGAGGATGGACAAACTCATGTTGGTCACATCTTGTGTTATGATACCAAGCCTTGAAGTTGCTGCCTAGAATTAGACATATTTGGAGCGGGGAGTTAAATATAGAAGAATTTTTCTCATGGTTTCCTATAAAATAAGGTGCTTTTAAACTTTCAGTTGGATTTGGTCTTTAAGACTATTTTTAAAAATTAATGAGGACACTTATTTCTTGAAAACCTGGCTAAGGAATCCTTTCTTTTTTTTTTTTCAACCATACATCCAGTATTGAGACATCCATATGAAATGTCTATTTTAACACTGTATGTAAAATGTAGAAGTATGGTAGATGTTTTATATTATTTGAAATTAAATATAACCTGCTTTGTTTGTTTGTTTTGTTTATCTTTTGTTTTTCGAGACAGGGTCTCTCTTCATAGTCTTGGCTGTCCTAAAGCTCACTGTGTAGACCAGGCTGGCCTTGAACTCCCACAGGTCCACCTGCCTCTGCCTGTTGAGTGCTGGGATTGAAGTTGTATACAAGACCTGCAAATGTAACCTGTTAAAAGGTCACTACAAAAGTTCTTTTTAGCTGTATGTGATTTCACATTCTGATAAAAATTAAGTGTATTGAGAGTTGAAGTAACAGAATTTCTTTGTCTCCTTAAAGATGTTCTGTGTTTGCTCACACACACATTAATTCATGTGCATAACCTATCTCAACCCAAACTTATAAATTACTGCTACATTGTGTGTGTGTGTATGTGTATGTGTGTGTATGTATGTGTGTGTGTGTGTGTGTGTGTGTGTGTGTGTGTGTGTGTGTGTGCGCGCATGCACATGTAGCCTATATGGAGGGGTCAGAGGAAAGCTCTGTGAGTTATTTCTTTCCGTCTGCCTTTATGTGGGCTGTGAGAATCATTCAAGTTCTGGTCAGGCTGAGTGATCTCACCAGCACCCTAACTCAGAAACTTGTGAAAATAAACCAGTAGCTTGAAAAAGTAGCTGAGTAGTGAGTACTGGGAGCAAGAACAACAAAACAAAAAGTAAGAGTGAGTTAGTCTTTTGTGAAGCATTTTTCAGTGTTTGCTGTTATCAAATTGTTGTTACATTCAGTGGGAAAATAAATCTTAATGTTTAATGCCACTAAAGTGCCAGCTTTACAGACTTGCATAATGTCATGCACTTAAAATTGAAGTGCCTGGAAAACATGTTTTAAATTGTTTACATGAACTTTTCACAAAGCTTTCATGTATTATATTTGCATAAAAAAGAATCCTGTGCCGTAGCTTACATGTTTATTAAAATCCACTCTTCATCTCTAAAAAGATCCCAAGGTGAATTGTCAATTTCTATTTTAACAATATTTCCTTATGGAACCTGCAAACCTTTTCGCATAGATTTACAGTTAACCTGTCACACAACTTCCATCAGTCACTCTTGCTCATCTCATAGCAGTACTGAGCACTAGGCACCTCCGTGAGTCCTAGACTACACATGAGGGAGCATGGAGAGACAAGAGCTCTTGTAGGAAAGTGTAGATTGCTGCACAGATGTGTGCCAGTTGTGCTCATTGTGCTTGGACTACCAGTGAGCAGAACTGGGTGGCAGTGTGAGTGTGAATGTGTGTGTGTGTGTATTTGTGTGTATATACATATATGTGTGTGAATATATACATGTGTGTGTACACAAATATGCGTGTGTGTGTGAGTGTGTATATGTGTATGTGTGTGATTCTATGTGCCTGCGTGTGTGCACATATGTGTATGTGTGAGTGTGTGTATGTGTGAATGTGTGTGTATGTGTGAATGTGTGTGTGTGTGTATTTGTGTGTGTATACACATATGTGTGTGAATGTATACATGTGTGTGTACACAAATATGTGTGTGCATGTGTGTGTGGATGTGTATATGTGTATGTGTGTGAGTCTATGTACCTGTGTGTGTGCATGTATGTGTGTGTATGTGTGAGTGTGTGTCTGTGTATGTATGTGAGTGTATGTGTCTGTGCATGTGTGTGCATGTATGTGTGTGTATGTGTGTATACGTTTATGTATTTACCTCTGCATTTACTTAGCTAAAATTTCTTGACATCTAAGAGTCTCTGCAGTTTTTCCAATTCCCATTCAAGGCTACAAGGTTGGTTTCAGTTTTCTCCTTTCCTTATTTGCTCTCTTTCTTTACATTCTTCCGTCTCTCCTCTCCTCTCCTCTCCTCTCCTCTCCTCTCCTCTCCCCTCCCCTCCCCTCCCCTCTCCTCTCTTCTGCTTGTTCCTTTGCTCCCCTCCCTAATCCACTTTACCCTACCCTACCCTATCCGTCCCTACCCCAACCTCCTCTCCCTTACCTGTCTGTGTTTTTAGATGAGGTTTCACACTTATTCTGTCTGGCTTGACACTTGTGGAAATTCTCCTGCCTCTGTCTCCCAGGTGCCGAGATTACTGGCATGTGCTGCCACATTTGACTTCTAATTTTTCTTAATAGATTTATCTTTCCATATACAATTCATTTGTTCTCACAGTGACTACCTTTCCATGCATGGCACCTTCCTCATCTTGCTCTGGCTGCTCCCCTCAACTTTTTTGACATAATGCCTGCATGCCTGATTCATCATATCTAGTCTCTAACACCTGGCCCTGTTCCTTCTTCCCCAGTGATAGAAGACCAAAGCTCAGCTATTGGATCCCAGCAGTGTTAAACGGAAAGATTGAAGGTTCTCTTTCATTCAAGTGTGTGCTTCAATATGATATTTATCATTTTCTTTTTTACATTTAACAGATTGTGTCACATGCCTTTAATCTTAGCCCCTGAGAGACAGAGGTAGGAGGATCTTTTGAGTTTATCCATCTATATTGAGAGTTTCATACCAGCCAAGGCGACACATTGAGAATTTCTCATTATTTTTCTTCATAGCACTAAAGACATTTAACATTTTAGTGCATTGCCTAAGTATCAAGCTTTCCACCAAAGGAAGATTCATAAGACCTGTATCTCTTTGTTTATGCATTTTATTTGGGGAAGGGGGTCTGAGACAGAGTCTCACATAGGCTGGCCTTGAACCCACGACATAGACTAATCTGGCTTTGAATTCACAGAGAACCACCTGCCTCTTCTTCCTGAGTGCTGTGTCTGAAAGCTTTACTACCATGTCCACCGTAGGCAAGTAGTGCTTATATAGTAATTGTAAAGTCAGTTCTACTTTTTCAAAGATCACTCTTGGAATATTTTCTGGCTTTGGACTACAATGTCTCCTCCTTTTCTGGCTTGATATTGCCACTTACACCTTCACTTAATGAGACCAATTTGTTAACTTGTTTTCTCTAGCAGTGTGCTTTTCGTGGAAAAGCATAGAATTGACCATGAGTTTATCATAGATTTGGATGTCAGATTTTGGTACACACTTGATAACCATTCTTAATAAACTTAGCCTAAAACCCCAAGGCAGGATTATAATTATATGTCAGCTTATACTGTGCTAAATAAAGTCATTTCAATAACTACTAATGTTGCCTTGGCTCAAAAGGACTATCAAGTTGTTTTATATACTTCCCATGTCAGAAATCAAGAAATGAGATCATCATTGCCCAAGTTAATATACTAGCACCAACTGATCAGCTCGATGGCTCTGAAATTAATAAATGATGTAAGCGTTTATGATTTCTCCAGGCAGCATAATTATAGCTTCAATGAGCAGAGATCTTGGCATTAGCAATGGGTCTGCTGGTGGCATAGAATGTACCCCATGGTGACGGTAGGATTTTCTTGTGTGAAAATGAAGTAAGAGCTCTGGTTGATGACAGCATTATTAGAATATACAGAAAGAACAATAACTTGTAATCTTGTGGAGTCTAGATTCCAAAAGAATCTAAAGTGGACTTGTACTTTTATTAAAACTACTTATTATATGAGAGTCTGCTGACAGACAGGCGGGCAGTAAGCCATTACTCTGGGCTAAAACAATACCAGTTAAAGAGGCTATGCTATTCAACTTTTTAAAGAAAGGTGTTGTGACTGCACTTCCCCAATGTGTTTTGATCATAGTTCTCCAAGTATCCTAGCTTCTAAAAGTGGCAGTGAGAATATTTGTTATCAGAAAAAGAATTTGTTGGACAAACTCACAAGAGCTGACTGTGTATGTACACATATAATATAGAAGATTATATATTTTGGGCCATTAGTTAAAGGTTTCTAACTAAGACATTATTACTAAGGGTTTGTCTTGTGAACATTCACACTAACATACTTGACAAACTATAACTGAAACTGTATAATACAGGAACTGGAATATGGTTCATAGGGTACAGATACGACACTAAATTATTTCTAGACTTTTCTCTAATACCTTTTCTTGAGACAGGGATTAGCAGGCAAATAAGACTGGCAAGTCATTCGTTGTCTGACATGAAGATTACTCGTCACACCAGGTGCGACATCACCCTATGTGGCCAAGCAATCATTTATGTGAACTTCCATTAGAAGAGTAGCAGATTCCCTCACATTTAGAAGTCTTTTCTTACTTTACATCTTAAAGTCATCGAGTTCAGAGTTCAAAGTATATATGACTTGAACATTTATTTTATAGATGTTGCTTTTTGAAAAAGGATTTATTTATTTGAATTTTACATGTATGGGAGTTTTTCCTACATGTAATGTCTGTGTACCTTGGGCATGCTTAGTGCCCTTGGGGGCCAGAAGAGGACATTGGATCCTCTGGGGTTGACATTACAGTTAATCCTAAAATGCCATGTGGGTGCTGGAAACTCAACCCAGGTCCTCTACAAGAACTTTCCAGCCCCATCACAATTACTTATGATTGAGGTTAAATGTTTCGGCTCATTCAAAAGCTGTTGTAAGAGCAGCATTTTCAGTTACAATAAGGAAGTTTTGTATGATTGCCAGCACTAATCAGGTACTTATAAAGTGTCAAGCTGGACAATGTTATATTTTTCAATTTTATGTTTTATTTGTGTATGCGTGTGTCTCTCTGTGTGTGCATACACATGCTTGTATAAAGGTCAACTGTGGAGTTAGCCGTTTGCCTTGACCTGGGGCTTCTGGGGATTGGAACTCAGGTCGCCACACTGTTCAGCAAATGCTTTTACCTGCTGAGCTCTCCAGGACCATTTTCTTCCTTCCTTCCTTCCTTCCTTCCTTCCTTCCTTCCTTCCTTCCTTCCTTCCTTCCTTCTTCCTCCTCCTCCTCTTCCTCTCTCTTCTCTCTCTCTCTCTCTCTCTCTCTCTCTCTCTCTCTCTCTTCCTCTTCTTTCTCTTCTTCCTCCCTCCCTCCCTCTCTCTTATTGACACAGTAAAGGAAAAAAAAAATACCACTTTTTGGGAGTTGGGGGGTTTCCATGGATTACCAGGACTGACATTTTCTGCTTAAGGTTGTAATTAGCATTTCAAATGTACTGTCTGTTCACACCAACCTATTGCCTATTAGATGAACACCGTGCTCGATGTGTTTTACATATTTTTTTTTTAACCCATGTATGCTCGTAAGATGAGGTCTTTGGCCCTATTTTTGAATTGAAGTCCTACCTAATAAAATCTTAGAGATTCTCAACTCTTCTACAGTTCATATTCCAACAGAACTTTAAAATTCTATCTTGGAATGGAAAGGTGACTCAGTGGATAAAAGCACTTGCTTTGAGAGCATGAAGTTCTCTAAGTTCTGGTCCTTAGTAACCACATAACTTATGCTTAGCCATATTCCCCTGTAACTGTAGCACCGTAGGAGACAGTAGATTGCTGGGGTGTTCTGGTACCAGCCTAGCTCCATGTTCATCCTTGTTTCAAAGGAATAAGGAAGACAGTGACAGAGCAGGATGCCTCATGTCCTCCTCTGGCCTCTGACCAAATATGTATGGGCCCACTCATCCACATGTGTGCATGCACACACCCACATCCACATTAACAGAAACAATCTCACCTAAATTAGGAAGAAGACAATTTGCTGTGTGCTCATTTTCTCAATTAGATTAAAATCTTAATTGTTTTATAAAAGTTAATTTTTTTATTTATATGAGTACACTGTATCTGTTTTCAGATACACCAGAAGAGGGCATTGGATCTCATTGCAGATGGTTATAAGCCACCATGTGGTTGCTGGAAATTGAACTCAGGGCCTCGGAAGAAAGTGATCTTAACCATTGAGCCATCTCTCTAACACTGAAAGTTAATTTTAATAAAATAATTAGAAAAAAATTGATATTTGTCCCACCATCTATCTGTCATCAATCTATAATCTATCATGTATCTAATATCTATTATATCTATCTTCTATCTCTATTATCTATCTATCTATCTATCTATCTATCTATCTATCTATCTATCTGTCATCCATCCATCCATCCATCCATTCATCCATCCATCCATCCAATCTCATCAAATAGCCCAGGCTGGCCTTCAATTCATTATGTGAAATGAGCTACCCTGGAACTTGGAGCAATTCTCTTGTCCCAGTTTTCCAAGTCCTGACATTACAGACATAAACTACTACACCTGGCTGGCAAGTTGTTCTTTTCCTCCTGCACACAACCTTATTCCTACTCTTATTCAAACATCATGTTCAGTGTGCTGCTACTCTACCAATAACCTGCATATGATGAACAAGTGTCTTATTTACTTGCGATATGACAGGCCATGGTTATATACACAGCCTAACATGATCTGCAGAGAGCACACCACTGAGTATGCCTCAATAGATACCCCTTTAAGCGAGATCTTGGTTTCTGAGGAAATTAAAATTAAACTTTTCCCTTCATTGACATTTCTGGAGCTTGGTGAAGCTCAGGTCTTTAAGGCTAGCATTTGGAAGCTGAGAAAGGAGCCTTATGGGTTCAAGACCAGCCTGGGCTACTTATTGATGCTCTGCCTCAAAACAAAGCAATGGAAAAATCTGTGCTGGCTGTGCTTTCTTTCCTCTTGCTATTTTTTTTTTTGCTCCACTATTTCCTCATGAACTCTTGTCTCTAATTCTTAGAATCCTTTTTAGTTTTAGATTTATTCTAATATATGTACTAAAACTTCTTTATTTTAGGCAAAAAATAAAGATCTCAAAGATATCCTTGCGTCTTTCCTTAAGAATTCCTTGCGGGTCATGATACTACTTCATGCTTAATACTTAATGCTAGGCCATTTCAGCATAAGCCACAGATAGGCACAGACACTTATGTGTAGGTACACATGCATACCACGCAGAGTGCTGTTTAATAAAAAGACAACAGATGCGGTAAGATGAGGTAAGATGGTTCAGTGGGAAAAGTCACCTCCCACCAAGCCTGGTGCCTGAGTTCGATCCCCAGACCCCATGTAGTGGGTGGACAGAACCAACTTCAGAAAGCTGTCCTCTGCCCACTGCATGTGGGCTGCGGCTCAAGCTCACTCACCCACTGAATACATAAATGTAGAAACAAATTTTAAAATCACAATATACATACACCCCGGATCTGTGCTACGTCCACAGCTAACGTTGTGGTCAGGGCTCCAGTGCTGTTGTCTTTCTCATCATACCAGGCCATATCCTAGGGAGGAGGGAGTTGACAAATGGTTAGAGAGACATTATCCCTAGGCTGAGAATGTAAGACCAACTCGTAGACTCCTATACATATTATACATACATATTATAATATGTAGAGTGTAGAACTACACCTGTAGAATGATCATTGCTAAAGTGGCTATTGTGAAGAGTCACTCGCAGTTTTGTTCCACAAGTATTCTGTGAGGAGAAGACTACTCATTTATTTATTCATTTGCTTAGGGTTTTGGTACTGGGGATTGACTCTAGCTCTCAATGCATGTTACATAGCCATTAGCAGTGAGCTGTATATCTAGAACATTCTATTTGCATAGTGGAGTAATGTCCAGTACAACTTAGAAATATCTTCAAATCTTTTTACCTAAACAGATCAGTGACAGAACAAAACAAAAACCAAACCAAACCAAAAACAAAACAAAACAAAACAAAACCCAAAAACAAAAAACACAAAATAAACAAACAAACAAAAAAACAAAAACAAAAAAACAAAACCAAAAACAAAACCAAAAAACAACTTATTTTTCTCTCCTTTAGGATTCACATAGGCAAGATTTTACCTGGCACTTTTTATTACTCCCTGAGTTTGGTAACTTGTTGGCACTGTGAGGTAAGAGGTGGAGTGTTGGACAGCTGTTGCCTAGAAGCACAGAGTCTAAAGAAGGCAGGTAAAAAACAGGAGCGATTAAAGGTAAGAACTGGTAAGAACTGGTTCATTTTCAGCAGCTGATAGAGACAGCTCTTCTGAGCACTTAACCTGAGGAAATGATCTCCTTTTATTGAGTGTTTCCTCCCACTCACTCTGACCACACTTGTGGACTAAAACCCAGTGGAGACACTGATGAACATGGTTTCTATAATAATTAATAATTGATAATAATAATAATAATAATAATAATAATAATAATAATAATAAAACAGCTGGCTTCATACAACCCAGCCAGGGCTTTGAGGCCCAGGTTACACAGTGCTGTCAAGGGAACAGAAATTAAACAGAAGCGGAACATGAATCATGCAGCATGTGAGAAGAAAGATCTGTGGAGGAGTGTGGAGGAGGTGGGTGTAGCTTTGTAGAGCCATGTTCTGTGAGCCACTACCATGGGAGGCTTTCCCAAAGGAGTCAGGGTTTTGGGTAACCAAAGCTGAGATGACCCTCTTTGCGTGAAGCAAGGAGAATGTTCGGGAGTGATAGCTACAGTAGGATTACAGCACTGGACCCAGAAGCCAAGCACTTGTTATTCTGCGGAACTTGTCCTCGAATTAAGAAACTCCAGCTCCTTCCTAGTTGTTTCTAGACTTCGACATAACATGGGACACTTGAGGAAACTTCAGGTGTGCTATGACAAATATAGAAAAGTGAAATCTGAGTCTTATGTACCAGATTCTGTAGTACTCACTGTCTTAGTCACCCGTCTCTAATCAGCAGTATGGCAGTCAGCGACTGTACAACCCTAGAGACTGTCTTCTTGAGTATTCAATAGATGCCAAAATGTTTAGCAGATTTTTCTGGAGTTTGGCTGGTCCTGAGTGAAAATTGACTTGTACTCTGTCCTCCCAGAGGTAAAGTAATTTATAGGTAGACTCTATCAGGAATTTTGATATGCCCTTCTCCTACCAACCGTTTTACTAGAAATAAAGGTAAAATCACACTTGAAGACGAGTGTGGCAGGTGTTTTTCCTGTAGTTATTACAACAGCCCCATGAGGTAATCTACGTTTGTAGATTGGGGAAATAGACGTATTGAGGGAGGAACGGAGGGACTAAGCCCAGGACGCACAGTTGGCAAGTGCTAGGGCCAGGATGTGAGCTTCAGTAGAGAGGCCACAGTACTTAAGAAACCGTCTTGTTCTGCCTCTCATCTGGCAGAGGCATCTAGCTGAGTTTTATTTCTTGCTTCTCGAGCTCTGGGATTTGTTACCTCACAACCTTTTGGAAAAAGTTCCAGTTCTTCTAAGTGGCTGCTGTCGCTGTTACTATCTAATGGCTGAAAGATTTCTTTTTACCTAGACTCCCCCAACAAACAGTTGAGAGGGGAAATGGGGGGGGGGATCCAACCTCACCCCCCTCACAGTTCTGTATATCAATATTGACCACTAAAAAAATGCGACAAACAATAGTTTCAATCGTGGAATTTAGCAACAATCAGAATAATTATTTAGCTGAAAGGCTCTTAGGTAATCGCATAAAAGATAGATTGTATATCTACAGAAAACCACACCCAATTCTATAAACATGTCTACTTCAGTGAGATTCCAAAATGGTTGTAAAAAGGCACTGCAAGCCTCAGCATGCTTTCTAAGGCTTCGAAGTTTTATCTTAGCACAGAAACCCAGGCAATAAAAGTTAGGTAAAAGTTTCACATTAGCTGTCTCCCTTGCCACAGACAAAGCAACACTGTGAAGGCACTTACAAAGGAAAGACTAAAAATGTTATACCCACCCACCCCCATCCAAAAGAGCAAATATAAGATGCAAGAATTCTGAAGAACAATCAGGAATAAGAAAAACAAAAGAAAAATCTGCTGAAAGGGACCGAGTGAAACTATAGGGGAACTGAATGAAGTTGATTAAGCAGTACTTGAATTCTTTATTTATCTTTCATGGTTTTTGGCCTGGAGAGTAGCAAGTCCTTGTTTAAAAGTGTTACTGTGCTGGTGGTCTTCACATAGTTAAAGCTAGAGAAGGATATTTGTGGCAGCAATCACCAGAGCACTTGATAGTTGTTCTGTACACAAAAGCAGTTCAGTTCTTCTGCGGGACAGGGAAAGGCACCCTGGTTCCCAGTTGTGGAGGCTCGAACCCCAGAGACCCTGAAGGGATGGTAGGCGTTTCGTTTGACTCCCAGGAAACCAGGCGGGTCATTAGCCCCCAGCCCTCCATAGGTTTGTGACCATCAGTCATGTAAGGGCAATGCCCCAAGCCCCTTCACAGGTAGAGGAGGTGACTATAGGTCACATATGCTCAAGATAGATCTCCATTATAATGAAGTACCCAAAGGCCTGGAGGCTTAGCCAATAACCTTTCCTCCCTGCAAAAGGTATTTAATTTCAGGCCCACTCTGAGAAGTGGCGTATGGTTTTACTCACCCACTTTCCACCAGGACAATAGACCCCTTGAAATCATGGACTGTCTCTTTTCATGGGGATTCCCAACCTCTTTGCAGGCCCTGGCTGCGTTCCCTACCTCAGACTGTGCTTCCCCACTCCTGGAGCAGCATCTGCACTTCCCACAGCCTGACATCTGTCCAGCAGTGGCATTGGTCGGTGTGGGGTAAGTGTGGTCAGCTTTCCAGGAGCAGACGCGGGACCTGACCATCAACCTACATTCTTCCTCTTTAAAATTTTGTGAACAGGGTCTGGAGAGATGACTCAGTGGTTAAGAATACTTTTGCTCTTCCAGAGAACTTAAGTTAGGTTCCTAGCACATAAGTCAGACAGCTCAATGGTCTCTAACTCTAGTTCTAGGAGACCTGAAGCCTTTAGCTTTCTTTATTACCTGCATTCACGTGCACACACCCGCATGGACATACATGCATACTAATGATTAAAAATAAAATAAATTTTTAAAAAGAATATTCTGTGAACAGGAGATCCAAAGTAAACATAAAAATCAGCTTTCTTTTTCTGTGTTAAATATTAAGATATCCAGGAAGCAGTTAAAAATTCTATGGACATAAATAGACCTGAACTAGGGAAACCATGAATTCATGAAGAGAGAAACGGTGAGTCAGTAGGTGTGAAATATAGTTTTAGTTAATTACAGTCTCACATTAATTAAGATTCGAGGTGGAGATATAAGGTGTTAATAAGTAAAGAAATAGAATTTACCAAGTTACATGCAGGGGTTAGATCTATTTTCTTTTAAATTGTCTAAGATTAGAGGATGTTTCTGTTGTGGGGAAAGCTCTGGGCTAGGACCTTTCTGTACAGAAAGCATGATGGCACCCACTGCTGGAAGCTGTGTGCTGCAGTACAAGGGCTGTGGAATTCATTGCATGGCAGCCCCAAGACTGCTAAGATGTAAAAACTGATTTTGACAATTGCTGGAATGACAACAACTCCATTTCTGAAAAGCAATGGCAGAACGATTTCCCCATGAGCTCTGCTGACAGAAGGTAAATCAAGTCTTCAATGATTATGGGCTCTCAGGGGGATACCATCCACCTCAGATGCCAGACTTCCCTCTGGCAGGAGATTAGAACTTGATCCACCTAGCTCAGCTATTTCCAAGAGTGACTGGTCATCTGCATAGTGCGGCCTGCCAGGCACACAAATGTCATCTGAATTGATGGCTTTCTCCACAACAGCTGAGAGCCTGGGGGACTTTTGAATGGGGAGAGAAAAGCCTTCTCTGGCTCATGGATGAGACCTTAGGACATCAGGGAGTCCTGCAAGGGTATTCTGAGGTGCCAGAGTTCATATCTCTTCTTTTCAGTTTTAACATGTGGTCTTCCTTTCTCATCCCGACATAACTTTGTGCATCAAAGGGACGCTGAACACAATGAATACTAGCCTCAGAATTTGGGTTTTTAAATTTTTAATTGTGTGTATGTGTGTGTGAGACTGTGCATGGTTACGTGCATGTGAGTGCAGTTCCCTCAGAAACCAGAGATGGTCACGTTCTCCAGTCAGAATTACAGGTGGTGGTGAGCCACCTGGTGGAAATTCTGGGAACTGAACTCAGGTTTACTAGAAGAGCCGTATGCCTCCTTGATTGCTGAACCATTTCTCCAGACCCAGGATAGGCTTTTATTAGAAGAATATGCTCATAAGAATTCTAATGGTAGATTTTGCTGCCTAGAACAATAACGAAAAGCATGCTTTTCAATGATCTGATATGAAGACTATGTCAAGAAATGAGAAAGAATTAAAGGAAATTAAAAGGAAACCAGGCGGGTCATTAGGTTAGAATGTTTGACAACAAATCTAAATTAAAAGAAGAAAAATTCCTCTCTGTTCACTGACCTGATAGAGCATGGCTTTGAATGCTGAGTGTCTTAACCTCATGGCTAAAATTTCTTCTGCTCTGCCATAAAACAACCCCTAGGAAATGAACAAAAAGTTCTACATTTATTCTTAATTCTCTTTGTAACGTTTCGGTTATTATGTTTTAAACCGGAACAGGGAAGATAATGTGAACACGTGATCCTGCTCAGGGCTGTTTAGTCAGTTAAAGGTTTACCTGCATCAAGTAGGTGACAAGAGCCACTATGCCCAAGACGACTAACATCATGGAGTAGAGCTCTGCGTCCTGCTTTAATGTAGTTTTATTTTTATCTTCAAACATCTGAGAAGGAGCAGAGTTTCCTTCAGAAGCTTGGAGGAAAGTGTAAACAGAAAACAAAACCAACCTCGCTTAAAACATCTATATACATCAGGGTTTTCTACAGGAATTACAATGTAAAGAAAAAGCTATATGCATTTCTGAGCAAAAGAGAAAACAAAACAAACAAAAAACAAACCAAACCACTATTATTACTCTCTCGTCTACTTTTAATACACATGATAAAAGCAGCTTACTTTTAATTTGCCTGCATTTGCTTGGTAAATATATCAGACAAATGGGTCTTGTATTACAGTATGTCTTCCTTTTTTTTATTATTATTTGAATTTTCTTTGCTTCCTTCCCTTCCTCCCTCTTTCCCTTCCTTCTTTTATGTGTTTGTGTGAATCTTTGGGGTATTCGTGTATAGGTCAGGGTTCAACTTTGGTAATAGATTCTTTCTTGCTTTGCAAATTATTAAGACAGAGCACATCCTGTTTCTGATGCACTGCACGTTCTAGTCTGCCATCCATACACTTCCTGCCTACGCTCTGTCTGTCTGTCTGTCATCTTGCCATAGAGTACAGACATACATGACCACATTTGGCTTTTTATGTGTGTTCTGGGTATCAAACTCAGGTTGTCAAACTTGTGTGGCAAGTACTTCTAGCCACGGAGACAGCTTTCTGACCTTATAGTCTTTTTTTCAATTAGTTCAGCAGTTTGAATCATTGTTTCTAATAACTTTTAATAACTCACATTTCTTAATGTTTTTCTAAAGTGAGGCATTTGTATGTGTCCCTAGACGTCGTTCACAGAGCTAGGCCTTAGACCTACACATTGGCACGGAATGCATCTGTGCACAGGGGGTGCTGAAATCAGTGTTGGTCTAGTGAGATCCTGAACTAGTCAGCTCTCAAGGGTTCTGGCACAATCCCAAACTCTATTCCCTCTCCCTGAGCTGGCTGGCAATAAACGTCTGTCACTGTTTGGACAGGTTGGGAAGAGAGAAGCTGTACCTGTCTTTTTTATTGTTTCAGTGCTTAGGAATGCTGATACAACACTGGAGTCAGAATTAAAAAGCAAAGCAATTTCTTTACAGATCACTCAGCCAACAACAGGAGCTACCTTTCCAACAGGGACTCTGTCCTGGGATTGACCCACTGAAAGTTCTGGTTCCCATTTGGCTGGCCAATACACTACAGCTCTGTGCTCTCAGATTATGTTCAATTTAAGTTGTTGAAGGCATAAACACGTGAGTTTTACTTACAGTGACCAATTTTCCAAAGATGATGGAAAATGCTGGGTGAACAGACCCATTTAAAGCGGAAGCCAAAGTTCCCAGAACCACAAAAGGCCATTCGGACTTGCTTAATTTAAATATTTTTAAGAGTGAAACTTCAGGAAGAGTTGTCTAAAAAATAAAACAAGTTGGTTAAGAACAACATCAGTCTGAGGGCATCATGGAGCCCAGAGAAGTGAGGCAGGACACGCAGAAGCGCACTGGAACTATCATATATAACAAATGCCAGTGTACAATTGTATTTTTCTTAGAAAAAAATTTACCACTATCATTACTAATGATGAGTCTCAAACAAAAGAATCTTACATCAAAGTGACGATTTGTACGACATTAGTTTTTGGAATTTTACTTAGTTGTACTAAGAAAGTACAAAATTGGACTCGAGAGATGGCTCAGTGGTTGAGAACCAGGATTTGATTCCCAGCACCTATATGGGAAGCACATAACCTGTAACTCCAGTCCCAGGGCATCTGATGCCCTCCTCTGACTTCTCAGGCATCGTACACAATGCACAAACAAGAAAAAGCAGTCATATACATAAAGCATAAAATAATAAAAAATTTAAAAAGAAAGCACACGGTAGGTCACTTGTTCAGGTAGCTAAGGTCACAAGAAGTAAGAGACGATTTTTCTTACTCTTGTCAGATTAAATTCCATGCTCTAGGCAGGGGTTAGGCAGGAAGTCAGCAGAGAAAGTACAGGAGGTCAGTGCTTTACTAGAATTTTAGCCCTGGAAGTGTTCCAGTTCTTTTGTGTGGTGTGGTTCGAGGGCGCACATCCTGTAAGGTGCACAGGCTGTGTGCTCACAGACTGCAGGAATGGTGTCCCATGCAGTACAGGAGAGACAACCAGGAACACTGCTATGTTCACCGAGTGATTGATACTGAGTTAATGTTTGGCCGTCACACATTCAGGAACATTTAACTGTTGTCAGTTCTTTTACTTTTGTGATGCCAGCATTCAGTTGTGACGCTCACGTATGCAGTTGTGAATCACAGTTTTAAAAGACGTGGTTTTATTTTATTTTTATTATATTTGGTCCCTATGGATTTAAAAAGCCCAGATTTTTTTTTAAAAGGAGTACTGCTTAAATAGTGTTAACAAGACAGAAAAGCAAAACATAAAATAAAGCAAAATAAAAATGAAAAATCTCTGTAAAGTCGTGGGCAATGTCATGAGACATTAATCAAATGCAACGTTACTTTATATTACAGATTAAAGAATGCTTAGAGACAACCTGATGTAGAAATATGAAATAGGCATTTTCTATACAGGCACAAACCAATCTGATGAAGTTAAAAATCTCCTAAAGAGTTTTAAATTTCCTCTGATTATTCTAGAAGTTTATTAAGTTGTGATTTGTACAGAGCCAACTGAACATGCATGAGTAATTTGGGGGTTTGGAAGCCTCTAGTTATTCATGAGACCACTAACATAGTGCCATAGTTAGTACGACTGCTTCCCCAGAAGGTTCCTCTTGCCTTTTGCAAACCCTCTCCCTCCAGTTTCCAGGCCAGCTCCTTCAACCTTTGCCCATCCCTGAAACTCACATTATTTATGTTTTTTGTTTTGTTTTGTTTTGTTTTTCAGTGTCAGGACATAGTTTATTTTCCATAACCTCTCCAGTGTTTACTTGCTTTTTTAGATTTTTCTTTCTCCCTTCCTGGTCTACTCATCCATCTACACATTTTTTTTCAAGTTAATGCTATTGTTTTTTATTATATAATTATAATCAAGTAATGAATAACAATAAACAGTTCTTTATACAGAACTCACAAAGTCAAAATATTTTATCATATCTATTTACATCTCTGTTAATATATTTTCCTTTTTTAAAATTTTTTATTAATCTCTTTACATGCATTTCTTTTTTTAAATTTTTTATTAGATATAGTTCTTTATTTACATTTCAAATGTTATACCCCTTCCTGGTTTCCTGTCCATAAGCTCCTACTCCCCTTCCCTCCCCCTCCCCCATACGGGAATTCCCCCAATACATCCCCCTTACTGCCCCCCATATTCCCCTGCACTGGGGGTCCAACCTTGGTAGGACCAAGGGCTTCCCCTTCCCCTGGTGCCCCAACAAGGCTATTCTCTGCTACATATGCAGTTGGAGCCCTGGGTCAGTCCATGTATAATCTTTGGGTAGTGGTTTAGTCCCTGGAAACTCTGGTTGGTTGGCATTGTTGTTCTTATGGGGTTGCAAGCTCCTTCAGCTCTTTCAATCCTTCCTCTAATTCCCCCCAAGGGGGTCCTGTTCTCAGTTCAGTGGTTTGCTGCTAGCATTGACCTCTGTATTGGACACGGTCTGGATGTGTCTCTCAGGAGAGATCTATATCCAGTTCCTGTCAGCATGCATTTTTAAGCTTCATCAATCTTATCTAGTTTTGGTGGCCGTATATATATATGGGCCACATGTGGGGCAGGCTCTGAATGTTTCTGTCTATTTTTTTTTCCTCTTTTCCCTCACTTTGTAGTTGGGGTGCTGCTAATTTTTTTAAATGCTTTGGAAGTTTTTAATATAGCCTGATTCAAGTACTACATCAGATATGAGGTTTACAAATACTTTCAGTTTATGGTTTATTCTGTTGCTTAAATCTGTTTTATAAATGGCAATGTTCTTCACTCTGGTAATGCCGGATTTGTTGTTATTCTTTTCTTATCAGTATGTTTTTGGTATTATAGTTAGGAAATCTTAAGTTCGCAAAGATTTCCTATTAGGTATTCTCACATAAATTCAACGTTTTTACATTAATTAAATGTGTGTGTGTGTGTGTGTGTGTGTGTGTGTGTGTGTGTGTCTACCTATGCACATGCCACTGGATATATGTATAGGTCAGAGGGAAATTGTAGAAGTCTAGTATTCTACCATGCGGGTGTGGAATTGAACTTAGGTTACCAGAAATCTTCACACCCCCCCCAAGCCATCTTCTCAGTCCTTTTGTATTTTGTTTTGTTTTACTACTAATTTTTTTTATTAAATGCTAGATGTCGTAAATTTTACTCTATTGGTTAATTGAAATAAATGAAAATCCCTATGATACCCACTGATGACATCTATAGTTACCGACAACTGGCAGTGTTGGATAGGGTAGCAGAAGGGCAATCCAGAGCCCAGGCAGATAACTGGCAAAGCACAAGTACGAAGCATCACACAGGGGTCAGGAGTGTGGGACTGGGGAGAAGGAGAGCTCTGGGACTCAGGGAACAGGGAAGATGGTGAGTGGTGCTCATGACAAGGCAAGCTGGGCTTTGTTCTTTGTCAACTTGACACAAACCAGAGTCTTTAGGGAAGAAGGATCCTCCATTGAGAAAATGCCTCAACATGGCCTGTTAGGCAAATCTGTGGGGCATTTTCTTGATTAATGACTCACGAGGGCAGTCCCAGATCCTGTGGGCACTGCTACTCCTGGGCAGGAAGTTATATAGAAAACCAACCTGAGTGAACCACGGGGAGCAAGTTGGTAAGCAACCTCCATGACCTCTGCTTTAGTTACTGCCTCTAGGCTCCTGCTCCCTTCATGGTGGACTACAATTGTACGCTGAAATAAACCCTTTCCTCTCCAAGTTTCTTTTGAGTATGGTGATTATCATGGCAATAGAAACCTGGCCAGGAAAGGTACTGAGAACAATCAGTTGTAGGTCAAGAGCCCAAGTTGTGTTAGAGGAAGGAGTTTCATTGTGATACAGAAGTGAGACAGGGTGGAATGGTATGACTGAAGAGAGTACTGAATAGTGTCAGGGGCACAGAGGGATAAAGCGAGTGACCTTTGTGCTAGAAGCAGAGAACATACTTGGGGACAAGAATCCCTGTTCTCAGGAGCAGAGGGTACTGAAGGGCTGTGCAGGTGGCTTGTCTGCATCCAGGCTGTTGTAGCAGCAGTGGCAGGTGAAAGAGACATTGAGATGAACTAGAAACCCCTCTCTACATGTAGAGAAAGCAGGGAGTATGTAAATGACCAACAGGGTCAAGATACTATGGCCTGGGATTTAAGAATCTTGAATTGGTTGTGACTTCTAGGCTCATCTCTATTCTTAGAAAAGTGCCTTTTCCTTCTTTAATAGTTGGCTTGGATTTCATGACTATTCACTTGTTGTTCATCCAATTCTTTATTTAAGACACGAGGAAGTCCCATTGGATGCCCTCCAGACTCAGATCCACAACATCTTAAACCAAATTAAGCTGGTGGTAGCCACGGGGTGGCATGGAGTGGCTGCTGTTTTAACCCATAGTTTTCCTTATAGGAAGGAACACCATGTTTTCATGAAAATTATTTTCCTTCCCAACAAGGGACTTTTTTGGCAAAAATGCAGTTCATTGATTGCCCTCCCCCACCCTTAGCATCACAGGGAAATGAGAGCAAATGTTTGTGATTTATCAGCACTGTACTATTTTATTGTAAGTCTATTCTAAATTTCACAAGGATCAATTGACTCTGGAGAACATGTATGCAAGCATGTTGGTAGGTGAACCATTACCTTTTGATGGGGTACAGCTTCCTCAAACTGGTCAGTGCAGGGGGACTTGGCGCTATTCACATTGCACAGAGAACCATTGCTGGCATTTCCTGCAGTAGAGCATGTCCTTGACTCCATTTGTTCATCGACCTTTTTAATATCCTTCAAGGAAGAATGCACAGGCTGTTATAATGATGCCTTCGATGAAGAACAGACATGCTGATGACTTAAAAGTAAAAAGGCAGGGATAGGGAGACAGCCCAGATGCCAAAGTGCTTGCCCAGCAAACACAAGGACCCGAGTTGGGTTCCCAGGACTCAAGTTTTTAAAGAGCTGGGCATGGTGGACTATACTTAGCATCCTAGTGCTGGAGAAGAAGGGAAGAGGTGGGAGATGGGGCCAGGGAGCAGCTGGAGGGTAAGGATATGGACAGATAGAGGTAGATTGATCCTTTTGACTTGCTGGCTACCAAAGTTAGCATAATTGGTGAGATATAAGCTACTTAGATACTCTTACATAAAAAAAGCAAGCATACAAGGTGGATGGTGCTTTCATGCACACACATGAATACACACATACACACATACACATTCATGCACACATACATTTGCATACACCCATGCACATACATGCACTCATGCATGCACACACAGAACATATACACACACATGCACACACACATACACACACACCAATACACACAAAGGGAAAGAATACAAAGGTATTTTATTGTTGTCACTTTAAAGTTTATGTGTGTGTGGCCTGTACCTGAGACAGAACTTAGGAGACAGTAATACTTTCCTGGACTGAGATTTCAAAGCAAAGTGGGTGTTTATTGGTGCTCCCTAAGAATAAAGTGATATATATATATATATATATATATATATGTATGTATATCTGTTAAATTCTAAGCTAGATTGCACTGTACCTAGTTTTTCTTTTTATCTTTTCCTTTTTTGTTTGTTTGTTTGTTTTTTTTGTAATTCAGAAAGATGAGGGCAATTTTATTGAGACACCCAAGCAGTATTCTCCCTTGATCCAGGAGTGAGAGAGTAGATTTGTGATTTTACCAGATGTCCCTTCTAGTACAGAGAGTTTACACAAGATGATGGGAACCCAGATAGGGTAGCAGCTGAGAGAAGGGCAGGTGGACAATGAGGCTGTGCACAAGGACCACATTCCAGGGATGTTTGGATTCTTCAATAACCTAAAGAATAGCAATGAATCACAGAGGTACAGTGAATTTTAACCAGGCTGACTTGTTATCATCATCTGTAATCAGACACTCCTATGCTATCATCTTTCTTTCTGTTATTTTTCTACCATGGAAGAAATCTTTTATTGGCTATCTTTCTTTTTCCTTCAGGAGTTACTCTGTGGAAAATTTAAAATAGAATCTGACCAGCTCTCATAGTACAGTTTTCTGAGAAAGAGTTCTATTATTGGTCAAAGACAATCCATTTTTCTAAGGAGCTTGCTGGACAAAAGAGAATGAGAATGGGGGGAGTATTAAGTGTTTTAAGTACAGACGAGGAAAGGAAGGCTAAGGACCAACCAAAACTAAGGATGGATGAAAAGTCTTTATGGAAAACTATTTACTTTGTAAACTAACTAAAAAAAAAAAAGATATAATTTGAACATAGATACCCGCACGAGTAAATGCAAACCCTAGTGCCAGGCCTCGGATACCTTACAACTTAAGGAGGCCCCAGAGGCCTCCAACACAAGACAGGCTGTTGTCATTGCTGTTAGCTGCTCACCAGAACTAGAGAGATGGTAGGATCCTATTGTGAAGAGAAAACACAGTTTGGTTGTAAGACATAGAGAAACCAAGCTGAGATTGACCTGAGAACTTCTTTCTTTCCAAGTGCTGGGAGACTATAAGCTGGGGGAGTAAAGGCAGAGTAGTCTTACCTAGCACTGGTCCCCGAGTACAACAACACTGATGTACAACACACCTGCAAGGTGATACCATAGTGGCATGAAGGTTACTGGGATAACTGCTTTCTTATTAAATCTGATGCCTGGACACAGGAAGAAATTGATGTCTAACTGTAAGTCTTACATGACTCTAAACATTGTCAAAGCTCATGGATTTTCAGAAGGTCATAAGTCCTGGGAGGGAACATACGTTGTATTGTTCAATGAACATGTCAAATTGTCTTCTAATTATTTACGCTTATATTCATAAATTAGTGTTACTCTTCAATCTTGTCCAGAGAAGCTACTTTCTGCAGTGAGCAGCAGTTAGTACAGAGACTGAGAGCTGCCATAAGTGCTGAGAATAAGTGACTCGTTACCAACCTGGACACCTCAAGGCTCAAGGAACATAGTGGGGGAAAGGCCAAGGATGGGAAAGAAGAGTGCTGTGAAATACTGTCTTCTGGACACAACACGCACTGTACCCCACTGACTCACCACAGCCATGATTACCTGAGTAAGATCAACTCACACAGTCATGATCATCTGAACAAGATCAAGCCAAGAAGATCAATCAGTCTCCCAGCAGACAACACTGATTGGACTCAGTGAGTTACAAAAACAGAAAGACAGAAAAGACGAAAAAAAGAATAGTCCGTGAAGGTGGAAGGGGGATGTTGTTGGGTAGGTTGGAGAAGTTGGGAGTAGGTCGGAGATCAGGATGCATTGTATACATGTATAAGTTTGTCAAGGTACAAATATAAGATATACTAGGAAAATGCATCTGTACTTGGTTGATTTTTTAGATTTATTTATTTATGGATTTTTTTGACTGAATGTATGTATATGCATGCCTGGTGCCATGAAGGTCATGAGAGGGCATCAGATTCCATGGAACTGGAGAGGATTTTTTTGGTTTTGTTTTTTGTTTTGTTGTTTTGTTTTGAGATATGGCTTCTCTGTGTAGCCCTGGCTCTCCTGGAACTCACTATGTATATCAGGATGGCCTACGATCCATAAATCCACCTGCCTCTGACTCCCAAGTGCTGTGATTGAAGGTATGTGACACCACTGCCTGGTGAAATTAGGGTTATGGATGGTTATTAACTATTATGTGAGTACTGGGAGCTGAACCTTGGTCCTCTGGTGGTGGTGGTGGTGGGGTTACCACAACATTAGGAACTGTATTAAAGGGTCGAAGCACTACAAAGATTGAGAACCAGTGGTCTAAGGAATGAAAAGTCATGCAAATTCAGTTGTCAAATAACATCTCCCTTTAATTTTAAAGGAAACACAGACTATAGACAAATATGAAATAAAATCAAGTAGTTAATCAAGTAGGTTGTACTTCCTTTTCTTCTTTTCGTTTTTTACTGTGTATATGTGTTGTTATACATAAGTACGTCTGTGTGTATGTGTGTGTGTGTGTGTGTGTGTGTGTGTGTGTGTGTAGGACAGAGGTTAAAATTGAGTGTCTTCCTCCATTGCCCACCATCTTACTTTTTGAGGTAGGGTCTTTCGTTGAAGCTGGGATCATGATTTTGGCTAGATTGGCTGGCCAATGAGCTCCAGAGATCTACCTGCCTCTGCCCATCTCAGAGCTGGAGTTTCAAGGTGTTCCACAACAGTTCCACAGTGTCTGGCTTTTACGTTGTGTTGGGGATCTGAACTTAAGTGCTCATGCTTACATGGCAGGCATGTTATTGACTGAGACATCTTCCCAGAAACTTCCCCACTTTAAAAACAAACAAACAAACAAACAAACAGACCAACAACAAAAGCAACCTTACTCTCACTATTTGTCTGGAACTCACAAGAATCCTTATGCTTCTGCCTCCTGAGTGCTGGGAATACAGGCCTGAGTCACCATGCTCTGTTGAAAAGGATCTAATCCACATGCAGTCACCAAACCCAGTTACTATTGCCAAGAGGTGCATGCTGACAGGACCCTAATATGGCTGCCTCCTAAAAGGTTCTGCCAGAGCCTGACAAATATGGTCAATGCTTGCAGCCAACCATTGGTCTGAGAACAGGGTCCCCAATGAAGGAGTTAGAGAAAGGACTGAGGTAGCTAAGGGGGTTTGCAACCCCACAGGAAAATAACAATATCAACCAACCAGAAACCCCAGAACTCCCAGGGACTAAACCACCAACCATTGAGTACACACGGAGGAACTCATGGCTCCAGCTGCATACGTAGCAGACATCAATAGGAGGAGAAGCCCTTGATCCTGTCAAGGCTCAATGCCCCAGTGTAGGGAAATGCCAGGGCAGGGAGGCAGGAGGGAGCGGGTGGGTGGGCTGGTAGGGGAGCACCCTCATGGATACAAGGGGTCGGGGGGATAGGATGGTGGGTTTCTGGAGGGTAAACCAGGAAAAGGGATAACATTTGAAATGTAAATAAAGAAAATACCCAATACAAGAAAAGAAAAAGAAGAAAAGTGTATTTCAACTTTCTGTTTTGTTTTCATTACCCTTAGGTTATGCTAAATAACACTAACTTAGTGGAGTGGACAAAGTTAGAACTCGCAGTTTTATTACCAACTTGGTGAGGGGATGGAGACTCACAGCTCTCTCTACTTCTTAACTTGTAAAACAATAATGTGAACATTGAAGATAGGACCAGACAGTTGAAGTAAAATAAACAGAAAAAGACTAAAGCTATTTACCGATATAAGAGCCCTTAGGAAGACATCAGTTCTCTAGAGTAAGAGAAGGAAGCAGGAGTAGAATGAAGGCGATGATGAGGGTTAATTTCCGTCTTCTTCTACTCATGTGTTTAAGGAAAGAGTCGTGTAAAATCCAGCAGGCTGGATCTCAGCACAGGCAGATATGAGTCCCGAAAACTGGGAGGTGGTAACTTTATCCCCACCTTTTTGACTACCCAGTATGAGCTCTGCATTCCACTTATGAGGATGTCTATATATGGAACAGTTTGTGTGTGTGTGTGTGTGTGTGTGTGTGTGTGTGCGTTCATGCCACAGATATTTAATAAGTTCCACTGCATGCCACGCACACTGTCTGCTACACTGCACATTTTGACACCTGCCCCTGGCCCTTCTAACAGGCTTCTAAGAATGGCTGATATCTTTCTCTCACTGTCTCTCCCAGCATTCATTTTTCTTCATGAAAGGCTAACTTTTATCATGAAGGGCACAACCAATTTTTTTTGTTTGTCTTTTTAATCTATATTGCTGTCTTATCTCTCTGACTTTCTTCCCGGCATTATCCCCCACCTTGTAGTCTTTGAAACCCTTCTGTGGGGAATGTAACCCTGCCCTGCCCTGTCCTGCTTCTTGCTTTACAAAGAACACACATGGAACACGCAGTAGTCTACCTGTGCCATGGCGAGGGAGTAGTACAGCCCTTGCTTTGCCATTAGTTCAGCATGGGTCCCTTTCTCCACCACCTCGCCATCCTTCATCGTCACAATCAGGTCTGCCCCACGAATAGTGGAGAGCCGGTGTGCTACCACAAGTGTAGTCCGGCCTTTGCTTGCCTACGAACAAAAGACACGGAAAATAAACAGGAGAGTGTTAGCAATAACTTCTGCGATAGTCAGGGCTACTTATTTTCACAATTATTTTATAAAGACTCTCACCCTGGGATACAGAAACTCAGAATACTTAGCAGATTAGAAGGGCTAGTAGAAATTAGTATATAAAAAAGTAATATGTTCCAAATTGTTTTTTTAATAAAAACTATATCCATAGTATCTTAGATCTAGAAAGAAACCTAACAAGAGTGTTTGGACTATCTAACCATTACAGCAAAAGAGATCTAAGGTTTAAACTATTGTCATCTCTCAAATGAGCATATTCTTTGACAAGTTATGTGCTGACTCAAGGTTAAATATGTTTTAATCTGACTTACGACAATCATTAGTACTTAGATGGGTACACATAAGGGCATTGATACATTTCAAACTGAACCTATCCAGCTCACATGGGCATGTCATTATTAGCATTTAGAAACCAACATTTGCCCTGTCTTGTGACTGCCAATGCTCACCCATTAAAGGGACCACCTTATTCCCAGTAACGTGTGTGTGTGTGTGTGTGTGTGTGTGTGTGTGTGTGTGTGTGTGTGTGTTTATATACATGGAATCTGCAGTCTATATCCTTGATTGTCCAAGCATCAAGCTTTGTGGCTTTGAGACTAACCATTTTGTTTCCTATACCTACAAAGTATTTTACTGTATGACTATAATTTATCCATTCTATTACTATTACTAACTAGGTTTGAGTTGCCTTTAGTTTTTGTTCTTGTTTGTTTGTTTTTTTTATAATAGATAGATTCTTTCATGTGTTTATTTGGTGAACAAATTTATAGATACCTATCATTTGTACAGCTCAAAAGGGGTTGCTAAGACATAGGGTGTCCCAGTCTACAAAGGCCCAAAGAGAAGGACAAACCAGATAGCATTCTATTTACACCAACAAGGTAGAACCCTTTTGGTCTGATAGATGAGTGTTATTATATTGAAGCTTCCATTTACATTTTCCTAAAGAAAAATGAAGATGAATGACTTTTTTTTTTTTTTTCCCCGGAGCTGGGGACCGAACCCAGGGCCTTGCACTTGCTAGGCAAGCGCTCTACCACTGAGCTAAATCCCCAACCCCTGAATGACTTTTCAACTGGTTAGTGAAAATGTGAAACTCTGTTTTGTGAATGGCCCAGATCTTTTGCCCGTTTTGGTGTGGGAGCCATCTTTCTTTGGCTATTATCAGGAACTGTTTTCAGAGCCCGGTATCGGGACTTCATGAGAAGCTGTTCTTCCATGTATGTGGTTGTCTTCTCACTCTCTGCTGTTTTCCAATGGATACAAACTTCAAAATTTAATGATGTTCTGTTTAGTGACTCATCTCTTTTCTAAAATGCCTTTCGGGCCCTGTTTCAGAAATCCTACCAACCCCGACCCCTCTGTTCACACAGATATTTTTCTGTTTTTTTCCTTCAGGTTTTACTATTATGCTTACGAGTTTACGCCTTTAATTCATCTGAAATCGATTTCTGTGCATGATGTCATTGTTGGTTTTAATTAAATGGGTGTTCTAGCGGCCCTTCCATATGTAAACTGAGATTATTTCAGGCCTCTCTTTGTATTGTGCATTATTCTGTTGGGTCAGGGAACCCGTCCTACACTGGCGATGCTCTTTGCTAACCAGGATAAAGCTGAAATAGTTTTGTGATCTAGTAGTTTGAGCCTACCAGCTTTGTTTTCCTCCATGTGCATTTGCCAACCTTGGACGAATTCGCTTTGCAGCTCGGTAACAGGCACTGGGCAGGCACCCGACTGAATGTCAGTACCACATGCTACCACTGTATCACAGCTGTTTAATTTCTTATTCTTAATTCTATTCTTATCTATTTCAGAGAAGGAAATTGGAACTCTGAACACTAAGAAGCTTGCTTGTTTCAGGCCGCTGGAAGAGCCAGTCACTGAGAGGGCGCCGCTAAGGGCGGAGCTAGGCGCTGATGTAATTCTCTCTGCTCTCTATAAATGTCTCTTTATCTCAATGGATGTGCTTACTGAAACGAATGTGGGTTTCTTTCAAAGTCTTGCATCTCCAATCTATAAGAGAAGGAAAGGCTTCAAAACACTAGTTATTGAAAATCGAAACAAATAAAATTATGATACAACCTTACATGGAAAATGCAGGGGAAACTGATGCATCCTACTACGACTATGCTTAAAAAAGTATTACTGTTCAGGAATGTAAAGCAGAGTGTGAAAAGTTTTCAACAGGCCTGCGAGTTATTATGTGAAAGATAAAGACTGGAAACATCTACCAAGGCTGAAATGTAAAAGAACGCAACTGTGAAAGGCTGGGATATGCAAATGAACAAGCTAGACTATAAACAAACTAGGTGGGGTATGCAAATGAGCAAGAAAGCCGGGGGTGGGGGGGTGGGGGGGGGGGGGGTGGGGGGGGGTGGGGGGGTGGGGTGGGGTTTACCCTCTGAGTGTGGGGCCATTTTGCAAACTTTTCTCTCAGCTCTGGCTTAATCCTCCCTGAGAATTTTTTCTTCCCTTCCTTCCCTTCTCCCTTTCCCTTCTCCTTCCCTTCTCCTTTCCTTTCTCCCTTTCCTTTCCCTTTCCTTTTCCTTCCCTTCCCTTCCTTCCCTTTCCTTTTTCTGCCTTCCTTCCTTCCTTCCTTCCTTCATTTTTTTTTTCTTTTTTCTTTTTTTTTTTTCGGAGCTGGGGACCGAACCCAGGGCCTTGTGCTCGCTAGGCAAGTGCTCTACCACTGAGCTAAATCCCCAACCCCCCTTCATTTTTTAAAATAAACTATCTGTTTCTACTATTCTCCACATATCCCTGTCCAACCTCTTGTTCCAGGGCACAGGAACCCGGAAATCCCAGAGGCTATTCACTGAACCCAATATCTGCTGACATCCCCAGGACACTCTAAAGTGAGGAAAAGGGGGATACTAGAACTTTCTTAGGATAGCAGGAAGCTATAACTTAAGCTAGGATCTGGAACATTAAAGAGCAGTAATGATTAACACCAATATCGCAGATGACAACAGGGTATTCTTCCTGGATTTGATTTTTACAGTTACGTAAGTAATTAAAACTGGACATGAGATACCAATGAAAGCTAGCCTTTTACAGTAAACAGATCCTTTTTATTAGTTTTAATTCTAGAATATGTTAAAATATCTGTGACTGTCACATAGATACCTGCATATATATTCAGACACACACACACACACACATATATATATCTGTATGAATGTGTATGTATGTGTGCTCATATCATAATGTGTACACGGAAGTTATAGGAAAACTTCCTGGGATCAAACTCAAATCTTCAGTCTTGGGAGCTTGGCCTTTACTAGCTGAGCCATCTCATTAGCTTCATATTTCCACACTTGCTAGGAATGTGTACACATATATAAATAGTCCATATACATACATGCATATATATGTGTATACACATATGATTCTATCTATCTATCTATCTATCTATCTATCTATCTATCTATCTATCTATCTATCATCTCTCTCTCTCTATGTATGTGTGTGTGTGTGTATGTACATACATATTTTATACCAGCCAACCTATCTAGGAAAGCAGTAATAGAATAATTTGGTTCAGTAGTGAGGAATGAAGTGTGCCATTCAGAAGTGAGGCTAAGTCACTGAGTGACATCTAAGTTATTCTAAAGTCTCTCACATTCATGACAGTGGCCAAAACCATTTGAGGAAGATAAATAGAAATCAAGGCTTCTCTCTTTGATGTGAAATTGTGTTAATGTATATACCCGTGGGAGACATTAAAAAAGAAAAACGAAGGATGCCCACTGCTGTTTCTGTGATCAGGGTGTGGTTGCTATTGGCAGAAGAGGCCTGCTGGAATGGACGGTGTATAGATCGATGGCTTGTATATATGGGGTGTGTGTGTGTGTGTGTGTGTGTGTGTGTGTGTGTGTGTGTGTGTGTGTGTGTGTGTGTGTGTGTGTGTGTGTGTGTGCGTGCGCGCGCGCACGCACGCGCGCGCCCGTGCGCACATGTGCGCATGCGCACATGCGTGCATACGGGCGCACTCTAGGAACTCTGAAAACTACTATCTGGTATCCAAAGAATCCCAAATCTGTACTTTTTTGTACTTTGGAACTCAGAAGTGATTCTGCCCACTTACCTTCTCCAGTGCGGCTTGAACAAGCGACTCACTCTCTGTGTCGAGGGCAGATGTAGCCTCGTCTAGGATTAGAATTTTGGGGTTTCGAACTAGCGCTCGAGCAATGGCGATTCTCTGTTTCTGGCCTCCACTCATCTGAGCTCCTTTTTCCCCTACTAGTGTATTAAATTTCTAATGACATATAGAGAGGGAAAAAAAGCACAAGAACAGAAAGGTGATTAAATGACTTAGAGGAGGAAATGGCAGGCACGTATGCTTTGATACCAGCTTAATGGTCATTTTATTATGGCCGTTCAGAGTCCTAGATTTGATCATTGTGAAAACAAACACCTCTGAGGAAAAGTCCTAGCAAAGAGAACAAGGAAAGGTGACTTAGGACCAGATAAACAGAAAGAAGGATTATTAGAAAAATTCTTAACTGGAGCGAGTTTTCAAATCTCTTTTAGATGACCTCAGAGTACTTTAAAAAAAATCTGTGAAGCATTCACTGCTGTAGTGTTTGCTGGCAATTTGATATGTTGTCTATACTTTTCCTTTGGAGACTCTGAAAAATAGTAAGACAAAAGTGAATTCCACTTAGCAGGGTATGGTGATGCCCACCACTAAGCCTGGTGTGGAGGAGACACAGGCAGGATGGCCAGGAGTTCAAGGCCATCCTCAACTGCACATCAAACCCAAAGTCAGCCTGGCCTACAGGAGACTGTGCCTCAAAACCAAAACCAAAAGATGGTGTGGTAGTGCACGGCTTTCGTCCCACCATTCAGGAGGCAGAGGCACATAGGTTTCTGTGAGTTCAGACCCGTTTGGTCTACGACCAGAGTTCAAGGACGAGCAGGGCTCTGTAGAGAGACACTGTCTCAAAAACATAAGATAAACACACAAAACCCAAACAGACTGAACTGAACTTATCACAACTTTTTTTAAAGGCTTTATTTTTTTCCCTAGACCATCTTCAGTCTTGGGAAACATTTAAGGTCGTCTCTATTCATTTATTTCTTGATAAACACATTTTTAACAAATTGGATATTATTATATTATGTGGTAATTTCTTGAACCTGTGGTCTGTATTAGGTCTATTTGGTTAGGCACACATCTCGTCAAGGAGAGAAGTTCAACTATTCTTTCTAAACCTTTCATTTCTAGAGACCCCCCCATTCCCTTTTAAAAAAGTCACTCTCGGGACTGGAGTGACGGCTCAGCGGTTGAGAGCACTGGCTGCATCTGTAGAGGATCCATGTTTGGTTCCTACAATCCACTTGTTGTTCATAATCCCCTGGAACTCCAATTCTTAAGAATCTGATGACCTCCGTGGACACTGCACACATGTAGTGTGCAGACAAACATGCAGGCAAACTCATACACATCAAAAAAATTTTTAAAAGGGATGAAATATTTTAAAAAATCAGTCTTATTGTAGAATAATTATGCACAATAATCGGACATATTTTATGGATATAGCCCTGTTATTTTTTTGGCAAATAAATTAGTTCTACAGTGACCTTCAATTTTTTTTCAATCCAAACCTGATCTTGCTTCAAAATAGCTAAATTTGATTCTGACAGGGCAAATTTATTTATTATTTTTTAAAGACAGCTTCACATGAAGCTCTGGATAGCCTCGGATTTGCTATGCAGACCAGAACGACTTTGAACTGTTCTTGTGCCATCTTCCCGCTTACCCTTTCCAGGTGCTGGGATTACAAGTGTGAACCATCCAGTCTGGATTTATGTGGTGCTGGGACTTGAACCCGGGGCTTCTCGCTTGCTAGACAAACTCTCTACGGAGTCGTATCCTTGATCCATGTAGTGGTGTTTGGGTTTTTGTTCTTTTGCATTTTCCCTTTGATGATTTCATACAAATATGCAATGTATTTAGATTCTGTCTACCCCCTAGGACCCCATTCCACCCAAATGCCAAATCCTCCTGCCCTTGTGGCTTCTGCTTCCAGCGTCAAGCTCTGACCCACCGAGTCCAGTGTACTTACTTGAGTGAAGGGCACTGTTGGAGCAAGTGTCCCCTCCGACAGCCCACATCCCTGTAGTAGCCTGACCTTCCCTTCCTCAGTATAATTTGAAATCTGCTCACGATTTGACAGTGGTTTACACTGTTGTGTTGTGTGTTTGTATAACCCCCTGCCCCCCATGTCAATCTGCCTTGGGTTCCCAAGTTCAGCCTCACCAAACAAAAATACCCCCAAACACTGCTGAGGTCAGTTAAATTTGAATTTGAGACAATGGTTGACATATCAAAGCTTAAAAATTCACTGTTTCTCTGACATCTAAATTTAACGGAGAACCCTGTATTTCACCTGGTAGTAACTTGTTAACTCACTCAGGCCCTTATTTCCAAGTTTCGATTATTATGAATAAAGCTTCCAGGAGTATTCGTGGAAAAGACGATTTTGTGATTGTGTTTTCCTTTCTAGCAGAAGTTGATACACAGGAAGAGTGAGCTGTCCTGATCACATGTCCAACAGCCCAGCCGGCAAACTGCTTTATCCACTGCTGCTCTTCTCAGATGGGAGGGTGGTTCAAGTGCTTATATTAGCACTCAAGTTCCTTAAGCAAGTGTTTTTCATTTTGGCCATTCTAGCGAGTGTGAAATCACATCTGATTGTAGCTTTATTTCAGTTTTTCTTGATGACCAATAAAAATGTGCAGTTTTTATATATACATTGCTCTTAGTTCATCTTTTGCCAAACCTGGGGTTCTTTTTATTTTATTTTAATTTATCTTAGCTTTACTTTGTTTCTGGTTGTAACAATTTTTATTTTTATTTATTTATTTTTTTAAAGATTTGTTTATTTCATGTCTGTGGATACACTGTCGTTATCTTCAGACACACCAGAAGAGGGCATCAGATCCCATTACAGATGGTTGTGAGCCACCATGTGGTTGCTGGGAATTGAACCCAGGACCTCAGTTAAGAGCAGTCAGTGCTCTTAACCTCTGAGCCATCTCTCCAGCCCCCTGTAACAATTTTTAAATAGTTGGATGTATGCCCTGGTCAGGGAGAGAGATATTCGGAACATTTTCTTGCTTGGTGAATCTAACATCTTCATTTTCTAAATATTGTTCTTTGAAAGAAGGTTTTAATTTAATTTAATTTAATCCAGTTTGTATCTTTCTTTTTGTTACTGTTTCTGTCCCCTTCTTGGGGAACTAACCCAGGGCCTTGTGCCTGCCAGGCAAACATTCCGCACCAAATTACATCCTCAGCCTGTAGTCTCAGTTCCTTTTGTAATATTTTTCAGAAAAATTTATACATGTATATAATGTATCTTGACCATATCCCAACCCCTCTTTTGAGAAATGGTCTTATTATCCAGCGAAGGCTCTTCTCAAACTTGGCATTCGCCCGCCACTGTCTCTGTCTCTTGAATACCGGGATCACAAGTGCAGTCACACATACTTGTACAGTTTACACTTTTTTTTTTTTAAAAAATATATCTTTTAAAAGAGATTTCTTTCTTCCTTCTTTCCTTCCTTCCTTCCTTCCTTTTTTTTTTTTTTTTTGAGTACACTGTAGCTGTCTTCAGACACACTGAAAGGGGGCATCAGATCCCATTTCAGATGGTTGTGAGCCACCGTGTGGTTGCGGGGAATTGAACTCAGGACCTCTGGAAGAGCAGTCAGTGCTCTTAACCACTGAGCCATCTCTCTAGCCCCTTACAATTTTTTTAAGTTTTTTTTTTTTTTTTTTTTTAACTTTTGCCTGTGTCTAGATGCCTGGGGAAACCAGAAGACAGTTGTGGTTCCCTGGTACTGGAGTTATGATATGTGCTAGGAGCTAAACTTGAGACTTCTGGAAGAGCAGCAAATGCCATTAACTCCCAAATTATCTCAGTAGCCTCTGTGATACCACTTTAGAATGCAGTACATAGCTTCCTAAGCGTTCTTTGATTACCTCGACATCATGATTCTCTTCTTTCTGCTATTGTATTAACTCTAGTAATTAATCATTATCTTGAGACTGTCTTACCAAGTAGTTCAGACTGGTTCTGTACTTGTTATGTAATGTGGGCTGGCCTTCAAAGGGTGATTCCCCTGCCTCGGCTCTCTAAATGGTCTTCTACATTTTTGAAACACAAGCTAATGCTTTGCTTTAAGATATATGCCGAATTAACTTTTATGTGTGGCGTGATGCAAAAGCCACAGCTCATTGGATGTCTGGTTCCAGTACCATTTGCTTAAATTTTTTTCTTTCACCTGCTTAGTTCTATTAGCCTTGCTAAAACTTAATTGATATATGGTCCCGCTTTGAGCCTTTGCCCTACTGTTCTACATATCCACAGATGTTCCTCCACTACTGTGTTGGTTTCTGTCTTAAACCAGGTGTTGTCACTGTGTACTAGCATTGTTCTGTTTTAGAAGCTGTTTTCTCTATATTCACATTTTGATTTTGTAAATACAAAAGTATTTTGGAGTCTATGCATCACTTTGTACACATATACAGAACAGTCATGGAATTCTCTAATTGGCAAAGAATCACATTTAGAGGTTAACGTGGGAAGAACATATAACCTTAAAAACAACTGACTCTTTAATCAATAAGGCAAAATTTATTTAGGACTTCTTTTATTGTTTTGGCCAACCTTTTATTAAACATATTCCTAAGAAATTTATTTTGAAGACTCGTGAGGGCTTTACATTTTTAAATAACTTTTGCTACTATTTAAAATTTTAGTTATTTGTAAGAAAGTTTGGGTTCATTAATTATTTTCCTTTTCTTGAATTTGTTTGGCAGTTTGTGTCTTTAAAGGGTTGACCTCTTCCAAGCTGTTAAATACACAGGGACAAAGGAAATCATATTTCTCTTTAAGTACAATCCTCCAGTGGCTGTCATATTAGTGATCAAGAATGATCTCTCTCTCTCTCTCTCTCTCTCTCTCTCTCTCTCTCTCTCTCTCTCTCGTTAATATGACTGTGAACATTGGTATTCACCATACTAATCTTTAGTTTTTTCTGTTATCCTTTGGATCACAGAATGTGGTTTACTATTAGATTTACAGCAAAGGGCATTTTTGTTTGCGTACGTTCTTTAGTAAAGTAAATGCTAACTTGCAGAGTTGGATTAAAGAGTACATGGAAATGCTCTCGAATTCTAAGTGGGAGGCAGGAGAACACTGTGCATTATGAAGAAATTCATTGAAAGGAGAAAATTACCAACCAAAGGCAATGTACTGCTTCCCAACCAAGGAAAGGAACATTCAAGCCCTCAGCGATCTTGCTGGCCTGCGTGCTATGTTAATCATTATGTTAAATCACTGCATAAGGAACATTATTTTTTAAAAAGAGTTAGTTTGCTACAATGCACACGGTGTGGTTTTTAAGTATGTTCTTCAAGGTTAATGCTTTTGTTATTGTGACCCTCCGGAATGATGGGTTGTAGATGTAATTTAATTTCAAGTGTAAGCTTTGTATATCTTACTGGGTACATGCAACAATTATCAGGTGGTTCGAATGTACTTAAACTGGAGGAAATGTAGGCAAATGGTTTAAAAACTATCGCATGATGTTCATTAATATCGTCTTGCTGCCAAGAATTTCAAAGTTATCATATCTTTTTTACAGTTCTACATTTTTTATACGGTGTTCATTCCTTGAATTTTCAGAAGTAGCCTGGTCCCCTCATCTTAGCTCACCAGACCTGACAGTGTGTGAGCACGCCATTTCTACTACGAGCCACTAGATGGAGCCACAAACCAACGTTTGTTCTCAGCTTGTGCTCATGCTTTTTCCTCAAATTTCTTTGTCCTACTTTAACATAGATATTATTTTCGCTTTCCCGTGTACAGTAACATGAAGAAAAATTAAAATTAACTCTCGAGATCGGCCTTTCACTGACGTCTTTCTTCTTTTGGACTTTAGCACATTCCACTCTCTGCAGATGCTGCACTCTAAAATTCTTTCCCATATTAACCCACTGTGTAATGAGAATTAGCCTACCCTAGGCACAACGCTCACCTTTGGAAAGGCCATTATGAAGTCGTAGGCGTTTGCCTCCCTCGCTGCCTGCTCCATTTCTTCTTCACTCACGCCTTCACGGCCAAACTTAATATTGTTACCGATGGTGGTACCAAACAAAACCGGCTCTTGGCTGACCACTCCAATTTGCTCTCGGTAATGTCGCACGTTTTGGGTTCGGATGTCATTCTCATCTACCGTGATCTGCCATACCAAAGAACCAAGCAGGCTATGATGCTGCCCAAGGTCTTGGCTTTCAACTGTCTTCTTAATCCAGTGAATAAACTGAGAAGTAGTATCTCAACAAAGACTGGCTGTATTTTGGTAAACATATTTAAGGTATGGATAACACCAATAGATTTATTTTTCCTGGTAGATTGGAACTAACAAGTCTTCAAAAAAAAATTAACTTAAAATCCCATGAAATCACAAACACACAGTGTAGGTGCTACAATGTTATATAGACAGATACCATCAACTTTGTTGTTCTAAGAGTGATGGTGTCTATAGGGTTCTAGCCTTTATTTCTCAATGCCTTATTCAATCACAAAAGGTAAAGTTCTTTCTCATAATTTTTTAAATTAAGAGTAAATAAACTCTGTCTTCTTAGGTAGTATAATCACCTCAAAACATTCCAGGGACAGAGTTGGATGTGGCCATCAGAGATTCCATTCCTCACAGCCCTGGCATTTGTGTGAGAATGGGCACTGCTTCACACTGATCCAGTAATTTATTTAGTCAATATTAACATGAACTGAGGCCTACAAAGTTCTAAATAAGTTTTCTTCTAAAGATAATAGTCACTGTTAAGTAGAAGCATTAAGAATTAGCTTTTTAATTTTTGTGTATATGTGTATGCATGCCATGTGAGTGTAGAAAGCAGTGTTTGGGTATGTGGGAATATGTGCATAGGGACCTGTGTTTGGATATGGGCACATGTGTGCATAAGGACCAGTGTTTGGGTATGGGCATATGTGTGCATAGGGGCCAGTGTTTGGATATGTGCAAATGTGTGCATAGGAACCAGTGTTTGGGTATGTGCAAATGTGTGCATAGGAACCAGGGTTTGGGTATGTGCACATGTGTGCATAGGGGCCAGTATTTGGGTATGTGCACATGTGTGCATAGGGGCCAGTATTTGGGTATGTGCACATGTGTCCATAAGGACCAGTGGTTGGGTATGGGCACATGTGTGCATAGGACCAGTGGTTGGGTATGTACACATGTGTGCTTAGGGGCCAGTGTTTGGGAATGTACACATGTGTGCATAGGTACCAATGGTTGGGTCTCTTACTGGATCACTTTATCTCCTAGTTTTTGAGATAGGGTTTCTTAGGGTACCTGGAGCTCACCAATTCATCCACACTTGCTGGCCAGCAAGTCTCAGAGGTCCACTTGCTTGGCACTGGGATTGCAGATGTGCAAGCCACAAGCTTTATGTGGGTGCTGGGAATACAGCACCTCTTGACTTCCCAGCAAGCCCTGAGATCCTGAGCCATCTCCCCAGTCCCTCCTACATGACTTTTAAAAAGAAGTCTGCACTCACACAGCCCTCTTCTGGGTCATACAGCCTCTGCAGAAGCTGGACTGTGGTAGTCTTGCCACTGCCACTGGGACCAACCAAAGCTACTGTCTCTCCAGACTTGATCTTGAGATTGAAGCCTTTCAGAATCTGTCATGTGCACAGGAAATGATACAGTTAGGAATGATAGACAACTATTTACAAACAGTCAGAAAATTAATCTGTAATTGTAGACAGAAAAAATTCTTATGTGGCACTGAAAACAATTCAGATCTTATATTTATTTGTATAATAATCTCATTTATACCTATATTAATACACAATTTGGAAGTATAGTATTTAAACATTTCTTTATACGTAGAAGAGATACAATTTTAAGAGCTAGCTAGCCACAACAAACTCTTCACTTATTTTTATTAGCATATTTTAATTGCACAAAATTATAATGTATTTCACTAAGACATTGTCATATGTATGTGTCATATATCTTGATCACATTCATCCTTCATTGTTTTCTCTTTCCCTCTTTTCCTTGCTCCCTTCCTCTTTCCAAATAAACTTTATGATTTTTTTCCTAAACATGTATGGCTGGTATGTGCACATGATTCATGTTTGCATATGTGCAGGTATGCACACATATATATATGTGTGCATGCACACAGAGGCTCCATGTTAACAGCAGGAGGCTTCTTCAATTTTTCTCCACCTTATATATTGAGGCAGGGTCTCTGTGCCTGGGTTTTCAGTGAGTCTGGATTGGTTAGCATTTGGGGAGGGGATTCCATCTCTGCCTCCCATATACTGGGATTTTGACTGGGCTGCCATACCAGGTTTTAAGTGAGTGCTGGGGTACTGGACCCCGAGACTCATGTTTGAGCAGTGAGTACCTTACCTGCTCACTACCAAGTAAACCATCTACCAAGCCCGCAAACTTCACATTTTTAACTGAAATACCTTACATGAATCTTATGACAACTAAATTAACATTTTATCTCTTAATTTGTAATGAATGGAATCTTGACAAATAATTGGGTTCCTTAAGAAAGTTCCCCCTTGGAATAGGTCTAATATTTTTACAAGGTACATTCAAAATAGCAAGTGGCAAGCCCACTAGGACACAGGTGAGACCATGGCATTCTGGACACTTGCCTGGATCTAAGCACACATCTCAGCATGATGGGAATATTCTTTGCTTGCAACTGTAGGTTTGTAGCTCTTTAGAATCTTTCATTTTGATTTCATCATTTATAAAAAACATACACACACACACACACACACACACACACACACACACACAGTGTTAGCAAACCAGAAAAGAATTTTTGTTTTTTGTTTTTTGAATTGAGCATTCTGGACTAATAAGGAGTATTTTTCCCACTGTCACTTTCGCACCCAAGTCGGTTTCTCTTCATCCCATGAAAGAGTGTGTCCTCTCCTTAACGTGGGTAGGTCTTCAAAATTAGTTTAACAGAAAGGGTTATGTTCAAAAGTTCATTTAAAGGCTGGGAAGATGGTTCAGCAGGTAAAAATGCTATCCACATAAGACAGATGACCTTAGCTCAATTCTTGGAACCCACGTTTAAAAAAACAAAAAAAGAAAAACAAAACAAAACAAACAAACAAACAAAAACAGTGCTGTAGCTTTCACATAGGAAGACCGCTGGCATAGAGTGTTCATCAAATCAGCAGAGATAGGAGAGGAACCTGCCTCAACAAGTTGGAAGTGGAGAATCAAGTTCTGAAAGCAAAGCCGTGCTTGACCTACACCTGTGTAAAATGGCATGCCCCTCCCCGCCGGCTCTCACACAGACGCACACATTAAAGACAATTGTTTACCCATGTGAGACAGTGAAAGGCACCCTGGTTCCCGGTTGAACAGAGGCTTGAAACCCCGGTGACTCTGAAAAGGATAGTAGGCGTTTCGCCTGACTCCCAGAAAACCAGATGGGTCACTAGCCACAGCCCTCCATAGATTTGTGGCCATCAGTCACGTAAGGGCAATGCCTCAAGCCCCTCCACAGGTAGTGGAGGTGACCACAGGTCACATATGCTCAAGACAGATCTCCATTATAATGAAGTATCCAAAGGCCTAGAGACTCAGTCAATAACCTTTCCTTCCCAGACACTCCTCCCTGCAAAATCTCAGTCCCACTCTGAGAAGTGGGGTACAGTTTTATCTACCTACTTTCCGCCATGATGATAAACGCCTTAAAACAATGGACTCTCTCTTTTCATCAGGGTCAACCTTGGGGAGCCACAGAGGTTCTTTGCCTACAGAGCTGCAGTCTAATCTCCTGTAGAAGTCCTTCCTGCACTCCCAGTCACCACCACCACTAAGCCTGCAGTCCACCACCACCAAGCCAAGGACTACCCCTGCAGGACCAGCCAGAGCTCCCCTTCTTTCCCCATCGGCCCCGGGCTAGATCCAGCCTGTGGGCCTCCACTCCATTCTCAGCTCTTCTGCAGCATTCCACTTGGATGCCCTGAGTACCAGATGGCCCCAGCCTCCTTGCAGGCCCAGGGACCGCTCCTCCCCCCACCCCCATCCAGCTCCCACCTCTCCACCCTGGAGCAGTGTCCCGGGGCTTCCCACATCTGACACCCGCCCGGCAGCGGCATGGGGTAAGTGTGGTCAAATTTCCTGCATCCTACCTTCCTGAGTGGTCTAGCCCTGTGGTGGAGCAGATCCCAATAACCCTACAACTGGTGCCAGTTATAAACCTACATACACAGATTTGGTAGCACACACTAGTAAGAAGTTTGCCTGGGGTAAAAATCCAGCTTCAAAACAAAGAAACAAGAATTGTTTAGAACCCTGAGAACGTGATACACAACACCTGATGGTTGGAAATTCCCAGACTCAAACGAATTATTTAAGTGCAGCTGGATAATATCCCGGGTACCACCAGTAGGTGGCAGCATTAACCCAAGACATTTTGGTGTGCTTAGCGGTGGAGAGTGGAGGAAACATAGGTAGTTAAAAAATGCCAATCGATCAAGTACAGGAGAGAGGAAGGAAAATATAAATCACTGTTCCAAATGTTGGGATAGCCCACATCCACACGTGTTTTAAGGTATGTTCTTGAATTCTCAATTGTTAATTGCTGGGTCTAGCAGTATATGTAAAAGTTTGTTGCTTCCTCACCTGACCCAAGAGGAAGGCAAGCAGTGGTGGCGAATTTTTGCATAATAAAGAGCTGGCAGCTGTCGCCAGGGCAGAAGGGCTGTGGGTGACGAGAGAGAGAGAGAGAGAGAGAGAGAGAGAGAGAGAGAGAGAGAGAGAGAGAGAGAGAGAGAGAGGAGAGAGAGAGAGAGAGAGAGAGAGAGACACACACACACACACACCCACACACACACACCCACACACGGACTGAGGGACTGAGGGAGGGAGGGGGAGGGTGGAGCACGTGCCAAATGGCGAGACACTGAGTATAGCCCGACAGCTCAGCAAACAGGCCAACACCATAACACTATACAGATGTCTCCCCATGTTTATTATTAAACTACAAGTGGGTCGCCCCAAAGCCCCGTAATATCCAGAGATACTTGTTTACTGTTTGTTGGTCTGCCTAGATATTGGTCTATTTGTATCTTTAAGCAAGTGGACAAAATCATCCCAAAGATGGCTCATTGGGCAAGTATTTGGCTTGCAAGCGTGAGGACTGTAGTTCAACTCCTGAGCACTCATACCAATTCTGGAAGGGGTGGGGGCAGCCCATCTGTAATCCTAGTGTGAGAAGCAGCAACAGGGGATCCCTGGAGCAAACTGGCTGAACTGGTGAGCTTCCGTTCAAATGAAAGACACTTCCTTAATATGTAAGGTGGAGATTGGTTATAGAGGACACCAAAAGCTGATCTCTCCACAGGTGCACGCACACAGGAACGTGCACACCCCCCAAAGGTGAACATGCATATATTCACATACCACACAAACAGGAACAAAAGGATCTTAAAAGAAAGAAAGAAAGAAGGAAAGAAAGAAAGAAAAAGAAAGAAAGAAAGAAAGGAAGGAAGAAAGGAAGGAAGGAAGGAAGGAAGGAAGGAAGAAAGAAAGAAAGAAAGAAAGAAAGAAAGAAAGAAAGAAAGAAAGAAAATTTCCCACAACAGAAGATTCTGGCCTGAAGACAATGTCAGAAAATGGAAGAATTAACATACCTTGGCAGAAGGTCTTGATGGATAGCTGAAAGAAACGTTTTTAAATTCTATGTTTCCTTCTATAGTTTCAGGTTTATATCCAGCTGTTGAAAAGTTATCTATATTGGGTTTCTTGGGGAAAAAAAAAGAGATTGTTACACATCTTTAAAGGGTTAAGCTGGTGACTCCTCCAAGAACAGTATAGAGATGGACCTTAAAATTCTTTTAAAAGTATCTTTCCTGTTTTAGAAGTACATGAAGCTAGACATGAAGTTTCGTCTTTTATCTCTTTTTCTTTTTTCTTCCTCCTCCTCTTTTTTTTTCTTTTTGGTTTTTTGAGACAGGGTTTCTCTGTGTAGCCTTGGCTGGAACTGGTTCTGAAGACCAGGCTATCCTCGACCTCACAGAGATCCATCTGCTTCTGCCTCCTGAGTGCTGGGATAAAGGTGTATGCCACCACCGCCAGGCATACACGAAGTTTTTAGTAAAAAAACATTCCCCCTCAAAAAGTTACCCACAATCTTTCATTCTATAACCAAATGACCAATGTGTAGGTTTTTACCCAACCTGTGGTTTTAGTGAGTCGAATGGGCCTGTCTTTCAGGTTCCTTCTTGCAGTAAGAGACAGTTATCTTTCAACGCAATGAGACCTCCTACCTTATCAATAACATGAAAGATATTAAAAGCAGCTCCTCTGGCTATAGTGAAGGTTTCCAAGTGAGGGGCTACAGAACCGATGCAGTAACTACTGTGGATCACACTGAAGAAAACCTACAGGGGCAAAGTAAACAGTAGTCACCTTGTTGCAGTGGTGTAAGAAAGACAATGGGATTGGGAGGCAAGTTTGGCCTGTGTTCGTGGACTATGAGAGGATTCACATATGAATGTGGAAGACAGGATGAAGCCTGTAAGGAGAACACAGGCTGCCCCAGCAGTCTGACTCTCCACTGCATGAGTTTGTGTCTCTCCAGTTGCAGCAACATTTGAGCTGCCTGAACCGTACCAGCCCACGGGAAGCTGACCACAAGCTGAGTGTGCTCCTATGGACTCCTCCCCCACTGTGATCAACGTTGGGAGTTTCAGCAAGAGGGTGATTGAACTGATAGTTCAGAGACATTGTATTGTTTCCATCCTGTTTCTAAAACTGTTCTGTCACCTTCCTTATTTAGGCAAATGCCTCTGCAAGAAAAGGTCAAATAAGGAACAAGTTCTAGAAAGTCATGCGCTTTTCTCTGTCATACTGATGTGGGAACTAAAGGAATAAAGATATCAGCTCCTTGTTCTTCATATGAGATGAACGAACAATTTAAAGCCTTAACTATGAAAGTCTCAAATTTAAAAGATCAATTTAATTGAAAGAAGAGTCACCTACCTAAGATGGAAAGACCAAACAAAAATGGAAGCAGTGGAGAAGGTCCCTTTGCTCACCATGACAGATCTCTTTAAACCTGAACTGATGTGTCTGATGTAGAGACTGGAGGTTAGTGGAATGATTTATAATTTCATACACAATTGTAGCAGTTCAAAAGACTCTGGATTGCAAGATTGGAAAGGGTTACATGAAGCTTTATTTCCTTCCTTCCTTCTTCATTTTTTTAAATTGGATATTTTATGTATTTACATTTCAAATGTTATTCCCTTTCCCAGTTTCCTCTCCAGACCCCTCCATCTCACCCCCTCCCTCTGCTTCTATGAGGGTGTTCTGCCTCCCACTCACCCACTCACCCACTCACCCACTCACCCACTCACCCTGACATTTCCCTACACTGGGAAATTGAGCCTCCACAGGACCAAGGGCCTCTCCTCTTATTGATGCCAGACAATGGCATCCTCTGATACATATATGGCTGGAACCATGGGTCCCTCCATGTGTTTTCTTTTGTTGGTGGTTTAGTCCCTGGGAGCTCTAGGGGGTCTGGTTGGTTGATATTGATGTTCTTCCTATGGGGCTGCAAACCACTTGGCTCCTTCAGTCCTTTCTGTAACTCCTCCATTGGGTTTCCTGTGCTCAATGTCAGTTCAATGGTTGGCTGTGACAATCCACCTCTGTATTTGCCAGGCTCTAGCAGAGCCTCTCAGGAGACAGCTATAACAAGGACTTCTTGGCATCAGCAATAGTGTATGTGTTTGGTGTCTGTATATGGGGATGGATCCCCAGGTGGGGCAGTCTCTGGATGGCTTTTCCTTCAGTCTGCTCCACACTTTGTCCCTGAATTTATTTTAAATAGGAGCCTTTCTGGGTTGAAAATTTGGAGATGGTCTGGGATAAAATTCTGAACATGATCTCTACAGGTTCTCTCTCCCCTTTGTTGGGCATTTCAACTAATCTCATTTCTGTTGGGTACTGGTAGCCTCTTGTATAGACCCAAAAGATGCTCCAACATATAACATGGACACATGCTCCACTATGTTCATAGCAGCCTTTTATGTAATAGCCAGAAGCTGGAAACAACCCAAGATGTCGCTCAACAGAGGAATGGATACAGAAAATGTAGTACATTTACACAGTGGAGTACTACCTAGCTATTAAAAATGATGGCTTCATGAAATTCTTAGGCAAATGGATGGAACTAGAAAATATCATCCTGAGTGAGGTAACCCAATCACAAAAGAGCACACATGCTACACACTCACTGATAAGTGCATATTAGCTCCAAAGCTTGAAATACTATATTTTTTAAAACAATATTTCTGTGTATGTGTCTCTGCATGGGAGATTTTGCACACCAATGCTGAAATCAGAGGAGGCCAAAGGGCATGGGGACCCTTGGAGTTGGAGCTGAAGATAAAGGCAATTGTGGACCAACCCCATCCATCATTGGTGGTGGAACTGAACCTGGGTCTTCTGCAAAAGCAATGTGTACTTGACCACTTAGCCACCTCTCCAGCCTACATTCAGCTACATGGAGGAAAGGATAGAGGTACAAGAGATGGATCCAACTATTGGAGGATTTTTCAGTTAGCAGCATCTCTGCGGACTGTGATTGAATCCCAGGAAACCTGAGAGGAAATGTTTCACTACAGATTGGCCATTTTCAGTGTTAGACTAAGAAAACTGTATGTATTAGTGGGGAATTCAATTATGATTCCCCTGAAAGCACAATGCTTGCCACAATGAGGACACAAAACATGTCAGATGAATAAATCTTGATATATATATATATATATATATGTAAATGCAAATTATGAGAAGGTAATCATCCTCATTCAAAGTAAAGTTTTTAAAACTAAACTCTAGGTAAGGAAAGATGATCTAAGCCTACCATCTTTGTTTGCAAGTAAAACTTACAGCAAGAATAGTCCCGACGGTGTAACCAGGTTCTCCACCGAAAATCAAGGAGGTTCCATACCAAAAAGCCAGTCCGTAGGCTCCATTCATAAAGAAGTAGACGGCTCCAAGAGACAGCTTTGAAGCTATAGCCCTCTTTATGCCAGCGTCCTTTGCGTCCTTTAGATTCTGTGTATACCTTGCAAAGCAAAACACCAAATAGTAGCCTTTGGAGAAAACAGAACCAAGTGTCTTTTGTCATAATTAAAGGGACAGACCTTTGAATTTCTTTCTCTTGGGCTCCAAAGGCTGTGACTGTTCGGATTGATGACAAGGCTTCTTCAGCTACAGCCCCAGCTTTGGAATAGGCATCCAGCTCCTTACTGGTCAATGAGATGACCATCTGTAATAAGCACAACCACTGTTAGGCAAAGAATGAATCTGCTATGATTTCAAATGTTCCCCAGAGGGTCAGCTGGTGGTATCATTTTGGGGGAGTCTATGGGACCTTCAGGAATGGGGTCTAGCTGATGGACATTGACTACTACAGGTGAGTTATAGTCCACTTCTGGCTTTACTCTCTTTCTCTACTTCCTGGTCCTTGGAGGTAGGAAAGGGTCCTTAGCCACACCCTTCATCCATTACTGGCTCACCCTCTAACTTTTCTGTCATGGTGGATTAAATTTATGAACTCAAAATTGCCAGATGTCATCAGTTTGTGGTCCCCAGAACAGTAAGATAGAGTTAAAAGCCAGGAGTCATCAGCCTTTGGCCTCTGTTTGACATTGTGTCCTACCTCAGCATCTCAGTACCCAACCCAGTCAGGACAGGACTAAAATAAAACTTTATTCTCTCTTGTTATTTGTACTACAGCAACACAAAACTGACTCTCATGGTTAGTTTTAATTGTCAGCTCAGCAGATCTAGAATTAGATCAGCCTGGTCTGAGAATGTTTGTTGAGCATTATCTTGATTATAGTACTTGAAGTGGGGCGACCAACCCATTACAGGTGGACTGATTCCCTTGGCAGGTGATCCAGAGTTGTATAGGACAGAAGGGAGCTGAGTACAAGTAGACACACATTTATTCTCTCTCTGCCCTTGACTTCTCTGCTGTGATGGACTGTATCCTGGAACTCTGAGCTAAAACAAACCCTTCCTTTCCCAAGTTGCCCTTATCAGAGTAGATTTTCACAGCAGCAGGAAAGGAAACTAGGGCATTAACCAATAGAGAACCAGAGAGACTGAGACTTTACAAAGCACTTAGCTCTCACACAATTTCAGTAGCTTCTCATTACCCAGCATCGAAATCCTTGTCTGACTTTTTCTTCTACCAGTGAAGCTTCACTGAATTCTGTGTTTTAAAAGCTTCTTTCGGATGTGGGTAGTTTCACTGGTACAACGGGGAGTATTTGACTTAGCAAAGGACATTGGAAACATTATTTGTGTCATGGACACTGAAAATTAGTGAGCCTGACTTGAATTGGTTTGTTATTATGCACAAAAGAAAAGATTCAGGGGGGTTAGGTCACAAGATTATGGCAGGAAGAGGAAACTTCACTTCTCTTATATGTGGAGAATGGTCCTGAAACCATTGCTATTCATATATGCTGGAGTATACTCAGTAAATGTTGTATCTCTCAACACTAGGAGGTGAGACTTAAAAAGAAAAAAAGAAGATCATTAGTATTGTGGACAGTAGGTGGGTTTATCTGATGTCTTAAAAATCTGAAATAGCAGGTACCCCTTCCTTTATGATCATCCATTTGTCAATCCTTTGTAGTTTTATTAGTAAAACAGTTCGGTGAGAGCAAAGAGAAAACTATCAAGTCAAAGCTGGGAGTTTTGTCTTGCCCACTCATGTAACAAACCACTTGTTTCCAAAATACCAGAGTACCTTCCATACAACTGGAGTTGATTTGGTGTAGAAGAAGCTTTTGTGGCTGGTAAAGTCATGGATGACATAAATGAAATACTAATTAACGTATTCCTTAGGGTTCTTATTGCTGGGATGAAATACCATGGCCAAAAACGAGTTGGGGAGGAAAGGGCTTATTTTGTTCATACTTCTGTCTAACACTTTATTACCAAAAGCAGCGAGGGCAGGAACTGACACGAGGCAGGAACCTGGGGTCAGGAACTCATGCAGAGCCCATGGAAGGGTGCTGCTTACTGTCTTGTCAGCCTGCTTTCTTATAGAACCGAGGACAATCAGCACAATGTGATGGCCTTCCCCATTGATCACTAATTAAGAAAATGCCTTAAAGCCAGATCTAATGAAACATTTTCTCAATTGAGGCTCCTTTCTCTCTGATGACTCTAACGTGTGTCAAGCTGATATAAAACTAGTCAGAATAGTTCATTATTTTCTGAGTTTACTTAACAAAGACAGCTCCACAGTAGATCACTGGAGGGCAACAGCACAGTGCTAAGCCTTGTACAGATTGAATATTCAGTAAATACTTGCCAAATTAACCTGAGTTGAGGGAACTTATGCACCCTAGTCATTTGGGGGAACTTTGACTCTCACTTGCTTTCTCTTCAGTTAATATAGTAGTAGAACTTAGATCCCCTCTGCTGTTTCTTTATAACTTCTGTCCACTTTTCTCATGAGAGGATAAGGTTCTGCTCTTAGTAACACATTCTGGGTTTTTTCCTATTGGGTGATCCTCATTTCATGCAAGCCTGAGATAAAGATGAGGATTACAAGGTCAACACGAGAAGCCAGAAGATCAGAGACCTGCTGTCTAATGCTCTTCAGTGGGATAGACATGGGTACACTGTCCATGTTCCTTTAAGCAACTACTCACTCACATGCCCATGAACAACCCATTGAAACATACTGAGTCACAGACACAGAAGATATGAAAGGGGACAGGTGATTAGTCAGGAAGAGGAAGCGAAGGAGTGAGAGTGGGGTGGGGGGCAACAAGAAAGACAATGGAGAGAATGTGATAAACTACATTTTAAACATGCACGAATGAAACCCATTGCTAAGTACAATTAATAAATGCTAGTAGAAAACTTTAAAAAGATCTGTTGTCTAAACACCCAAGCTTCCTTTTAAGAAAACAGTCAACTACAGAATATTTTTACTGCTAGAAATCCTGATTAAACTTGTATTATCCTGATAGCAAGTGAGCCAGGAAATTTTATGGATTTGGTTTTTGAAAACTGAGTATTACAAAACTAAGAGCACAGTGCCTTTGATGTGATGGACACAGGCACTGGACAACAACTGTGGAGATATGATTTTGAGAGATATTAGGGATACTTGGGCTGCTGGAGGATGAACACACACACACACACACACACACACACACACACACACACACTTTTGTAAACAACATTATTATCTTCCAGTATGTACATTAGAATCCTGCTCAGAATGCCACTGAGAATGCAAATACAAATTTGTTTAAAGAGCTGAGTCATGTTTACTTAGATGTTGACATATTTTCTAAACCATTTAAAGGCGTGTACAATGTAAACTGGAGGAGATTGCTATCAAACAGCGCTTTAAGGGTGTTACTTGAGGATCTTTCCCTTCAGCTGTACCCAGTACAATGAACCTCAATGCATTCATTGGGGGGATTTAGAATATACAAGACTCCCCCTGCAACAGCTAAATGCCCAGTGTGTAATGCCGTCATCCTCTCTCTGTGCTATCACTTGAAGCAGTACTAGGCTATGTTTTTTCTGTTAGTAAGATATTAATGAAAAATCATATCTTAGCCATTTAATTTAAAGGCATAAAGATGATTATTGATTAAAAGATCAGAGGTCAATAAACACTCTTACACTCTGGGCAGAATAGACAGGCAGAATAAACACCTCTCTCTTTTGCAGATTTGGTAAGCATTGTGCTTCTTCTTCTGCTGCCAGGACCAGGATTAGCTTGCTTACCCTAGAGCACAGCGCTGATGCAGCCATTATGAGAGGAGACGTGGACAGAATCGCCAGCGAGAGTTTCCAGCTCTTTATCAAGCTTATCACCAGGCCAATAGAAAACCCAGATATGTTCTGAAACATCAGAGGGATCTTATCTCCAATACCATCACAGAGTTTGCTGATGTCACTGCAACAGAGAAGTCCCCGTGGCTCAGTTATACACAGGCTGTACGTTAACACCACGGCCACACAGACCCTTCTTCCCGTACCCATTCATGCGGGTGTTAAGTTCACAGATGTCAGTGCCATCAAACCAGCTGATGTCTTGTGCCAAAATTGAATGAAAAAACTGTTTTCGGATTCTTGTGGTTTGCCGGGCTGCGGTTATGACCCAAAAGGAAATCTGCACGTAGCCCAAAACGAGGGCAGCTGCTCCTATCCCAACATAATAGAGAGTCAACCTGAGGGAAGATGACTGAATGTTAGCTGGGAGCACAGCTTTCCCCCAAGTAAGACAAAGCAAAAACCGTCACCAACAACACTACTCAAAATAGAGAAGAAATCTAATATTTGGTAAAGTTTTTTCTAGAATGTAGAAATCACCCGTAACAGAATGAACAAATATTGAATAGTATTGTAAAATTTCCCTTAAGACATCTAGATCATCTCTTTGTGCTTATTAGTAGAAATTAGTACTTTGAAACATGGTTGTTCTATCTTCTTCCAGTATTTATAATACCTTCAGAGGGAAAAATTACATTGAGGTAATTAAGATAAGTGCAAGTGAATAGGAGTGGAAAGAAAATGTTCCTATTCAAAAATAACTGACAGGAATAAAATTCTAAAATCCAATGTAAGGAATTTACGTTAAGCTAATATGCACTAAAGTTAAACTTTGTGGATGGCCATTTTAGAATTCATAATAATACAGAAGAATTGAAATTATTTTAATACCTGACTAGGAGGACAGGTAAGAAACAGGGTCATTTAATAACCACATATGGGGAGCACAGTATATGAAGTTCTAAAGAAACATTCTGATGGAAAGACAGACAAGACACAGAGAAAGAATTTCAGGTGTACTTGAACAGAGTGAACAGGGCACAGGCCTCAGAATAATTGGTGGTCAAGCATAAGTTGGAAGAACTAATACAGATAATAAAATGCTTAAGAAAAGTTTCCTTGAGGAATTAATACTATTGCTGGGATCTAAACTGTGAAGCAGATTTAATCATTAAAACCAAAGAGAGGAGCTAGCAAGATGAATTAGTGGGTAGTCACTTGTCACTTAGCTGACAACCTGAGTTTGACCCCTTGGGCCCATATGGTAGAAGGAGAGAAATGATTCCCGTGAACTGACCTCTGACCTCCATTCGTGTGGCATGGAAAATAAACGATCCCATCATGCTAAATACATAAATGTAAATATATTTGCATATAAATGCAAATGTATATGAATATGTAAATGAACACAACTACAAATAGCATGTATATATACACAATCACACATACATATACATATTACGAAAAGCATTCTAGGGAAAGAGAAGGTCTTTCCTGGGATGGTCCAAGAACATGTTTAGTTGATAAGGCAGGAGAATGTGGCACAGTGCAGGCCTGTAGAGACCACGTACTCTTTCCGTTTTATTCCAAGGGAAACGAAGGATCATCAGAACAACCATGGGTAGGATGGCGAACGGTGTAAAAGACCATTCTGGCCTCTTTGTGGAGAACTGGTAGACATGATGATAGCAATGGAATCAAGAAGTCACTTTAATGCACCACAGGAAAAGGATAAAGGCTTAGATGAGAACTGTGGCACCCAAACTATGAAGATGCAGAGAAATGGTAAAGGTGCTGAGTCTGATGGCCTGAGCTGGATTCCTGGAGCTCACATTATAGAAGGAGAGAACTGATCACCACAAGATATTCTGTGACCTGAACATGTGCATAGTGACACATGTGTACACACACAAAGAGAAAAATTCACTCACACATTAAATAAATAAATATAAATAAGTAAACAGGTAATATATATTTTTAAAAAAGTCCACACACTCTAGATATATTTTGGAAATTCAACTTGTCAGACGAATGGGACCTTCAGGCAAATGGTCTTCTTTGTTATAAAGACTACCATAAGCCTGTAAAGAAGAACAACCCCCTTCCCACTCTGTTCCTACCATAATTAAATTCTATATACCTTGAGAGTATGTCCTGTCTTTTGATTGCTAGCCTGCACACTTACTCTTGAGCTCAGTGCCTCTCATGATCCCTAACGGGGAGGGAGAATTTGCTCTCCCTGGTGGGCCTCTGGTACCTATGGTGAAGCTCCCATCTGTAGCTCTCTTCCTGAACCAGATTGATCCTGCTGATCTCCTTACTATGATACAATTGTTTTGATTTCTCAGTGTTTTTTACCTCTTTGTATTTTGCGTGTATAATAATAATAAGGCAATTCTTCCTTTAATATACCCTTCCTAATGAAGTTACCAACAGAACATGATGCAAGGAACAAAAGCAGGGGAGACACCAAGGGTGACTTCCTGGCTTTTGGCTGACCAATGGGGTCAGCAGAATGCTCTTCAGAGACATGGGGGGCTGGGAATAGGACAGCTTTTTAGACATTACCAAGGGTTCTGGTTTGGGCATATTAAATATGCTGAAATGGTAGCTGGAAAATTGAAGGGTTACTGAAGTCACTAAGTTGGAGATGTAACTTTGAAAGTTATAGCTTCCAGGCAGTAACTCCAGCAAACAGGTTGAGCAAGACCACTGTGGGAGACAAACTATTAAAATGTAGAACAAGAAAAGAGGGACAAGGATGAAGCTCAGAAATTCTGCAGACAGGTGGATTTGGCCTGAAGAGAAAGAGACTGCAAAGGAAGCAGAGAGGTGGTTGGAAATCAAGGGACTTAAGTACTTTGTAAATTTAAAGAAGAAAACAAAACTGGCATTAACTCAATGTTAGCTATAAGTTTGTCTAGCACTCAACTTTGATTTTGGCTCCAACGTGAAATAATTAATTTCTCTGACACAACAGTTCCACCTGAGGTTTGAAACTTAGTTCAGCTCTCTGAACAAAGCAAATCAAATCAAAGCAAAACAAAACGAAAACCTTGTCATCCTGGTGGTGGAATTTTGTGATTCTGTTGATTCTTTGCTGCCTATGCAAGCATCAGGCTGAAATGGTATCTATCAGAATGGTGGCATGTGGCTTTAACTCCACTAGGAGGCATAGGCAGGCAGAGTGTTGTGAATTAAGGCTAGCCTGCCATGGACAGCAATTTCTACGCTGGCCAGTGATACATAGTAAGACAAACAAACAAACAAACAAACAATCCACTATCTTCCTTTAAAAAATTAGCAGACATCCTAAAATGTATGTAGGAGGGTAGGACTCAGAGTAGCCAGGATAATTTAAAAAAGGAAATTGTTCTGGGGCTTAATTTCTAATTTTATTTACTTATTAACTAAAAAGATACTGTAGTTAAAAAGGTGTGGTGCTAGCATAAAGATAGATGCATTGATAATTCAGAAGCTAGAAAGTAATCCTTACAGTTACAGAGAGTTGGCTTTTAGCCAAAGTGCCAAGCAGTGTGGCTGAGAAAGTACAGTCTTGTCTTTCACAGGTGCTGGGACAACACGTGAGAAAGATGAGGTTAGACCCTTCCTTAGTCTAAGTTAACCCGAAATGGACACAGGGCTACAGGGAAGGGCTAAGCCACGAAAACTTATCGAAGAAAGTAGTAACCCTCGGTTGCTCAAAAAATTCTTAAATTCAAAATCACAGTCCTTAAGAAAATTGATAAATTTAAATTCATCAAAATGTAAAACATTTTCACTTCAAAAGAACCATTTAAGTAAACGAAGACTAGCCACATAGTGCAAGAAAATAGTTGTCTATTAAATCTGGGAAAGAATGTATATTCAGAATTTATAAGATCTCCTTCAGCTCAATCATAAGGCAATGCTACAGTTTTAAAAATGTGTACTTCACAGAACATCAGTGGGGGGTGTACCCACAGACGGATATACTCACGGAGTCCATGAACAATGACACAGAGTGAGGAAGTGAATTTAGAATTTACTTAACTTCAATTAGTTTGTATCTCTGTAGTTACGCGAGGCTGTGGCTAACATATTAGACAGTGCATAGTGTCATATTCTCATCCTTGGATAGAGGTTAGAGAAGGAGGATCATGAGTTCAAGGCCAGCTTGAGCTCCATGGAGAGTTCCAAGTCTCAGTCATACAGATCCTGTTTTAACCAAAGCAGGTAAACAAAGCTAAGGCGTAGAAGAAAAGACTAGGTGTCACTCTGGTCTGTTTGAAGACTGAAACTTTTAGTGAGAAGAATATGAAGAGACCAGTAAAGACAAAACATTTAACTCTGCATCTGGTAGATAAATAAAGTCAAATCTACTATTTACCTCATAATTTACAAAACAGAATGCCTTTATGATTTCTTTATTATTCAGACTTTCAGATTATTAATCTGGATGGGATTTATTCTCAATCTTTATTATTATTTTGAGTTATTTTATTTTCAAAATTATTTGCTTCACTGTATTCATTTAATTCATGTCCCTTCTCTTCTTTCTTTCTAACTCCTTCCTTTTTTCTTTTTATGATGCTGAGGATCAATCCAAGGCCTTACACATGCTCTTCTAGTAAATGCTATCTTTAGCACACCTTTTCAAATTTAAAATCTATTTAGGTAGCATTTTCCTATGATGGTTGGAAAGAAAAACAATTTTTAGAAAAGGAAAAAGAATCCTTTATCCTCTAAGTGATGTTCTTTCAGTTCTAGGAACAAAACTGGCATAAAATCGAAGATCCTCACAGCTTTTGGGTTGGTGACAATTTTGTCAAATATAACTCAGAGAGGATGACTACACACCTTTTATTTTTCCAGTCTTTATGTGTGTAAAACATGTACATGTTCACACATGTGTAGGCAAAGCTCAGCATTAGTTTTTTTCTTTTATTAAATTGGCTATTTTATTTATTTACATTTCAAATGTCATCCCCTTTCCGGGTTTCCCCTCTGGAACCCCCCTATCCCATTCCCTCTTCCTCTGCTTCTGTGAGGGTGCTCCCTCCCCACCCACTCCCTCCCCACCCTGGCATTTTCCTATACTGGGGCATTGAGCCTTCCCAGGACCAAAAGCCTTTCCTCTTATTGATGTCAGACAAAGCCATCCTCTGCTAAATATGAGGCTGGAGCAATGGGTATCCCCTGTGTAATCTTTGGTTGGTGGTTTAGTCCCTGGGAATTCTGGGGATTCTGGTTGGTTGATATTGTTGTTCTTCCTATGGGTTGCAAACCCCTTCAGCTTCTTCAGTCCTTTCTCTAACTCCTCCACTGGGGACCAATAGTTAGCTGTAAGCATTGGCCTCTGTATGTGTCAGAGCCTCTCAGGAGACAGCTATTATCAGACTCCTGTCAGCAAGCACTTCTTGGCATCAGCAATAGTGACTGGGTTTGGTGGCTGCACTTGGGATGGATCACCAGACAGGGCAGTCTCTGGGTGGCCTTTCCTTCAGTCTCTGCTCCACTCTGCATCTCCTTATTTCCTCCTGTGAGTATTCTGTTCCCTCTTCTTAGAAGGACAAAGGTATCAATGCTTTTGTTTTCCCTCTTCTTTCATTGTCCTCTGTTTTATTTTTGAAGCTCCCCTAATCAGGAGCTTGCTGATTTGACTACTGTCTTGCTAATAAGTTCTGGATCCTCTATGTCTCTCTCCAGTGCTGAGTGCCTGGCTTTTCCTGGGTGTTGGGGATCTGAACTCAGGTCCTCACATTTGCACAGAAAGCACTTTACTGAACTAACCGTCTCCCCAGATTCATACCTTTGAAATAGATGGGAAAATTATGTTCTAATTGTTCTATATATGGAATGGAAGAAAAACACGGGCTTACTTTAATCGCTTACATATGATATAAATGATTAGGGTTTTTAGTTCTTACAAGTATTGGATAAAGCAGCATGCAGGAAGTAGGAACTTAATTCATTTGGACTTACATAATGATATCTTCATTCAACTTTTCTTGAGACTGAGAACAGTTCTGATATTTAGCTGTAAAAAAAGAGATTTGTTTTTTAAATTATAAAGGAAATTAACTAATAGTTGGCCAGAGTGTTTCATAATTATCCCTCCAAACCAAATATATAATTTTTGTTTGTTTGCTTGCTTTTATAGAAAATGGAATCAATGCCTCGGGGTCATGATTACTTGCTGCCCATGTCTTTTAAAGGAGAATTTGCAAGAACTATCTCTTCTCTCAAAATGTTTCCCCACAGTGAAAGCTAAGAGGCAACACTGACCTCATGGCTCATACCTGGGAAGAGTTCTCTAGGATACCTTTAACAGTCAGCTGACAGCAAGGAGAGTTACAGCCATAGTGTCCCATTGTCTGCCCAAGGTTATGCACTTTAGTATTAAATTCAACATGTCCCAGAGAGTGACTTAGAAAGTTCAAGAAATGCAAGTATATGTGGGGAAGTTCTAAAAGTCATGGCAAAAAAATGGACACAAATCTCATTGAAATATAGGGGGTTACCACCAAGGGAACCAATAACAAAACTGTTTCAAACAATCTTTGCTTTTGAGTCTCTGATGCAAAAATTTCTCTGTGTCTCTTGGAAAAATATTGCCTACCATTAGCAATACCAAAGTCCTGACTTAACCAGCAATATAAAACCATAGACTGTATCCAATATTACAATTTTTTAAATAAACCTCACAATAAACATTTGGAAAAAACTGCAGACTTTAATGTTCTCTGCTGCATATACCAATGTCTGTGTATTTACTTATATGTGAATAGTTATCCCCCTCATGCCATTTATGGAATTGTGACACATAATTTTAATTAGCCCATTTCAAAAATTAGAATTGATGCAGAAAGAGTACAGATAATAAATCTTAACAGAAATGTTAACAGATTTAGCCCAGCTACTAAAGACAATCAATACTCTTTCTAAAATATTATCACCCTGACATAGAAATAGTGTAATCTCAAATTTTAGATTATATCAATAGATGTAGCCAATGCAAAAGTTCAATGTTTACATAGAAAGGAACCTCTAACTAATGATAGTTACTATTTTTATTTTGTTTGTGGGAAATAATTCCTTATTATCCTCCAGAAAATTAACATCAGTAATTAGTAATTAGCATAACTATCATTAAATGTTAAAAGAATACCCCTTCATATTTATACTTCTCTCTAAACATTTATTTTTATTTTATATGTATGAATGTATTGCCCCACTTGTGTATGTAAACACCCCACTTGCATGTCAGGTGCTTATAGAGATCAGAAGAAGGCATCAGATTCCCTGGAACTGTGGTGTGCTCGGATCAAATCCTCTGCAAAAACAGCAAGTGCTATTAACCACTGAGACACCTTTCCAGCCCCTGAGCATCTCTTTAGTAATGTGATATAACAATAATATCCAAGAAACTTACCTAAATCTAAACTGCTCTTATGTTTACCACAGTGATGGTTAATTATGACTGTCATCTTGATTGGGAAAACTCGTAAAGCACATTCTGTGAGAGTCTGTGAGGGCCTTTTCAGGTACAACTGACGTAAGGGAAACAGCTGAAGGGGAAGGCTACCTCTGAATGGAGGCAGTGCCATCCAACAAGCCAGCATGGGACAAAAGCTGAAGAACGAGGTAGCCACCAAGCTCAGGCTTGGTCTCTGCTTTCTTTGTCTCTTATCTACCAGGAGGTAAGCAGGAGGGCTTTGCTCTGATCTCTGCCACACCCATTCTCTATGCTTTTCTGCTTTATCACAGGCCCACAGCAGTGAGCCATTGTACCGTGGGCCCAAACCTTGCAAAACAATAGCCAAAGTAAAGCTTTCTTTTAATTTGTTGACAACAAATTTGTTTGCTTGTTTAGTGTGTATGTAGGTCAGAATACAACTCTCAGGAATTAATTCTTTCCTTCTACTCTGTGGATCTTGGTGATCAAATCTAGGTCATCAGATTCAGCAGCAAGTACCTTGACCCACTGAGCTACTTCACTTGCCCTGTGTCAAGCATTTTGCCACACTGAGAAAATGCACCACAGCAGTATCTATTGCATGTGCACTAATTATTCCTACCCAAAGCAAGAGTCTTACTTACTTTTATTGCTGTGACATGACATCATTACTATGACAACTTATAAGAAAGAAAGCATTTAGTTTAAGATTCATGGTTCCAGAGGGTGAGAATCTATGACCATCATGTTGGAGAGTATGGCAGCAGGCAAGCAGACATGGTGCTAGAACTGGAGCTGATCACATCTGATTCACAAGCATGAGTCAGAAAGAGAGATGGTGGAGGTGGAGGGAAGGAAGGAGGGATGGGAGAGGAGAGAGAGGAAGAGAGAGAGAGAGAGAGAGAGAAGAACTGGAAGTGGCATGGGCTTTTGAAAATTCAAAGCTCACCACCAGTGACACACTTCCTTCAATAAGACCACACCTCCCGATCCTTCTTGAAAAGTTTCACCAACACGGAACCAAGGATTCAAATACATAAATCTATGGGGGCAATTCTCATTCAAACCATGATATCAAGTAAGATAATCAGTTATAGAATACCTCAAGAAATTGAATACTCCTAAAAATACTGCCTTAAGCTGCCGTATTCATCACTGCTTCCCTGCGACAGAATTGACAATCAGTAAATATCTATTCAGTGAACTTATGAATCAATATGCACAACAATATTTAGTTTATATCACTAAATTTAGCTTATATTACTAAAATACAAATGTTTTTGTGTTGATGGCACAGAGGTCTTTTTGTCCACAGATCACTAGGGAAAACAGGAATGTTAAACATATAGGGGCCTCTCCTCAAGTAGGAGATAAAATACCTGTTTTCCTGCCCAGAAAGCTAGGAGTAGATATTGTAATGACCCAGTGACCATTTTGCTATTTTCATCCACCTTTTACTATAGTGGCAAACCTCACTTAACTCCCCCAGAATGTTTATCCCAGACTCTCTCTCCCTAGACCTTTATCCTTAGCCATAGAACCCACCTTCATGGACATATATAATTTGTAAAGGAGTTCCTAATTAGTCACACCGCAAGCTTTATTGTACACCTGTAACTGGGATCATTGTTGCCTGGAAACCTTTTGTTCCAAATATGCTGACATTGAGCTGCCTGGCATTAGACCCCCTGAAGTCCGAACTGAGTTTTCATTTTCATCCCTTTGCAGGCTCACTTCCATACCTGGACAACTAAAGGGTACACTCGTTTTTTTTACATACACATTTTGTGGTGTATTTGTGTATGTGTGTTGTATCCATACATGTGTTTATAGGTGTATGTGCCTGCATACATGAAACACATCAGGTGTCCTGCTTGATCACTCTCTACACTTTTTCCTTTAAGACATGTTCTCTCACTGAAGGAGCTAGGCTGTTAATAAGCCCCTGTTTCTACTCCTGCAGCATTGGGGTTACAGGTGTTATATGTATACACACACACACACACACACACACACACACACACACACACACACACCACATTTGCATCATGAGTGTCCTATCTGGCTAAACTCTCTCCAGCCCCTATAAAGAACAAACTTTTAATTTTACTCACATATTTAGTTTTGTTTTGTTTATATCATAAAAATGACAAAAATCGCATAGCTGTTTAGGGAGGAAACAATCACTCGGGAAGGCACGGAGATGGAAGCAATGGATTAGTTCTATTCAGATAAAAGGGAGATACTTGAAATACCAGCCAGGGAGTAGGAAATGAGAAGGCATGATGTATTGAAAGGCAAGTAGGGCACAGAGGGAGTCACACTGCAAAAGCTAGGCAAGTGTCTAAGAGATGGGACAGGTTTTTAATGAGATATTTGTCTCAGTTGCAATAAATACAGATACTTAATTATAAGGATGCTGAATTTGGAATACCTGTGTAAAGTTAAAGAGTTACTATATTTAAAATATCCATTAAACCACACCAGATTCTTAATACATCCATGCACAGGAGAACCATTGAAACTATACATTAAGTTAAATGCTGCCCTAATGTCTTAAAAGACCACTGGAATTATATACTAAATTAAAGCTACCTAAAGGACATCGCCTTGAAGCTGTGTGAGGGATGTGATGCTGGGGAGATGCTCACGAACACGAGTGGTGTGAAAGCAGCTTTCAGCTTCTTTGCTAGGGGTCTCCTCCTCTTTCCTATTGTTGGGGCATTTGACTTTAGCAAAAATACTTTTCTGCATGTTCTTTGCTGCCTTCATACTGAATTATGGCTGGTAATATCACATATGTCCATGTCTAGGTAAAGACCACCAAGGAGCTAGTGAACCAACAGATTTAGTCACACCTAACTTTCTGATCTCTTCTTCATAAGGAGACATTATAGGCATTATAGGTGAGTGATGCAAATGGGTCATGCTTTTGATTAAGTCCTGACGCAATGCACCACTATTTTCAGAACATTATTAAGATTTCGAGAGACAAGATGAACTGCAGAGGTCTCAGATGATATCCCATCAATAAACAGCCTTTGGACTTTAGCTACAGCACTGGCTGTTTTCTGCCAGATTCCATAGTCATATAAACCAGTTCCTTCCCCTCCTCTACCCCCTTTTTATTTCATCCCTTTTTGTCCCCCTCCACTCTCTCTTCTTTTTCTTTTTCTCCCATTCTGTTCCTATTTCCTCTCACCCCCTCTCTCCTCTCTCTCTTCCTTTTCCTTTTTTTCTTTCTCTCCAATAGTGTTATATATCCAGACACACATTTTGCTGGTGATTTTTCTGAAGATCTCTAATACAGACCTTGGTTATTTAGTATCAAGCAATGTAGATAAATACATTTATACAAATGTTGTTTTATAATAATATATAAACCCAATATCCGATTGCCTTATTTAATGTGTTTGAGTCTCCAGTGATACAGGAAGGTCTTGCACTTACTTTTGTTAGTTTGGACTAGGCATCCATTAATAAAATGGTCACTTATTTCTCCTAAAACCAGGGACATTAAAGGAACAGTGGCTCCATTTATCATCGATGCTAGTATTCCCAGAGTCATGAGGACAATGTCCAGATTATCAGCAAAACGGAACTGAGAAAACAAATTGTGAAAATGTTATAAAACACAAGCAAAACTCCAACCTATAGCTCTACCCATAGCAAATATCACCTAACCAACAGAGCATGAGAGTAAATCAATCATAAAACCATGGGTATGCCTTTCTCTCCACAGGAAAAAGCAAGCCAGCACTCAGGCTTAGCTCTTAAAGATTCACATCAGGGTTTGAGGAGGTGCTGAAAAACAAATGTACTTCAGATCCCATGTGGGAGTGATTCCAAAGCTTCCATTTCCACTTATTTTAAAGGTCTTGATGCAAAGCCAATCAACCCATGTTTGTTCATGAGCATTATTGATCTCCATTACTAGCTGTAAACACCCATCTGGTAAAACGTGATGGATTATATGTTCCACTTTTTTATTTACGGTTCCTTATATTAAATTTGCCCTCAAATAATGTCTATCTTGTAAACAAGGGTCAATAATTATTTAATGGGATGCCTGAAAGCCAAACATTGAATGCTCCATCTTATATCAAGTCCCCACAATACCAATCCAAAACCAAACCATGAATGACCCTTGAGAGAGGAGGATTATAATGCAATGTTGCCGGAATGTATTAGATTTGAACAGCATCACACACAGTACATATTTTGTGTATACAAACTGTATTTTTGTTCACTCATTGCAGTAGCTCAGCAGTAGTTATGAAGAATGGCCAGAGCATTTTTCAGCACTACGAATGATACATGGGTGTCTGCCTCCCCATTTTCACCAGCATAGTGTTTTATCTTGTTTTTTAAATTAAAAAATTTGAGAATTTCATGTATGGATACATTTCATTTACATAATTTTTACCTCTTCCTCTCCCATCCTCAAGTCCTCTCATGTCACCCTAAGTCCCTCTTGAATTCATAATCTCATCTATAATTATCATTGTTACACACACACACACACACACACACACACACACACACGCATGCACATATCATACCCACAAATTCGAACACTACTAAGTAGATTAGTGTTGTCCACATGTGCATATGTTTAGAGGTTTATTGTCCTATTGATAATGTTATGCACATTCTGATACTTCCTAGATTTTAACTTTTGAAACAGATGTGTTTTGTTGTGACAGATAATTTTGATTGTCAGCTTGACACACCTGAGAAGAGAAAACCTCAACTAAAGAATTGTTTTCATCAGATGGGCCTGTGGTCATGTCTATGGGGGCATTTTTTAAATAATTGGTGATCAATGTAGTGAGAGACCAAATCTTTTGGATTCATACTTTATCTTAGAGAACCTGATTTAAGGTTGAACTCAAGTAACAGCTGGTACCTAGCACCAGTTTCCAGGGGAACCCCCAACAAATCTGCACCTCCAGGTTACAAGCCTGCCCTTGCCTAATAACCAGCAGGAAACCATACAAGGAAAGCAGAAGTTAAGTTTATAGTTTGGCTCCCAGCACAGCCAATTATGTTAAAGGCCATAATGACCCCCACCCCCAATCAGATGTGAACCCGGGTAGACACTCATTTCTTGCTTCTATAAATGCTTGCCTGAACCTAGGCTCAGGGCTCCACCTTCCTGCTGTGTCAGACCCTAGAGACCCTAATGTGATTACATCAGATTCAGCTCCTTGGTGGTCTTTTGGGGTTCATGAATGTTTCATGACACAATAGTAGGAAGGCCCAGTCAACTGTGGGTACTGCCATTCCCAGGCAGATGGGCCTGGGCTCTTAAATAGGTAAGTTGAAATGAGTCAGAGAACAAACCAGTGAGCGATATTCCCCCTTGGTTTTTATTTCAAGCTTCTGCCTTGAGCTCCTGTCCTGGCTTTCTCTGACAATGAACTATAAGATATAAACTGAAATAAACCCTTTCCTCTCCAGTTGCTTCTCCTCATCATGTTTATCACATCAACAGAAACCAAGCCATAACAGTTGCCACATCACTGTCAACTGAGCAAAGAGATTAGTGTTGAAGAGATGTATCAGAGGATATGCATGACAGTGTTCTTTGAACATAATTCTAACATAATTCTAAATATGTGTGTTGGCATGTTTTCTACTATATACAGGCTTTACATAGTAATTATTTAAAAACTCTTCGTAGGAACTTGACTTCTCTGTGTCCTATAACTCAAGTATGTGGACTTCGGCAATAGAATTTTAGTATCAAATTCTGAAGGGAAACCAAGAGCAGTGCCAATATTTTGTAATGTTTAGGGGGAGGTTTATGGGATCCCAGAAGCCAATAACATGAAAAAAGGCACCAAATTCTAGGCACTGGACTTTTTTGTTTGATAGCCTGTGCCACCCCAGCTAGGCATTATCTCCTTATTGTAAGGTAGTAACTCATTTAAACTCTTTTATACATGCACAATACATACACACATACACACATACATACATACATGCTTCTACAGTAAGTATCCATATAATGTTTTAAAAATGTTTAAGAGTTAATTATCCCTTATATTTTTCCCAATATTTTCTCACTTACCCTATCTATCACACACCACTGTCAACCCTACTCAACGTTTTTTGCTCCACTGAAAGCTTCATCACTTCTGGCTAGCATCTATGGTGTTAGAAAGTTCTATTTCAGAGAAAAGCAATCAACAGTCTTACCCAACCTGTGAGTTACAATAACTGTCTTTGCAAGATATATCTGATAGTACCTGATAGTACAATAGTGGCACAAACATCATGGACATAACCAGCCACTTTCTGATTGGATTTAAGGCCTGTTCTATAAGACATAACTCAGGCATGGTATAGTCAACTGGGAAAAATCTAATGAGTTGGTTGGTTGCAGACCTTAGGGTAGAGCCTAATACTATAATTCCGCTCAATGGGTATAGTATTAAACTGTCCCCCAAGTTCTATGTTTATATCTATTGATTAGTGCATTTCTCAACTCTCATCAGAGAAATTTTTTAATAGTAGATATTAATTAAGACAACAACACACCACTGGTAAATATGCTGAGGATAAGAGACTAAAAAGTTTGACTCTAAGTGGAACTCCTATATCATAAAGTATCCTCGTTCCAAGGATCAGGGATCATGGTGGAAGAGGAAGTGGAAAGGTTCCAAAAGGATATTAAACATCCAGAGGGCATGGATGAGTGCACTAAAGTAGTATTTTATAGACATGACAAGGCTATGATACACATGAGTTCTCAATGGTTGGGACTGCATGCATAAGACTGACACAAGAGTAAACCAGACAAAATCACAGCAGAGTTAGGAGAGGTCCATGAAGTCCCACCCCAGCTCAGGAGCCATTGGCAACTGATGGTTTCCGGGAATGGGAGAGTCAGTTTTCTTTAAGCATGATGCCCCTGGATGACAAATGCTCCAATAGATGGCCCCATATCCATGCACATACTGGCAACACCAAGTGATCTCGGTGGATTTTTATAAAAGGATATATGAGGGAGGGGGGATAGTGATGGGATGGAATAGGGAAAAAGCTGAAAGAGAGGGAATTGATGGATTTGATTAAAATTCATTATATGAATATATAAGGTTCTGAAAGAATAAAAATAATCATTAAAGAGGCTACATGAAAAAAGAAATTTTATGCTATTGACATAAATTAATGTTTATATATTGGAACTTATCCAAGTGGAAACATAGTAAAAGTTGTGCATAACTGTCCATGCTGTTGAGCACGCTTAGGTAGCATTTATGCCCATCACATCTAGAACTTTATGCTGCTGAAAGCTGATATCATTGTTCAGAGACTGCATGTTTTTCTTATCTTTTGCTATGAAGCTTTGAGATTCTTTCATTTTGTCGTTTTGGAAAGTCACTGTGGTGGTTTGAATAATGACACCTGTAAGCTCATGTATTTGAATGCTTAGTCACAAGGGAGTAAAATTGCTCGAATGGATTGAAGGATTAGGAGATGTGGTCTTGTTGGAGGAAGTGTGTCACTGGGGGTGGACCTTGAAGCTTCAAAAGGCTCAGCGTCTCTTCCTCTCTCTTCCTGTGGATCAGGACATAGCTCTGAACTACTTCTGCAGAACCACACCTACCTGTCACTATGATCCCTGCTGTCATGCTCCCTGCCGTGAAGATAATGGACTTACCCTCTAAAACTGTAAGCAAGTCCCAGTCAAATCCCTTCTTTTAGAAGAGTTGCCTTGGTCATAGTGTTTCTTCACTGCAATAGAACAATGACTGTGGCAGACACTATGATGAATCCATTTCTTTGGTTTGTTTGTTTTTTTGTTTGTTTGTTTTTGGCACATAGAGAATGTAAACTAGCAAACAAATGAGAACATTCCATGTACTACCATCAATTCCCACAATTTTCTAATGCATACACTTGTGCCCTGGTTTTACTTACTATCTCAATAGGTCCGACAGCTTGATTTCCTGCTTTAGGCAGTTTTTCTTGCAGAGATCTGAAAAATAAGTATGAAGACAGAAAATGTACAATGTGGATAAAATTTGTATAATTTTCCAATTAATGTTTTGCCAAAGTGTGCTGGAGAAATACCACCTTCGGCAGCAAGTTCATACAAATTGCTAAATCTGAAGAGCAGATTTAATGACAGGAAGTACAAACTTTTGAAGTTGCCTGTGGGGTTGGAGATATGGCTCATTGGTTAAGAGCACCGAGTGCTTTTCCAGAGGTCTTGAGTTCAAATCCCAGCAACCACATGGTGGCTCACAACCAGCTCTCTTCTGCTGTGTCTGAGGACAGCAACAGTTGTACTCATATAAATAAAATAAATAAATCTTTAAAAAAAAAGTCGCCTGTGGCTGTCTGCATAGAACTGAATACATACATCTGGAGTGAAAATGGTTAAATTGTGTTAAAATATATATAGCAGATGCCATCTTCATAACCACTGTAAGTGACGAGGTCACCAAATGCATCTTTCACGCCATCCACAGAACTCTTTTCCGACCTGGGCCGGTTCATCCCTCCTTAGGCAACCTGGTGGTTCCTCGCTCCCGGGAGGTCACCATATTGATGCCGAACTTAGTGCGGACACCCGATCGGCATAGCGCACTACAGCCCAGAACTCCTGGACTCAAGCGATCCTCCTGTCTCAGCCTCCCGAGTAGCTGGGTCTACAGGCGTGCGCCACCGCGCCGGGCCACAGAACTCTTCATTACAAAACTTATTCCTTGTGCCTATTGTCCTACTTCCTCAGCCACATTCTGCGTCTTTTCTCTATGAATCTGACAACCGTAGGTGACTCAGCTGAGTGAAATCATACAGAACTTCCCCTTTTGCGGTTGGCATAACGTCTTCAAGGCTCATCTTGGAATTACTCACTTAGCAGGACAGTTTCCTCCATTCTGCAGAGTCCCTCTCTAATATTTAAGGTGGACTACTATTCTCACTGGACTGCCTGTCTTCCTCACATACTAAGTCAGCACATGCTAAGATCTCTTCCATGCTTTGGCAATTGCTACCAATGCATCTATGATCATGAGTGTACACTCTGCTTTCAATCTTTTTGGATATATACCCAGAAATAGTTTCTAATGAATACACCAATTACCTGGTGGGACTGCCCAGATTTTCAGGACAGAGCCAACCTTCATATTCAGGAATCCAGCTTTTCAAAACCATTCGACCTAGCCTTTAGTTCTCATCACTGGCTGATTTCTATTTCCTCCTTTATTTAGTCTCCTCTAAGACAAGCCAGCTTTGTAGCTTCTCAGTCCCACCAGGTATGCAGGTTTTTAAATTATGTTTAAAAGGTTTTATTTGCATGTGTGTGTGTGTGTGTGTGTGTGTGTGTGTGTGTGTGTGTGTGTGTATCTGTATGCGTGTGCCACAGAACATGAATGAAGGGGCAGAGGATAACTCTTGGGAGTTCTTCCCTTCCAAAGTGGGATTCAGGGATTGAACTGAGGGCATCAGTTTTGCTCAGCAAGCAGTTTTACCCATATAACCACCGCACTAGCCCTGTTTTTAATTTTACAAGGAAGGCTGTGCAGTTTCCAGCACTTTCCTACCACAGTGCATGAGGGCTCTGCTGCTTCACACCTGCACCAGCATCTGTTCCTGTGTCCTTAGGACAGCAGCAACCTACCAAGCATGAAGAGTGGAATTAAAACACAAAAAACACAAAAATGGTCTTCTCGGATAAAACGCGGAAGCGCAGCTGTGATCTGTACAGGAACCAAACTCTGTCAAGTGCGTTGCACGGGATACTCTGAATTTTGTCATCCCTTTGAAAATCCCTTAGCTCACATTTCAAGGAAACTGAAATGTAGCATGTGACTTTTGTGCATTGAGTTTATACCAAATACACACAATTCTGAAACACTTAACACATTAAAGACAAGAAGGAAAAGCTGTAACTTGTGTCAAACTTGCCCTTCCATGTCTTTTCTCCAGCTTTGAAATGTGCAATTCTTTTCACCATGATGAAGTCCTTTCTGTGCCCCATCTCCTGCCTCAGGTTAATAGTTAATTTATGTACAGGCTGATGTCTAGGAGGAGGCATAGGTGGAAAAAACCAAACCAAACAAAAACAAACAAGCAAGAAAACAAACAAAAATCACAGTGCTTGGAAACTGTAAACTCCTTTCCTGTGGCCAACCTCAGCTTTTGCCACTTGATAAATTTCATTTGCAGGAGAACATTTCCTTGCCCCTGACCTTTAGAAGGTTTGTGTCACCTTGCAGTAATTGACTCCTTTCTATCAGAAGCAAGAGGGGAGACACAGGCTGGCTCCCAGTCAGAGGCCAGGTTGCCAATGTGCAGGTGCATAGTTTGAGCACAGGGAGGTTGTCTGAATCTTTGCTCATGAGCCTTTTGTGTTCTCTGCTTGGCTGCAAGCTGAGATAAGTTAATGACTGAGTAACTAAGATTATATGGCCCAAAACGTCCAAATTTCTGTTCCTATCATCAACTGAGCAATCTTCACCTCATCAGAATCTTGCCCAGATTTTAAGAACAGAGCCAACCTTCATATTCAGGAATCCGGCCTTTCAAAACCATTCAACCTAGCCTTTAATTCTCACCACTGGCTGATTTCTAGCATCCTCCCTTATTTAGTTTTGTCTCTAAGGCAAGTGAGCTGTGTAACTCCTCAGTCCTACCAGGTAACCAGCAAAACTAGCCACATCCTTACTTCAGTTTTTCCGAGGTGTTCCTTACCTGCTCTGTGGTCTACGGCTGTAGTAGACCCACAAGGTCAATAGTGCCATGACCATTTCAGAGAAGACTAAATTGAACTAAAGTGAACAAAGTGTTCACTAAAGTGAACAGTCCTAGTTTACACCACTAGGGATTAACCTTGATCATAATCCAAAACTTGAATTTCATCTATGAAGTCATTATGATGCTGATAAATGTGAGCTGAAGATATGGTTTATTTGGTTCACAGGTAATGCTTAAATGCACAAACAAAATCTAAAACAGATTTGTCTCCACATCACTCCCTCATGCTGACATCGATTGCATAGAAATCAGAGAAGGAACATTTAGTTTATAAGAAAACAGCTCAACAATATGGGAAAATAGCAGCCACATCAAAAGATTAGAGGCCTTCGCACATTCAGTTGTGGGATGCAACTCTTGACTTTCAAAGTGTTCCCAATATTTATTTTTAAATTTTTAGTAATAGCCACAAGTTCAGCCATGTGAAAAATAGTACAGGAATGTCTCAAATTGGCAAATAAGGCCAGAGCTCATGTCTCTAATCCTTCCTTCCTTCCTTCTTTATTTCTTCCTTTCTTTTAATAGTGGCTCACTATTCAGCCTAGGCTGGCTTTTAGATCCCCCTCTTTTATCCTTCCAAGTATTGTGAAAATAGATGTGTCCCATCCCTCTCAGCATTGGAAAGAAAAGAATTATATCATATATGAAAACATGTAAGAATCTAGAGCATTATACCATGTAGAAAACCACAGAAAGACAAATATTGCATGGTCTAACTTTTATATGAAATAAAAGTTACACCCACAGTCAAGATTGTGATTGTGCATGTTGTAGGCTGAGTAGGGCAGCTGGTGGTTGAATGTTGAATGCTTGAAAATTGTTAAAATGGTAGGAGATCCTTTTCTGGATATTTCCTGTTATAAACCATTTGGGCTAGGGAGTTGCTCTCTAGCTATACAGAATGTGTATCCAAATATAGCCTGTGCTTAATGGCAAATGTGAAAATAGGATTTAAAACTCTTTCTATTTTGTATCTCTACACGAATGCATTCTGAATGTAGAAAACAGTATACTGTACATAGGCACAAAAACATATATTTAGTGAAAATACCTGTACCATGTGGAACCAAGGGTCTATCAATGTGAAGTGAAATTATGCAACCATCTTTCCTTTACTCGATATACTGCCACAAGAAATTCAAAAGAGGTGATATCGGAATTCCTAACTCAACACTTTCTGTAGCAATTACCTATCCTGGAACCAACATGGAAGCAATTGTAATAACAACTGCATTAGTGGTAATAACAATTAAAGTACACCTAATACAAACATTGCTACTTTTGAAAAAGAAAACTGTTTTTCTCTATCTTTATTAAATTGGGTATTTCTTATTTACATTACAATTGTTATTCCCTTTCCTGGTTTCCAGGCCAACATCCCCCAACCCCTCCCCTTCGATATGGGTGTTCCCCTCCCCATTCTCCCCCCATTACTGCCCTCCCCCCAACAATCCCGTTCACTGGGGGCTCAGTCTTGGCAGGACCAAGGGCTTTTCCTTCCACTGGTGCTCTTACTAGGCTATTCATTGCTACCTATGAGGTTGGAGCCCAGGGTCAGTCCATGTATAGTCTTTGGGTAGTGGCTTAGTCCCTGGAAGCTCTGGTTGGTTGGCATTGTTGAAAACTTTTTAAATTATAGCTGTGAAAGGTATAATGAAATCTTAGGAAAAATTGTACAATTTAGGGGAAGCTTACCCATATCTCTGATTACTTTCTTGCAACCCGTTGGCTCTTTCAGAATGTGCCATATTATTTATAGTTTAATTCTCCTAAAATAAAAAATAACAACAATATAGCATGGGCAGGTGAAGTTTTCACTTGGTTGTCATACAACAGAATGCTGCATCTTTAACAATCTGCCACAGAAGGTGCTCAGAATGCACCCTGCCTGCATTCCCTTGCATGCGAAGCTTCTTGTGATCTTCAAAATATGATCTTGTTCATATTTTGTTATTGAATTTGTGACTTCTTTACCTCATTCTTAGCTGAGGATTGGAGTTAACCGAAATTTTAGAATTGGAATAAAACAAGGAAAGTAAAGGGAGAAATGATTGCCCAGATATTAAATTTTACTTCTACTCTAACCCTGATTTGATATTAGCATGGGAAGCCTTGAGGTTACCTGGTGCTTGGGACTCTCTATAAAATGTGGAATATTACTATTCTTTCTATCCAGCATTCTGAGGGGGTAGTTTTCTGTTTTGCCAAGTACAGAGTTAGATAACCCACCATAAGTAGATTTGTAGTATTAGAGCTTAGAGTATTTTGGAGACCTATTTGTCATTAGAGCTGCATTAAGCACAATCCTTCCTTTAGGTTATGCTTGTCCTAAGCCCATCATTGGGTGCACAAGCTATTATTTCCGTACTGGTAAAATATGCCCATGGCCAGTCTCATTTGTTAAAGCATACAGCGTATCGCCCTGTACTGAGTTGATACTAAAGATATTGGTATAACTTGTAGAGTGGGATTACTAATTAATTAATTGAATAGTACCAAAGCATATGGAGTGATAATAGGCTTTCAGGTAATGATGTCCCTGATGAATTATTGTGTCCCAAATGGGTCAGAAAGGAATGCAGCACCAAGAAAGAAAACAATGCAGTCATTCACCATAGTGAGTATAATAGATATTGACACGTTCCATAGCAATTTTGTAACACCTCTAATTTCATACATACATAAGAAAAGAAAAGTGTTAAAATAAGAAAGTCATGAAATAGTTGGTAAGTATCATTAACATATTATAAAACTAATGATTATATAATAAAATTATATGAAACCCCACATTCATAACATGAAGGTGCATTAAATCTCACCTCAGTAAGAACATGATCTGTTGTCCATGTACGCAAGACTCATGTGTGGCTTTTCTCCTCAACAAATAACTTTCCTCTAATGCTGGTGCTTAGCCAACCTTGCGTTCTGCTCAGACAGCTGTACTATCTGATATAATCATCGATGAAGTCCCATGTATAAAGCACATGGTGTTCTTCATATGATGTTGCCGTTGGAAATGAGAGCAAAAGCGAATCCACTGAGTAGAATAAATTACTCTTTGAAAACAGTCTGCAATGAGTGCACACATAGTTTCTGCTGTTTAGTTCCAGCCTTTTATAATAGCTGAATAAAACAAAAATTTTTAGTACATCAGCAGCACACTGATATGCAACAGCCTGTGTGAGGCTCTGATTATACTGCTCTATACTGCTCCCTAGGATGTTCTCTGTGTTTGCTGTTTGGTAATATCTGTATTATGGTCAACATTTGGCTCACCTTACAAATATATTACCTCGGTATATTATATGTCTTACAAATTCCTTTACAAATTACACTCAAAACACTGAGTTTATATATGAGCCAATTATTAGTTAGAAGAATCTAAAAGATAATCCATTTCCTAAGGAACTTACATTACCTTCCCCACCATACTGAAGTCTTATAACTCATTGTCTCCAAACCAGCAACTAAGTGTTATGTGAGACATTAATAGAAATGCAGAATTTTAAAGTCACTTGATTGTGTCAAAATATAGGTAATATAACAATAATAATATCACATTTTAAAAGGGTAGAGTTAAGGTCAGTGACATTAGGCTCCTATGTAGTGTTGACAACCAGCATAACTAGTCATCTGCAAACAAGGTTCATTCCCCCAAAGTGAGTTGTGTTTACGTTAAATAATAACTCTTTCACTGTCCAATTTTAATAAATTCTAGTACACACTCTGAACCTTTGACTTTTTCTTTAAGTCTATGACTGATTCCTCTTGTGTTTGGGTTTTTTCACTTAGCATGTTTCAAGATTCAAATGTTTATCAGAATCGAATTCCTTTTGTGACTGAAATATTACTCTGTGTGCATATTCCACCTCTGGGAGTTTTATAAATAAAACCACTGTGGACATTTTCACCCAAGTTTCTGTTTGAGTGATCTTTCACTTTTTAAAAATAACTATACATGCATTTCTTTAAAAAAAGGATTTATTTATTTGTTTTATGTAAGTACACTGTACACTGTCATTGTCTTAAGACATACCAGAAGAGGGCATCGGATTCCATTACAGATGATTGTGAGCCTTGGTTGCTGAGAATTGAACTCAGGACCTCTGGGAGAGCAGTCAGTGCTCTTGACCACTGAGCCAGCTCTCCAGCTGATCTTTCCCTTTGTGTCATGAATCTGGAAGCATGGTTTATAACCTTGAAGGAATCACTGGGACTCTGGTCACTTCATCCTTGACCTTTCCCTGTTCTTCCTCCTTCATCCTCCCTCCCCTTTCCCCATTCCTGCCATCAACCCCCTTGCTGCCTCCTCTCTCTCCTTTCTCAAAATTCAGGGGAAAACAGGTCTGAAATCAAAATAGTCAACTGATCAAAGGCTGCATAATAACTGGACCACATTCTGTGCTTCCGTTTTTGAAGACTTGCTATTCTTGTTCTTGTGGAGATTGCATCACTTTTTATGTGCAGAAGCAACACACAGGTGTTCCCATTTCTTTATATCCTCATCAAAACCTGTTGTGCTTTGTTACTAGTAAAGGTAGTCCTAAAAGGTGTGAAGTGGTGTCTCACAGTGATTCTGAGGAACTGTTAGACACTTACTAGATATTGCATGACTTTTTTGGAGAAATACCTTTACTCTAAGTTCATTGACTTGTCTTTAAACTTACAAAATGGTGTTGAACTTTACTAAGTACTATATTAACTAATATATTTATTTGTTTCTTGATTAATTCTGTATCACATTGATTGATTTTTGTGTTGAAGTATGTTTATAATCTAGGCATGAATATCACTGACAGTATTTAATCACTTTCACATGTTGATTACATCTTGCTATTATTTGGAGACATTTTTTGCATAAATACTGCATTAGCTTTCAATAGATATGACATAAGTGATTTCTAAGAACAGAAGATATATACTATTTTAAATTTCAGAAGCTGCAGCCTTTGATCAGTTGACTATTTTGATTTCAGACCTGTTTTCCCCTGAATTTTGAGAAAGGAGAGAGAGGAGGCAGCAAGGGGGTTGATGGCAGGAATGGGGAAAGGGGAGGGAGGATGAAGGAGGAAGAACAGGAAAAGGTCAAGGATGAAGTGACCAGAGTCCCAGTGATTCCTTCAAGGTTATAAACCATTTGACCTAATTTACTTCCACTAACATCTGACTCTTAATGGTCCTTTACCCATACCTTGGTGGTCAGCAGGTGTTTGACACATGGCTTCTGGGGAACCTCAGATCCAAACTACAGCAAGTATTCATAAGGAACATGGACTTGTTTTGGGTTTTTTTTTTTGTGTTATTACTGGTTTTGACATTAGAGGATACCTGTCTTATGGAACACATTAGGAAGTATAATAGCTTCAATTTTTAGAAGAATTAAGAGAGAATTGCTGTTATTTTGTAAGTGATTGGTGGGATTTACCAGCAATGCCACCTGGTTCAACAGGTTTAACAGGGAGGTTTATAGCAAGCCCAGTCTGGTCTACAATGTTCTAGGCCAGCTTGGACTGCAGTGTGACCCTATTTCAACTCCTACCTAAGACAACTAATAACCTAACCCAACTTCCTTTCACACACACACACACACACACACACACACACACACACACACACACACCCTTTTCTTTTCTTTTTCTAGAGAACCCTACTAACACATCTGGTAGGAGAGGGCATTACATGATGAATAGTATAAACGGTAACTAATCTAGCATATGAGAACTCTGAGAAAGAACAGCATGACCCCAAATGCTTTCTTTCGCTTGTGGATAAGAATGATCTGAGGTAACTGTGGGGAAGGTGACTAATATTTCACCAAGAAAAGATGCCTGGAGGAAGAGCAGGAGCAGTTTCAGGAATGCAAGGTGAACTGTTGGTCAGTAAAGCGATGAGTTCAGTTGTTAAATAGATAAGGTTGTTCTAGGCATTGAACCAAATCTTTACGGCAACTATTATAATTTTCTGAGAACAAGAGAGAACCAGCCTTCTGTCACAGAATTAATCTGATGCTATGGTAGCCTGGGACTTGGACAAAACAGAGATAGGTAGACTCAGTCTGATTGAGTTTGCAGTGGCAAGACATCTTTTAAACAAGACAGGTAAAGGGAAAATTGACAAGACAAGGAAAGAGTAAAAGATAAAAATTCAATAATCAAAACATATGAACTGTTGTAAAAAGTGACTGTGAGAGTCTGGAGAGAGATAGCTTGTGGTCACGGAAGGTGACATTTAGCATTGTCTTAGTATGAACATCACACGGAACTATTTGTCTTAAAGATTGAGATGTAACCATCAGAAGGTGTGAGATATAACCCCCAACAGTCATGTGTCTTCTATAAAGACACAGGGAAGAGGTAACACAGCTAAGTGTGTCACTCCTAGGGGCATCTACTTGTGCAACATATTTTCTGTAATCCTGGAGGCAATTTCTTCCTCCTCCAGTATCACAGCCATTGGATGTATGCACCTGTTAACCATGTGCAATGAATGCTGTGAAGGAGCAAGGGTCTAGTTTTACTTAATACACGATGCATGCATTTAAAGGGCACACTGCAATGCATATAGAATAGATATATTGATACTCATGATAAAACCAGGGCAATTAGCATTTCTTTGTGTTGGGAACCCTCTGACTTGTAATTGTTTCAAGATGTATAATAACTTGTAAGTTACATCCAACTATCTCTGAGTCTGGACTCCTAGAACTTAGTCTTCCTTTCCGTATTTGTGTTTGTCACTTATCCTCTCTTCCCCACCCCTGTTGGGGCTTCTCTAGCATCTAATGACCATTAGTCTGTTCTATTTGTGGGGCATTGAATTTTTAAATTTCCATCTGAGTCAGACTCTTCAGTTTTTTGTCTTTGAATTCCTCACTTCACAAACCTAAATGAGTTTATTTACAATTTCCAGCTTTATTGTAATATAATTGACAAATACAATTATATAACTTAGCAAGGTGGTTAGATGAACATGTACATTGTGAAGCACCTGCAATAACCCATCTGTCACTTGTGTGTGTGTGTGTGTGTGTGTGTGTGTGTGTGTATGTGTGTGTGTGTGTGTATGTATTCATGGTGCCATAATAACAATTGGAAACAGTAGAATCATCAGACCCTCAGGTGTGATTTCTGGATCATATGATTTCTTCTTATACTTTTTTTTCTTAGTTGCTTTGTAAATTATTGCATGAGAAATGTAAAGGGCCAACAAGATGACTCTGCAGCAAAAGAGCTTCCTGACAATGTGAATTTGATCTTTAGATCCCACAGTGGAAGGAAAGAACCAACTTCCGAAAGTGACTTCCATGCTTTTACCATGGTATGCGAGTTACACACACACACACACACACACACACACACACACACACACACACACACACCTCACACATGTAGTTTAAGGGTACAGTGTCTTTTTATTGTTGTTCTCGAGACATAGTTTTTTTTTTTTTTGTTCTTTTTTTTTTATTATTATTAACTTGAGTATTTCTTATGTACATTTTGAGTGTTATTCCCTTTCGGTTTCGGGCAAACATCCTTCCTCCCCCTTCCGTATGGGTGTTCCCTCCCCACCTCCCCCATTGCCGCCTCCCCGACAGTCTAGTTCACTGGGGGTTCAGTCTTAGCAGGACCCAGGGCTTCCCCTTCCACTGGTGCTCTTACTAGGATATTCATTGCTACCTATGAGGTCAGAGTCCAGGGTCAGTCCATGTATAGTCTTTAGGTAGTGGCTTAGTCCCTGGAAGCTCTGGTTGCTTGGCATTGTTGTACATATGGGGTCTCGAGCCCCTTCAAGCTCTTCCAGTTCTTTCTCTGATTCCTTCAACGGGGGTCCGTTCTCAGTTCAGTGGTTTGCTGCTGGCATTCGCCTCTGTATTTGCTGTATTCTGGCTGTGTGTCTCAGGATGGATCTACATCCGGCTCCTGTGGTCTGCACTTCTTTGCTTCATCCATCTTGTCTAATTGGGTGGCTGTATATGTATGGGCCACATGTGGGGCAGGCTCTGAATGGGTGTTCCTTCAGTCTCTGTTTTAATCTTTTTCTCTCTCTTCCCTGCCAAGGGTATTCTTGTTCCCCTTTTAAAGAAGGAGTGAAGCATTCACATTTTGATCATCCGTCTTGAGTTTCATTTGTTCTAGGCATCTAGGGTAATTCAAGCATTTGGGCTAATAGCCACTTATCAGTGAGTGCATACCATGTATGTCTTTCTGTGATTGGGTTAGCTCACTCAGGATGATATTTTCCAGTTCAACCATTTGCCTCTTAATTTCATAAAGTCGTTGTTTTGATAGCTGAGTAATATTCCATTGTGTAGATGTACCACATTTTCTGTATCCATTCCTCGAGACATAGTTTCTTTATGTAGTTCAGTCTAGCTTTGATTTCACGATTTCACAAGTCTTCCTGTTTCAGTCACCCAAGTGCTAGGATTGCAGATGTGTGTCATCATGCCTGGCTCCATGGGATGTTTTGATACATGTGTCTACTATGTAGTGTTTAAATCAGGGTAAATATGTTTATCTTCTCAAAAATGTATTTCCTTCTGATGAAAATATTCAGTTTCCTTTGCTCCATCCTTATAAGATACAAAGCAAATTATCATTACCTATAGTTACTTACCATGCAACAGAAAACAAGAATTTCTTACCTCGTACCTAATTAACTTTGTACCCATTGTCCACCCTCTCTGTGTCTTCCTCACTCTTCCTCAGCCTTGCTAATCATTTCTATTCCTGTGAGTTTGAGTTTTCATATTCCATGTATAAATAGTGTTAAGTTTTATCTTTCTTTGCCTGGCTTATTCTACTCAGCACAATGTTTCTCAGGTTCGTTCATTTCACTAGAAAACGACGAGCTCCTTTCTTTTGAAATAATTAGTCATGCACAAATGCACTAAGACTAATGTGCCTCATTTTTATTCACCCGTCTATTGACATTGGTTGACCGTGTCCTGACTGTTGTGAATAACACAGCAGTGAACGTGGAACTGTGTATTTTATCTCACTTGTTTCTAGTCCTTAAGATACATATTCCCAGAGGGGAGATTTCTGTATCAGATGGAGGTTATCCTTTTAGCATTTTGAAAGAATTTCCATATTATTTCCAGTATTGCCACCCTAATTTATATTTCCATTAGCAGTGCTTAAAGTTCCCTTTCTCCACTCTCTTATTATCCACATCGTACAGTAACCCAACTGGTTTTTTTTTAGTTGGTAGAGATTCAGGATCATTAAAACTAATTTTAAGTATACATTTACAGGTCATTGACTGGTGACAATGGGCACATCTGAGGGAATTTTCTGTAAAGTGGCTTCAAGCTGTCACTTTTCAGAGGCTAGGGCTCCCTTGAGTGGTCAGTGGTATGAGTTCTGTAGGTTCACTAGTGTAGTCAAATGGATAACAAACACAGACTTTTTACAGTTTATACAATATTTGAATACACACAATTGTTGATTCAAATTCTTTTTTTTTTTTTTGTAGGAGCGATCGTTTTGCGGGGAGGGTTCATCAATCATTCTTGGCTGCCATCTTCCTCATGGCTGCCAGCACGTTGCTCAGCTCCTCCAAATTTCTCTTGGCATGGATGTGCATGCCCACCTCTTCTTGATGAACTTGAGTGCGTGCTTGTCCTTGGACACTTTGAGCAACTCCATGGCATGCTGCTCGAAGGGCACGAAACTGTACACCTCCCAGATCATGTCCCGCAAGAACTTGGTGTGCTTGGTGAGGTGCCCGTGGTGCAGGCTGTGTCTCACCTTGTGGCCCTTGTTGAGGTCCATGGCCAAGGCTGCTGCTCTCCGATGGCGGCCAGGACAGGAAAGCGTTGATTCAAATTCTTATTAACTTAAGCAAATTCCCTTATATGGCAATTAAATAGTTTATCTTTCAAGTGAAATTTAAGATTCAAGGATTCAAACAGTCAGCGTGTGCGCTGTCAGCAGTCAGTGGTGCTCCGCCATCACCAATATTCTTGGAAAAGGATCTGCATCAACACTCCTAACCTCCTCCTCCTAGCTCTACCCTTCTCAGCCTAACAGTTTCCTGATCAACATACCCAGTCTCCTCTTTCTGCTCTTCTCCCCTGAGCCTGGAGGCTGAGCCATCCTTCCATTTAATGATCCCTTACTTCTACGTGTTCTCTGAAAAGGAGACTCTAAGGTCCTCGCAGAGGTCACTCACTGAGAATTGCGAGTGTGGCTCATCAGATTTCTCTGGAAAGGAAGAGCTCCCAGGAGAAGGCATTTGTTTCTCAGGAAGATGAGTCAGGCAAGTAAACAGGAACCAGGAGTTTCAGGAGTTATTATTCAGTCTGGTGAAGACCACTGTGAATGGTTGGCCTAGAACATGACTGGATTAATAGGTGATAGGACTCAACGCATGGGTAGGCAGAATTCAGATGAGCTGTGTTATAGGGTGCCTATTGCTCAATGTTGGGAGCCTGAGATAGAATATTCCTGGTCATTTGGGATGACTGTTTTGGTCAAAGACTACTGGTAGTGTAAGACATCTCTACAGTCTAGAGAGCCTTCAAATTGTAGGGTTCTTGGCCCGTGTCTGCTTTGCTACTGGGCAGGGTTGCCTGGGGAGGTGGAATACTGGGAGTTTGACTGTACTTACGACTTATTGCATGCCTCCACTGCAGTGGGTGCTGGGCCATAGGGAAGCGCCAAGGCGAGGCAAGGCGAGGGACTGCTCCATGGGTGTGAAAGCACAGCCTTAGACAGTAGAAAGTCCGAGCTGGTTCAGGGGTTCCTGGGCTTGTGACAAGGCTGGAGCTGTGGGCTTTTCAGACTCTTGAACATCCAAGTATCACAGAGAGCTGCCTAAGAGTAGAGAATGGAGGGGTGGTGGCTCTGCCTGCAGACAGCATCTAGCCAGGGGAGAAGGGGAGCTCCAGCTTGTCCTGTCTGGGATGATTGTCCTTAGCTTGGTGGAGGCAGGCTTGGTGGAGATTGTGGCTGAGAGCGCAGGGAAGCCTTCTACGGAAGATTAGGTTGCAGCTCTGTAGGTGAGGGCCTTCTTCATGCCTCCCCACGGTGGACCTTGGTGAAAAGAGACTCCATGGTTCTACACAGTTTATTGTCATGGCCAAACAATTTATTGTCATGGTCAAAAGTGGATGTGTAAAACCATAACCCACTTCTCAGGGTGGGCCTGAGATTAAATACCTTTTGCAGGGAGGAATATCTGGGAAGGGAAGCTTATTGGCTAAGCCTCCAGGGTTCTAGGTACCTCATTAGCACGGAGAACTCTGTTTTGAGCATACATGACCATAGGACACATTTCTTTTATGTGAGAAGCATGGCACGTGTTCCAAGTCAGGAGTCTGGCAGGGAGCTGGGAGTCACCTGTCTCAGGTGTGTGCCCATCAAGTCTCCGGGTCTTGACCTGCTCTACCTTACCAAACTTCCTGGCATGGTTTTACATTCTACATCAAACTATGCCTTCTAATGTTTCCCTCAGGGATTTTGAGTAAGCTCAGTTTCTGTTTCTTTGGGTCATTCTGTCAACACCTTGTGGGGAAGCTAGAAATGTGTCTTATCTAATGCCTAGAAGCTGCATTTAGGGATTTTATATTTGTAGATAGCACAATATACAGGTAGAATATTTTTCTTTCACCGGGTACTGAGCTGGTAATTGAAGGTTGAACACTTCAACCACACTAAGTGTTCTGGAGGCAGCATTGATAACTTGATGAGAATGACCCTTTTGACATTGATATATTGGGCTTTCAACAGCCAGGATTTGGTCATAGTACTCTCATAGGTGACTTGAAGACACCAATGTCAACCATATTCTGAATTTCATATGGCCATGGAGATGAGGAGTGGGATCAGGGATCTGAATATGAGGTATTGCAGGGGACGTGGACCTGATTTCCCAATGGGTAGAAGACTAGTTTGAGTACACTCTAGAACAATCTTTTTGTTTATGTAAATGAACAGTGACTAGCCCGGATGATCCAGATAATCAGAGTTTCGGCCACGTTCTTGTGGCTCTACTGTTCTGTTTTTGGGTGTTAGGAAAAGTCTTGCACTGTTCTTATTTCCCTTATCTCTATTCTGTCTGTCTTACTACTTGTCTTTTATCTATGTCACTACCTGATTTATGAAGTCTGAGTTGGGGAGACTCCGGATCTTCTGTGAGTCTGGAGTTTCCTTCTTTGTCTCAGAAAATGTTCTATGCCAGTACTTGCTTGGATAATTCTTTCTTTCAGTGCAGTCAAAGGCCCCAGTCTCTGCATTTCACTCTGGAGATCTCTTCTGCTGGGGAAGCCATCTGCCCAGTTAGTGCCCTAGCCCTTTCGGTACACAGTGAGCTTTAGCAGGTTAGTGGTATAATGATCTGTCCCCTGCCTCCTATTTCAGGTTGAGCCTTCTTCAGTCCTTGATTTGGAAGTTCCCAAATTCATACTGTCTTTCACCATGTTCTCTAAGATGTGGTTGCTGGACACACAGCACAAGGAAGGATGTTGCTTTCAGGCCTTTGGTGGAAAGAGAAATCTAGAGCAATTGATTTTGAAGGTTAACATATCCCTTTGTTCTTTACATTATTCTATTTTAAACTGATCAATTCGATCTGGGATTATTTTGTCTAGAATCTTAGCATCTGTATGAATGAAGGATATTTTTTTATACTTTTCCTTATTTATTTTTTTTTGTGAAAGTATGCCAGACTTATAAAAAGAAATTGGCATTCCCTGTTTTCCAGAATAAGTGTTTAAAAACTTCCTTAGAAAGTTTATAGAAAAGCAGTGTTATTTATTTTTAAAATATTTGAATAACCACCTGCTAAGCAAGATGTTCCTACTGGTGCAAGAGTGGTATCACTATTTTGGGGATAACAAATTACTTTATTGCTTGGATTTGAGATCCACTCCATAGGAGAAGACTCATGTCTGGTCCTGCAAACTTAGTTAAAAACAGCAACAACAACAACAACAACAACAACAACAACAACAACAACACAACAAAACAGTGGTCCTTAGCACAACCAGACACAATGTTCTTGGCAAACCTGCCTTCTAAATCTTTATGTTTATGTCTATAGGTTAGAGCTGCTGGAGCTTTTGTCATAGAGGTGTGTCTTTCTGTAGTGAATGGCAGTTATTGTAGAGGCTCTTAGCTGACCAAACTTCTGACAATACTGATTGTTGAATGCTCAGCTGTAAATAAGACATTGATATTATTAAGGCTAGAGGAACATCCTGGAAGATAGGCTGAAAAAAAGGTAAGATCTAGAGAAAGGGGCAGAGTGCTATAGAATGCTTTCTCCTGGGCACGGCCTGGCCATGGCCTTTTTGATTTCATGGCAGTTGTAGGCCGTACAAGCCTAGGTAGACTGTAGACTTGTATAAGATTGGACCTGTCAGCATTTTATCATCAGGGAATTTGCTGCTGTGGAGGAGGGTCTTATGAAGTCTATACATCCCTGAGGATCTATAGGTTGTTGGTGCAGGAAGAGACATTTTCTTCATTGATGTAGCCACTGGCAAGTTGCTCCTGAAAATAATTTCTCACTCATACACTCATGAACAAACCCACTGAAATTCACTAGGTCACAGTAAACACATAATAAATAAATAAAGACATGAAAATAGAATGGAGCTCTTTGAGAAGTGGAAGGGTTTTCATGGGGTAGATGAGAGAGAGTAATGGGGCAAACATGATCAAAGTACATGCTATATACCTATGAAAATGTCACAATAAGACCCATTACTATATATTCTTAATTATGCCAGTAAAAATCTTTAAAAATGTTTCTCCAAATGTTTTTGTTTAGCTGCTGAGTCACTAAATGTTATTCTCTTTCTTTTTATCTTAAGCTGATAAATATTTGTAGGTGTTTTTGAGGTGTAATGTGATGTTTTGATACACAAATTATTTAATTATAATCAACACAGGTAATTAGCGTATCTGTCTCCTAAAACTTTGATCATTTCTTTAAGTATACTCTTAAATATCTTTTACCTATTTGGAGATAACAAAATGAATTACTGTTAATTATATTCACTTTGCTATGTCATAGAACCTCAGGACTTACTCTTCCTATCAAATAATCTTATACCCACTGGATAATCTACTATCTCCACTGCTCCGGTTTTTAGTAGCTGATGTTCTATTTCAACTTCTATGCAATATTATATCCCACATATGAGTGAGATCATGTTGTTGGCGTCTTCCTTTCTGTCTTTAACTTATTTCACATAATGTATTTTTCAGGTTCACTTAACATAATTTTCTATGTTGTAATTGACAATTTTATATTTTTATGTCTAAATAGTATTCTATGGCATGTATACCACATCTTCATCTGTTTGTACATTAAGAGATAATTAGGTTGAGTTCCATAATGCAGCTTTTATGAGTGATGCTGCAGGAGACCTGTGGGTCTGAGTATGTGGCTCTCATTTCTCCTGGATAAATACCTTGAAGGACAACTAACCTATGTTCTGAGGTAGTACCACTTTAATTTTAGTTAAAACAGTGGTCTATCTGTCTATCTATCTATCTGTCTATCTATCTATCTATCTATCTATCTATCTATCTATCTATCTATCTCTCATCACCATCTATCATTTATCTATCTACCTACCTATCTATCATCTATCTACCTATTATCTATCTGTTATCTATCACGGTAATAGCAAAAGCTAAAATATTTGCTGGTAAATATCAGTAATTCTGAAGACAAAGCAACCATTAAACAATTTAAAATAGTTAAAATATATTTGACCTGGTCTTAATATAAATACTGCTACTTTAAGAAAATTTTAAAAACATTTGTAGTTTGATTAAACTTAAAAAATGTGCTTGAATTTTATAGAATTATTGGTTTATAATATCAAATAATCTTATTAATGTAAAACATTTTATTTTTTATTTTTAAACTATATTTGAATCATGAGTTCATTCAAGAAAAAGTCTCTTTTGGATTCTTCCTTTTAAGTATTTATGAGAAGGAATTAAAAGCAGAATATCAGTTTCTTATAATTCAGAGGATGAAAAGCTGCCAAATTATGTACATTTTCAGACACAAATAACATCAAAACTGTGAAGAAGAGGAATAAGCATCAGAGAAAAACATTATCTTCTACAACCTCAGGAAGATGTTTATCTAGTAAGACAAGGATCCTAGGTAGGACCTGGAAGGCCTTTTAGCAGGGAGCAATGGTTAGAAAATATCATTATTTATTCTGTTAAGAGTTTTAATTTGCACTGCCATTTCCAAAAAACTGTAAAGCTGTCTGTCCTACTAGATGTCCATTTTATGATTTCATGTTCCTAGGATTCGTTTTGACCACAATGACCTTTAAACATTGTACAGATGCAGGCAGGTTCATGCATGGGTTGCTTTAAAAAGATTTTTTTTTTTTTGTGAGAAAACCGCTTTAACAACTCCATAGATTTGCAGTCTCATGGCCTGCAGAATCAGTTCTGTTCTCAGCAGGCTCCGCTTACGACATTTCTCCTGAAGCCTAACCCTTGTCTCTAAAGTCCATGGGAATAGAATGGTTAGTTTACTTTGGTTTGAGCCTAAATGAACTCTTTAAAGAATCTCTTTAAAGAAACCCATTAAGAATCCTCCCACCCTGAAAGTGTTCTGCCAAGACTAACTGAAAGCCGCAAAAGATTTAGGGTTGGTTCTAAATTGGAACCTGTGTGGGCCTTAAATTCAACAAAAATCCATCTTTATCAGAGGCTCAGAATATTAAACATAGGAACACAAAGTCATTTTCTAGACCCAAGAGAATATGGGACAAAACCATGAAATTCTACAAGGGAATTCCTCAAATGGAAGATTTTTCTCTTTGCCTTTTTCCCTTTTAAGTGAAATGAAAGAACCACAGAAATTTCTCTAGAGAAGGGTTGGGTCTTAGGGAAGAAATCCAACACCTCCATTGAGTTCTTTGTGATCTGGGCCCAGCCTCTGCTTGCCTTCTGTTTCCTTAAGTGAGTGTAGTATTGACTACCCCTGTATCTGCTTATATTAGGGGTAAAAACATTGCTTTATTTTGTTCTCAAAGTCTGCAATGGTAGAAATAGCTTCCATGATAAGCACTTATTCTCTGAAGTACGAGAATAATTATATAGAATTTCAATAAACATTCAATATGATGATACAAGTAATATCATTAATCACTGAGTTACTAGACTGTTTTTTATGAGTCTATTGATGTTTAGAAGATGTGTTATTGTCTAGATAATGCAGCTATGCAAGTGGAATAGCTAAGTTGCCTACTTCAAAATCTATGTTCTGAACTGCGTTCTGCTGTCTTTCTATACATTCGAGATTCACCATTACTGTCACAGTTTAAAGGTGCTTATGTGGACATGCCTTGCTTATCTCAGAGGGAGGAGAATCCCCCCACATTCTCCCAGCTCAGGTTTATTTGTTGACTCTGTGAGTAGATGTCCATGCTGAGGCTGAACCCCAGGTCAAGTTGGATTGATATTCTGTGTCATTTACTACAAAGGTATACCATCTGTAAAGGGGTAGTGGAGTTCTGTATGAAAGAGTTCTGGAAACCAGGCAGCAATGTAAAAATTGCCCCAAATCACTGGGCTTCTCTGCTTAGTGATTTGGTGCTAAGTAGATTTAGACAATTGCTCTTAGCTTCTTACCAAAATTCCATAAAAATGGTACTATAGCTTCATCTTAAAGATGAGGAGGATTCCAATGCTTACTTTGTTATTTGTCATTGTCTAACCTGAGTTTTATTCAATTGTGTCTGAGTCTGAAAAGAGAGGTCTTAAATTAGATAGATACGGGCCTGTGTGTGTGTGTGTGTGTGTGTGTGTGTATGCGCGCACTCGCGTGCGCACTTTCATGTACATAGGACTATACATGATTGTATACATAGCCATTCACAGGTTAATATGAAGTTAATTTAAATAAGTCAATGTTTAGGATCCAGCTTGGGCTACATGTAATTACAAAGGAAAAGAAAAGGCACACAACTAATTTCCTTGGGACAAGGAAATCACAGTCAGTTATGAGAGGGATCACATGTGCTAGTAGCATTTTCTACAATGTTAAGCTTGAACCACTGGATAGAAATGAACAGAAGAAGTGATGTTCCATTTGAGTTTATAAAGGTCCCTGAAATAATTTCTAATCGAAGGAGGGAAAATCATTTTCCTTTAGATAAGTTGTAATATTTAGACTTTTAGAGATTTTGTAGTTTATTTCAAAGTACTTTCAAAGAATTATCTTATCATTATGCTCTGAAAAATGTTTTTAATTCTTCTGGACCCTATAAAATTGTTAATAACACTTGAATAATAATATGTGAACTAGTAAAATATTTTTAAAGCTAAATAGTTATAGATGGGTTGCTTTAAGATGAACTCAGAAGTGGTCCAGATAGCTCCGTCAGTAGAGTGTCAAACTTTTCCAGATGATCTAGGTGTAGTTGGATACACAGACCTGGAAGGAACTGTCGTGAAGGAAGATGTTTAACCTAATAGGTTTACCAAGTGGGGTCTTAGCACTTGGCTTAGTCAGGACAGGGCGAATATAGGAAAACCAGGCAATCCCCTTTATCGCTGTTTCATTAGAAGGGTTAGGTAATCCTGCTCACAGTTGGCCCTTCTGAATAACCCTGATAAGAGGTCTAGGAGATACCTCTAGTTGTCTGGTACTTGGCCCTATGGTGATTAGGCCTAGAGATAGTGTGAGAACCTGGGAACGAAGCAAGACAAGGTTCTGACTCTGAGCCTGTGTTCAGGGGTGTGTGGTTGCTGTCTGTCTTAAGTAAGAACAAGAGCAATCCTCTTAAAGTCAGTAAATTTTCTGTATCTCAAGGCATCGGAAAACAGAACACTACAACAGGACTACTACAGGGGAAGATTTTTGTGCTATTGCTACAAAACAGGATAGCTGTTTGAATTCACATGTAAGGCATTTGTGCTGTGTGTGAGGGTTTCTTAAACACTAGGTCTCTTCTGCTGCAGTGTGTTAATGTTCTGTCAGGGATTCTGGCTAATAGCTTTATGTTCTTAATATACTATGCTTTACAATGACATTTTAAATTTAGAGAAACAAACCATAGCAACATTTATCATCTAGGTCTGTCTAGTTTCTAGTCCTACATATGGCCCGAAAGAAATGAATAGATTTTCTTTCTCACAATGCTAGTGAGTGAGGGGTCATGGAAACCAGAGACCTTTCAACCTGAATAGTTCTAACTTGAGAATTGTACTGTAGATTTGGGGTAGGGAGTTGGTAAATATTTCTCTGGGTTCTTAATAGATAGGAGGCTTTGGAATGTAGATCTACTAAAGGAGGCAGAGTGGTGTTAGGTAGAAGGAGTTAAAGTGTAGAAAGATGGGTGGAGGCATTGAAGGAGGAGTTATCCCGTTTTCCAAATGGTTTCGTACAATCTTCCTAAAATACCTGTGATAGATTTTGTGCTTTTCTGTTTTCAAGAACCACAAAATTTTTCTTAGGGTACTGAAGGGCCTCAGTAGGAAGGGTTGCAATGGTATGGAAGGAAATGCTTTTGTTTAACCAAGATCATCTACTTGCCTTACCCTTCAACCTCTGAATGTTTTAAACAATAGCGTTGTGTATTCTGAAGACAGGGTGTGGTTAGAACCATTGAGCTGTACATCATTGAGTTCAGCATGAATGTTCATAAAATGAAATAAGACCTCTGGTAAAGTCAGACATAGAAACATGTATAGCACTGTTGAGAAAAAGCATTCCTGGGTACCTGGGGCACTTCAGAGCCTCTCTTCAGAACGTCAGGTTCTCTTGAGTGAACGAAAAGCAGACTTTTGAAAGATGCACTGGGATCCTGAAAGTTAGTTAGAAATCCCTAAATCCCCTGCTTTGGCTGTTAATAAATACTTACTGGCCACTTAGTTTGTTATTTACTGATGATATAGTCTTGAGAAAATTCTGGGTTTAATTTGATAATAACCATGTTATATTAGCTATTAAAATGGTAAAATCATATAACTCATCTCAGTATTAGCAAAGAGCCAAAAATGATTTCAAACATATGGCGTGGATAGATGTTCTCCCATGGGAGGTATTCTGGGGGCTTGGCAGTGACAATGGGGAAAATGATAATGTCTGGTGTTAGCTCTTCAGGGAGATTTGCTTTCCTTCAGAATGATACCGACCTCTCCACTGTGAGAATTTGTGTGTTCATGGCCTGATAGAGATCCCTGTATTGTGCAAAGACAGGATTATTTTGGTAGGTTTGTCTTGTTTTGTTTTCTTTGCTATGAAATGGTCTGTTTAGCAAATGATTAAAAACAACTTAGTTTAAGAAGGTTCATTTCTAAGATGTGTGGCATTAGGTCATTATTCTAATTTAACATTAGGCAAGGATACTATAGACTCTACCGGAAGCTAAAGCCAGATTGAGAAATGGGGTGGGTAAAAAGGACTAGATTTAAAATCTGTTTTGGGAGTGTGTTTTTGGGAGACATGATGGCAAAAGATGTGACCACAGATGGGGTGAGCCCATGTCATGTGATTTGTATCAGTGACAACTTTTCACAGCAATCTTTTTTTTAAGTTGAAAATAGGTTTATTTTCATATGATATATTTGGATTATGTTTTTCTCTCCTCTAACTCCTCCCAGATCTTCCACTACCTCCCTACCCACCCAATTTCACACCCTATCTTCCTTTACAAACTGCAAAATCAACAAACAAAATAAACAGAAAAAAAATCAAAGATAAAGCAAAAGAAACTGATACAGACACAGGGACACACCTTCATACATGCAGAAACTCCATAAAAACACAAAATCAAAAACCGTAATACACAGGCAAAGGCCTCTAAGGTTAAAAAAATGCCTTGACAAAGCATTATGAAACAAAACATCCAAACAAAACAAAAATAAAACATATCAAAAACACAGCAACAGCAACAACAATAACCACCACCATCACCGCCACCTTCAAAAATACCATTGAGTTCATCTCGTGTTGGCCATCTACTGCTGGGCATGAGGCCTGCCCTTAAGTATGTTTTTTATACTCAAGAAGACTCCATTGAGGAAAATTAATTTTTCCTTTGAAAGCAGTAGTCAGTTGGTGATCGCTTGTATGTTAGAGATGCAGGTTGTGTCTACTTTCCCTTTCAACACCAGGGCCCGTCTGGCTTGGACCTGTGCAGGCCCTGTGCATGTTACCACAGTCTCTGTGAAAATTCATATGTGGTTAGTCTTATCCTGTCTAGAAGGTCTTGTTTCCTTGGTGTCCTCCATCCCGACCGGCTTTTACATTCTTCCCACCTCCTTTTCCACAGTGCTTCTAAGTCCTGAGGGTAGAGATTTGAAGATGAGATTAATTTAGGAATGAATATTCCAAGATCTCTTACTCTCTGTACGTTGCCCACTTGTGGGTCCCTCCTCATTCCTATCTTCTGCAAGAGGAAACTTTTCTGATGATGGCCAAGTAAGATACTGGTCTAGAGTATAATAGAATATTATTAGGAGTCATTTTATTGCCCCTCTTCTCCTGTTTTGACCAGTGTTTTTAGTTTTATCCTAAGTCTCTGGGCTATCTAGTCTCTGGTTCTTGGTCATTCAGGTAGTATTGTGTATGGGTTCTATCTAGTGTAGTGGGCTTTAAGTCAAATGAGACATTGGTTGGTTACTCCCACGGGTTTTGTGTCACGATTGTACCATCACATCACGCAGGCAGGTCATCATTGTAGATCACAGGGTTTGTAGTTCATTTGGTGTTTACCTTTATCCTCTGGTATCATGCAGTACCATGAATATTAGTCAGTAGGGATGAAGGCTTTAGGTAGGCACCAGCTCAACTTCTCTGTGTTTCCTGAGTTATGTAGGTGTTGTCTTTGGCAATAGGGCCTTGAGTATCAATTTGCAGAGAGCCACCAATAGCCTTGGCAATAGCCTGGGTAGTTTGGGGATTTCCATGAGGTCCCTTTGTCCAACAACATACTTAGATGCAACCAATTCCTGCTACTGAAGGTTTCATTTGGTGGTAAGAGATGTCTAGAGTTGTCTTCCTCCTAGTGGTTTCCTCTTTGGCAGGGTCCTAGGAAGAAAATGACTTGAGACAGAACCTGCAGTTAACCTGCAGTGCCCATCATATATGTAGGAAATAAACCTCTGTTAGTTTAACACCCTGAAATTCAAGGTTGCTTAAGCCCAAGGAAACAAATGAGAAAGTAAGGAATACAGATATATTTTTTTTGTTTTGTTTTTTTTTTTTTTGGTTGGTTTTTTTTTTTTTTTCGGAGCTGGGGACCGAACCCAGGGCCTTGGGCTTCCTAGGCAAGCGCTCTACCACTGAGCTAAATCCCCAACCCCAGGAATACAGATTTTTACAAGTACTATGCTGAACTAACCTGAGGAGCAGAGGAGATTGTTTGCCAACTTTGTCAGGGCTGCCATTCAGAGAAGGCATGTGTTCATTATCCTCAATCTACACTTAGCACAGAGAATTCAAAAGCCACCAGCCTAGCAATTTAGATGCTCTTTGATATTCTTAAAGATGTACTACAGGCATTGCTTCTTGTTTCTTCTCTAAAAGTACCTTAGGGGAGGAAAGGATTTCTCTGGCTTACACATCTAGATCAAAGTTCATCATTTAATAAAGTTGATCAGAACCTCAGTTAGGAACCAGAAAATGAAAGTGTGGAGGAACACTGCTTGGTGGCCCACTCAGGCTCATGTTCCAAAAGTTTTCTTACACAGCAGAGACCCGCTGCCTAGGGAGTGGTGCCACCCACAGTAGGCTGGGTCCTCCTACATCAGTTCACAATCAAGATAAACCCTTGTTTAGATGCCCAGAGGTCAGTCTAATCTGAGAAGTCCCTCAATTTAGACTTCCTTTGAAGGTGAGTCTAGCCTGTGTCAAGTTGACGGTAAAACACAACTAGGATGCCCCCTCCTTACTGTAGACAATCAGTGGAGTTATAAAGTTGAGATTTACTTATGTAAATTTGTGAGAACAATGGAAAAGAAAAACCCATTACATACAGTATTCTTTATGTAAAAAAAGTTGGTTGGTAATGTCTTCCAAACAAAACACATTTTAAAGGGGGCAATTGTTATTCACACTCATCCCACAGGGAGCAAGAAAAATCTGCACAGTACTTCCCCATTTTTAATTTCCTCAGATTCAGGTTCCCTGAGTATGCTGGATAATTTCATGTCAACTTGACACAAGCTAGAGTCATCAGGGAGGAGGAAACCTCAATTGAGAAAATGTGGCTAGGCTGTAGGCAAGCCTGTAGGACATTTTCTTAGTGACTGATATTAGAGGGCCCAGCTCAATGAGGATAGTGCTATTTTGTGGTTGGTGGTCCTGGGTTCTATAAAGAAAGCAGGCTTAGCAAGCCATGTAGAACAAGCCAGTACACAGCACTCCTCCATGGCCTTGGTATCAGCTCCTGTCTACACGTTACTGCTCTGATTTACTGCAATGATGGACTACAAGCTGGAACTGTAAGCCAAATAGCCCTCTCCCAACTCACTTTTGGGTATGGTGTTCCATCATAGCAACAGTAAACCTAATTAGGAGTGAGTTAAATATATTACTTTTCAAAGTGCTACTTTTAGAAATAATTCTTTTGAGATTGTTTTTATTGGATATTTTATGTATTTACATTTCAAATGTTATTCTCTTTCCCGGTTACCCCTCTTACATTCCCCCTCCTCCCGCTTCTATGAGGATGTTCCCTCTCCCATGCACCCACTCCCACCTCACCATCCTGGCATTCCCCTACACTCGGGAATCGAGCCTTCACAGGACTAATGACTTCTCCTCCCATTGATGCTAGATAAGACCATCCTCTGTTACGTATGTGACTGGAGCCATGGGTCCCTCCAGGTGTACTTTTTGGTTGGTGGTTTAGTCCCTGGGAGCTCTGGGGGGATCTGGTTGGTTAATATTGTTGTTCTTCCTATGGGGTTGGAAACCCCTTCAGCTCCTTCAGTCCTTTCTTTAACTCCTCATTGGGGTGCCCATGCTCAATCCAATGGTTAGCTGCAAGTATCCTCATCTTATAGAAATAACTGTTGCTCTTCTCATCTTAATACTCCTCCTTCCACATTATGAGTTCTAGGGATTAGAATTCCTGTTTCATTTTCAGACATTTTAAGTAATATTTGCAAATTCATTATTTTGTAACAGTAAGTAAAACCAGGAGACATGAGGTAATTTAATTAGTATTAAAATTATTTTGTGACAATTCCAACTTTAAAAACCAAGAATTTGATTTTTTTAAAATGTCAGATTGGAAAGAAGAGGGCTTATCCCTAGTAAAGTATAGAGCAGTAATAATAGTTGTCTATCATTTATTGACTGTCTGCTCCAGATCAGGACTTTATTATATAGGATTCTATTACACCTACCCCTACCCCTCAGTGTCTTGGGAAGATGTCTGTCATCCTTGTTTGGGATGAGGAAATTGAGCCCCAGAGATGTCAAGCTGTCACAACAACCACATGGCTTCAGTGGGAAAAGTTGACATTTGATCCCATGTCCCTCAGATGCCACAGTCTACCAGCTTTGCTTTGTGCACATAGTCATTCTCACACTGAGCTTTGAAGCAAGTTTGTCTTTTGCCTATCATAGTTCCCATCTCAAGTTTCTTCCTCAATTACATATTTTATATCCAAAATAAATATTTTTTTCACATTAACCTCTATCTGTACAGGAAGCAGAAAGTTAAAAAAGTTGCATAATTGTCACAAAAACTTCTGGTGATCTTCCACAGGAAAAGGAAGTTGTGGTTTGTAAGAAGCAGTCAGGGAAACTTCAGCATGTCTTTGGGCCATTGGTTTACAGGAGAGGGAAAAAGCAACCAGGCAAAGCAGAACACGTAAATCTGTGTTTGAAGTCATTTCATAAGCATTCATGATTAATGGGGATAATTTGGCTCCATAAAATATCTGTAATATTTTTTTTATTCATCTCTCACTGCCTTCATCTGAAGATGTTATGCAGCATTCTGACCACCAGATATCACTGTTGCATATAAAATAGAGTTGTGCCTTCTATGGACAAACTGTCAGCGCAGTCTTGACATTGTCCCTGATGTTTATCCTTTTGCTAAAAGTTGTAAATGGCATCCAAGATCTAAAACACATGTTTTCTGCCCACAGGGAACTTGTGTTTGGCCCCAAAGAAGCAAGCTGAACTGATGTAAATAATTACAGAACATCACAGACTCGTACATTCATTACAACTGATTGTGGATACTTAAGGAATAGGAAACAAGTTCTGAAGTCACAGGGAGAAATGCATGGAAACTGAATGGAAACTATGGAAATCCACAGAGTGGGACCTAGGTGAGGTTCTAATGGAGGAGTAGGAATAGGGTAGGAGTACTAGACTAAAGATAAAGTTTGGACAAGGGAAATTGATCAAAAAAAGTGGGAGTGGAAAGACAGATTACATTGGATCACAAAAAAACAGAGGCCTTGAACTCATTTTCTATTGACCCCGTTTCTAAAATGAAGTGATGTGATTGAGGTTACATTTTTAAGAAGATTGACTCTACATGGCCAAGTGGAAGACTCTAGGGAGGGGCTCTAAGGAACACAAGCATTGCTAAGGAGGTAAGAGAACATCAACTATAAGTCTCAAAGAAGTGTGGTGTGGCAGGAGGTGTGGAAGGACAAACCAAGCAACTACTGACTGCTTGCTTTCTTTCGATTGCACATTCTGCAATGGATAGATGGAGTTTACAACTCTACAGCCTGATAACTTGTATGGCTCTTGATGCTTTTCAGTATAAGGTCCCTCTGGGTCACCTGAACCACATACCATCCTGTGAACTTGGTCCTTCTTTAAGTCCCTTGACCTTCCTGTCTTTTTCCATTTCTTCTTCTCATGTTCACCCTTTAGCTTCAGTTCAGTTGTCACCCCACAAATGCCTTTCCATTGTACCTGTCAGCCTCTTAGTAATACGACATATACAGAGTGTTTCATAAAGTCTGTTCCAATATAATATACACTTTATAATATGCACTATTAGTTTTTTGTCCCTATAATGTAATACCTAAAGAGTAATTTTTTTTTAACAGAGAAAAGAGGTTTATTTAGTTCTTACAGCTTTGGAGGCTCGAGAACAAGGTGCTGGCATTGGGACCTTCAGATGTATCACATCACGAAGGGTAGAAATGATAAGGACACATGTATGAGGAAGTGATCATACCTCAGACAGTAAGTGAGAGGAACAAGTGAGGCATGACTTAGGCTTTTATAATAATCCTCATTCCAGAGAAAGTAGCACTCCCAGTTCATCTAAAGACCTTGGTACTAATCCTCAGTGTTACCTCTTTTTTTTCTCCTCCATCTTTATTAAATTGGGTATTTCTTATTTGCATTTCAATTGTTATTCCCTTTCCCGGTTTCCAGGCCAACATCCCCCTAGCCCCTCCCCCTCCCCTTCTGTATGGGTGTTCCCCTCCCCATCCTCCCCCCATTACCGCCCTCCCCCCAACGATAATGTTCACTGGGGGTTCAGTCTTGTCAAGACTAAGGGCTTCCCCTTCCACTGGTGCTCTTACTAGGCTATTCATTGCTACCTATGCAGTTGGAGCCCAGGGTCAGTCCATGTATAGTCTTTGGGTAGTGGCTTAGTCCCTGGAAGCTCTGGTTGGTTGGCATTGTTGCTCATAGGGGGTCTCAAGCCCCTATAAGCTCTTTCAGTCCTTTCTCTGAATCCTTCAACAGGGGTCCCGTTCTCAGTTCAGTGGTTTGCTGCTGGCATTCGTCTATGTATTTGCCGTATTCTGGCTGTGTCTCTCAGGAGAGATCTACATCCAGTTCCTGTCAGCCTGCACTTCTTTGCTTCATCCATCTTATCTAATTGGGTGGCTGTATATGTATGGGCCACATGTGGGGCAGGCTCTGAATGGGTGTTCCTTCAGCCTCTGTTCTAAACTTTGCCTTTCTATCCCCCCCCAAGGGTATTCTTGTTCCCCTTTTAAAGAAGGAATGAAGCATTAGCATTTTGGTCATCCTTCTTGAATTTCATGTGTTCTGTGTATTTAGGGTAATTCGAGCATTTGGGCTAATATCTGCTTATCAATGAATGCATTCGGTGTCACTTCTTAACATCCCCTTATCCTTGCCTTGTATCTTGAAGCTATGACTTCTGACAAATGAGTCTTTCAGGTGTCCTCAAGCTAAGAGTAAACCACAACACTCTCATAGAATCAGGAGCTCTGCCTTCATAGAAGGAATCTCCTTTCTCATATCTATGTGATTGATTAACCCCAAATCACTCATAAATTCCACAAGAACGAGATCAGTACATGCATTTTCTCATCATTACTTTTGTTGGCATCACTATGAGAGACAAAACAAACAAACAAACAAACAAACAAACAAACAAGCCAAAACTTCAGCATTTTCCTGTTCTGTGTCTCTTGTGATCCCATGAAAGGAAAAGGGGTGGTTAATATGCTGGAAGTTCAAAGTCAGATGACACTGGCTGAGAAGAGCCTAATGTTTCAGCATCACTCTGAATTGCCAGAAAGAACCATCTATAAGTGTCTTTGGCATGGCAAGTGATATTAAACCACTCATGTTTTGTTTGATCCTTGTAGAATACAGACACATTAGTCTTGATAGTGTGTTATAATAAAATGTTCCAATTGTTGAATTAATCAAATATGATAAAAATGGATGAGTTCAAGCCATTCTAAATACATTGTCAAAAATAATAAGGGCCTTCCCTAAAATTGTTCTGAAAAGAAAAAAACCATTAGGGATTCTTGGTCAAGTCATCAACATGGCCTTTCATAAAAGAGATCTGTATGGCTGCCTGGGACAAATAGCTTCCAGCTCTCTTTCAAAATCAAACATGACTTTAGATAAAGTTGGTAACTAAGCCCACACTGTAGTCAACTCATGAATGTATGTTTGCCATATGACTGAGTCACAACAATCATTTTGTGTGATAGCAAGACTTCCTCACACCCAGCCTACTATATGGAAACTCATGCTGATTTCATGTGAATGACAATTTCTTTTCTAAACTGTATGCTGTTAACCTCTCCTTAAAGTGACACCGTGTACCTAATAGTGAGGTTAGATCTGGACAAGGACAGATTCAGTTATAGGGAATTACATTATTTACATTTTATATTTTTATATTTTTAGAGTTTTGTCATGTACTGCATTTAAAATATATTGCAAGTCACACTTCTCATTCCATGTGCTCCTCCATATGCTCCCCAAACACCTTCACACCCCACAGCCCTCATGCTGGTTTTCCCTCTTTGTGTTGAGTTAAGATGGCATTGTGTAGCTATCTTAGCAAGTAGACTATGGGAAATGACTCTGCTTGACTTGAATATTAGATCCAAAATGCATTGATGCTCACCCATGGATATACACCAAGGACAGGCTAGGGGGAGGTCTAGCAGCCCATCATCTCAGCATAGGTTTCAACTTGCCTGTTTATGTTGGCTCACATGTAAGTGCATGTTCAAACCTTGCTCCTGTCTTCATTCCGCCTCAGATGATAGGATACTAAGTACAGTTAAGTTGGCCTCTTTATGAGCAATGTGACTGTTACTATAAGGCACCAAGTTTCTGACTCATTTGTAGGTAACTGGCGAAATAGCACAAACTGACAAAAACTACATTCAAGTTTGCCTTTGATCCTTTCAGTTGTTGTTTTATGGACCTGAAATAATCTTTCCACTTAACTTATTCTACTGTCTAAGAGTCAAGCTTAGCCTTTGTGAAGTAATTCAGGCATGGAATTTTAGGAGACATTCTTCCATAATCTTTCATCACGTGCCTCTCCGTATATGAATATTTATTACAGATCCAGTCAAATGGTTGCCAGGGTGCATTTACATGTCTGATGTTTGCCTCAGTCTGCACACTTAGCTATTCATTATATATTTTTGTGCCATAAACCTTTGTAGATCCAGATACTAAAACAGTGCCTGGTTCTACCACTTTTGTGAGTTCCATAAGCTAATGAATAGCTCTAAGACTCCCTTTTCTTATCTGTGGAAGAAGATAAGAGGGCTTGGGGTCTGGAGGATTAAAGAATAAACTCATCCAAGGTGCTGGTACAAGGCAAATGTTGCATCAACTCTGTTGCGATCATTATTAGAGTTACCTCAAAATAGGAGAAAATGTTCTGCATTGCAGGAGGCAGGCTGAGCTGATACTGCCCTGAGATCCCTTCTTCAGAATTCTGCACTTCATGTTCCTGCTCCTCAGGAGCTCAGAACTCATTACCTTTTTCACCCCACCATGTAATTTTCTTCACACATTGCTTTCTGCAGGAGGGCAGGTATACCTTAGAAAAGAGATATCCGTTGGATTTATGATTAGTTTAAACTTAAAACAAACTTATAAAACTTAAGGGCCAAGTGCTTGAGGCAGACAATGTTTTTAAGTTCAAAAGGTTGTTTGTGTTATAGAAATAATCAGTCTTGAAAGTAATAAGAGATCTGCAGAAACTATTGTAATACTGGGATTCAGAGATTCCTTCAATCGCCATCTTTCCCCATCTTACACATAGCAAAGAACTGACTTGTATACTGACTTGTATCTAAGAGTTCCATGGTTTCGCTAGGAGAAACTACAACCTCTAAGAAGCTCTTTGATTATAGTGTGGTTGAAAGAGCAGGCTCATGATGGAATTATCAGAAAACTGAAATAAGATCCCTTAGGGTATTCCTAAAGCTTGTGAAAGAAAGGATCTGACAGAGCTACAGAGAGCTGAGGTACTGAACTTGAAGGAACCTGGGGCAAAGTAGAAGACATGAAGTGTGTGTGTGTGTGTGTGTGTGTGTGTGTGTGTGTGTGTGTACATGTGTGTGTTTTCAGAGCAATGGCTAGAGGGTATTATCAGTATCTGCCAGTCATGAGGACAAACACTCTTTGAAAAATTTTATAGCTCTTTGGACATCAGATCTTACAATATTTTGTATGATGGTAAAATTCCTGATGCAGGTGAATGAATTCAGTATTGGTCAGAGACTCCTTTTGTCTTCAGCCACTCGTCTTCAAAATTTGAAGTGAGTTGTCAGCCTGGCTATATCCAAAGAATGACATCAAGTCTCCTCTGCCAGCTTCGTGGGTTTATGGCCATCTAGTGACCATTTCCTGTTAATAACCCTTCATCAGTGAGAACCTCTTGCATGTGGTTTTCTGGTAGTCTGAGCCAGCTCTCTCCAAGAAGCCAATGCACAGGCTTCCTTGGAGGCCAGCGGAAGTGGCCTCTCCTGCAGCTGCCTGGTTAACAGGAATTGCAGCTCTCAGCAACAGCACCCATCTTATCACTTTCATCTGGAAGAGCACACGCTGTTCTCGAGGATCTTGGCAACAGGCTTTATGAGAAAATTTTGTGCAAGTTGTCTTTCCAGTTATAACTAAGCCACGAGGGTCAAATTCTACTTTGTACTCAAGATTCATGGGTGAATACCGCTGCAGAAACTGTGTCATCCAGAGAAAGAAAGCGCCCACAGAAGGGAAGCACAGCAGGAGCAGATCTGAGATCAACCTGGTTGCTTTCTTGCTCCTGCTTTCACATTTGCAAACGAGCTGTATTCTCTGTTCTTCAGCTTTCTTTGCTCTAAAGCAAGCAAAACGTTCTTGCCTTGGGCTAAACGAGAAAACAGGTATAAGCAAGCACAACATCTGGTACATTGGGGGTTCTGGTGAATGTTGGTCTTGTTAACCGTTTATTGTTAATGCTAATAATTCACAATGACAGGAATATTGTGAGTCCTAATTGGACCCATAGAGGCATTTCCTAATGCTCTGTATTCCTTGTAACCAGAGCACTGATTGCACACGACATGGGAATTGCGGTCATTTGGCTTGAACATAGGGGAATGGTACTTTTCAGGATGCCCACAGGTGAACATGTCCATCTTTAGCTGCAAAACATGAGGGGAGCAGCTTGTCACCTCCACACTGGCAGGCCAGAGTGTAGAAGTCTTGAGAAAGGACAGTACATGCAGTCTCCTGCAAACGCAGGCAGACAGAAGTTCAGGAGGGCTGGTTCACTCTTCCATAACCATTTTGTGTAGCGTTCTTGTGCAAAGGGATACTTTCAGAAGTTATGTTAACCACAGTCATGTGATCTTTTGCTGCAAATTCTGGAGAATATTGTTGTTGTTATTACTTTTTGATGCTGGGGATTGCACTCAGGGCCTTATGTGTGTTAGCCACGTACTTACTGACGAGCAATAGCCCAAGCCTTCCTGAAAAGGACTGACTCACTGTTCATGCTAAGCTGTTTTCTCTCAGCTTTGCCACAGGGAGTTTTTTTTTGTGGATATTCTTTTTTTTTTACCATACTTAATATATCACATATTACACATCGAAATTTTGATAAAAAGATTAGCTGTGACCTTTTAAGGAATAAAGAAGATTATTGAAGAATGACTTCAAGAGAGGACTGATACAGCCAAAGCCTGGCTCTCTACTGCCTATCGTGTACTTAGAACGGTTGACTCAATCGATCTGTGCTTCACTGCTTGCATCCATAAAAAGAGATGTCTATTTACTTAGATAGAAAGATTTATTTTATGCCAGAGTTAATGGGATTTATTCCCGCTAAGCTTTCAGAACGAAGCTTAGAACTCCTCATGTGATGTAAGTATTTTTCACAAGAGTTATTTTCTTTTTAATTATGTGTAGGTTATGTGAGGTAAGTACAAGTACCAACAGAAGCTAGAAGATGATTCTGGATCCCCTGAAACTAGAGTATAGGCAGTTGTGAGTTGCCATGTGTGTTCTGGAATCACATTCTCTGGATTCACAGTAAGTGCTTTTAACCACCAAGCCATCTCTTCCTCCACCCTTTAAGTATTTTCAAGTGAATGAAGTGACAGGCTTAGCTATTGACTGTTTGATTTTTCATTGTTTTATTTTTTCCCATTTATTGACCGAATAATTCTTTATTTTAACATTTAATGTTTTATATTTTTACACAGTATAAATATTAATACTTCGTTAGGAATACGGTTGGCAAAATTTTTTTTCATTCTGCAGCTTGCCTCTTCACTCTGTTGATTGTTTTATTTCCTTAGGCAGGGAACTTTAATTTCTTTTGTTTTTTACTATTTTATAAAATGTGTTTTTATTAGATATTTTATTTATTTACATTTGAAATGTTATCCTCTTTCCCAGTTTTCCCTCCACAAACCCCCTATCCCATCCCCCTCCCCTTGCTTCTATGAGTGCGCCCCCTCACCCACATACTCCCACCTCACCATCCTGGGATTCCCATACACTGGGGCATTGAGCCTTCACAGGACCAAGGGTCTCTCCTCCCACTGATGCTAGATAAGACCATCCTCTCTTACGTATGCAGCTTGAGTCAAGGGTCCCTCCATGTGTACTCTTTGGTTGTGGATTAGTGCCTGGGAGCTTTGGAGAGCCTGGTTGGTTGATATTGTTGTTCTTCTTATGGGGTTGCAAACCCCTTCAGCTCCTTCAGTCCTTTCTCTATCTCCTCCATTATGGTTTCTGTGCTCAGTCCAATGGTTAGCTGTGAGCAACTGCCTCTGTATTTGTCAGGTTCTGGAAAAGACTCTCAGGAGACAGCTATAACAGGTTCCTGTCAGCAAGCACTTGTTGGCATCAGCAAATAGTGTCTGGGTTTGTTGTCTGTATATGGAATGGATCCCCAGGTGAGACAGTCTCTGTATGGCCTTTCCTTCTGTCTCTGCTCCACACTTTGTCCCTGTATTTCCTTTAGACAGAAGCAATCTGGGTTTAAATTTTGCAGATGAGTGGGTGGCTCCATCCCTAAAATAGGGGCCATGCCTAATCTCTGGACATTGTCTTTACAGATTCTCTTTCCCCTTGGGTGTTTCAGCTAACATCATCCTCACTGGGTCCTGGGATCCTCTTGCGTTCCTGGCCTCTGGAACTTTCTGGTGGCTACCTCCAGTTCCCCATCCCCCATTGCTACATACATATATGTTCAATTTCCTGACCCTCTTGTACTTCCTCTCCCCCTATCTCCTCCCATACCTGATCCTGCCCCCCTTTCCCTTCCCTCTCTCTCTTCCTCCCAAGTCCCTCTCACCCTCTACCTCCCATGAATATTTTGTTTCCCCTTCTAAGTAGGAACAAAGCATCCACACTTTAGTCTTTATTCTTCTTGAGCTTCATATGATCTGTGAATTGAATCATGGGTATTCCGAGCTTTTTGCCTAGTATCCATTTATCAGTGATTACATACCATGTGTGTTCTTTTGTTACTGGGTTACCTCACTCAGGATATTTTCTAGTTCTGTCCATTTGCTTGTGAATTTCATGAAGTCAATGTTTCTGATACAGCTATCAGTAGTAATCCATTGTACCACATTGTAAATGTACCATGTGTAAATGTACCACATTTTCTGTATCCATTCCTTTGTTGAAGGACATCTGGGTTCTTTCCAGCTTCTGACTATTATAAATAAGGCTGCTATGAACATAGTGGAGCGTGTCCTTGTTATATGTTGGAGCATCTTTTGGGTATATGCCCAGGAGTGGTATAGCTAGGTCCTCAGGTGGTACAATGTCCAAGTTTCTGAGGAACCACCAGACTGATTTCCAGAATGGTTGTACCAGTTTGCGATCCCACCAACAATGGAGGAGTGTTCCTCTTTCTCTACACCCTTGCCAGCATCTGTTGTCACCCGAGTTTTTGTTCTTAGCCATTCTGACTGGTGTGAGGTAGAATCTCAGGATCGTTTTGATTTGCATTTCCCTGATAACTAAGGATGTTGAACATTTCTTTAGGTTCAAATGCTTCTCAGCCATTTGAGATTCCTCAGTTGAGAATTCTTTGTTTAGCTCTGTACCCCGTTTTTAATAGGGTTATTTGGTTCTCTGGAGTCTAACTCCTTGTGTTCTTTGTATATATTGGATATTAGCCCTCTATTGGATATAGGATTGGTAAAGATCTTTTCCCAATCTGTTCATTGCCGTTTTGTCCTAAGGACAGTGTCCTTTGCCTTACAGAGATTCTTTTTTTTTACTGGTTTCTTGTACAAAGTATAATTAGCACTTCTAACTTGTAGTTGTTATATTTTGACAACAAGATGCAAGTTTTACTCAGCTTTAAAAGTCTTTACTATGAGTAGAAATTTGTTATACCAGGAATATCAATCATAAGTTAAAGTATTATCATCAAGGTATATCAAAATCATGAGAAATTGCTGAATAATTTTCTTTATTCTTTTCCCAGATATGGTGCATAGCATGATAATCTAATTTTCATTATACTCAGAGTCACTTTGTATTATGAGTTGTGTCAAAACAAAATGAAAATAGCAGGTCAAATGTCAAATTAAACATCAGTGGGGACCGTCAGAACATGGTTCTGTATGCTTATGAGAAAACTCTAAGAAAACAAGACAAGAGTCTTATGACCTGAGTTACTTCAAAATTGCGAAATTGCTCTTGTAATGTGCTTTTGTCTCTGCCCAGATATAGTGGATAAGAATGAATTTACTTTAGATTATTTGTTACATTGGCTATTGTGATTTGTTTAGATGCATCAATGGCCAAACTAAAACAAGACAGAGACTTGTGTACCAAGTGTGGTCTATCCTTGTGATTGGACAATTTACTCATGTGAATCATACCCTTCCTAGTACAAACTCTCTGGTGCTCTGAATAAAGTTGTCTATTATGTTTCACTTTAGTCCTCCTCATTTTTAGGTTCTATTCTCCCAGGCTCCACTGCTTCTAGACTGGTAAATAGGGATAGCAAAGCAGCAGAACAAGTCCTGTCATAATCCTTCTCTTACAGAAATGTTCATCTGCTTTCCATAAGACCTGTTATTTATGTAGCCTGTAGTCAGTCACCCAGCAGATGGCAAGTGTATATTCACCACCTTCTGGGTACAGGAATATAGTGGGGGCATAAAGGGCAAAGTCCTGGCCTCATAGGACTTCTTCTTAATGGTGGAATAAAAGACATCAATTATATTTAAGTGACAATAAGTGTTCGTGGAAATGAAAAGCAGACTGAGGAAGATACTGTACCTGGGTGGGAAATGAGGAGGCTCCATGGTGATGTGATTGGGTATCTGAAGGGAGAATGTCAGCAGTTTATGCCTAGCTACTGCATATTTATCTTATGTAGACTCAGACTGAAGAGTGATGATTTGACTGGGATAATTTGTGATTTGTTGGCCTCAGCAACTTATGGGCCTGTGACTCTCATTCTGTGTCATGGAAAATAATGAAAATTCTTAGGTAAGAGAATGACCAGACCCTACCTCAGCCTTCTGAGTAGCTAAGATTGAAGGTATGTGCTAACACATCCTGGTATCTAATTTTATAAGAAAGAAGACAGAACAAAAGATAGCAATAGTTTTCCCAAGTCACCAGCTTACAGGACAGGGTATCAGTACTCAATAGATCAGTACTCAATAGAGACAGCACACTCCAGTATCTGTTTACTTGGGTCAGGTCATTTTTTTTTTTTTGCCACATGTTGCCAACTTGCCATACTCTCTATTCTTTCTTTAATTTTAGAGCTACAGGAATCAAATTAAGATGGCTTTGCCAGGGAGAGCATGTTATGAAAGGTATTTTATTTCTTTGCTAGTTAAATATGGATTGTGGGATAGCTAATGACCTGCTAAAAACAGGAAGGGAGGAAGCACTGTACATAGATGATAAACTTGGGACTGGAGGCCAAACATTCTCATGTTATTCTTAAATCATGTTTCTGACATATTGCATGATGTGATTGGACCAATGGAAGCTCCTCTCCTTGTCTTCTTCTATATCATCGTCATCATTAATAATCTAAGTTAAATTATATAGTCATTTTCAAAAAATGATCTGAAATAAAATAGAAAGGAATGTTTTATTTTCACCTTTCCTAGGGTTGAATATTATGTCAGTAGGCATGTTAAGGTGTATTTTTTGTTTTGTTTTGTTTTTTGTTTTTTTTTTTTGTTTTTTGCATTGATGTTCACATAATGCTAACTGGTGTCAAATTTGCCTGGAGGAGTGCCAGTACTGATACGATATCATTTGCTTTTTGGTTTACCTAAAACCCAGGGACACTGGAAGGAGTCTTTTCCCAGCAGACCCTATTTTCAATGGTTTATAGGCTATCTTGCTGTAAAATTTCCCTAACCTGAGTGCAGTGATGATGACATTGATAAGAACTCTTTTTCATATCCCCCTTATGGTTTTCATAACATCTACATTCTGACTGCTTTTTCTCTCTCTTTCCTCTCAACCATTCTCTGCTATTCTTTGTTTATATTTTTATTATAAAACTATTTTAAAACAAAGTAAAGATATCATACCATTTAAATTTCTGCACAGTTCCACATTCCCCAGAAAAGAACACAGAACTTGTATAACTATAATTTTATGCCACAAGTTTTTCCCTCTTGACTCTTTTTTCATTGCACATACTCCATGTAAGAGAAAAGCTTGTTAAAGACATCTGTGGATTTTAATAACATAAAGTCTATTAATTTAAGATGGGAACTGTCTATTTTCTTCTTTATTGAAATAGCGATCGCTCAAGCTAAGTTTTAATTGCTTTGAGGAGAGGCTACATGTTAACTTGTAAATCTCAAAGCACATATCAATGATTGCATGTGAAGACTAGGCATTCACTCTATCTGTGTAGTCTCATTAGGCTAAGCACAGCAGTGCTAGCAGTATCCAGTGCCCATATTTATCATCAGGGGTGATATGAGTATGTATGTGTATATGTATACGTGGCCAATTCTGGTTGTCATTCACCATGTTCATAGTTTGATGAAAAGTAATTGAGCACCGTCACAAAATTTTTGTTTATTTTCTTAATTTCTAGAAGCAATGTCCTGTATGTATAGAATATCCTTCTAGAAGCTATAAACACATTTTTTAGAACTCGCTCTTTGGCTTTGCACATGTCTTTACTCTATATTAGCTGGCTCACAATATCTGTTTTGCTCCAATTTTAAGTACTACGAATATGTTCACATGCTAAGTAGGTCACTGAGACCTCTCCTTACTTTCCACTTACTACTCCGTGTTATGGTTTCTAATTCAAACACTCGTATATGTTTGGAAACCGTAGACTTCTAAAGGTCAAGTCAGTGTCTGGTTTAGAGTGGTATCTTCAGTCTCAAAGAAGCTCTAGGAAACCTCATGTTTTTGAATTATGCACCTGTCAGGAGTGGAAGTACAAGTCACTGTCAAAATCTTACTGGAGAGAGAATCTTGTTAGGTTGAGGGTGACTGCAGGGACAAAAACAGCTGTATAAAGTCCATATTGTGAACCTCAAAGTCTCCCGAAAAGGAAGGGAGGCTTCAGTTGGGAGGAGGGAATAAATATCTTAGGAAAACTGTTGAACTCTTTAAAAAGAGTGTCAAAAATTCAGATATGGAGAATATTCACAGAAAAAAGTTCCTTAAAACTGATGCTACGTTGTCATTAAAGACAGGAGCTTAGCATGGTTGCCCTCTGAGAGACCCAACAAGCAGCTGAGTAAGATGCAGATACTTACACTCAACCAGTGGACAGAAGCCAAAGACCCCTGTGGTTGAATTAGGGAAAAGCTGGAAGAAGCTGAGGAGGAGGGTGACCCCATAGGAAGACCAGCAGTCTCAACTAACCTGGACCCCTGAGTTCTCTTAGCCACTGAGCCACAAACCAGACACCAGCTGATATGAGGCCACCTACACATATACAGCAGAGGACTGCCTGGTCTGGCCTCAGTGAGAGAAGATTCACTTAACCCTGGAGAGGACCCAGGGAGTGGGGGGGGTTGTGTGGGGTGGAGTTGAAGAGATGGGGGACATCCTGTCAGAGAGAAGGGAGGAGGTATGGGGTGAGGAACAGTCAGAGGGCAGACCAGGAAGGGGATAACGACTGGACTGTAAAAAATGATTAAAGAATAAAAATAAAAAAATCAAGGTCATTTATAATTTTTTTGAGTAAAGCATTTCCTTCTTTTACCTTTTAAGAAATACCTCTGGCTTTTCCAGCACATCAGTTAAGTGGTTAACTGGTGGTTCCTGTTGCATTTTGTTGTTGTTTCCCATTATTCAAGACTGAATCTAGAGTTACAAATATGCAAGGCAAGTTCTCCACTTCAGAGTTGTATCAAACCTCTTTTTACTTTTGAGACTGAGTCTCATTAATTGGCCCAACCTGTCCCTGAACTTACTCTGTATCTTATACAATCTTTGAACTTGTGATCCTCCAGTCTTATCCTGATGAGTAACTGGTATTACAGGCCTGCACCACGAGCTCTGGCTGACCTGTTTAATATTTTCACCGACTTATGCCTCTCCATATACAGGTGACAGTTTCTACAAAGGAGATCTTTTCTTCATGACATGTCTATGCTTCCTTCCTATAATTTTTATGTAGAGTAATAACCATGTTACCTTTATTTATGAATGGGACCTCTGAATTTTTTTTATGAATAAGACCATTGAAAACTTTGGAAAAGAGAGAATGGTGCTCCCCAACTCAGTCTCTATGTTGTACTTGACTTGATCTACCTAGGACAGGCCCTTCGCTGTGAGTGACCAGGAAGGTCTAAGGTATTTGGCTCAGTAGCAATCCCCTGAGCCACTCATCAGTTTTCTCATTTTATTGCTATTTAAATGTTTATAATGTAGCCTTCCTGAAATTTGCCAGTTATCTCCAAATAGAAAACAAGCCGATAAAGTACAGTTTTCAATGAAGCCTGTCAGTGAACTGGGCAAAATCAACTTGAACGTGTTACCGTAAGTCTGAACTCAGAGTATATTTATGTTTTCCATGAACAGTGTCCAAATGGAAAAAGTTGAAGAGCTATAGTAGAGAATGTTCTAACTTTGAGAGGAACTGCAGTCATTTCCTGTTTTGAGACATATGAACTATGCAGAAAAGTTATACTTTTGTTGACTTTGGTTGAAAAAATCTACTTGATTATAAGGGTCTTTTTAGTGTTTTTGGAGAGTTAGTTTTGAAGTCTGATTTAAGCAAACATTTCAGGAAAAAGTAAGAGAAAGCATTTGGGGACTACTGAGGAGAGGTGAAGTTTACCTTACCCACCCCTGACACTTTCAGTGTCCTCCTCTGTCTTTCCATGTCCATTACTTATTATTATAATTATTATTTAGAGATCTATATTATGAGAGTAGTTACTTATTCTAAGCAGCAAGCGGTCTTTGTAAAAACTCCCTTAGGTATTATTATGTTCATGGTATGAGATCATGACTGAATTTTATTTACAGTTAGTCCAAGCCATATGTAGTGCAAGCATTTTGGGAGGGATTTATATCAAAGGTATGTGACCAGATTTGTTGTTGAGACCCTACTTCACACTACTGTCTTTCTGTGCCTAAGATTGGCACTGTTGTCTTCTTAGAGCAGCTACTACTTCATTTTGTAAAGCTTGCGTATTGATAAAGAATAATTGGCTTATGTTATGGGGCACAGGATAATGCATGTACACATGTGGAATGATTAAATCATATAAATTAGAATATCACAAATAATATGGCCTCAGATTTATTAGTCATTCCTTCAGTGTAACAGAAAAGTTGTATTTTTAACCAATATCTCCTGGGTACCCAGACTCACCAGCTCCTGGCAGTCACAATTCTGGATTTTGATTCCATGTGTTCATTAATTTTTTAAAAAAGAGTCTATGTATAAATAAAGACATCTAGTAGAAGATATTTTTTCTAACATGTCTTGGGGGTTGTGATATCCTGTTATTACCCCATCAACTTAAAAGCAAAGTAAAAATCAAGGTAAAATTTCTAAGCCTAATTGTTAATGATACCCGTAGCAAATCATCAAATATTATCAAAGGTTTATAATAATTCTAAGGTAATGTCAAGGTTCCCAAGATAACCTAAAGCTAGCACTGCTTTTTGTTACTTGTTGAGAAATTAGAACACTAAATCAATAGTAAAATCACTTTGACAGACTAGCTGTCCAATACCAGGTCGGATCAGGACAATGATGGGGAAGAACAGGGGATGTACTTATTTATTCAATTTGGTGAGGCCCAAGGCAAGTTGGGCTAGAAAATGGCACTCTTGTCTCTCCAGGATTTACAACTCTGGATATAGGGTAAAGGCAAGATGAGGGACCCCACAAGTCCAAGGAAGTTTTTTGTTTTTTGTTTTTTTTTTTTTTGCTACTGAACTGACCCCTAACTCCACAGAAGATAGATGTCATCAAGGAGACAAATGTATCTTGGCTGTGTTAGCAGGGGCCATTAGTACCACTATCAGTTTCTCATTGTCTGCAGAAAGGAAAGATATGAAAGCCACTTGAAAAATATCACAAGGTGGGGTTGGAGATCCTCTGAGAACTGGGGGTCAGATAAGATCTAGACAGAACACACTGGAGAAAGAAGATCTTTAGGATGGTCATAGCATTTTGACAGCGTGCTAAGTGTAAGACAAACCCCTCTGTCATGAAATCCTACACACAATCTTGAGATGATCCTGCTATTTCTGCCTTAAAGTAGGAAGTACCTGGGTTTAAGGACACTGAGCACCTGTCGCAGGGACTCGTAACTGAAAACAGTTCACTTAAGGAGGGATGGGGCAGTTTTAACTGCACATTCAATGGAGAAAAATGAAAGTAAGAGGTGGGGGTGTTTTCAAATCTTTTGTACCTTTTTAGAGGGCAGGAGAAAGAACAGAGTAGGATATTGGATTTAAAAGTTAGATTTCCAGACACCAAAAGGATATAAGTTTGGAAATAATCCCAAGGGGGAAAAGGGCAGTTTGTGAAAGTGAAATGTGTATCCTGGACACATTCAGTGGTGAGTAGATGGCTGCATATCAGAAATTCTGTGGGGGAACTCAGATTGAAGCGGGAATGGGGCATTAAATCCCTGCAGTTTCACATCCTGTCCTCATTGTCTGGGTGCCAGTGTAGTTGGAGATATGAAAGATAAAAGCTCATTCTTGGGTACCCCTGGTCTTCCTGGAAACCACAAGGATAATGTGTTCTCAATTCATTAAGTGGAAGAAACAGTTTGTCAGTGGTGCTAAACGTTTTCATGCTTGACCACATTTCAGAGGATGGGTGTATACAGAGCTTTGAATTTATGGTTAGAGTTTAGTTAGATGAAGGGAGTGACGGAGAAGAGCTTTAAAGTGATTTTAAAAGTTAACATTGGCATCCTTACTTGCATCTATGACTTTCTGTCATTATCTTCACCTTGGTATCTAAAGTCTAGTGCTTGGCACATATCTAGGATTCCATGGGCCTGAAAACACATATAGATAACTTAAAAAATCTCATGTATTTATCTAAAAGTTGTTTTAGTATAGAACGTAGTCTGGGTTATCACAGAGTATAGAACTCATGCTCAAGATATGGGACTAGGCAGTGCCCATTCTCAATCACATATTCACATGTCAATTCAAACTGAATAAAATATGGTAATGATTTCTAATCATCGGTTTTTACTATTGTTTAACATTTATTATTAATATATATTAGTAATCATATAATGGGTTTCTCACTTAAAGAAATGTTAAACACTCTTTTCTGTCAGGGAAATGCAAATCAAAACAAATCTGAGATTCCATTTTACACCTTTCAGAATGGTTAAGATCAATAACACAAATGTCAGCTCATATTGGTGAGAAGTGGAACAAGGGGAATAGTCCTTCATTGCTAGTGGGATTACAAACTTGCTATCAACTATGAAAATCAATTTCAAGAGTTTCTCAAAAAATTAGAATTAATCTACCTTAAGACCCAGCTATACTACTCTTTGGCATATACCCAAAGGATACTCCATCCCTCCACAAGGACACTTGCTCTACTATGTTCCTTGCGGCCTTATTCATAATAGCTAGAAACTAGATGTCTCACAATCCAAGAATGGATAAAGAAAATATGGTACATTTCTACAATGGAGTATTACTCAGCTATTAAATCACCCTGAGTGAGTTAACCAAGACCCACAAAGACAAATATAGAATTTACTCACTTATAAGTGGATATTAGCTGTTAAATGATAACCAAACTACAATCTAAAGACCCAGAGAGATGAGGTAAAAAGGAAGGCTCTAGTGGGAAACACATGGATTTCCCTGGGAATGGGGAATAGGATAGATTTTGTGCATGGACTGGAGGTGGGTGGGGAAAGAGCAGGAGGGGTCAGATTGGGGAAGGATGAATGAAAGGAAAGAATATGGGGAGAGATGGCTGAAGTTGAAGGGTGGTGTGGAAACCTAGAGCAGTGGACACTTCCTGGAATCTATGAGGGTGACCCTAGTGAGAAAAGACCATCTTTTGTAGCCAGGCAAGGCTTCCAGTGGTGGGACTGGGTTGCATTTGGTGCTGATGCTACGGGAGAGGATTGACTCAGCAAACTGACATTGGGGCCTCGCAGACATTCACAGAGCTCATTGAACATAGAGAGATGGAGCTGGTGCCTGCATGGAGCCTTCACCTCTGTGTTCTATAGGAAGGTACTATGCAGAGCTTGGGGGAACCCTGAAGAAGAGGAGGAGGAGGAAAGGCTAGGAGTCAGAGGGGCTAGAGGACACCAGGAGAACTGAATCAACTAAGCAGGACACATATGGGCCCACAGAGGCTAAAGTGGCAAGCATGGCTTCTGCAAGGGTCTGCATTAGGTTCTCTGTATATTTGTTAGGGCTGCTAGCTTGGTATTTTTGTGGGATTCCTTACAGTGGTAGCAGGGGTTGTCTCTGACTCTTTTGCCTGTGCTGAGGACTCTTTTCTTCTTATTGAGTTGCCGTGTTCAGACTTGTTCAGACTTGATTTGAGGGTGCTTAGCTTGTCTTTGGTGGTCAGGATGTATAGTATGAGAGAAAAATCCATTTTAAATAAAAATTTAAAAAAACAAATAAAATGTAAAAAACATGACGGGTTTCTATGTGTGTTGCTTGTGTGTGGCATGTTTTTTGTGTGTACATGTGCAGGTGCAAATTGCATATGTTTGATATTGATGTTTTCCTTTATTGTCCTCTCTTTGTGTTTTAGATAAGGTCTCTCCTTGAACCTGGAGATCACTGATTTGGCTAGGTTGACTGGCCATTACCCTTCAGAGACTCACCTATCTTTGAACTTTCATTACTACAGTTACAGACATGTATTACCATCCCAGGATTTTACATACATACTACATATGTATGCATGTATGTAACTTCAAACCTCATGCTTATGCAACAGGCACCTTATTGAATAAGCATCCACCCCAGTCCAAACAATGAATTTCATCGTGGTATTTTTACACATGCACATAGTCTAGTTTGATCATATGTACTTTTCACATGGATCTTTTTTTATTTCCTTTCCTTGTGTCCCCCTCCTCTTTTCAATGTAGAGTTTTGGGTATAGTGCTAACAACAAAATGCAAAAATGCAAAACCAGTTCCCTATTGATTGACATATTGGTTTCTTTGAAATGAACAGTGGCATAAAGCTTTGGATGAAAAAAACAATTACTGTACTATAATTTCGTGACCCAAACTTTTTTCAGTAAAACTTTCCTGCAGTTTTTTTCTTATTCCCTTATGATAGAAATATCAGTTTATGAGCAGAGACTGAAGGAATGGCCATTCAGAGCCTGTCCTACTTGTGGCCCATAAATATATATACAGCCACAAAAACTAGATAAGATTGATGAAGCTAAAAAGTGCAAGCTGAAAGGGACTGGATATAGAGCTTTCCTGAGGGACACATCCAGAGCATGTCAAATACAGAGGCAAATGCTAGCAGCAAACCACTGAACTGAGAACAGGACCCCCTTTGGGGGAATTAGTGGAAGGATTGAAGGAACTGAAGGGGCTTGCAACCCCATAAGAGCAACAATGCCAACCAAATAGAGCTTCCAGGGACTAAACCACTATCCAAAGACTATACATGGACTGACCCAGGGCCCCAACTGCATATGAGCAGAGAATAGCCCTGTTTGGGCACCAGTGGAAGGGGAAGTCCTTGATCCTGCCAATGTTGAACCCCTAGTGCAGAGGAATGTCGGAGAGGTGGCTAAGGGGGATAGTTGGGGAGGAATACCCATATGGGGGAAGGTGAGGGGATGTGGCGGGGGCCTTATGGACAGGAAACTGAGAAAGGGAATAACATTTGAAATGTAAATAAAGAAATATATCTAATAAAAAAAGAAATATCAGTTTACATTGAAGATGTCAGGAAAAATTGACATATAAAGTAAGGGATGAACTAATAACTTTATAAGAATGTGACTAGATGAACTACTGTTGATTTTGTTTGGTTGAGAAAAATGGTGAACACATACCTTCTGAGGTATGTGATGATTTTCTGAAGATTCATCAACCATGGAAGAAATAAAGCAAACAATACAGTGCAAGGACAAAGACAATTAATTTGTTTCTTTGGTAATTAAATAGGAACTAAGAAATTCATTTTTGATAGAGTTCCTCAAAAGTAGGATAGACAGATTCATTTCACATAGATTCAGTTAGTTCTTTTTTTTTTTTTTTTTTTGCTTTTGCTTTGAGTGAGGTTTAATTTAATTCAGTTAAGTGAACTATTTTTTTTTCCCCATAATATCTTGGGTGCATCCTTGAAGAAGACATCAAAATGAGAAACACTCTTCATCTCAAAGGGTTTTCTACCTACTATAAGATCTACCAAAAGGTATGATAACTGGTAGAAGGACACATGTTATTCATACTATAAATGCTATATAAACAAAGAAAAGTTAAGCTCAGAGGGTAGAATGCTCACTTCCTATTTGGGGTGAGAAATAAATAAGGCTTCATAGGAGAAATGACACATGGGAGGAAGAGAAAGCTATTTAAAGGACAAAACAAAACTAAAAAACCAAAACAACGACAAGAACAAGAATAGCAGCAACAATGACAAAAAGAAGGAGAAGGCAGGAAAGCAAGTAAAACAAGATGATGGGACACATGAATCAATCCTGAGACAGCATGCTGGGTTTGATGGAACACTAAGAAGTAGGTGACGGTGCAGAGGCCAGTGTGTGTCTACTTCCTGAGCAAATGAGTGGTAGTTAAAACGTAGAATTGAGGAATGACCAAGCTGTTTGGAATGGAAACATGTGGAAAGCACTGCTCAGAGAATGAAGCAAGTGATGTTCTTCAGCAGCACATAATTATTACAACTATGCTTCAGTAATTGTGTGAGTGTACAATATAACGACAGGTTTCCTGGCATTTAGAAGACACTTGTTTCAAAGGTGAAATCATTTTTCTGCTCTACATGAACACACATGCAAGGTATATATATTCATCTTAAAGCAGAAGATAAGTTGGCTGGGGGGATTTGGAGACAGTTGACATAAAAACAGAATCATAGCTTGAGAAAGAGGCTGAAGAAGAATTGACCAGGGAGACAGTCCAAGATGATTCCATGCATGACTTCAAAGATGGACGGCAGAAAATGACTGAATATAAATGTGAGGTCATTCAAGAGTGAAAGGAAGGTTCAGGAGTAGGAGAAAGAAAGGGTTACAGAGAGCAGAACAAGCAGTTCCATTTTGAAGATGTGTTGGCCGTGTTGGCTGAGCATTAAGGTGGAAACATCAAGCATGAGGGTGAAATACTGGTTGGGAGGGTGGGGCAGAAATGAGCTAGAGTTGGATATATAAATATGATGACAAAGTCTCAAGGAGTTCATGTGATAGCAAGAAAGCCTGCAGAGAGAGGCGAGCAGAACACAGTGGATATAACAAGCAACCCCCATTTTTACCAGGTTTTGCTGTTTAGCTGCCAAAGGCTTAAGAACAGATCTTGCAAAAGAAGCCTGCATTCTTAGAAACGAGGGTGTTGTATAGCACCGCTCCTTTTCTGTTCCTGCCAACCATCAAATGTAGTCAGAGAGCTAGGTTTTCTAAGTAAACATACCATGTTTTCATTACGAGATTAGATAGGAGTGCTGACGAGAAATGCATTCTGACCAAAAGTAGGATCACTGATAGCTTAGTAATGTTTGGATGGGGGAATGGAAACATGGAAATCAATTATAAAGAAAAACGGGGCAAAACCCAACTGAGAATATTCTTATTGAACCCTCTCATGTACTGCAGGTAACTCTACCTTCCATTTGAACTGCTTTTTTTAACCTGATACTAAAATTAATTTATATTTCCTAAGTGCACAAAGTCAATGATAAGGAAAAATAGATGAGAGTTGTATTGGTTGGCAGAAGGCAGTGTGGAAATAACCACATTTTCCTTGTGTGGAGAACTAGGTCTTGCCCTCATATCTCTCCTGAGATCATACTTTAGGATCCAGTAGAGATATTTATTAGTCTGCTGTCAGACTAACCTTGCTATGGTTGTCTCAGCAGTCAAGAGGGTATATGTTCCACAGTTACATTGAAATTGAGTATTAAATAAACTTTATCTCTATCTTAGATACTGTTACTGTATTTTAAATTTTTCTTTAACTGTTAATGCTGTACAGTTTTTAAATTTATTTTCTGGTGGCAAATTGACAGAGTCTAAAGAGTAACAAACATTGTTTTCATCAGGATAATGTTCTACAGAGACAGTTGCATTGAGTGCATGCTTCAGTGTAGCCATCAGCTTCGGCTGTGATGCTTTCCGATGCTGCAATTCCAAAGAGTCTTGGTGCTGAAATGACACATCTGCAGAAGCAGGAAGAGAGAGGCTTAGTAGTTTTATGTGACACATTCTCACAGTGCTGGTTCCAGTTCCCTCACTCAGATTTATTTCCAAATAGGTATGTCTAGAAGTTATAATTTAAGTTTGTAATCTATGACAAACTCTAACCTAATTTCTGAGAAGAAATTACTTGAAATTAAATCCTGAAAAGTAGAGCTGGAAATTTGATTTATAGCTAAAAACACATTGGGTCCCCCTGGTCTACTCTATCTGAAGAGGAGTTAATAAGGCCATAATAAGCATTAACATTTTATATACTGATTTAAAAATAAAAACATAAAGATGTTGGGAATTGGTTCTAATGCTTTGAATTAATTAAGAATCTGCGTGTCCAAACACTGAAGGTTCTTGTTCCCAATTGGTTTAGGTTTAGGAGTGCCCAACCTCTGAGCTAGTCGTGGTATGTCAAAAATTAAATGGTGTGTGTGTGTGTGTGTGTGTGTGTGTGTGTATGTTTGTCTGTCATTCATTAGAGAATCCATATTGTGCTTGGGCAGGTGTGCACATGCAACAACCCACCAGGAGCCAAAGCAGCTTAGCTAAGCCCGTCTGCCACTACATGAAGACCTAGGTTGATTACAACATGTAAGTTGGCTCGTTTTTCCCCAATGAAGAAAAATGTCAAATGGGCACTAGTCATTGAATGCCACCTGTCTTTTGATGGCTGAGTTAGGTGACACCCCTAGCCTCTTCTGTCTTCTGATGGCCAAGTGAGGTGATACCAGTAGCCTTTTCTGAGACAAAAACATTGTCTCTGTGCTCTCATCTTTTCAGTGGTGGGTTAAATAAATAAGAACGTGTCATAAAAGTATCCAGCATTCCTCTACTCAAGAAATAATGACATTCACTAAAGTAGTTAAAAGAAAACGATCTTGGAAATGTGTATTATATCAGTGGGTAAAGATAAATCTACAATACAAATCAGACGGGGGAATATCTAAAAACCAAAGAGGGGACCAATCTGAGCTGACATAAAGTCATGCATTAGCATCTCTAGGTTAGCAGAGATCTGCTTGAAATTTAACATTCCGACCACTTGATCTAAACACAGTATGACTGTCACTGGCATTAAGTCCACCTGCTGTGCTCCCAATGAACTATAATGACTTTAAAAAAGTAGTATGCTTTATCTAAATTATTTTATTTAAATTTATTAATATTACTGATTAATATTAGCACATTAATTAACATTGTAAAATAGAAATGTATAAATTATTAATAAATGTTCAATGTCGATTAATATTTTTAAGACAAAATCAAAGAGAAAAAATTGGAACTTTGTAAATACCATTCAAGATGTAACATCTGTGGGTTGGATGTTCTTTTAAAAATATAATTTTAGTGATCAAATATATCTGAAAAAACTTTAATGGGCTGGTTCTTCAAATATTTAAATTTGAATAATCTCTTCTTATGTATTTCAAAATTGTTCTAAATGATTATTCCACATTTTTGTTTTACAGATTAAAAGACAAACATAAAATTATATTACTGAAACATAAATGCATTTAATACATAGCTTTTCACAAATTATAGAAAGATGTGCATTGGATTTTCTTCCTTAATGCCATGAATTTATATGTAGAGAAACTAAACCAGTAAGTCTCCATACCAATGTGCATTTAAACCCACCAGCAAGACTCCTTAATTAAAGATTGCTCATGAACCGTGGTTGTCAGGAAGCACGTTTGAGTGTTCTTTAATATACTTTACCCAACAGTTCTGTTACAATACTGAAAGAAACCTAAAATCAGTCACTGTGGACAAGTACCTGACTCCATAAGAGTGGAAATTCAGAAGGAGAAATTGATGGTGACTGAAAAGTCATGATGGACTCACCAGCTAAAAGTAAAATTTATGTTGTTCTTAGTGTAAAAGTTTAATCCAATTTCCATTTACATATATTTTTAAAAAACTGAAATACTTTCAGATTTCTCTACCTCTGTTTGAAAACACTGTGAGCTCCCAGTTCAGTGTATGTGGAGGCCAGAGCAGTGTAATGTTTAGAGGAGAGGTTTTGCTTCAGCCTTCTCTGAGGATTCTGGGAGGACTGTTAGGACATGTTCTGTATACGTAGAGACCTGCTTAATCTCTCCAGTTTCCTCTTACATGTAGTTTATTCTCATTTCACACACAGGACTCTCATGCTTCTCTGACTATGTCTTTTCTTCTCCTTGGATGACTAGCTGTTCCTCTATCCACCTCTTGGCATGTGTTCCAGGAAAACATGACACTCACATTGTTGTGTAATGACCTTCAGCAGCTCTCTGTCTTGCAAAACTAAAACTCTGCTCATTAAACAATGACTTAGTTCTCATCCTTCCCCATAACTTTTGGCAGAATGCAATTTGAGTGTCTGTTCTTATAAATTTGACTAATTTAGATATCTTACTCATTAGCAGTGTGATTACTTTCTTTTTGCTGTGATTAAACATCATGACCAAGGCATGACCGAGAAGGAAGGTTTGAGGAGTTGATGGCTTTGTGGTCTGAGTGCACCATAGTAGGCAGGCATAATGATTGCCACAGCACAGCAAACTGTGAGCTCTTAAGCTGCAAGCAGAAAGCAGAGAGAGGAACTGGGGTTGGCAGTAGACTTTGAAACCTCAAATCTCTTCCCCAGTCATGCATTTCCTCCAGTGAGGCCACACCTCCTCAGCCTCCCCAAACAATTCCACCTATGGGGACCAAGCATTGAAATGTTGGAGACCATGGAGGTGCTTTGTCATTCAAACTACCACACTCAGGATTTCTTTTGCTGTGACTGGCTTATTTTATTTCACTCAGTGGATCTATACTGAAATGGGGAAGGATCTTCTCTAACAGGCTAAGTAGTAGTATTGCTTACTGCATAAATTCCATTTTTACCTCTTCACATCTGATGAACCTTATGCTCTTCTCCCCCTGCCCCTTATTACTGTGAATGATGTTGCTCAGAATCTGAATGTGCAAATATCTCTATAAGATTCTGATAATTGAGCTGATGAGATGGCTAAATAGGTAAAGATGCTTGTTGTACAAGCCTGTTGACCTAAGTTCTATCCTCAGGACCCACGATGGAAAGAGAGAAGAACGGGCTCCTAAAAGTTGTTCTCTGGCCTCCACATGTGCCCTTGGTACCTGCCTATCTACACCCATACATATTCTCCTCCCTTGCATACCAATAAAAATTAGCAAATATCCAATTTATAATGTGTCTAAAAGAAAAAAAGATTCTGGTTTTAATTACCTTGGATATAGAACTAGAAATGAAACCACCTTACAGTAGTTCTGTTCTTTATCTCTCGAGGGACCATTTATTTTTGTTTCTCCTGGTGACTGCTCCTTTGTATATTACCTTCCCTATTCACTAGGCTTTCCGTTTCTTTACATCCTCTCAGTGCTACTTCTTCTCCATCATAGTTATCCGAATAGGTCATAATGACATCTTGTATACTGACAATATTTTATATTTAATGGCACATTTTTATGTCATCCTGGGAGAAATATCTGTTCCCCCCCCCTAATTTCTTTCAGGTTACTTGTGTTTATTTATTATTTATTTACTTTTGGTGTGTAATTGTTTTTATATATTCTGAGTTTTAACCTCTTATTGGATTGATGACCTTCACTTCCTTCTGAGTTTGTGTCTTTTGATCTATAAACTTGTTTCATAGAGTCCCATTTCTCTATTTTTTAAAATTGTTTCTTGTGGTGTGTTTGCGTGCGTGTGCGTGTCGTGTGCATGTGTGTGTGCGTGTGCGTGTGTGTGTGTGTGTGTGTGTGTGTGTGTGTGTGTGTGTGTGTGTGTGAGAGAGAGATCCTATAAAATCAAATATCACAAAGCTTTCTGGCTATGTTTTATAAATTCAGCCCTTGGCAAGGTCTTTAATCCATTTTATGCTAAGCTTTATGTATGGTGCGATGAAATGTAACTCTATTCCTTCACATGTGTACCTCCCTTTTGCATTGCTGTGCTTTCCACATTTCATGGTTTTGGATTCCTTGCTGAAGATTCTTTGAGCTGGGCTCCAGGATTAATTTGTGTCGTCTGTTTCATTTTTCTGCACACACGCACTTATGCCAGTACCACACTGTTTAGATTACTGCTCTAAACTATTCGAAATTAGGAAGCGTGAGACCTCCATTCTTTTTCAATGTCAATTTATATATTTGGGTTTCTCTAGCGGTTTCTTATGAATTTTAATTTTTTTCTGTTTCTATAAAAATAACTGTGATTTTGATAGGTATTACATTTAATTCATTTACTTCTTCAGAGGTAGGGTAATAATAAACTAATACAGTTTCTAACAAACTTGCTTGCAGCATCACCTCTGCCTGTGGTTTTCAGAGTTGAGATCTTTCACCTCCTTAAGTTCACTCCTAAGTATCTGACTGTTTGGGCATTACAGTAAATGGTACGGCTTTTCTCAATTTCCTGTTTAGTTTCCTTATCCTTGTCAGTCATACAGTTAGAATGTTTCGTTTTGTCTCTTTCAACTTCAATAAATTCTTTTATTAGTTACAATAGGGCTTTTCATTTTGCTGTGTATAGAATGTTAAGGAGTTTCTAAGGATAATGTCATGTAATATCATCCAAGCACAGTGGTAATTTTACTTCTTTCTTTATTTGGGATCTTTTTTTTTTATTTTTATTTTTTGGCCTGCCTCCCTCTCTTTTTCTTGCTTAACATTCTAGCTTGGAATTCCATGCTAGTCACGTAGGAGTAGGAAGACCAGGTTTTCCTGTTCTGTTCTTGCTCTTACTTGAAAACACATGAGCATTTTCCCATTGACTATGGTATTGGCTCTGGTTCCCTAGCCCTATATATAGTCTTTATTATGCTGATGTAGTATCCTGTTTTTGGTTTGTTGAGTGTTTTCATTATGATTAGATGTTGAATTTGGAAAAAAAGATTCCTGCATCAGTTCAGATTATAATGTGGTTTCCTGGTTTTTCATTTGGTTAATATTACATCATTAATATTTGTGTGTTGAGCCATGTTTGTACTATGGGGATAAATTATACTTTGTCATGAAGCGTGACCTTTTTTAATGTGATGCTTAATTAAGTTTGTTGGTATTTTGTTGATTGTTTCTGCATTATTTTCACCAGGAATACAGGTTAATGATTTCGGTTTTTTGCAGTGTTTTTGCCTGTCATGTATATCTGGATTATACTGGTCTCATAAAATGAGTTTGGGAGTTTTCTTAGCTTATTGAAACCTTTGCATTAGAAGAAATTAATTTTTTTTGATAAATAAGAGTATTGGAGCCTGAATATCCAAGGTTGGGTAGTCAAATTTACTGAGTATTACATGGCTATGATATAATACAGCAGAAGATATCCCACAGCAAAGGTAGAAATCAAGGAGCTCGGAGGGGCCTTTCATATATGCCATCATTACTGCATTTACTCTATCTACCGAGGTCCAACTCACTCTGTACCACCACCGTTAATGCTGGCATAGCAGTGTGATCATGACCCATCTACTTCTTACTGACCTCCATTTCTTTAAGGTCTGATCACTTCTCAGTAACCCCACAACCTTCTAACACACTAACCTTTAGGGGGCACTGTCAAATCCATGGAAGAAGTGTTCCCTTATTTTCATTTTTTTGAAGATTTTGAGAAGAATTGGCTTTAATTATTCTTTAAATATTTCATAGAATTTTCTGGTGAATTCATTTGTTTCTGGGCTTTTCTTTGTTGGGAAGTTATTTTTGTTTTGTGTTTCTAATATGTTTACCATCTTCCTTGTACTTACAGAAACACTTAGACTTCTGTTTTATCAGGTACAAGTTTTGGTGGGTGGTATGTTTCTAGAAATTTAGGCATTCTTTAGGCATTTCTTTTAGTTTATCTAACTCAGTATAATGTTTTCAAAGTATTCTGCTACAGCCCTTTTAATTCTGTGACATCAGCTACACAGTTCTCTCCCATTTCTGATTTTAATTTATTCTTTATCTCTCTCAACCTGTGAATGTGTTTATTTTGTAGATAGCTAATCGTTGAGAGGATACACTTGGAGCGTTTGTCCTGTCTGTTAAATGGGCCAATCACTTTCTGTGCAGGCTATTGAGCCCCAGAGACAGCATGTCACTTGTTCTTTGCAGCCTTTTACTTATGCTTAATAAATAGTATTGAAATTCTAGGATAAATCCTGCATCCATTTTTAATCCATTACCAAAAAACAAAGACTTCAAAGACTTAATCCTCACAGCTATTCACATCCACTTCTTAGGAAGAGTGTGTGACTCTTGCCTCTGCTATGTGTGTGTGTGTGTGTGTGTGTGTGTGTGTGTGTGTGTGTATTTTGTTGTTTGTTTGTTTTTTTCATGTGCTATTTTCCTCTTGCCTAATGGTCCTTTGTTGTGCATGCTTAATTCTTTTTAAAAATAATTTATTTATTATTATTTTATGTGCAATGCTGTTTTGTCTACATGGATATCTGTGTTGGGTATTCCATTATGGAGTTACAAACGGTTGTGAGCAGCCATGTCGGTGCTGGGAATTTAACTCAGGTCCTTTGGAAATGCTCTTAACCACTGAGTCATCTCTCCAACCCCTGCATGCTTGATTCTATGAAGATAAATTACTCGGGTTTGGAGAGATGGCTCATCCATTAAGAATCCTTGCCACTCCTTTAGGGGATTCAGGGCTTAAGACTCAGCACCTACAGGATGCCTCACAACATCTGTAATTTTAGTTTCAAGGGATCTGATGCCCTCTTCTGGCCTTTGAGAGCACCAATATACATGTGACAAAACATACAATAGACATAAAAATAAAAGGAAAATTAGAAAGAAAAAGACAGACTATTTTCACAAGCCTTCCGTTATTAACCCTGTTTTAAAAATTTAAAGTATTTAAAAGATTTCCTTTCTTTCATGTATGTGGCATTTTGCCCACATTTATGCATGTGCATCATGTGCATGCAGTTCCTGCAGAGGACAGAACACAATGGAACTAGAGTTATGGATGTTTGTGAGCTGCTCTGTTACAGGAACCAAACCCCAGGTGCAAGAGCAGCAGGTGTCTTTTTTTTTTTTTTTTTTACTAGATATATTTCTTTACTTACATTTGTCCAGTTGTTTGCCCCCACTTTTTAATAGGGTTATTTGGTTCTCTGGACTCTAACTTCTTGAGATCTTTGTATATTTTGGATATTAACCCTCTATCAGATGTAGGATTGGTAAAGATCTTTTCCCAATCTGTTGGTTGCTGTTTTGTCCTAACGACAGTGTCTTTTGCCTTACAGAAGCTTTGCAGTTTTATGAGATCCCATTTGTTGATTCTTGATCTTAGAGCATAAGCCATTGGTGTTTTGTTCAGGAAATTTTCTCCAGTGCCCATGTGTTCAAGACTCTTCCCCACTTTTTCTTCTATTAGTTTGAGTGTAACTGGTTTGATGTGGAGGTCCTTGATCCACTTGGACTTAAGCTTTGTACAGGGTGTTAAGAATGGATCGATTTGCATTCTTCTACATACTGACCTCCAGTTGAACCAGCACCATTTGTTGAAAATGCTATCTTTTGTTCATTGGATGGTTTTAGCTCCTTTGTCAAAGATCAAGTGATGATATGTATACAGGTTCATTTCTGGGTCTTCAATTATGTTTCACTGATCTATCTGCCTGTCTCTGTACCAATACCATACAGTTTTTATGACTATTTCTCTGTAATACTGCTCAAAGTCAGGGATGGTGATTCCTTCAGAAGTTCTTTTATTGTTGAGGATAGTTTTCGCTATCTTGGGTTTTTTGTTATTCCAAATGAATTTACAAATTGCTCTTTCTATCTCTATAAAGAATTGAGTAGGAATTTTGATGGGGATTGCATTGAATATGTAGATTGTTTTTGGCAGAATGGCCATCTTACTATATTAATCCTGCCAATCCATGAGCATGGAAGATCTTTCTATCTTCTGAGATCTTCCTCAATTTCTTTCTTCAGAGACTTGAAGTTCTTGTCATATAGATCTTTCACTTGCTTGGTTAAAGTCACACCAAGATATTTTGTATTATTTGGGACTATTGTGAAGGGTGTCATTTCCCTAATTTCTTTCTCAGCCTGTTTATCCTTTGAGTAGAGAAAGGCTACTGATTGAGTTAATTTTATACTCTGACACTTTGTTGAAGTTGTTTATCAGGTTAAGTAGTTCTCTGGTGGAACTTTTGGAGTCACTTAATTACAGTATAATATCATCTGCAAGTAGTGATATTTTGACTTCTTCCCTTCCAATTAGTATTCCTTTGATCTCCTTTTGTTGTCTGATTGCTCTGGCTAGGACTTCAAGAACTATTTTGAATAAGTAGGGAGAGAGTGGGCAGCCTTGTCTAGTCCCTGATTTTAGTGGGATTTCTTCAAGTTTCTCTCCATTTAGTTTAATGTTAGCAACTGGTTTGCTGTATATGGCTTTTACTATGTTTAGATATGGGCCTTGAACTCCTGATCTTTCTAGGACTTTTATCATGAAGGGGTGTTGAATTTTGTCAAATGCTTTCTCAGCATCTAATGAAATGATCATGTGGTTCTTATCTTTGAGTTTGTTTATGTAGTAGATTACATTGATGGATTTTCGTATATTAAGCCATCCCTGCATCCCTGGGATGAAGACTACTTGATCATGATGGATGATCATTTTGATGTGTTCTTGGATTCAGTTTGCGAGAATTTTATTGAGTATTTTTGCGTCAATATTCATAAGGGAAATTGGTCTGAAGTTCTCTTTCTTTGTTGGGTCTTTGTGTGGTTTCGGTATAAGAGTAATTGTGGCTTCATAAAAGGAATTTGGTAGTGCTCTGTCTGTTCCTATTTTGTGGAATAGTTTGGACAGTATCAGTATGAGGTCTTCTATGAAGGTCTGATAGAATTCTGCACTAAACCCATCTGGTCCTGGGCTCTTTTTGGTTGGGAAACTTTTAATAACTGCTTCTATTTCTTTAGGAGTTATGGGGTTGTTTAGATGGTTTATTTGTTCCTGATTTAACTTTGGTACAGGTGTCTTAAAAGTCAAGTCTCCCAACCCACTAGTAACTCTTGTTCTTTACTAGAGGAGATAAATTGGTAGAGGATTTTTTTTCTAAGCTGATCAAAAAAATTAAAATCTTTCCTTTTACTGTAATAATTCCAGTCTTTCCACTTACTGTGAACCCCATTTTGTGTAACTGTCTCATAATTATAAAAAGCTTCAATAGAATGAGAGTTGATTCATTACCTGTGTACCTGCCCTTGCAGGACATAGTTTCACATTTCTGAAACAAGGGATACTTTTCTTTTTCCTTTGACTTCTTATGTGCGCTTGTTGGAAAGGCTCTTTTTGAATTACAGCTTTATTAGGCATGGCAGACTTTTAATTTTGAGCTAATTAAGGACAAAATTATAGGCACAGATGACAAATATTCATTTTTTATATTGAACTCTAACTACCAAAGCAACATTTGGCTTCATGAACAAAGGAAAACTCATTGATTCCTTTGATGGAAATTTATATACAGTGCATTATTGGTATTATTATTGTTCTGTGAGTCATGGGGGGTGTGGGGCAAAGAATTACCATTGGACAAAAAAGAATGGTACCTGGGTATATAGAGGAAAAAGCATTATTGCACTTTTTGAAATTTATTTCAAGTTAATTGCATAGGGAGCAGAAAATTCAGCATCCTCTATGTTGGACCTTATTATTTTTATATTAGAGTAATATTAAAGGCCCTCGATTTAAAATTGGTCCTGTCAGCCTTTACTATGCTTTTAAACAGCCTTTGAACCTCAGCCATTGGTTGTAGGTTTGTAGGTCCCTTTTGGGCTTCATATACTTCCTGATGAACACCCGTTGTGTGAGGCCCACTGTTCTCATGGTGGAGAGGTTCAGAGGATTATAAATAAACCACAAATTTATATTACATTCTTTTAGTCAAAGCAAATCAAGCCAAGGCCAAATTAATAGCATGGGACTGTTAATTCTGTCTCTAGGAAAGTCCAACAAGGATTGGCAGGTGCCAATACTCACTCATTCACAGTAATTCAGTCTGCAACAAGAAATTACCCTGGGAATACTGCTGAGCCATCCAGTGCAATCCTGTAACATGTTCAACATATCGACCTATAAATGTCAGACTACAAGTATCTCATTTCTAGTGAAAGAATTTTATAAACACAAGATAATTGTGAGTCATAGATTTCAAAATGAGGCTATATGCTAGCTCTGGAAAGTAGGATTAGGAGTGGATTTCTGACCCCTCCTACTATTTCAGTGTCTCTGCACTCTTTTCTTTGCCTTCCTGGAAATCCCTGAGAGCATTCTGCAAAGTATATCTTGAAAATCACCAGTGCCTGGCTTCTCTGAGCAGACTCCACAGATGGTAAGAGGTGTTGGGTTACAAAACGTGCAAAATGTTTGGGTGGGTTGGGAAATGTGAGGCAGAGATGCAGGAATTCTTGGAAGCTTGAGAATGTTGATGTTCTATTAGACCCATTTGGGAATGCAGGTCTCAGAATTCCCAAAGCTTTTCTGAAGCAACTCACTATGTTAGATCAGATCTTAGGAAATTTCAACCATACTAAGCAATTCTTTTCTGGTAAAAGTATGTATCTGGGGCAGAGACCCAGGACAGCACTACTGCCTGAACTTTTCCTCATCTGGTTAGTTGCATTAGGAGTCTTTTTTTGGTCATGTTGTTGGGCTTCTTCCTATGACCTGGGCATACTTGGGCAATGATGTAAATGCTTCTGTGGGTATTTTAACCTTTGAGAACAATAAGCCTGGTCAATGCCTTTGTTTGAAACCAATGTGAAAGACATTGAGTGACCATGAGTGATTGGTTTCACAAAATGAAAGATTGTGTGAGTTGATCTGAAGCCACTGTGGTCATTGCCCACAGCATTAGCAAGCACTCAGGGATTCCCCTCTGATGCATTCTCCATTCATGAAGAACATAATAGACGCTGAAAACTGTAATTTCCCATAATACACCAAAATACACAAATTACTTATTTTCCCCCATTTCAGCTCACAAACAAGTGGCTGTTGTTAATCTGTGTAATTTGTGTCCTAGGCTACTGTTTGCAAAGCTCCCTAGGCAGGCTAATACACCATTGGAAGGTAAATTTGAGTCCAGTTCTTATTTGGAGGTTCATAGGAAGGGTACAGTCTCAAAAACCTGATGGTGTAAGTAATACAGACAGATCCAAGTTCCTGTTTTAGAAATGCGTATTATTAGCACTACATATGGATAGAAGTATATTTTTGGAGAAACAGACCCTGGAGGCTTCTCCTTCCTCTTTCCCTCTTAGCTTGCTACTGGTTTTGTGAAATATTAACCAACTGCCATCATGTGAGGACAATCACAGTTAAGAACCCCACGGTGAGGTATGAAAGGACAAAGTCACCTCCACTGCCCTTGCACCCAGTTCTATTTTAAGCAGGCCTAGTTCACTCCCTCTTCTACCAGGAGAATTTTCATATCTCATAAAAATTTCATATTTCATAAAAATAAACTTTTTGAAAGGAGAGCTTTAGTTATTCATATTAGCCATCATACAGTAATGCCTCTAGTAATATATCAATGCGGTTGTGGTGATTACTTCATAATGAACATGTACATATGTAATATATAAATAAAATATAAAATGAAGTTTTAATTTGTACTTAAAATATTAAAAAAGAGTTGCTAATGTTTCTCTACTACTTCTTCTTAGATCACTTTAATACAATTTCCTCAGGAATATCACTTTTAAAACTTCTAACTTAAGGTTTTTAATATGTTCTCTCCTCCATTATAACAGTTTCAATGATGTGTAAGGAAAGACTTAGATTTATTATTTAGTGTTCCCCATACTCAGACAACTCAAGCTCATAGGCTACAGACTCTGTTTGTGTGAGGTAGACCAGTTTAAGGGAGTCCAAAATGCTCGGAAAATTGCTCTTAGAAAAATGTGCCTACTGTCTAGGTAGGACCACACCTGGTTCCTCCCCAAGGGGTGATAATCTGGCCTCAGTCACTTCCCGGGAGAAGGAGAAATAAACAAGGCCTGCTTAAAATAGAATTGGGTGCAGTGAAGGTGAATTTGTCCCAGTAGACCTACAAGGACTAATCCCTATTCATCATCTGTACATGCATGATGGGGGCGTGTATGTACTTAAAATTATGAGATGTATTGACAGACATGTAACAGCTTGTCTGTCAATCAGGGTAAGAATCCACCTCAACACTCGCCTCCACCCTCCAAGACACAGCTTCTTCCATTTGCCTAAACTCAGTGAAAGTGCTCAAGTCACGTGGTTGCTTGGTTGCTCCATTTTGTAAGATGTATTCTCTGAGTCTACTCTTATTTTTAATAAATCTGAACTTTCACTCCTATTGCCTACCTGGTCTAAGTTACTGAGACATTAAAATCCTGTAGCTCGTGTCTTGCAACACCTGAGACCCCCTCTGGTGACAGACATGTCCCTTAGTGCTAAGCACATTGTTCATCATATGGCAAGAGTCAGGGTTTTCCATGAGTGACTGACAATATTATGACATTTGTGAGCATCACTGCAGTCACCGGGTTTGGGCAGATTTAACACATAGTTAGTGTCAAAACAAGTTTGGTTTCTTTCCCATCCTGACCCCCAGATGTTTTCCATCTCAGTATCCTCTAAAGTCTTCTTCATATAACAAAGATCACCTGCCTTTTGAAGAAGTTAGGTCTGGCTCTATCTCCCAGCCCCATGTTTCCAAAAATAGGACTCAGACTCAAAATATATTTACAAAAAATTTGGCCATATAGTGAGGCTCTTCTCTGACTAGATCACAACTTAATAAAAACTATTTATTCTTATCTGCATTCTGCCATGTGGATGGTTATCTGTGCTCAGGTACCATACATCTGTCTCATCTTCCTGGGCAAATCTCCCCACGCCTGTCCCTATCCCAGAATCCTTTCTGCCTCCCAGATGTTCCACTTCCTATTTTCCTGCCTAAACTATAGGCCGTTAGACTGATTATTAACAGGTGCCACATCCATACAAACATAAAACATTCTCTCTTTTTCTTCTGGTCTATGGTTTTTTTCTTTTTTTTTTTTTCTTTTTTTTTTTTTTTTCCGGAGCTGGGGACCGAACCCAGGGCCTTTGCTTTGCTATGCAAGCGCTCTACCACTGAGCTAAATCCCCAACCCCTCTCTTTTTCTTTCAAACACAAATGGCCTGGGTGTAGGGAATGCAGTTTTTACCTGATGCTTTTCATAATGGTTAATATTGTATATAATTTATTGATGTAAGAGAAAGAGCCTTTTACTGGACTGAAAGGGGAAAGTGTGAAGAAAATCTCTTATAAGCAACACCTGTCCAAAAAAAAGAAAAGGTGATGACTGATGAGCTGAGGCAGGAAATAGGTGGTGGGACTGGCAGGAAGAAAAAAGATGCTGGGAAATAGTGAGAGAATAAAAGGAGAGGCAGGGAAAGATTCAAGCAAGATGCTGAGAGAGGATGCTGAGAGAGAAACTGAGGGAGATGTGCAGAAAGAAGCAGGCCAGGACTGAAGAAGAGGTAACTAACCAAGTGGTAGAAATAGAATAGTTTGAATGGGTTAAATAAGTTATGAGCTAGTTAGGGAATGAACCAAACCTCATGGTCTAGGCATTTATTAATAAATAATTAGTCCTGGAGTTGTCATTCCAGGAGCAGAGACTGGGAGAAAAAGCGGATTATTATTTTTTACAGTCTTTACTCAGAGTTCAAGTACAACTCTCGGTTTGTCACTAGTTGACTGGGCAGACATTTTAGGCCACTTGACTTCCTTCTTGTGGCTCCCACCTTTGGGCCCATTTGTTGTAGAAATTTTTATTCCTGACTTGAGTTTTCTACTCTACCTTTGACCATTTGGTTCCTGGATAAAAGACACACACAACCTTTATATTTCCAATAAGCCTTTAACAGCACAAGAGCTGGTCAGATATCTACCCTCTATGCTATTAGAATCTACTTTCCTATCCTTAACCCTGAGTTATTACTATGTTTCATCTGGGCTGCTCTTAACTCCAACTGGCCAGCCCTCAGGGCCATGTTCTTTTAAACTCACCTAACCCATGGTGGATTTTCCTCCATTCACCCACTTCTCCCCCAATGGTTCTCCTCTGATCCCAAGCCTGGGAATCCTAAACCCCACACATGTCTCCTCTGCCCAGCTGTTGGATGTTGGCATCTTTATTTTCCAATCAGAAATAACTATGGGTGTAGGGTAACATAGAGTCACTTTGTTATCCATGCTGATTCCAGGTCTTGGGGGACCACATTTAGCATTATGATAGATAGCAAGACCAAACCTCAACACCCATTTAGAACTCCAGGATTACTTGGTCTCTAGTCATGTTTCCCATCGGTTCCATGGTGTGTGGACCTGCTAGACCATCTTCCATGACCAGCTTCATCCACTTTCTCTCAGAATGGACATCCCACCACTGTACTGCTCGAGTTGGTGGTGTGAACCTGGGAGAGTGGAGCCTAAAAATGTGGCTCACTAAATTTTCATGAAATAGCCAACCTTTTTTAGGACACTAGACAATTTATATTCTGAGTGTTAGGCAAGGCCATTTTAAGTTCCTTGAGTTCAAGTTATATACAGTCACAAGGATAACCCAGGCTTGGAAACATCATCTAACAAAAGTAAACAACAATATGCAATTTGAAGCAAATTTACTCCTGTTTACTATACCTGGGAGGGGCACAACAGTACATTTTAAGAACAAATCTATGTTATAGAGAAACAGACATTACAAGATTCTTGTCTTGTTTACTTGGAGGTGTTTTTACAAGTTCTTAAAAACCCTCTTCACAGCTTCATTCACTGACCATGTTCCAACATCATCATCACCTTTGAGAACCACAATTAAAGGAAGTTGAGACTTGTGTTAAGTCTATTTCCCTATAATGTTTTCTCAAGCTTCAACTCCACTAATATGTGCAAGGTTTTGGCCTCTCTTGATGAACTTCTTGGAGGCTAGTTCACACTTACCCTGTCAACCTCTGTCCAAGTTACATTTTTAATGCTGTGATAAAGACCATGACCAAAAGCAACTTGAGGAGGAAGGGTTTATTTCACCCAGGTAACAGTTCAGGTAACCAAGGGAAGCCAAGACAGGGCCTGGATGTAGAAACTGAAGCAGAAGTCATGTAGGAATGCTGCTTTCTAACTTTCCCCTATGGGTTGCTCAGTTTGTTCTTTTAAAAAATATGTATACTCTAGAAGCACTTTCCCAAGATCCACAGTAGACTGGGTCTTGCCTCATCAAACATTAATAAAAACAAACAAACAAACAAACAAATAAACATCTAACAGACTTGCCTAAAGGTAATCAGATTGAGCATTTTCTCAGTTGAGGTTCCGCTTGTGTCAAGTTGAAAAATAACTAACCACTATAACCTCTTAACCTGAAGTTTCACAGTTGTCATCACTGGACTTGTAAATGTGCTTCTCTTGTGGGACTGAGACTCAAAGGGTAGAAATCTATTTCCTGGGTGTGCCATACTTCCCTGGGCTGCTGCACTAGTCAATGTCTGCATTTGCATTTGAATCTCTTCCTCCCTTTAGCAATTCTCGTTCTGATATCAAGCTGTTATATCTACCTTTAGGACAGCATAGAAATAAAGGGTAATTTTCAGGACACAGCAGGGTTCACCCCATTCATAGTCTTTCCTAATAGGAAAGAACACCACAGCCATATATACTTAAACACAGAGTTGGTGGGTTTGGTTTAAAGGATTATTCTTCCCAGTGGAGAGTTCCTCTTTTTCTCTTCTGATTAATTTTAGTTTGGTCTTTTCGTCAGATATAAGGACAGTAACAACTGCTTGTTTCCTAGCTCCATTAAGATAGGTTTTTTTTCTCCATTCTTTAATTCTCAGTTAAAGAGGCCTTTAAATATAAAATGAGTTCCTTGAATTTTGTTTCTTGGTTTTTTTTTTTTTTTTTTTTTTTTCCGGAGCTGGGTTCCGAACCCAGGGCCTTGCGCTTCCTAGGCAAGCGCCCTACCCCTGAGCTAAATCCCCCACCCCTGAATTTTGTTTCTTAATCCATTCAATTACCTTGTATCTTTTCATTGGGTAACTGAGGCGATTCATATTTAAAGTTATTATTGAAAGGTGTATGTTGATTGGTGTTTGTGTTCTCAGGCCTATTTTGTGATTCAATGATTATGTCTTCATTTGTTTTCTTTCTGTACCACCTTGGATGTGCTCATTCCCCTCTTCATCCTAAAATACTGCTTCCAGTACTCTCTGTAGGACAGGTTAGGTAGACATAAATCCCTTCAGTCTGTTTATATGATGGAAAGTTTTGGGATAAAAGTAGTCGGGTTGGCATATGGGGTCTTTTAGAATTTGAATACATTTGCTCTAGGTGCTTCAGGATTTGTATTTTTCCATAAAAAAAAAAAAAAACCCAACTGTTATTTTCATGGGCTTTTTTTATATGTTATTTATGACTTTTCTCTTGCATCCTCCAATACTCTCTCTTTATTCTGCATATTCAGGACTTTAGCTGTAATATGTAGCAGTGAGATTTTTTTGCTCCTCCTATTTGGTGTTCTCTGTATTTCTTGTATCTGTATCTGGAGAGGTCTTCATTACTGGGGGACATGTTTTTCTAAGATCCTGTTGAAGATCTGGTTTATGCCACTGACCTGGGATTATTCTCTTTCTTCTATGCTTATGTTTTGCTGATTTGGTCTTTCTATAGTATACAAAATTTCCTTTATATTCCTTTCTTGTGGTTTTAAAATTTTGTCATATTCTTTGATCAAGCAGTCTAATTTTTCTCTTTTTTGTCTTGAATTCCTAGTATTCTGTCTTCTACTTGATCCATTCTACTGGTAAGGTTTTCACCTGAGTTTTGTATTTGGGTTATTGAGTTTTTCAATTTCATCTTCATTTCAGATTGAGTTTTCTTTAGTATTTCTGTCTTTTTACTAAATTTAGTTTTCAAGTCCTAAATTGCCTTTATTATTTAATTCAGCAAAGATTGTATGTTATATAGTACTACATAGCTTATCTAGTATTTAGAGTCAGAGTTAATTAGATGTTAACTTTGTCATTGGTATATTTCCCCAGTTGGCTATGTCTAGTAGGTTGTTAAGTCATGCCACTGTGGTTTAGAATTTCTGTTTTCTTGTATGAAGAACAGATGTTTTTCATTGTGCTTCTTTTTCAGTGACTTATTTATCTGTGTTGTTTCCTACACCATTCTGGGGAAAAAGTTACTTTGGATTGCCTAATATTTCTTAAAGAAACATGAATGACCAGTTGACTTGTTAAGAGTTCTTAGTAAAGTGTGGTGGCTTGGAGAAATGAGTCAGCAAACCCTGACGGGTGGCTCACAGTGGCCCACACATGCACAATAATGACTTTTGCACCTACATCTGCTAACCCCTGAACCCTGCTTGACACCCAGAGACAAATGATGACAGAGCATGTGTCCAGAACAACCAATCAGATGGTGTCAACTACATGGGCCAATGGGGCCTGGGTGGAGGGTATAAAGGTTTGCCCAATTCCTACATTAAACGAGTTGTTCAATTCCTGGAGTCTGTGTCATTGACTCTTCTCCTCTGTAGCCCCCATCCCCCACTCCCAAGGATCTTGGTCAGGGTCACAAACACCAGTGGCTCACACCTATAACCTCAATCATTGGGAGCCTGAGGCAGGATTCTCAGGAGTTAATTCAAGACCAATCTGGGCTATAAGTAGGACCTTGTCTTAAAATAGAGCAAGCTGCTTCACAACCCACAAAGATAAAAAACCAACCCCCTTTTTATTAAAATTGATGTGGATGCATAAATGGTGAAATCTCAGCGTAAATTAAATAAGAGCATAAATGTCAAGTTTTTAAATTTGGTATTGAGAATATGGACAAGAATATCTCTTTCTCAAGAGTCATGTAATAACAGTATTGAAATACTTCTAATATTTCCAAAGAGCAGTCCAAGGACACTTTTTCACATATGCACACATAACCCATACATACATTCATACACACACGCACACACACACACACACACACACACACACACACATACACAAACACAAGGAATATATTTGAGTGAAGTGTACACAAATACATTGTATAACTCTGAGTATCTGTGTGTGCATGTATGTATAGACATTTATGAGTGCATATAAATTGCGTGTGTGTGTGTGTGTGTGTGTGTGTGTCTGCACATGGAAGGCAGAAATATATGTCTAGTGTCTCCTTTAATCACTTTCTACCTTACTTTTAAGGCAGTGTCTCCCTTGTACTTGGAACTCACTCATGAAGCTATTTCTTCTGCTCTCATTCATTAGTTGCCTTTTGTTCTTGCCTAGGGTTGAGGCCTTGTGAGCATTTCCTGGTCCAGGATAGCATGTCTGTTGGTCATCCTTCTTCAGGTCATGCTTAGGCAGGTATATTGGTGAAACTGGTTACTCAGCAAGCAACAATCTTCTTGTCTCTGCCTCTCAGCAGTGAGATTACAGGTATGTGCTACCACACAATGCTTTTTTTGAGTAGGTCCTGGGGATCAAATTCAGGTCTTCATGCTTGTTCAGCAAGCCCATCTCCCTAGCTCCACATCCTATATTTTTTTGCAGTGCAATTTTCGGTTTGAAATTATTTCAGAACAAAAAAAAAAATCAAATGTGCCGTCAAAATAATACTTATGTACAAATTTGGTTGTCAGCGGCACATGTATCTTATTTTTATTTTTTAAAAATAGCTAAGAAGCACTTTTATTACTTAAAAAGGTTTTAATGTTTTTAGATTAATATAGTTATACTATTCCCCCTTTCTTTTCCTCCTTGCAAATCCTTCTTCTTGTACTGTTTCAAATTCATGGCTTCCTTTTCTTTGTTGTTTTACACACACACACACACACACACACACACACACACACACACACACACACGGGGGTGGGGGAGAAGGAGATTTAAATTTTTTCTCAAATAATATAAAAGGCTGCATTTAATTTAAATTTTAGCAGTTAACGATATAAAAAACCTTTTGGTCAGTTTGTAATCCATTATTTGACTTCAAAACCACAATTAAATGTGATTAACTATTTCGATTTTGTGAGGATTTAATTTATGTAATTTTATCCTTCTAAGTGACTCTGTTATGCCTTGAAAAATATACTTAATGTTTATGTCTTTGTAAGATTTAATCTTTTTTTAAGACCAGGTCTCACCACGTGGTCCTTGCTGTCCTGGAACTTACCCTATATATAGACCAGGCTGCTCTTGAACTCACAGTGATTGTTTCTGCAAACTTTAAAAACCTTTGTAGGATTTCTTTTTCATTTATGTATATTCATGTATGTTTGAATGAGTATATGTCATGTATGTCTATGTGAGTAGACACCATGTTGCATAGGTGTCCAAAAAAGCCAGAAAAGGGTATCAGATCCTCTGGAGCTGGAGTTACAGGCAGTTGTTAGTTCCCCAGTCTGGATTCTGGAGAGCAAACACTGGCCCTTAGAAGGGCTGTCAATGCTCTTGATCATGGAGCCCTCTCTGGCCCAGTACTGTTTTTGTGAATTAGAACAAGTAATAGAATTCCATATTAGTCTGTTGGTAATTAAATGTATCCATTGTGTCAGTAACTTATGTTAATTAATCCAGGCAAGATAAGAACTAATGGCCTATGTCAGACAATTAAGGACAGTAAGTTACAGAGGGCTGAAATAATTTCTTCAAAATCAAAGGCACCTATTTTATTTAATTTTGTGCTTTAGTCTGACTTTAAGCAAGAAAGTTCTTTATAGTTTGACTTTTGCTTATTTATAGTTTGTAGCATGTAGAATATGGTATATAAACATATACCATTATATTTAATTAGGTATATGCAGCTATGTTTTGCCTATGTTTATTTGTTTATACTAACCTGCGATTAAAAGGGTCTTTTATAGATATACACATATATACACCTCACACATACATAGGCATATATGTTTACAGTGGAAAGCTTCAGGATCAAGAATGCTTCTAATTATCAATCACAAGATATTTTATGGTGAAATTGTGGTAGTTTTAAGAATGTGTTATTTTGTCACTGTTGATCTTTACAGTTACTACTTTGAATATTGATTGATTTCTAAAAGTAGCACAACTCGTGCCCATCAGTGGGGTTCCCTCTCATCACATCTTGCAGACCTTGAAAGACCTTTGTAAGCTAAGGGAATAGTCTGAACTATCATCTCTCTGAATGTTTACCTTCAAGTTTAGAGTTGGCCAACCCATGATTACTCTCTTGCCTCTTGGCCTTCAAAAATCTTGTTTTGGGTATTGAAGCCCAGGGTTCCTGGTCTGTGTCCTCTCCTGTCCTCTAGGTAAGCCCACTCTACTTCTGGGGCTCTCTTTCTCATTACTTCTTATCCCTCTTTCATAATCGAGGTACTTTTTTTTAAAATTTTTATTATCTTTTATGTTTGTATGAGTCTAGGTGTATGAGTGCCATCATGAGGCCATGCACAATAGATGACAATGCTAAGGACCTGGTTTTCTCCTGTTAGCTTATGGGAAGCAGGTATTGATCTAAGATCTTCATGTAAGTGCCTCTACCCACCTAGTCATCTTGGCAGCCTTGATTTACCACCTTTATTTTCATGAGCAGAGTTAACAGTGAACCCAAAATTCTGCATCTCCAACATACTTGAAGGAACTTCTGATGACTGTGAACTATGGACTGAGCTAAGTAGTAAAGAATAACCTGTTTTTCATAAAAAATGCATATTTTGGAAGGACGGAGAGATGGCTCAGTGGTTAACAGCACTTGTTGCTTTTGTAGAGCAGATAGATTTGGTTCCTAGCATGAATCCATTACCAGTGTGCACCATCCAGGGGAGGGATCTGATGCTCTCTTTCATCTCTCCATGTTCCAGACATGCACATGGTACATGTATACATGCAAGTAAAACACTCATGCACATTTAATAGAATTAATAAATCTAAAAAGAAGAAAATGCATGATTTATAAAAAATATTTTACATAGAAATGAAAAACAAAAGAAAATAATTTCTGCTATACCCTGAGTGCTAAAATGCAGATAAACAAAGTCATGGAGAAGTAGCCTTTTCTGTGTAAACCCTCTACCATGGAGCAACACCCACAGCTCAGAACCAGCCAGGTAAGTATATATTTTCCAGGATTCAATTAAAATGACAAGAATTCAAAACACAGCAATTAGATATGAAGCTCCAGAGAATATGACTTTGAATTTGTGTGGAGAGAAGCTGTCACAGCACATATTCTATTAATAAGCAATTGCGAATCTGTAGAGGAGCATTTGAACAGTCTGATTGTTCATGTTGTAGTGCCAAGGTTCATTAAACCCTTCAGTAAGGGATCCCTCAACCAGGCACTGCTTCTGATGCCAGCATTTGCCTTCTACACTTTTTTAAGTTGAGCACTACAGACCTTGAGCTCTTTTTAGGTATATGTTGCTTCTGTTCATGAGTCCCAGGTTTCTTTCAGATTTTATATCTTAATATTCAGTGATAATATGTGTTCATATAGTTATATATTTTGATATGCATTTAATAAATTACATTTGTTTAATTCTTCACAATGAATTTCCATATATTTTCATTCAGTCTTGAAAATGATACCATGCACTTAACTTACTTTTTATTTGGTAAATGAAGAAATGAAGGCTTGGAAATGCTGGGAAACTCATCAATGTCAGAAAGTAATAAATAACAAAATTAGTGCCTAAAGATAGATCTTTGAAAAAAAATAAGCCTTTGTACATGTATATATGTGTGCTTGTGTCAGTGTAGAAAGAAGAAGGTGTTGGGTGTCTTCTATCATTTTCTTATTCCTTTAATGCAGGAGTGTTTTTTTTTTTTCCAAAATCTGGGACTCTTGCTTTATGTGGTAGACTTAAAGCCATCAGACTTCACTTTCTCCTGCTTCTGCCCCTCAGAGCTGGGGTTACAGGCTAGTGCAAGACAATTGGCTGATGGTTAGCTTGTTATGTATGTGATCATATCTGAACTCAGGTCCTCATGACTGATTACACAGTGAATACTGTAACTAATGAACCATATATCATGGGGACTATGAAATTAATTCTATTGTCAAGCCAAGAGGATGTTTTCTATCATAGCTAACAGGAAGGCCCAGGAAGAGAATGTGGTGTTTGTATATGGTTGGCCCACGGGAAGTGGCACTATTAGGAAGTGTGACTTTGTTGGAGGATGTGTGTCATTGTGGAGATGAGCTTTGAGGTCTCCTTTTGACTGCCATCAGATCAAGATGCAGAACTTTCAGCTCTTTCTCCAGCACCACGTCTGCTTGGACAATTCCATGATTCCCATCATGATGATAATGGACCGAGCCTCTGAAAATGTAAGCCAGCCCCAATTATTCTTTATAAGAGTTATCTTGGTCATGATGTCTCTTCTTAGTAATGAGACCCTAAGACAGAGAACATCCTGGATCTCATGAAATATGAATTCTAGTTGTATGGCTCAAAATGATGTGTTAGCTCTGATTAAACAAGTTTTGACATGAAACAAATGACAGATAACAGGAAACAACTCCGTGCGTGTAAGTGCACAGACAGGAAATAAATGACAATTCCAGAGGAACACCAGCAATCCAGGATTCCCTTCAGAGTTCATACTTTTCTAAGAATTGGGGCGGGGGAGCTGTGTTGGCTTAACCATGTGTCTGTTATTATCTATGATGGAGTTTACATAATTTTAAAAATAGAAGCTTGTGTTGTGTGTTTCACAATTTAATACATACTTATGTTATAATTTAGAAATTCTCTAATTATATTTTCTTGTTTTTTTTGCTTGCTGAGCTATTGAGGAAGTCTTGGGAATTGTCTTTACTTCCTGTCAACATCCCTGCCCTTTTGTGGATTACTAGATGGTCTTGTTGATTTGAATTGATACACTGATGTGTGCTAAGGTCAATTGGGTAGCCAGTCTGAACTTAGAGGGAATGTTTTATCCTTTAAGTCTTTCACAGCAAAACAAATGCTTCTATAGTTGTATGTGTTTTTGAGATGGGCTATTGCTTTGCAGAACAGTGTGGTCTTGGACTTATAATTCTTCTGTTCAGCCCCACTAAATGCTGAGGTTATCAGTGGTGCTGTTCCATGCAGTTGAGATTCTGCACTATTTTATTTTATGTTTTGGTTTGGGATTTTGAGACAGAACCTAGGTTGTCTTGGAATTCATAGATTTGGCTGGTCTTGAACTTACAGAGATTCCCTGCCTCTGTCTCCAGAGTACTGGAATTAAGGGTGTGTACCACCACACCCAGCTGAGATTCTGCACTCTTATAACTGTTTTGGTTGGGTCTATCTTGATGAACATAAAGGTATTCCTAATAAGGGCAAGGAAAAGACTTAGGGTCAGGGTTAGCATCTTGAAGAAATCATGTGTGGCCACTATGTCATATTGACTTTCTGAAAAGCCAGTGGGGACTTCTAAGGAGTCAGCTCCTTAGCAATATATCAATCATTAAAGGGGTAATTGATTAGAAATCATGCCTTTTATATCACCATCTTAATAAGTTATAAATATTATTAGTTAAAATATAACCTTATTTTCATGATCTGTTTTATCTTCACTTTGATAGCACAAGTCATTTTTAAGTTTTTGACCATTTGTAGTTTGAGATTGTTATAAAAGTGCTAACAGTAATCCTTAACATACTGTATATATAAATGATAGGCTCAATTTTGCATATACTCTTTAGGAAAATTAAACAAATGCAAAGTGAATTTAAAAAATTCTGCAAAGAAAATTAACTGATTTTTTTTATTACAGACAGTTTAAAACAGATTAGGGGGCTGGGAAACAACTCAATGGGTAATATTCTTTGTATAAGTCTAACCACTTGACTCAGCTGTCTGTACATAAAAGCTGGGCTCAGATGCATGCTTTATTCAGCTCCCTTTCTTCATTATTATACAGTCCAGACTCCCCTGTCTGGGGAATGATGCCACTCACAGTGGATATGTCTTCTCATCTTAGTTAACATAATCAGGTAATCTCTAATGATATGCCCAGGGGCCAACTTGATCTAGACAAGCTGACATTGAGATTCTCTTCTTGGGTAATCCTATGATATTTCTTAGATTCGTTTCCTTAAAATCCAATTATATTGTTTTAAACATGTATTCACAGGTGGATATATGTCTTCAAAATATTTTTAAGTATAGCTAAAAGGAAACTGCGATTTTTAATTTTTTAAAAGGCCTCTGGCTAGCAAACTGATTTAAAAAAGTGAGCTCAAAATTTTGTGTAGGGGCTTCTAGACTCCTCCCCCGCACCCTTCTGGGCTTCGAGACTTAATATTAAGTAGCAGTTTTACTATTTTGTACTTTCTTTTCTATTTCCTTTTATTTACCTTTATTGGTGTAATTTGTTTGTCATCACAAAAACCAAAAACTATTGAAATGGGATCTTGTCCTTTGCCAAAATCTGGTATGAAATCAATGATATATAAAATAATAGAAGATGTGGATATCATGGCATTTCAGTGGGAATTGTTGGCTGTTTTGTTTGGCCTGTTCCCCACAGGGAAGGTAAAGATCTTCTCTTATGCATCTGAAACACAACACAACCTCCTAGAGCTGAATGAGCACATGGGCTTGTCCAGTTCCTCCATCTGGACATCAGGTATGACCCATGCATGTGAATCAGTGTGGCAGTTAAGAAATCACCCCACAGCAATCGTACTGGCCATTTTCCTGCGTAGTTCATATGCATCTCCATTTACATACAGTTTCCAAGTGAGAGTCTATCTGTTGCATTTAAGCTGAGCATACCTGAGGCCTCAGAGACTTTACTTACTATTGACAAGCATGGGGATGGCAACCTGTTTCTAATATGATGTTCATATGGAGTTGTGATTTCAGATCATACTATAGTATAGCGAGCTGTATTCAGATGTACAGACCTTCTTTTTAGTTGAATGGTGACTTCTTCCACCATGTTGGTCCAAGGTACGCAACTCAAGAAATTAGACTTGTTAGCAAACACCTTTAACCACAGAACCATCTCACCAACCTCTGACTTCATAAGATTCTTTTTTTAAACTTTTTATTGCTTCCTTGTGAATTTCACAACATACATCTCAATCCCATACATCTCCCTGTCCTCTGCCCTTGCAACCCCCACCCCCTCACAAAAGAAAAGAGATCCCAGTGTGGAAGTTGTAGCGTGTCAGTGAGTCCTCAGTATACCCTTTTGTCCACATATCTTTGCATGCAAATGTTCATTGCAACAAGTCATTGATCTGGTTTTAGGCTTCTGGCTTCTGCTATACTATCTATAGATGGATCCTTGGGGGTCTCAGATATCTTGGGATATCCTGTTGTTGCCCTGTGTCATAGAGATCCTTCGGCTTTTCTGTAGGACTGGCTCCTTCTGCTTCAGCAGTTCATCAATGGGGGTAGATGTTGGGGTGAGCTACTTAAAATCCTAGTTCTGGGCCTGGGTGGTATCTGAGCTGGTCAACCTGTCAGCTCTCCTGCACCCACACCACCAGGGTGAGCTCTCTAGAACTACCCTGCCCCAGCTAGCTCATCCAATGCCGAAAAGAGCCAACTCCCCTTCTCTAATGCCTTCTCTTTGCACCCATGCCAGCAGGGGCAACTCTACTGTGCTGCCTAGGCAAGAGGCAGAGCCTGCTCTCCCGCATGCTAAAGATGACTGGACCAGCTGTCCTGCTCTCATACCCTTAGGGCTGTCTTTACCTGCAACCCACACAACCAGGGCCAGATGTACTGTGCTGCCCAGGGGAGATGCAGGGCTCATTGTCCCAAATACTGAGGCAGGTAAGGACAGGACCAGCTTTCATTCTCTCATGACCTGGTGCCAGATTTCTACTTTCCACAGGTGGTGAGGAACAAGGATGGGAGGACATTTCTCCCTTTCCCACACTTGTCAGACAAGTGGCTGGACCAGCTCTACCAAGATCATGCTGTCTTGAATAGCTTACTCACAATTCCTGTAACTAGGACCAGCTCTACTGTACTTCCTAGGGGAGCTATGGGGCCTGCTTTCTTGAATACTTCAGCTGACAAGGGTCTGGACCATTCTCCCATGATGCCCAGACAAAGGGGTAGGCCCAGTTCTGCATAGCCCTCAGACATCAACTTGGCCCTAGGCAGCAGCTCAGACCAGGGATGTCTGCCTGGCCTTTGGGGCCCAGACGTGACTCTTGGTGGCAGCACATGCCAGGACTTCACCATGGTCTCAGGCTTTGCTGCTACTCACATCATTGCCCCTAACTCTCCAATTCTGCCTTTCTTCACTGTGCACACATCCTTCTCTTTCTGTTCCATCTCCACCACTTACTTGCTCATCTGTGTGGTACCTGGTGCCTCCGGGTGTCTGGGATTGTCTCAGGAGTGCTATGCCCTGCCTATGTTATGTGAGCATTGGGCAAGATTCATTTCAAATTTTGCTCCCTTGCCTGAGCCCAGTGGGGCCAGGCAGGCTGGGAGTCATCTCAGGTGTGGTCTACCCATCCGGGCCATGTGGCACCAGGCAGGGTTCATCTTGGATGTAATCTCACTTCCTAACATTTTTAAGGTAGTTAGTTCTTTATTATTTTATGCTCCAAACATCTCTATGTACTTTTGTAGATCAATTTGATTTTCATTGTTATTTGCTTTAAAAAATATTCCTGGTGTGTTAGCACAGCCTTCTAACACTGGATTTAGAGGCTTATTTAATTTAATCCCTACAGTAGCTCTGTGAGGGAATCATTGGCATTTCTGTATTATAACCAAAAAAGTGGAGCATCAGAGATGTTGAGCAATGTCACCCCTGTCACACTCTCTCACTCTCTGTGGAAGCAGAGGAGGTTGGTTCATACTTTGGACTGGGGGAAATAGTTACTATAATCTAGATCCCTGGGAGCAGGCCTACTACCAGAGAGAAATAAACATAAAGGAGATATTGGGAAAAATCACTTTATAAAATTTCTGCTTCCATGTTTTTTTGTCTGTAAGTAAAAGATGGCAAAGTAAATTAAAAGCAGATCCTGGTGCTGTACAGAGCCTGCCATTTCATATGTGTTCTGTTGGTCCTGATGAAATCTAAATTTGGAAACAAAATCAAGACTATAAATTTATGTAAAGGTTAATGATCCTTTCTGGTGAAGGCAGCAGTCATTTCAAATAGTGTTTCCATTCCATTCTGTTTTGATGACTCCACCATTCTTCTGGAAAGATGACTGCCATTTCCTTTTCAGTAGAGGTTCATTTTAAACCGAGAGCCCTTTTAATATGAAAAGTTCGGAGGCTGTAAGAAGTTAATAAATCAGAAAATATTCTTTTGCATTTCACCAAGCATCTATTTTAAAAGATTAGCACATAAGCTCCCCAACATTATTGTTTCTTTCCCCATCCTGTTCCACAGAACTGCTATTACTCAGGGAAGAGAACATGACTTTTCAGCAGCTGCCAAGCACTTACTGTCTCCTAAAGCTTGTCCAGTAATAGCCGGTATTTCACTTGTGTTTTAAGCCAAAGCAGAGGCTGATTGAGCCAACATGGATTAAGCTTCCTGGCAGCCTCATTTCAAGGAGCCAGAGAATGGAGGTTATCCACAATATAGCTCAGGTAGATTCTTGCTGCCTGGAACATGACACCTGATAAACTGGTTTGTTAAATGTTGAATTTTCATTTTATTTTTTTTAAACAAATGGCAGACGCCAAAAGAAGGCTTGGAATGCCAAAATGGAAAATCCAGCTTAGTGAGTATAAGATGTACTTCCAGGAAGTGAGTCTAGGAGTTGATGTCTAGGAGTTAACCAGAATGATCATTTGTCAGGAACAGCAAATGCTTGAGAACTTCCTTTGACCAGATTGTATTTGATATGTTTTGTGTGGGCTGGGCGTGTTTACTAAGAAGTGGGACAGGTCCACCTTACATCTGAGCTCCCTTAAATCTCAAGTAAACAGCTATGGCATGTGGATAATTTGCTTCTTGAGCTTTGTAGTTAATTGAGAATAATGAGGCAACTGAATCTCTTTCATTTAGAAATTGTTAGTATTCTGCCTATTCCACTGTGGTAATCACCTGAAAACTATTTTTCATCTTTGATGATATCCGTTTTTCAGATAACAATGAATAAACACTTAAATTTAAGGTCTTTAAAATTTAAAATTAAGCTTTTAAATTAATAAAATTAATTTAAGATTAATGTCATATCCCAAACATATCTGCATTGCTGTGTGTTTACTGTTGGTAGGCAAATCTCCAAATGAAACTATAAAACAAATGAATTAATAATTTGTTTGGAAAGGCTAACTCCCCACCTGCCTTCATACCAACTTGGATCAGGCCCTTTCTGTGGGAAATGTGCATGGTCTGGCTGATTGTTTCTCATATAAACAATTACAAAACTAAATAGTTGCCAACTAGTACAGCCAACTTGCTCCCGGCCTGTCATCCTTTTCACAGAACTATACTGACCTGCTTGGCTCTCTTGGGAATAAAGAGTCAAATCGTGCTTCCAGAAGGTTCCCCTTTTTTTTTTTTTTTTTTTTTTTTTTTTTTTTTTTCCGAGCTGGGGACCGAACCCAGGGCCTTTGCGCTGCAGGGCAAGCGCTCTACCACTGAGCTAAATCCCCAACCCCTTGGTTCTATTTTTTTTTTTTTTTTTGAAGGTTCCCTCTTTGATCATCATGCCTCGTAACCCAACTCAGAAGGGCTGGTACTACAAATTGTCAAAAACTTTTGGAAATAAATACTATGGCTGACTGATGAATTTGTGCTTTAGTATTTTGTGTTCTGTGTTTAGTTGAGAAAAACTTGATCAAATATCCTTTTTGAGAAAGGAAAGGTGATATATTTGGCTATGCAAAATATAGAGTTTTGCTCAAATCATCTAAATGTTATTTAGGGCAGAGGCAGAGGATGTCAGCTCTCTTAATTCATACCTCTTAGTCCATATGTATATCTATTTGCATCATCATTTTCTAGTGATAGTTTTTCGTGACTTTCTCTTCAAAGCTATTGTCCCCAAATGTGCATCATAGAGTTTTTGTGACTAATTCTAATAAGTCCTGGTTAGGGAGCTTTGGAATTTGTGGATCCTGAAGGCTGTGATAGAGTGTAGTAGTTTCCAAATCCATTTGAACAAAGAACCCTTATGACGAAGAGAATCCGCTGAAGCCAGTGTTCTATGTGGCCATGTTGGGAAGCTTTTCAGTGTTAGTAAAATGCTTTATTTTAAGGACTTTTCTTTTAGTTTACTGGGCAGCAATAAGACCAAATAATAAGACTTTCCTCAAGTAACACAGGTTCAAACATCCTCAGCTCCTTTCTCTCCTCCCCAGTCTCTGTTTTGGTTCTTTGTATTGAACCATGGCTTACCAATTTTTAACTTAGAGACATTTGCCCTAGGGATAAGATCTCTCTGAGGAGTAACCTCCAAACACAGAGGAGATCTACAGAATGTGCCCTTACCACTAAGACGAAGCTGCCATGTGTCCTGCTGTAGGATGAATGATGCCTCTGGTGTCATTTTTATGACCGGATAATGCTGCACAGGTGATTTCAGTAGGAACATGGTCTTATGCTTCAGTTCACTCTGATTCTGCTACGATGCCTGAGAGACAGAGTTGGATGTACTATGCTCACTGTTAGCAACTTATACTCCTTCGTACCTTGGACTGATTGGTTTTAGTTCACATTACGTACTCCTAAACCATTCTAGAGAAGAAAAAAAACAATGTTCCAGGATTTGGGAGAACATATGTATGAAAGTGCTGAGGTGTGGGATTTTAGTAAACACATATCTAGTTTGTTAAGGCTTACATAGCACAGTTCCACACATTGACCGGCTTTTAACCATAGAAATTCCCTTGTCTCCATTATGGAGACAGAAATTGGAAATCAAACTATTTGCTGTGTCTGTTTTTTTTTTCCCCTAAGGGCCTTCTTAGGTTTTTTGATAATTGTCTTATTACTATATCTTTTCATGACTTTTTCTGTGAATCTGTGTCCTAATTATCATGACAGATCTATATGATTATGCCCCATCCTAATGACCTTAGTTGATATTAATCACTTCTTTAAAACAGGCGTATGCATATCTGAGGTGCTGGAGATTAGGACTTATCACTAAATTTGAGATAGCCAGTATTTAGGTGTTTATATTTCTTGAGTCAAAATACACTAGGGACATTTAAAGAAAAGAACATATTTCAAATTTTCAGACCCCAAGATTATGTTCAATGGTGTTTAACATTCACCTTTCTTTTCCATCAATTTCTCTAGATTTTAACAGACTTGATGACCTACAGAAAGGTTAACTTTTGATTGTGTTATATTTAATATACAATCAAGGTAAGGGATTGTTTATATCCATGACTTAGAGTTTCTCAACTGTTTTCAAATCAGCATGTATATGCGTCAATAATCTGTCTCATTGCACTAAGACCAATGCTAATGGTTGCATAGCCACCCTTGGCTGTGCTGAGATATGAGGGAATCATTCTATCAATACTCTTACAACTTTTTCTTTACCGACACTGATCCCATTGTTCACAGAATATGGACATGACCATTACTAAAGATTTACTTGTCACTGAAGAACTTGAGGAAATCAGATACAGGTCACAGAGTCTTGACCTTTGGTATAATGTTTCAGTCATTTATCAACCTTTTTATAATTGTTGTTGTTGTTTTTCCTTAACCATGAGTGGTTTTCTTTATATTGGCCTACTTTCTTTTGAAAACCTAGGTGTAAGCATGGATACAAAATTATTTTGAATTAGAATATGTTGGAAACATTTCTTGACTTCCAAAATCATATATACTACTTTGTACCTGTTCTCTCTTATCATTCATCAGTGTACTTTACAGGACTTGGAGGCTTTGGAGATAATAGAGCCAGTAAAAGAAATATAGATCTCTGAGTGACACAAAGGAATATGAGACATACAAGAAAGAAACCTTGTGGTAAGTCAGTGAGGCATTTATATTGTAGAAATGTAGTTTCTTTATTTTGCCTCTAATTGTTTTTTTTTTTAATTTAGTGTTTTCTGTAAATTTACTAGAATTGTAATTTTGGCAGTCTACCATATAAATACTCAGTGTCTGAGGCCTTTTTCATTTACAATAAATGTCTTATGTAAACATTTACATTTATTGCGGTCACTTAGATGGAACAAAGTCAAGAATAGTTACCTAGGGGAGGGGGTTGCAAGTTGCAATTACTGTTGCCTATACTCTGTTTAGAAACCCTAGGTTCCTACTTTTGGGTAAATTCTCATCCTTGTAATTCGAGTAAATTTTTAGTGATTGGTACTTTGGAATAGATAAGATTTGCCCTTGACTATGGATTTAGGCCATTTCAAAAATCACCATCAGAAAGAGAAAGTAAAACTCAATTGTATAATCCACATCTGCATAATGCAGATGGTTGAGTATCACTAAAAACAAAGTCTTTTCTCTTTTCCATTATCAAGATTCTTAAAAATGGCTTTAAACTTTTGTATTTTTTGGCTGGCTGTTGGAGAGGGCTATTTTGAGGAGGAAAGGGTTGTGATGATGTGGGTGTGTTTGTTTCCAGTACCATTGGAAACAATGGGGACACAAGTATGAGCCAATGTAAACAATTTGGGTTAAAGCAAATATGGTGGTGGAATATTCAGATTTAAGTGGAATCAATTCATTCAATGATATTTTCAAAGGCCAGCAGGACTGCAACTGCCTTGCTATGGTACTGTGAATCATAGGTATGGACTTCAGTGCTCCTTCATGGGACTCACAGATAGTGTGCACATACATAGAGCACAGAGAATGAACTATGCACTATCTTCCTGTCCACAGCAGAGCACCCTGTGCTTTGTGAGTCAGTGTGTTCTCTCAAGTGGCTTTTCTCCTGCTACTATCCACTTTTCCCTACGTACAATTACTTCAAGATGCTTACATTGGGGATTCCCTCCATTATTCCCTCGTTCCTTTGGGTTTCAGTGCCCATTGACTTACCAAGTGACAAATTCATTATATCAGCCTGATTGCCACAAATGGCTAATCTTGAAAACCATTAGACTTTCTTTGAGTAAACTTTACATGCAAAAGGGGCCAGGCTATCAAACCTCAGGGCCATTCTCAGTGACATACTTTCTCTAGCAAGGCTCTAACTCCAAAAGGTTCTATAATCTCTGTAAACACCACTACTAGCTGGAGAGAAAATGCTCAAACACATGGTCCTATGCGGGATATTTGTTATATAAACCACAATAAAAATTTGAGCACATTGTATATGTGCAATATATAAATTACATTAATTTTGTCCCTGAAATGCACTGAATAATTACCTTGACTTTTATATATTTAGATTGTTTCCTTAGGCAGTGCCAACAAATTTTATAATTTAAAAGGAAGAGGGCTTGGATGATATTTGAAGAAATAGGAATAAGAATTCCTGAGGCTGGAGAGAGCTCTGTGGGTGAAGGGCCTGCAGTATGAGAACAAGAATTCAGATCCCAGAACTATTTTAAAAAACCAAGCGTGCTAATGTTCTCTATGATTCCAGCACTGGGGAAACAGAGACAAAGACAGTACCTAAGATTTGCTGGCTGGCCAGTTTAGCCAACCAATGAGCTCTAGATTCAGTGAGAGATGTCATTTCAAAAAATAAAGTGCGGGCTGGAGAGATGGCTCAGTGGTTAAGAGCACTGACTGCTCTTCCAGAGGTCCTGAGTTCAAATCCCAGCAACCACATGGTGGCTCACAACCATCTGTAATGGGATCTGATGCCCTCTTCTGGTGTCTGAAGACAACTACAATGTACTCATATACAAAATAAATAAATAAATCTTTAAAAAAAAATAAAGTGCAGAGCAATAGAAGACATCTGGCACTGACCTCTATCCTCTGCATGCATGCATACATGTACATTTCTGTCTTAGTTTGGGCTTTATTGTTGTGAAGAAACACCATGACCATGCCAACTCTTATAAAAGAAAACCTTTAATTGGGGCTGGCTTACAGATTCAGAAGTTTAGTTCATTATCATTATGGTGGAAAGCATGGTAGCCTACAGGTAGATATGGTGCTAGAGAAAGAACTGAGAGTTCTACATCTGAAAGGGGCAAGCAGAGAACTATGCACCACCAAGGCCAGGCATAAGCATCAGACACCTCAAAGCCTGCCCCCACAGATACATACTTCCTCCAACAAGGCCATACCTACTCCCACAGGACCACACCTTCTAATAGTGCCAAGAATTCCAACAAATGAGTTTACAGGAGCTATTCAAACCCCCACAAGTTGTATACCACCCCCTCAACCTCACATACACACAGACAGACAGACAGACATGTACAGAGAATTCCTTCTAAATGTTTCATATCCTAACTCCTTTCATTCCCATTCAGATTTTTTCAGTCGAATAAAATTGCTTCCATTGTATCAAGTACTCAACACCATTCAATATAATGTTTGGGGTGAAAAGTACAAGAAGTCACTTGAATTTAGCATCATTCCACATCTTCTTATATACTATGTCTCAATTTTTATACTTCAGCTAGAAGCCTTTTGATAAATATTGTCAACTGTGTTTCATATGAGGACTGGACCACACCAGATTCTTTCCTGACCACATGATGTAAACTATGCCTTCAGTTTCTCACTAGCACTGAAAGGCAGCTATGCTCAGTACTATACCACCAACATGGAGCCATCTCAGCAGCACTGAAAATTACCTTATTCTGTTGTTGGTAATCTGGGAGGTTAAAATGATCTCTCATTAGTCTGTCTGTTTTGTGATAATCAGTGGTGTCTTGAAAGGACTTTAAAAACAGCTGATTTGTATAATGCACTTCTATTGCTAAAACATAATGCCCCCTCTGTTTTCTAGTTTTCTCTCTCAGTTCTGATCTATGTGCTCACCAGTGACTCATTTGTCACTTTCTGTTGTCATAACGATGGACATAATTACAAACTTCCTTAGGGGTCTAACAGGAAGCACAGGATGCCTGCTACATTCAAGGAACAGAATGTCGAACTAACTTATTTGTAAAAGGGAAAGCAGTAAACAGTAGAATTTCTCTTCTATACTACTTTTTATTTCCATTTTTATTATCATTGTTAGGTTTTGCTCATTCTCAATTTGTTAAAAAAAAGAAAAACCCAACCATCTTAGAACCTTTATATAAGTGCATAATATTTGGAATTGGTGATTAGTTACAGCCCCAAATCGAAATAATGTAAAATAGGCTTCCTCCTGAAACAAATGTTAATTTGCCTTCTCGAAACAAATGCTGTTTGCTAGTTATTGCTCAATTGTTGACAGAAAATGTATTTTGTTTACATGAAGCCCTTTGGCCACTCAAAAGAAATGGATTTAGAAAATATCATTTAGCATCAAGCTTCTCTTAAGGTTAGGAGCAGCTATGGCTGCAAAAGAGCTCATTAGAAACTCATTATTCCCTGGGATGGCAGGAAGCCCCAGCTGCAGGTCTTAGCACAGTTCAGGGTTGTGTGGCATACAAGGAAAATTACCATAACTCCACCCTCTATTTTACTTGGAGATGTACATTGGCCCTAAAATTTCTAAATGGAAATGCTTCATCTATTATGCGTTTTTCTTTAATTAATCCCCTTGGGGATAGTTACAGAATGAGCTAGAAAACTTTTTTGTAAATCAGGGCCTTTCATTCCAAATATTTTATTTCTTTTTAGTAAGGTTCAGGCCATACGTGGCACTGTAATTAGGTGGTGCAAATATCCTTTGTTCTCACATGCTAATCAGGGCTTTTCAGAACTCTCAGGAGGTACGAAGAAGCCAACCAGCCTGCCCCAAGCCCTTTTTACTTGACTTTCTTTACTCCTTGAAACGTAATGCTTTATCTAGGCTAACAATTTCTGCAGTGCCCTGATAAGGAGAAAGCTTTGGTTCATGGAGAAGAATGCTAAGGAAACCTCCTGTCTTCCTCCCCTCAGTGCTGCCTAAAACTCTCCAGATTCTCTTCTCTAAACAACCACAGTGTTTCAGGGTACACGCAAAGCATTTTCCATGGTAGTATATGTTTTTAATATGAAATGTTTTTGCTCGTTTGTGCTCCGGGGAAGATAGTCGAGATGGTTTCTCATTTATTTTTGCTGTTGTTATTGTTTAGAATAAGCATCGCTGGGCCAGAGTCCAGTCTTTAGAAACTTGCCAGTTAGCCTTTGATAACATTTTTCATAAGCTCTTTTGTAAATGGAAAAAGTATCACTTATCCTATCTACTTGATAGAATTTTAGTTGGGATGAAATAACATTCAGTAAAATGTTCTACAGTCTGTAATATTAGGCAACTCAACACTGAAAATACATTGCTATGATTTAAACTAACAAAAACATAATTTTAGAAGACTTTCCTCTAGTTATTCATGACTACATAAATTTTGCTGTTTTGAAAATAGCTGCAAAATCATTTCTTACTTTATTAATTTCGCTAAAAGATATATGCTGAATGGCTCAGTTGGTGAAGTGTTTAGTGTCCAACCATGAGTTTAGATACCCAGCACACATGTAAAAAGTTTAGCATAGTGGTTCATGTGTTTAAAACCAACACTGGGGAAGCAGAGACAGGAGGATCTCTGGGGCTTACTGGCTAGTGAGGCTGGCCAAAGCATCATGTTCCACGCTCAGTGAGATATCCTATCCCCAAAAAGGTCAGGTGAAGAGTGATGGAAAAAAGATGGATGAGCATACACTTCAACATGTACAAACATACACACAAATATATAAACACACATACACACATGCATTCTTACACATAAATACACATACACACAGGAAAGAGACAGTAAACAGATAGAAAAGAGAGATACACAGAAATTCTGTCAAAGGTGACTCCTAGGAACTTGTGATGTAGCTTAGCTGGTAGGAGGTTCAATACACACATATAGACCCAGCACTAAGGTGATGGGAGCAGGAGGAAAGGACTTGAGTATTCATGGTGACATGGAGAGCTTGAGGGTAACCTGATGTATACAATACCCTGTCTTAAAATAACAATAATTATTGACTATATATGATAATTTTGAGGGGGTTATGAAATCAATAATTTTTTATGGTGCTACCAATGTAGACAGGACAGAGGCTTTTTTTTATGCCATTAGATTACTTTTAGATCTCCTTGACGAAGAATAAGAATTGTTGACAAAATTTTATTTTGAACAAGACCAAAGCTATCTCATCTGTCCTCATGTTTAATAATTTCAGTCTGCACTGTGGGAAGGTGTGTAGCTGTCTGTCTGACAAAAGAGAAACCCCATTTATTATGATAACTGTGTCCCACCATCCAGCTGGTTCGTCGCCAGCTCTCCACCACTTAACGGAGGCTGAATTATACTAATAGTTTTGTGCACTGAACAGTGAGACTTTGAGTTCCTCACAATGATTCATGTGTAACAGCTGCAGCCCACACTCGTTAATAACATCTGACTTTCTGCAGAGCCACACAGCTTCCTTCCCTCGCAGCTTATCTTTTGAGAAAATGTCAACTTTCCAGTTTTCTGGATGAGCATGTGAACCTCAGTGAATCTTAGCCTTTAAGAAACCATTATTCAGAGTAGATTGGGTTGTTAGGGAAATAAAAAGTACTGCTTTAAATGTCTTACTGAGATTCTCGTTCAAAAAATTGTAATTTTCTAAGTTTTCAGAGAAATTATTCATGTCTTCATTTGTTTTGGTCTGGAATTACTTCTTAATTATGTCCTAAATAATTTAGAGTGGACTTCAATGATCTTATATATAATTATGAATACAGTTTATTTCAGTTTGTCCAAATGTCTTTATGCCATAAAACTTGTTGTAGAGAAAAGGACAGTTGGTTCAAATCAAGAAGCAAGAAAGGCAAACTACAGACTCTTATTGGTATCTGTGTGTTCAAAATTAAAGTGGCAAAGCAACATTGATTCATATTATGGAGTAACATAAATCCTTGAACAAATGTTTAATATGTCTTTCATATAAACATTTCATCAGAACACTCTCAAATGTTGTAACAGACTCTCTCTCTCTGACTCTCTTCCGCTCTTCCTCTCTTCCTCTCTCGTCTCACTCTCTCTTCTCTCTTCTGCTCTTCCTCTCTCTCTCTCTCTCTCTCTCTCTCTCTCTCTCTCTCTCTCTCTTCCTCTCTTCCTCTCCTGGCTTGACACGAAAAAAAATGTTGTAACAACAACAACAACAACAAAACCCAGTTCAACATAGAAATGGAAGAAATGGAAATGTTTAATTACTCTTAAAGAAATAAAACATGAACCTGTGTTAATGGCTTCAAAGGCCTCATTCATAACTTTTGACAGGTTATTGGATTTAGAAGAAAGTTTGAAAATGTCTTTCTGTTGGTTCTACTGGTTTTGGATGATGTCCCTATGTGTGGTCTTCTCTGCTGCAATGCACAAGTGAACTTGACCTGTGTCTCAACACTCACTGTGTGGTAGGGACATTATACCACCTTCTGGCTGCGGTCATATGTCTGTACATATGTGTTAGTATCACTGTTAGCTTTGGGGGGGGTGCTGTGTGATAAGTCTCCTAAATATCTGTTTTATTTCTCTCTTCTGAGGCTTTTACTGTCTAGGTTAAGGCATAAACATTTCCCAGATGGTGTTTCCAGGTATAATTTGAATTTCTCTAAATTGATAGTCTTCTGAAAGACTTGGACTCCAAACTAAGCCAGCAGAATAAAAATCTGAATTCTGTTTGTCTGTTGGTGGTGTAGGCAGCATGGATCTAAGCCCCTGGTTGCTGATTAAGTACCTTTCTCCGATGGCAGGTGCAGTATCTTCACATACAGTAGCAGTGTAGCAATTCTGGGGCAGGACATTGTTTGACTATTTCACCTAGAGTTTAATCTACCTTAATGTCCAGACATCCATTAATGTTTAAGCCATAGAACAGCCAGTGATCCACAAGTACTTTGGTCTGCAATGGAATTTTAATGAATGAAAATTCTATTGAAGAGCATGTTGATTGCTTACTCATGATGAAGGAAACTCATGACATTTCATAAGGTTTTGGTTTGTCATTTGACTCACAATTTTTATTTAACCATTAGTAACAGATAAAAAATATTTCTGAAATGCCTTCTGGAGGCACAAATATTGGGAGACAAAGGAAAGTATGTTTATATTCTAATATTTTAACATAGAAAGTGAGCATTACAATTTTATTTTTTTTCCACCCCCCCCCAACAATTTTAAATTTAATTTAAATAACCAGACATTAGAAGAGCTAATGAGAGGAGTTAATGACACCAGTAATTCAGCAACAATACCTTCGAATAAGGTACAGTTCTATCATCTCTGTCATCCTTTTACATTTAGGCAAAAATTCCTTTATAAAACCTTCTCTATCTCTTCCATGATTGATTCTGAAACCCCTAAAGACACAAACACACATGCATGTGCACGCGTGTGTGCACAAGCATACACACACACAAAATCTCACAATATGCGGATGCATACATATACACATATACACACACATTCTTCCATTCTCCCTTTCCCTCTCTCCCCCTCTGTGGTGGTTTGAATGAGAATGGCCTCCATAGGTTCTTATATTTGAATACTTGATGGAACTTTCCTACCTCCTCTTTGAATACCTGTAATAAAGTACCATGGTCATAACAATAGCCTCCACTTTCACCAGGAATTTTTTGCATTAGTTACTTCTGCCTCAGTGTCAATATGGCAAACAGCACCTTAAGGGAGGTATTCATCAGAGGGTTCTTCATTGTGGGGAGAAACCGTGGTGCTCACTCCATCAGGAGAATGTGGAATATGAGATTCCCCATATGAAGGCTGGGGCAGTAAGAAAGGAACTTGACAACCAGAAATGGGTACTTTAAAATGATTTGTCTTATTTTTAAAAGATTTATTTTTATTTTATGTGTGTGAGTGTTTTATCTGCACATGTGTATGTGTACCTCACGTGTGTTTGGTGCTTAAGCATTATAGACAGTTATAAGCCATGATGATGGTACTGGGAATCTGACTCTAGTCATCTACAAGAACAGCAATTGCTCTTAAATGCTAAGCCATCTGACCATCTTCCTGTTTTTTGTATTAAAAATGAAGACATTTTTCTTGTTTCTGGTGTGTGTGTGTGTGTGTGTGTGTGTGTGTGTGTGTGTGTGTGTGTGTGTGTGACATCTAGCTTTTTCTTACTAAAAATTTCCTTAGTTGAAACCTCAGTTTTTTTGTACTGGGTCACTGGGAGGGTTAAGAGTCCCTCAAAATGCCTGCAATGTTTTAAGGCCTTGTTTTCAGTATCCAGCTTTCCCATAGTAGGGGTTGAGATAAAACAAAAATACACTGGTATCTTTCATTGAAAGTGCCTCAAATTTTGGTGGGCTTGAAACCCAAAAAACTGATGAAAGAGATGAAGAAACTGGAAACTCTTTGGAGTCAGTCTCTTCCCACCACATACAAAGCTTGCTCCAGATTCTGCTGGGAAATCAACAAACTGGATATCCCACCAAGGACCACATTGTCCCTGCCTGATATTCCAGTCCTGAGAAGGAAGCAAGTCATGACAGGGAGAAAAAGTCAGGTATGATGGCATGGGTCTGTCATACTACCCTTCAGGGAGCTGAAGCAGGAAGATTGCTGGAAGTTTAAGGACAATAGGGCCACAGAACGTGCTCCAGCCTAAAAATAACAAAGAAGGAAAGAAGCAAACCCATTAAACAACAATAAAAAACCCATAAAAACACAGAAAAACCACAAGAACCTACCATAGCACCAATAAACACCACAGTAGCTGGCTCTCTCCTTGTCAGTAAAAGGGCAGATCCTTGAATTCTCACCTGAGCAGTCTTCAGCTCCAGGTGGAGCTCCTTCAGCCTCTAGGCCCTTCATACAATAATTTGGGTAGTAAATCTGTTGTCCCTGACCCAAGACCTGGCTGCTCATCATGATTGGTGCACTGCTTCTAGCTAGTCTCCAGGCTGGAGGCTAATGGTGCAGTAGCATGTGGGTGGCAGGATAATGTTCTTGAGGGTCTTAGAGATATTCCAGAGGCCATCATGTCAGACTAGCAGGGCTATTGACTGTGTCCTATCTGTAGCTTTTTTTCATACTGGAAGATGTCCAGAGTGATCTGATCCAAGTTTTGTTGCTGCTTTTGATTTGAGGACCACACTGCTCTAAAGCTTTTGTCTTTGTCATTCCTACCACTTCATGAAGAGACATTTAGACTCAAGTTAATGTCCAGTTTTTCAAACTGGTCATTAGCCTTGATCAGGTCTATGGGATTTACATATTAGTTGACCACAGCCTTGATGAAGTTGGAAAGGTCTTTTTTTTTTTTTTTTTTTTTTTTATTAACTTGAGTATTTCTTATATACATTTGGTGTTATTCCTTTTCGGTTTCAGGCAAACATCCCTTCCCCCTCCCTTCCTTATGGGTGTTCCTCCCAACCCCCCCCCATTGCCGCCCTCTCCCCAACAGTCTAGTTCACTGGGGGTTCAGTCTTAGCAGGACCCAGGGCTTCCCCTTCCACTGGTGCTCTTACTAGGATATTCATTGCTACCTATGAGGTCAGAGTCCAGGGTCAGTCCATGTATAGTCTTTAGGTAGTGGCTTAGTCCCTGGAAGCTCTAGTTGCTTGGCATTGTTGTACATATGTGGTCTCGAGCCCCTTCAAGCTCTTCCAGTTCTGTCTCTGATTCCTTCACTTGGGGTCCTATTCTCAGTTCAGTGGTTTGCTGCTGGCATTCGCCTCTGTATTTGCTGTATTCTGGCTGTGTCCTCAGGGGCGATCTACATCCGGCTCCTGTCGGTCTACTTCTTTGCTTCATCCATCATGTGTAATTGGGTGGCTGTATATGTATGGGCCACATGTGGGGCAGGCTCTGAATGGTGTTCCTTCAGTCTCTATTTTAATCTTTGCCTCTCTCTTCCCTGCCAAGTGTATTCTTGTTCCCCTTTTAAAGAAGGAGTGAAGCATTCACATTTTGATCATCCATCTTGAGTTTCATGTGTTCTCTGCATCTAGGGTAATTCAAGCATTTGGGCTAATAGCCACTTATCAATGAGTGCATACCATGTATGTCTTTCTGTGATTGGGTTAGCTCACTCAGGATGATATTTTCCAGTTCCAACCATTTGCCTACGAATTTCATAAAGTCGTTGTTTTTGAGAGCTGAGTAATATTCATTGTGTAGATGTACCACATTTTCTGTATCCATTCCTCTGTTGAAGGGCATCTGGGTTCTTTCCAGCTTCTGGCTATTATAAATAAGGCTGCGATGAACATAGTGGAGCACGTGTCTTTTTTATATGTTGGGGCATCTTTTGGGTATATGCCCAAAGAGAGGTATAGCTGGATCCTCAGGCAGTTCAATGTCCAATTTTCTGAGGAACCTCAGACTGATTTCCAGAATGGTTTACCAGTCCAACCCAACAATGGAGGGGTGTTCCTCTTTCTCCACATCCTTGCCATCATTTGCTGTCACCTGATTTTTTGATCTTAGCCATTCTCACTGGTGTGAGGTGAAATCTCAGGGTTGTTTTGATTTGCATTTCCCTTATGACTAAAGATGTTGAACATTTCTTTAGGTGTTTTTCAGCCACTCGGCATTCCTCAGCTGTGAATTCTTTGTTTAGCTCTGAACCCCATTTTTAATAGGGTTATTTGTCTCCCTCTTGGTCTAACTTTTTGAGTTCTTTGTATATTTTTGGATATAAGGCCTCTATCTGTTGTAGGATTGGTAAAGATCTTTTCCCAATCTGTTGGTTTCGTTTTGTCCTAACCACAGTGTCCTTTGCCTTACAGAAGCTTTGCAGTTTTATGAGATCCCATTTGTCGAGTCTTGATCTTAGGCGTAAGCCATTGGTGTTTTGTTCAGGAAATTTTTCCAGTGCCCATGTGTTCCAGATGCTTCCCTAGTTTTTCTTCTATTAGTTTGAGTGTGTCTGGTTTGATGTGGAGGTCCTTGATCCACTTGGACTTAAGCTTTGTACAGGGTGATAAGCATGGATCGATCTGCATTCTTCTACATGTTGACCTCCAGTTGAACCAGCACCATTTGCTGAAAATGCTATCTTTTTTCCATTGGATGGATTTGGCTCCTTTGTCAAATATCAAGTGACCATAGGTGTGTGGGTTCATTTCTGGGTCTTCAATTTTATTCCATTGGTCTATCTGTCTGTCTCTCTACCAATACCATGCAGTTTTATCACTATTGCTCTGTAATACTGCTTGAGTTCAGGGATAGTGATTCCCCCTGAAGTCCTTTTATTGTTGAGGATAGCTTTAGCTATCCTGGGTTTTTGTTATTCAGATGAATTTGCAAATTGTTCTGTCTAACTCTTTGAAGAATTGGATTGGTATTTTGATGGGGATTGCATTGAATCTGTAGATCGCTTTTTTGGTAAAAATGGCCATTTTACTATATTAATCCTGCCAATCCATGAGCATGGGAGATCTTTCCATCTTCTGAGGTCTTCTTCAATTTCTTTCTTCAGTGTCTTGAAGTTTTTATTGTACAGATCTTTTACTTGCTTGGTTAAAGTCACACCGAGGTACTTTAAATTATTTGGGTCTATTATGAAGGGTGTCGTTTCCTAATTTCTTTCTCGCTTGTTTCTCTTTTGTGTAGAGAAGGCTACTGATTTATTTGAGTTAATTTTATACCCAGCCACTTTGCTGAAGTTGTTTATCAGCTTTAGTAGTTCTCTGGTGGAACTTTTTGGGATCACTTAAATATACTATCATATCATCTGCAAATAGTGATATTTTGACTTCTTCTGGAAAGGGTCTTTTTAAAAAAAACTGGAGTCAGTTCTGTATGTATTGGTGGATCTTGAATGTAGGGATCAGCTATATGTTCATAAATGTACATAGAATAAAATCATATTTCATTCTGCTGGAAGCCAGAGCCAGTAAAGAGGCCCTCGGTTCAGTTTCAAAGCCCGACTTGCTTCTGTGTGCTCCATTTGGACAGGAGCTGGATCTTGATCTCAGTTGAGAGTATCTGCAATGGATCATTGTTGAACTATGTGGAGTTCATGGCAGGTGACACCAATACAGGAGTGGACAGGGAAGAGATATGTCAGGAGGCAGTCAGAAACAGATGTGGGGCTGGGTATAACTTTTAAAAGACTGTCCCTACTTTCTTATTCAGGTAGGTCCCATGTCATAAGGATTCCATATCTTCCTAAAACAGTGGCACCAGCCGGGGCCAAGTGTTTGTGTACATGATGGGATGAGGGAATGTTTGACACTCAATGATAAGCAAATAGAGACTGATGGAGCTTTCCCCAGAACTACCGAGTCAACATCTGTGTAGTTGGCATCCAGAAGAAGTCTAGATTTTAGTAATTCCATTAGGAAATCCTGATGCACAGTAAAGTTTGAGAAACCATAATATACGGAACATTGTCAGAGTAGGTAAAATGTAAGCATCAATGGAAAGAAAGCAACAGCACCCAGTGTTCAGTTAAAACTCAGAGGTGGTATGGTGACCAAATGTAAATCTTTATCTCAGACCATCACCTAAGGGAAACCTAATGTCACAGAACACTAGACAACTAACACTTAACTTGGGATGAATTTTTGTAAAGATTAACCTCTTTACAAAAGAAAAAAAAAGAAAAGAAAGGAAAGGTCCATAATGTGAGTGTTTAGGAATGAGGGAGAAGCATAGAGTCACTGTGGTAGCTTGAGAAGCATAGGGAAAGAGTCAAGACATCAAATGGTTAAAGAGATGAACAAAGTAGGAGATATAAAGACCTTGCCTTTCTCATTTGGCTGTGGGTCAGCCATCACACAATGGTCATGATAATACATTGCAAGTTTGCTCATGAACAACGGAAGAGATGAAACAAGCAAGCAAAGGAAGGAACAGTGAGAAGTTGAGCCTGAAGATGAATGTCTGGGGTTGTGTGTACCAGATATGACACAAGTTACCTCTGAGAAACAGGACTGCAGTCTCTAATATTCTCTCCCAGTGGCCTAAAGAGAGGCTTGGGCAGGTCTTGGTAGATGTATGCCTACAGAAGAAAAAGAATATATGAATTAACTAATAATACAAAGATATTTTCATCACACAGATGTAAGTAATAGTGTCTAAAAATGATTTATCTTACCTGTCTTTTACTAGCAAAGATGAACAAATTTAATAAAATTAAAATATGGTTGTAACTGTCTTTTATGTAAGATTGACATTCACATTAAGACAAGTGCATTAGATTTCTCAGAAGTTATTTTCAGCGGTAGTACCATTTACATGTCCAGGTAGAATATTATCTCCCCTTGACTCATTTGAAAAACTATTATCTTTGTCTATGTGTGTTTGTGTGTATCTGAGTGTGGGAATGTAGAACTGAGTGCATCAGAATCAGGAAGAGAGCTTGGATCCCCTGAAGGTAAATTACTGAAGGATTTTTAGCTGCCTCATGTGGGCGTTCCGAACCAAACTTGGGTCCTCTGCAAGAACAGAATATGTTTTTAACTGCTGAGTCATCTCTCTAGCCCCCTCCCCTTGAATCTTGAAAGAGCACATAATATAGACCCAAGGGTAGCAGCCGACTACATTTCCTTAACAGTCTTGAATGTGTTCAAACATAATAGCCAGTTAGGAATCTTACCAAAGAAATGTGGATAGGACTAAAAATCATGTAACAAATGTAATTGGATTGAAATCTGAGCATCATTAATGTTCAAAACATGATCATAAACAGTGAATGAAGGTAACACAGCCCTAATGTAGAGTGTTGAGCACATCACTGAACGAAGACAAAGATGCCATTTTGAACATTACAGGTGCCATCTTGAGTAGGTCAGTCTTCATTCTTGGACTCAGTTTTTTTTTTTTTTTTTTTTTTGGAGAGAAAAGATTTTAATTTTGTACACTTTCCATCAGAATGCAATGATTCTACATGGATTTAAGGAAATATTACATATCATATCAACTGAACAGTCAGGAGCACAATATAAAGAGACGTCAAGGCTCCAGGGTATGTAGGGCACAGTCCTTAAGTCTTCAGAGGCAGCATGAGGGTCTTGGTCTGTGTTTCTCTGGTGCCTCCCAGGGAGTAGATTGAAAGGTCTCAAGGCATATGCTGTCCACAATGCTTGGGTGTCTCTCCTTTCCAGGTTCCTCTCTCACGTAAGCCTCTGTTTTGAGTCATTTCTGGGAGGCCTCTTGATTCCAGGATTCACTTTGGGCAAGCATCTCTCCACAGCTGTGGGTGTAGTCATCTTCTGCCTAGTTTAGAGCCCAATGAACCCTTCTCCTGGAAGCAGCTCCTACTTCTTGGGGACCCCAAATTCTCTCTGCAGTTTTATGTGAAATATGTAGGGCTAAGAAGTAGGATGAATTAATCTGAGAAGTGCATTTACCTCTCAAATGGCTTAGAAGACAGAGAGCATGAAGTCAGAGAGTGAAGACACTTGCTGTGACTTGAGCAACTCCAGTTGTGGTAGATACTGCTTCTGTTTTTAGTTGGACTAAACTGTAAACATTTCACTCCCCTTGGTATATGTAGAATGTGTGGGAAAGGAAATAGAGTTGATGGAAGCAAAATGAGATAATTACTATTCATATCTGCAAAGCTTTTAGCATAGTGCCTTATAGAGCTCAATAAGTTAGCTAATTTGAGACATTAGAGAATCATTTTGAAGTGTGTTATATCTTTCAAAATTCAAAATGTTTCTTCTCATTATAACACTATCTAAAAATGTATCAATATGTTATGGATATAATATAACCCCCAAGTTCATGTGTTAAAACCTTAATTCCAATAACAGTAATGAAATTTTGTTTGATCTTTAAGGGGTCATTAGATAGCTTTCCTGGTAATCAGTGAGTTCTCTTGTTCACTCTCCTGGGAGAGTTGCCACAGCAGTAAGTTGATAAACAGTAGGGAAACAAAGAGTTTAAATCATTTCACCTTCACCTTGAGTCAAGGTCTCCTCTTTTCATTCAAACTAACTTAAGTCTGAAGGGAAAGGACTGAGAATCCAGTCTTCTGGGGTCAGGTCTGCAGGAGAATAGCATATAGCAGATAGCTTGGATGCAACCCATATTCCTTATGGGCCTCAGTCACTGATCCTTCCAACAGCACCCTGCAGGATATGGCTTCCTATAGCCTCTTGTGTTCCTTCTTCTTGTAATTCACTAAGTTTCAGCCTCATTGAGCTTCTGTTTTTTTTTTTTTTTTTTTTTTTTTTTTTTTTTTTTTTTTTTTCCAGAGCTGGGGACCGAACCCAGGGCCTTGTGCTTGCCAGGCAAGCGCTCTACCACTGAGCTAAATCCCCAGCCCCTGGAGCTTCTGTTTTATGGAAAGAATTATTCTTGCTCCTATCTCGGTGCCTTCACACATACCTTGTCCTTCGTGTAATGAGTTTATGCTCAGATATTTATCTCCTTCAACCTTAGTAATCCCCTAACACAGCTTAAAAGACATTTCCTTGAAGCTGGAGAGCTGGCTCAGTGGTTAAGAGCACTTGCTGTTCCTTCAGATGGGGTAGAGTTCTGCTTCCAGCACCCAAGTTCAGTAGCTCAAAATCCTCTAGCTTCAGGGAGTCTGCGGCCATCTTTTGACCTACACACACACACACACACACACACACACACACACACACACCTGAGAAATATTAAAATGGAAAGTAGTTTCTGAAGGAAGTGTTACTAGACTTCCTGGATAGATTAGATCCCTGTGGAATGTTCTCATTACAACACATGTTGCTGTAATTTAATACTTTTTCCTTTTCTAGTGCTAAAGTTCAGACCCCAGGCCTTGTACTTGCTAGGCAAGAACCTATCATTAAATTAAATCCCCAGCCCTCTAGTTACTTCTCCATAGAATATTGTATCCTTGGCTCTGAACATGAAGATTTTTATCTACTTTATCTGCCATGAATATCCTCTTTCTCTGCATATAAATACCAAAACACAGTAGACATCAATGGATCAAAGAATGAATTAATGGATAAGTATATTTTTGTGTTCTATCTAAGCATGCAAAATCTATTTTATATGACTACTTAACAGATAACAATATGGGAAAAAGTAATCCTTAATTGCTTTTCTTCCCTTGTATAGATTTCTGTAGTGTTTAATGAATAGAGGAAGAGGGAGAGAGGTAGAGTGGAAGGGAGAGGAGCGGGGGTGATACCAGGAAAGCAGAATCTAGAAACAAAATATATTCTTCAAATGCATTGAAATATTAGTTGTATTTGCTCATGTTTGCCATTTCAACACTTGGAGTCTAAGGCAGGAAGAATGTTGTGGGTTCAAGGATAGCCTGGCTTCCTTAATGAACTCCAGGGATGTCTAGGCTACAATAGTAGATGCTATTTCTGAAAAAAACAAAAAAACCAAAAAACAAAAAACAAACAAACAAACAAACAAACAAAAAAACCAGAAGCAGAGCAACTCCCCATCTCCCACAAAAAATGCACACTTAGTGCTAATGGAGGCACAAACTGGTGATGGAGCTTCACACTTCCTGTGGTTTTCAGCATTGCAGCTAGTGCATGACCTTTGGGGACACTTCAAACAATAATGTGTTTACCTGGTCATTCAACTACTCAATAAATCTTTATCAACCATTTTTTTGTGTGTGTGACAGTTACTAACTACAAAGATACAGCCTTTTCTACGGAATATTGTCAAGTGAATACTCTGTCTTTCTCCCCGCAAGTAGAAGGATGAATAGTATCTTACTTTAAATATAAGACATTTTTAGGTTCACAATTGTCTAAAAAAATGACAAGATTTTTATAAGAAAAATATGTAGGCCACTTACAGTTGTCCAACCAATTTTTTATTGTTAGTTGAAGAAAAGACTGTTTTAAGAGGTTCTTTTTTTGGGGGGGCTACAGAGATAGCCAGAGGCTCACATTTATAAAGAATGTTTCTTTATATATCAACATTTCATTTAAATTTCACATATTGTGTTCACAACTCATCTGTTAACTTTTCAAATCAGTTTAGAAATCACAAGTAAGACATAATGAATAAGCATTTTATAGAAATATTTTTTCTATGTATTCTTTGGCATAGGTGCTACCAAACAATGAAAATATTGATTGAAGCACAGGAGAGGCAATGAATTACTTCCCTGAGACATGTTTGGAAAAAAAATCCCTCCTTTCGTACAGAGACAGGCTTACAAAAAGCATATAGAATTAAGTATACACACAAGTGTGAATTGACAAGATGTCCCAGAATGTTTATAGAAATAACTACTTGGCTCATGTTGCTTAAGGACTTAATTATCTCTCTTGAAGAGTGTGCCTAAAAATACTTAAACTGTCTCTCTATAATCATTTGCCTGTCACACCACAGACTAAATCTTATAGCATGCAAACTTAGATCTGTGGCATTGTTCTGGATGTACCCCAATTTTTTTCCTAAGAGTCTTTTCCTAAATGAGTGTTTCAAGATTCTTCTGTTAGCCAGAACCCTGATTTCAATAAAGTCCAACGAAAATCTAATTATGCTTTCTAGTTAGTTCAAAGTTGCTTATGATTTTTCAGTGTTTAGTTTGTAGCTTCAAATTCACTCTGTAAGTGTAAATCATAAACCAAAGAACTGGAAGAAACCCTGTAGGGGCATTTGGCTGGCTTACTACCCCAGACATGCATGAACCTGACTTACTAAATTGAGTTTTGAATCTTGCAGAGTCAGAAGGGTCAGAGCCTTGCTGGGCCATGTTTAGTTCTCCTTACAGTGAATATGCTCTTCTTTCTTAGAAGTTTAACCTACTTTATTTCCCTTCCTGTCCCCTAAGCCCGGTAACACCTTTTCAGTTTTTGACCTGCGTTCACTTCGTAGGTTATTACTCGTCATCAGCTTGAAAGCACTCCGCTCTTCCATGAAAGAATAAAGAAAGAGGAAAACTCCCAAACTACTTTAGCCTCTTCTTGCAGAACTCAGAATTCTTTTTGTCTCTCCCTGATTTACACTGCCAAAGAGACCTTGAAGACGGTCACAGCTAAGAAGAACAGATTTCCTGATATTTATCTAGAAAATGTCTGTTGAGAATTCCTTCCATTCTGAGTCTGTGTTCTGCAGTTAAGAGGCAACACTGAATGGGAGGAAGTCTTTTTTCCTAAAGGAGCTACCTGACATGGCTGGGAGACAAAACTGCAAGCAGATGATGCCTAAGGAGGAAGTATGATATTAAATGGTCAGAAAGCCCATCTTTCCCATCCTGGAAACGAGCCTGTCCTTGTTTCAATTCTGTTGCTCTGGTGAAATATCCTAACAAAAGCAACTTAGGAAAATGTCTATATGTTTTAGCTTACAGTTTCAGAATATATATAATCCATCATTGCGGAGAAGCCATAGTTGTAGGGTTTGAAACAGCTGATTGTGTTGCATCTATAACCAAGAAATAGAGAAGAAAACATTAATGTAGGTGTGCTTGTGCTCAGTTTGTTTTCTCTGCGCTTGCAAAGTTCAGGATCCAGTGCCTAAGAAATGGCAGCACCCACAGTGGAAGGGTCTTCCCAGCTCCATTAACCTAGTCAAGACAATCCTCTAAAGACCTGTCCAGGCCAACCAGATCTAGATAATCCTTCTCACCACACTCTTCCCAGATGATGTTCGATTGTGTGTCAAGCTGACCATTAAAATTAGCCATCCCTGGGCCTTTTCAGTTAGCGAAGGAGAAGAACTACAGGGGCTACAAATGAGCAAGGTCACGTCACACACCAAGTCAGCTCACCGTTCTCCCATACACACCTTATCTGGGAGTGTCCTTGGAACTTTTCAGCAATCTACCGGAACCAGACACACAGAAAGTATAGTCTCTTAGTTTGGTTTAATGATGTCAGGTGTCTTTGGAAGTATTTCCTCATGGCACACCTTGACTACCTCACGAGGGGCCTCAGAGAAAGCTCTGCTCTCACTAGGTGAACTTTAACCTTTTACAGTTCCAGATTGTTGCTCTGTCTTGGATAAATCCATTGCCTGTATACGCCCCTTCTCCCCTTCTTTCTCCTTCCCCTTATTTGTTCCCTAAAACATAGCCGTAAGCACATGTTAGAATCTCATACGATGAAACATTTTTTTTTTCTTGTTACCATTTTACAGTTGATTTAAGACTCCATTGCAATTAGTTAGAGAACAGGGTATGGTGTCCATCTTGAAAATCTGTTAGAAGTCTTATTCATCTGTTTCCTGATGCTAGTGACACGACCACAGATTACGTAAGTTGTAAGTAACTTATTTTGTTCACAGTTGGGGTTAAAAGGCAAGGAACAATGCGTGGGAATGTTCTTCCTGGCAGGATCCAAAGATATGCATGGTATCTCACAGCCAGAATCAAGGGTGTGCATGTGTATATGTCTCTCTGTCCTTTCTCTCTCAGTAAAGCTACCAGGGCTCAATCATGGGGCCTTTTCTCTAATGACTGTTTCTACTCTCAAAGTTCCCTCATTTAAATACCAGTCAGATTAAAGTTTCTGTAGTTTAGTACCTCATGATGGGAATAAACTTCAATATTAGAAGATCTGGGTACATAGAAGCTACACTCAAACCTATTTCCTATGGTGAAGGCATAGGAAATAGTCTGTAAGGGTAATGTGTAGCTGGAGAAGATATGCTTTATTTACTTGCTAAACTAAGAAATTGATAAGACCCATTGGGCCAGCTTCCTTTATTTGTTTCCGCATATATTCAACATCTCCATTTAATCCCTATTTTCTTGTCTGTCTTTTGATTGACTGTTTACAGAAAGACTTTTTTTTTTAAAAATCACATAATAATAATAATAATAATAATAATAACAACAACAACAGCGAGTTTGTCAATGTTTTACTTGTGCTTTTGACAGTTTTACTACTCACAAAAGACAATCGCTATATTTTCTTTTCAAATTTTAAGTTTAATTTTGTAGTAACATTTGCTGGCCCTTTAATAGAACAACTCTACTTCATTGCTCAGTACTTGTCAGTGTGTTTTCTCATACTTTTGGCTTCCATATCTTTCACTTTCTAATAAAATATGATGATGATGATGATGATGTGTATATCTTACATGAAAAATTCAAGCATACTTTAATATATCATCACATGACAGTGTTGCTTTTGTTGAGGGATTAATTTGTGTCTATAGTGTGCAGAAATACCTTTTGGTTATTTCATCATTTTTGTTTGCTTTCCACTTCTTGTTTTTTTCTGTTTCTCTTTAACTCTTTCTTGCTATTACTGTTTTTTTCAAAGAAAACCTTTTTATTGATTCTTTGTGAATTTCACATCATGTACCCCAAGCCCACTCATCTCCCTGTCCCTTTATATCTGCCCTTATAACTGCCTCATCCCCAAAGAAAGTAAAATAAGATAGAATAAAAATATCTTGTCGACGAAATTGTACAGTGTCACAGTGTGTCACATCTCTACTTGTAAATGTTACAGCAATGAGTCCTTGGTCTGTTTTGAGGTTTCTGTCTTCTCCTACACTATCTATACTGGATCCTGACTGGAACTCCTCTCTGATGCCATGCTGTTTTTCTGTTATTTGGATCTTTAGGACAATCCCTTTCATGCACTCCAGAAGATCACAGATGGGGTAGATGTTGGGGTGGGCCATTCAAGTCCTGGATCAGGATCTGGGAGGTAGCTGAGTTAGCCCTCAGATACCCATACAGTCTCCAGTGGCAACCAAGACCACGGATATCACTTGGCCTTTGGTGGTAACTACGGCGTTGCTTTCTGTTCCATCACGCCGCCCAGGAACTCCATTTTCCCATCACTTCAGCACACATTCGTCCATTGTCCATTGTAGTGGCACCCAGGGTAGGAGCTTGGGTGTATTTCTTCCCGCTATTACTGTTTTTAACTTTAACAATTTCTTTCCCACCAGAAATTTTAAAACTTGGACTGGCAAAATGGACCAGCGAATGTGGGCTCTTTCCTCTGTAAGCATGACAATCGATCTAAGTTTGATCCTCAGAGTCAACTGTGGAAGAAGAGAATCAGCTCCACAAAGTTGTCCTTGACCTCCACATGTGCACTGCAGAGCAAAAACCCCCTATCTCCTAGTAGTAAATAAAACAAGATAATAAATAAAAAAATACCAAGCTTTAAAGCTTTTGGGTAATTTTACTGTTTTTTGATGAGTTTTGAAATCATAGTTGCTCTTCTTCATCATAATTATGCATTTCAAACTTTCTAGATAAGTTTTAGGTTTTATTTCTTATATATTTACTTTACACTAGTTCCTACCCTAGCTGCTTATGTGCTGACCTAATCTATCTCTTATTTTTCATAGGATTCTTTTTTATGAAATATACTGAGTATAATTCTTCAGATGCATCCTCTATTTGGTAATTTTTTTTTTACAGATTTAATTTTCCTCTTCCATACCTGACTATGTCAATGAAACTCTGCTAATTGTATTCTCTACTAGCGATTTTTCAGGAAACAGGTCAGAAAGTTCAGATAGTGTGGTAAGAGTTGTTATAAGGATTTCTAATTGCACATGAGGTTGATATGGTGGTTATGAGTACTTGGGAGAGACAATTTGTTGTCTTACTGCAAACCTAGGCACTCCTATCCTCTTGGGTGGCCAGGCTGAACACAGGCAAGATTCCCCTTGCCTTCTCACTGCGGGCCTCAGACATCACTGCTTCTTTATTTTTCTGTGGTTGGTAAAGAATTCTATGACGTTTCTGACTTTGAGCAATCACTGAGCATTATCTCCCATCTATCTCTGCTTCTCTGCTTACTGTGCTGTTATTAGAGGAAGCCCAGGTGTCCTGGATGGGGCAGAAACAATACATAAGAGTAGAAACACAAACAAAACAAAACAAAACTCCTCCTGGTCAAGAGAATAGAATCTTTGGCCTGAGTGTAGAGTTCTATCCAGTTAGACAAGGTCAACCTCCTGGCCAAGGGACCAATTCCTGGCCAAGAATCCACCCTAGAAAGGCAGCTTCACCTTAAACATGCTCAGGAGATAGGGAGAATAGATTTTCCTTTAATGAGATACTATACTTTCCCCTCCCAGATTCTCATCCTGAATGCTGTAGTTGGCAGACCGAAGCCACACAGCTTCATAAGTCACCATAATTTCCTGAATTATTCAGAAAAGGATAACTTCTCCTTTTCTTCTTTTTCTCTATTCTAAGCATGCTTCCCTCAGCATTCTGGATTCCCCAACATTTCAGGATTCCTTACTCTTTCTCCAGGGTTTCCCTCCCTGCCACGTGGTCAGTGGCCATTTGTCTGTTCTGTGTCGACCTCCGTGCCAGTTAAATGGCAGCTCTTGGGCAGCTGCTCGGTTTTACAGCTTGCCTGCTTTGGAAGGGTTTCTAGTAAACTTTAATGAAATTGTCCTTGAGTTTTTGTTTGAGTTCATTCTTAAATACTTTTAATAATGAGTAAGTGCCCCAGAAAGTGACCCCTTATATCTCACCTATATCAAATATACCTTTAGCACCTGGTTTACCTACCATATTATGGTCCAACCAGGTACAGGTTCCACAAATCCAGTTCTTGTTTCTCTTGTTTTTAGAATTCAGCTTTAAAAAACATCATCACACACTGCAACTTGTTTCACATCCCAGTTTTGAGGGTAGGGCAATTCTGGCTATCTGATGCTGATAGAAAAGTTTGGAACTAATGTCCCAGTTTAATATGCTACTTCCCGTGCAAGTCATTACTCCTCACTGATTTGTGTTTCCTTGGTGGGTGGCTTTGTTGCAAACTGACGTCATTACACCCTCCCCACAATGACTCAGCTAGTCAGAGGTTAAAGAGAGAATTATCTTCCTTCTGCTTGCAATTTAGCTTTTAAAAGAAATAATTTCATCTCTTGACTAAAAAAATACAATCTATTTATATATTTTACAAGCAGAGCTATTAGCTGTGGTAAGATTTTATTTCTTTTTTCTAAACTGTTTAAAATTTCATTTATGCTTATGTTTATGCCATGATATTATATCAATTTTAGTATTTGATTTCTATTTCTGTTTATCGTTTATATTTTTAGAACATTGTCAACATTTGTCTGGGGAGTTTATCAGACTGCTCTTATCTGACAAACCAATTCTCAAGATTCTACCTTGTCTTTGGGTCCACTGAGTTAACATAAGCATTTAGCCAGTGACAGCAAGCCTAAAAGTTTCCCAACAGATTTTCTGACTCTTAGGTTAATTATTACTCTCTGTTTTAGTGCTGACTTTTATCAAATTTGATTGAGCTAACTTTTCTGAGGCAAAAATTAGCAATTTGGTTTGCCTGGAGTGTGGGTCACACTTAGGAGATTTTGGTTGGATGGTAACAGAAATATGCTATACTACGTAGGTGTTTTCATGATCTACCCAGAGTACAAAAGATTACTGAATGATAAGTTTTGAACATAGGAGACCAAGTTTCATGGAACAGATATGAATTTGGGTTCTGTGGGGAAGACAAAGAGCTTCAGGAAACTACCCTAGCTACATGGTGACAAATTACATTCCTACTCACAGTGCTTGAATAGTTCTCTTGATTTTTACTTTGTGTTCTTGTGTTTATGGCCTTGACGGTTATGCTGGTTATGCCAACTTGATACAAAACTTCAAATGTCTGGGAAGAAGGGATCTCAACTGAGAAATACTGCTGTCAGAATGTCATGCATACAGCACTCCTCCATAGCTTCTGCTTCAGTTCCTACCTTCAGGCTCCTGACTTGCGTTTCTCCTGATGGCTTGTGACCCCAGAAATATGTCAGCCAAATAAACTTCCTCATCCTCAAGTTGTTTTTGGTCATGGTATTTTGTCTAGAAATTGAAATCCTAATTAAGATAGTGACTTATCTTAGAATTACTTAACAATGACTTATTTAACAATGCAGCCACAAAGGCGTTGTATAAGTAAGTTACCTTTAGCTTGAAATATTTTCTTAGTTGTATTCACTCTAAAAGTTCAACCCAAACGGAATAGGTGTCTTTATAACCATTTATTAACACATGGGGGAGCTATGAAAAGCAAGACAACTATTTCTGTCTTTACCTTCCCTCACTTTCATTTTCCTTTCTCTGTAGAGACTTAAAATTCCAGAGCCTATCACTTAAAAGGACTGAAATTAGGATTGTATTTGAGCTGGATCTAGTGGTTTGGACTTGTAGTTCTACTTGGAAGGTTAAGGTAGGCAGGTTACAAGTTCAAGACTTGTTTAGGTTACAGAATGAATTAGAGGCCAGCCCAGGCTGGTTAGTGAGATCCTGTTTCAAAATACAAAGTAAATCTGGGCTGGGCATGCAGTTCAGTTCTCAAGTGATTACCTAACATGTATGAGGATTTAAATTCTATCCCATCCCCAAGACTGAAATAAATAGACAGCAATTAATAACAAAACAAAACAAAAAGCCCATAACTGGCTTGGCAGAAAATGGGTATGTTCTTTTTTTATTATTATTATTATTAACTTGAGTATTTCTTATATACATTTCGAGTGTTATTCCCTTTCCCGGTCTCCGGGCAAACATCCCCCTCCCCCCTCCCCTTCCTTATGGGTGTTCCCCTCCCAACCCTCCCCCCATTGCCGCCCTCTCCCCAACAGTCTAGTTCACTGGGGGTTCAGTCTTAGCAGGACCCAGGGCTTCCCCTTCCACTGGTGCTCTTACTAGGATATTCATTGCTACCTATGAGGTCAGAGTCCAGGGTCAGTCCATGTATAGACTTTGGGTAGTGGCTTAGTCCCTGGAAGCTCTGGTTGGTTGGCATTGTTGTACATATGAGGTCTCAAGCTCCTTCAAGCTCTTCCAGTTCTTTCTCTGATTCCTTCAACGGGGGTCCTGTTCTCAGTGCAGTGGTTTCCTGCTGGCATACGCCTCTGTATTTGCTGTATTCTGGCTGTGTCTCTCAGGAGCGATATGCATTCACATTTTGATCATCCGTCTTGAGTTTCATTTGTTCTAGGCATCTAGGGTAATTCAAGCATTTGGGCTAATAGCCACTTATCAATGAGTACATACCATGTATGTCTTTCTGTGATTGGGTTAGCTCACTCAGGATGATATTTTCCAGTTCCAACCATTTGCCCTACTAATTTCATAAAGTCATTGTTTTTGATAGCTGAGTAATATTCCATTGTGTAGATGTACCACATTTTCTGTATCCATTCCTCTGTTGAAGGGCATCTGGTTCTTTCCAGCTTCTGGCTATTATAAATAAGGCTATGATGAACATAGTGGAGCACGTGTTTTTTATATGTTGGGGCATCTTTTTGGGTATATGCCCAGGAGAGGTATAGCTGGATCCTCAGGCAGTTCAATGTCCAATTTTCTGAGGAACCTCCAGACTGATTTCCAGAATGGTTGTACCAGTCTGCAATCCCACCAACAATGGAGGAGTGTTCCTCTTTCTCCACATCCTCGCCAGCATTTGCTGTCACCTGAGTTTTTGATCTTAGCCATTCTCACTGGTGTGAGGTGAAATCTCAGTGTTGTTTTGATTTGCATTTCCCTGATGACTCAATATGTTGAACATTTCTTTAGGTGTTTCTCAGCCATTCGGCATTCCTCATCTGTGAATTCTTTGTTTAGCTCTGAACCCCATTTTTTAATAGGGTTATTTGTCTCCCTGCGTCTAACTTCTTGAGTTCTTTGTATATTTTGGATATAAGGCCTCTATCTGTTGTAGGATTGGTAAAGATCTTTTCCCAATCTGTTGGTTGCCGCTTTTGTCCTAACCACAGTGTCCTTTGCCTTACAGAAGCTTTGCAGTTTATGAGATCCCATTTGTTGATTCTGATCTTAGAGCATAAGCCATTGGTGTTTTGTTCAGGAAATTTAGAAAATGGGTATGTTCTTAAAGAGGCACTATCTGACTATCTGACTATCACATTATTGAAGCAATAGACCCCAAAGAAATGAGAATCCCCCCAGGAGTCTCATGCCGGGGGAAAAAAAAGACTAAAGCTAGAGAAGGAAATTGTTTTTTCCTTTTTACACAGTTCTAACAACTTGTCAGATCACCTTGTAGGATGAGAGTGAAGCCCAGACACTGATGGGTACATGGTGGTTGGGATCACACCTCAATGGGACTGCCTACATGTGCATATTCTTGGCTCTCTATTTAAACTTTAATCTCATTTCAGGATCTCTTTGTTCTTCTTGTTGATGTGACTGCATTGAATAAATCTTTCCTTTCTGCTTTCTACATCTAATTTGGTTCTTTTAATTGGTTTAATGAAGATGGGTGGGTGGACCTAGTTTGGGACATAGGTTGTAAGCCTCTAGGCTTGATAACAAAATTACCAAAAATCCTTTGGATATATGTTTCAGCTTAACTGTTTCCCATTCTGGTTATATTATCTATCAGAAAATTTACCTTAAATATTATACTTTGTACCTGTAATCAACACCTTGGCAGTAGGGATATGTAGATAATTAGTCTGTGAGGTCTTTCTTTAAACTGACATGCCTTGAGATTCTGTGATATAATTACCACAAAGTAATGGTTTGAGAATTGAAGTGATGCCACTTCAGTTATAAGATCAGTTAAGACTGTGTATCTAGCCTAGACAAATGTGCAGAGGAATACAGAGAAGGAATACTTGTACCTACTATCAGATTGTGTATCCACGGAGCAGAGCTCCAGACAATATATTAATAGGCTTTTTCTTTCTCAGTGACACAAATATAGGCCAGATTAGACCAAATTAAAAGCAGATAAATGCAGGTTTATTAGGCACATCTCCAAGGAACAGGGCCAGGAAAGTTGAGTGTCCTGACTAAGAGAAGGGGGTTTTATAGACCTTAGGTGAGGGGGGATTATGTGTCAGCAAGAAGCTGGGATTATGCCCATATATGGTAAAAACTGAGCCCTTGGGCAGGCACTCTTCTTGCTGGAAACACAAAGGTGAGAGGTGATGGCATGTCAACCAGGAGTTTGCTCTGTGCAGGCGAGATTGAGAGAAGACAGGGTTTCCCAGATAATCCTGGGGGCGAGTAGGGGTTCCAACCAAACATGAATGAAGACCCTATAGGTCTCCTAGTTCCAGTAGGTCGAGTTAATATAAGATTGTAGGAAAGTACTCAGAGTCTCCTTTGTAGTAAAGAACAGTAGGGAGTTGCTGTTTGTATCGTGGTCAAAGGGAAAGACTCTATGACTCCAGGAAGGCTCCATACTTCTGAATAAATTCCCAGCATTTGTTATGGTTGACCTGAGGTTTCTGACATTGCCATAGTCTCTTTAGAAGCAAGACACAAGGTAGAGAATACTGTAGCCTGCCTTTTACCTCTCACTACTAGAAGCTTCCAGTACCCACTAAATTGCCATTTGTCAAATAGCCAGTCTGACAATCTCAGTCTTGGGTTTGTACTGGTGTGCATTCTTGTCTGCTTCCCTATCATGTAACAGTTTCCTCTGAGAGTGAAACATTTTATCTTTCAGGAAGATAAACCACTCAAAATAGCTCCAGAAAGTCCCCGAAACTGACTAGAATCACTAGTGATATGTTTATAAAAAGATAGAGGATATGCCCCAGGTTGCAGCACCAATGTTGTGTTTATAAAAGGATAAAGAGAGGGGGGATTATGTTCTATGGAGGTCAGAGGAAAGGGGGTGCCTTAGCGGGGCTGTACTGAAACACCCCCCACCCCCTAGGGACCAGCCACAGGACAGTAGATTATAGAATAGAGTTCATTCAGGGCATGGGGAGGATAGTTAAGAGGGTAGTAGGGCAGAGAAGGGGTGGGGGAAGAGAAGTGGAGAAATAGAAGAATAGAGGCTGGCCATGAGCACATGGAGAGAAGAGGGGAGGGGAATGGGGAGAGAAGAGACAAAGGGGGACAGAGTAAGAGCAAGAGAGAACAAGAGGGAGCAAGAGAGCAAGGAGGGAGGAGGGGGCAAGCAGCCCCTTTTATAGTGTTAGACATACCTGGCTGTTGGTACTGGTACTATAGGGTGGAGCTTAGACAGAATGCTAACTAGACCTCTCCCTGCTAAAGAAAATAAAAAGCTAAGAGTTTCTTTCAGTGAAGTGAAACTGAGCTGTCAGGATACTCAAACAAGCCCAGCTTTAAAAATGACTTTGAGACCAAACCAAGTGCCTAGGAGAAGCAAAAACCGGCAGATCTGCTGGAAGAAGTTTGGGCCATAGTTACTTGGAAAGGACACTATCCAGGCTGTGTAGCATGCTCTAGAGTTCCAAACTGGGAATAGCTTTGATGGTGCCACTATCTCACTCATTTCTGCTAATGTTACCCATATTGCTACAAGTAACTCCAATAAAATTCATTGCTTCACTAAGCTGGACTTTGGTCGTATTCATACTTTGGTCTGTTGTAGACTTCCTATCTGGACTAAGTAGATATATGTGTTGTGTCTTTCCAGAAAAATTACCATAACAATTTTTACTTATCATGAACTTTTGAGACCTGGAAGACAGTTTGCAGTTGGCATATGACAGTCCTGCTGTAGCACAGCATGTAATGAACTTAAAAGAAAACAAAAAACAACAACAACAACAAAAAAAAACAAAACTCACACAGTTGATCTCACTTTTTTTTTCTAATCAGAAAGAAATTGAACAAAATGATTTGAAACAAACCAAGCCCAACCAAAACCAAAAAAAAAAAAATAGATCAGCATTCATTCCTCCTGTCCTCAGCTGCAGCTCCTCTATTCATTCTTTCCATCGATCTACAGGCACTATTGGATAGATCGGTCCATGCTCCCTTTCTCACACATTAGGTTTGTGTTTTGTAAAGCAGAAAGCCCACAAGTAGCTCGTTGTTCCTTGGGGATTAAGTATGGCCTATATTATAACCAGCATAACCGCTGTGTGCACCCCATCCATAAGCCATGATATTAATTTTTGTGCGTAGGCACTCTCTTCTACAGCCATGTATTTTTTTTTCTCAAATCTCACTGTGCTTTGTAGCGACTATGTAAAGTAAAGCTTTGTTCTGAAAAAAACCACCCATTGAGTAGGAGTGTGAATTCAAATGCTGAGGGCACCATGGCATCCTACAATTATTCAGCTCAGTGAGCTCTGTGTGACATCACACTTTTGTTAAGTATATTAGGGAAAAGGGGGGAAAGGCCACACTTGCCTCTAAGTACTGAATGAGCCTTTGTTTCCTTCTAAGTGCCCCCTCCCCCAGCCAAGGCAGAAGAGCATTTCTTAGCATGTTGAACTTAGGTTACATAAAAGTATTAACTCGTTTGGCCTTTCTAACATGCTTCTCTCTCAGAGATTTCCCTCTGCTTCATTTGCTTTTTTCTAGAATATACCCCTGTCTATAATATTCTTCATATTTTTTTTTACAAAATTTATGACACTTTCACTTGAAAATCCATCACTCTTTCTCAGTTCCTAAAATTCACCTCCTTTCAGCATAAACACTGAAGTTCATTTAAACATCTAAATTAGACAGGATGAGATTTGAAGTATATTTTATCTAGACACAGGAGTGACTATGTGGTTCTTCGTGTGTGTGACCAGAGAGTTAGGTGGGTCCAGAATACAGTGGAAGGACAAGTGTATGATAGAAACAAGAAGAGAAAAGGGATTGGTCACAAGCAAATCTAAACTGTTGCATGAAATTCTATAGTCATAGAATAATTCTCGTTGGCTAGATGCCTGCATTATGGACTGACTGAATTAGCAGATGTGGGTTCATGATCCACCGGATGAGACAAGAGTCCCCACTAGATAGGACAGGCCTGTGACAGATCAGGAGCTAACTGATCTGTCTGGCTGAGCAGAGAAGCAACACACAAAGCATGTGTCTACTCTCTTTGATGGCTTGGCCTTCAATGTGATAAAAAACGACCACTCCTAATAAAGACAACCTTGGTCTCCATCCAGCAGGGCAGCATGGTAGTATTCTTCCTGGTAGCTCCTACACTCTCTAAAAGTGAACTCTTTCTTACTTTCCCTAATTAGTCTGTTACTCTGCTTTTCCCCTTGTCTGTTTCACTTTGCTTTTTGGGTATCAGGCACTGAATTCATAAGCCATTGGCTTAGGGTAACACCTTAGCTCCCAGAGGTAAACTCATTGAGAGCTGAGAAAGGCTCCATTGTTTTTAAAGAACCCTCATCACAGGGAAGGAACTGTACCTTCTACCTCTCCTAAATAGCAGGGGGCAGTTCTGGTGACTGTGGCTCAGTCAGACTCTGAATTCAAGAGACCCTTAGGGCATTTTCCGAGGACCTGAGTTTGATCCCTGAGGCCCACATAATGGCAAGGCGGTCTCTGGTCTCTAGTCAGATTTGGAGGGTCACAGACCTGTTGTCAGCCTTTGCTCAGTTCCTGCAGTATAACATCCTGTTGGATATAGCTTACGTAAAGAGCATGTCTTCTAACTACCAAACTATTCTATATTAAGTCAAGCATAGTAAAGACGAGGAGTGAAGTTTCTAGGGTTGGTTTCTCAGTGACCTGGGGACTCCTACCAGGTGTTAGCACCCAAAGGTTCCTACCATCTCCTAGCCATGCTACACAGGGACCTTGATATTGAGTTTGGGGTCATATTAGCCAGACTCAAACCACATCAGTGAGCTTAGTAAGGAAATATAGGAGGCTATGAAGATAAAAAAACACCGTAATATCAGGAAATTTTGTATAGTGATTTAAATTATAGAAATTTAAAAGTGTTGGATGATTGGTGAAATGACTCACAGGGAAAGTAATGGAACTTTCTGGAATCCGTATTGTAGTAGAAGAGCACTGACTCCTCAAGTTGTCCTTGATCTCTACACATGTGTCATCATGGCATGTATATACAAACATACCCACATTCACAAATACATACATACACATGGAACAGAGAGAGGCAAAAAAAAAAAACTTTTTGAAGGATTATTGGTTACAATTCAAAGCATTAAATATAAAAATAATACTATAAAACAAAACAAAAGGCCTGTAGTTTCCCACAAATTTCATTGATCATTCCCTGTTAGTGTCAGAACCAGGGTGGGAGATTTTCATTATGACATGCCCCACAAGCAGCACTTCTGTTTTTATTCAATGTAGTTTCCATGATATGTAGCTGATTGTTGTCAAAGAGGGAAATTATCATTCCTTTTAATTCTCCTTTTTATTAAGAAGAGTTTCACGTAAATATTTATGATTCTGATTTATTTTAATCCAGGAATATTGATGGTGAGGTGTTGAATGTATATCAACCTTTCAGCTATAACAAGCAAATGACTTTCAGAGTAGAAATACAAAATATGTATATCCACACTTAAAATGGAATTGAGCATTTTTTTTTTCATCACTGTGTCCTCAGACAGGGTCTTAGAAAGTTACAAGACTGAAGAGTAAAGTGACCATTGGTTCTGGCTTTTCCCTAGATGGCTATAGGTTCATCTGACTGTTGTGGAGTATTTCTCTACTTTCCTGATCTTGTGACACTTTAATGAAGTTCTTCATGTTGTAGTGACCCCAACAATAAAGTTACATCATTGCTACTTCATAACTATAATTTTGCTACAGTTGTGAATGATGGAAATATCTGATATGGGAAATATACGATATACAACTCATATGAAGGGGTTATTTGATCCTTGAAGGGGTCATGACCCACAGGTTGAGAAATACTGCATCTAGTGTGACCGATTTAAAAGGGGGAAATCAGTCAAGTCTTCTTTTCTAGTCACTGTTCCTTTGGGAAGTCCTTGTTTCTTATACATTTTTTTTAATCTGTGAAAAACAAAAAGATGGGATAATAAACTGTTAACTCATTTAGAGAAGGGCACACCCTAGGGGTTGCTTCTCAGGTCATGCTCGCAGACTCCTGCTGATCAGGGTGCACCCTCTTGCCCTATTCCCATTAGCAAACAATGGCTTCCATTTGTGATGTGACCTTCCTGAAATGGGGCAAACTCTGCAACCACAGAACAAAATGAAGCCATTGGCTTAAACATGGACTGAACTCTGACCCTGACTTCATTAGTATTTTGCTAATGTGGGAAACTACCAGAAACTTGCACTTAGAATTGTCCTGAATCATACCATGTGGCCAACAGCACTATGTCATTGCCATCATCATAAAAAATGCTGTTTGTGAGCGAAAATATATGACTGAAATAAACTTTTAATTCAGTGTTGGTGTTTTAATGCCTTTGAGTATTAAGACATTAGTTAATCATTCTAGTAATGATAATTAAATAGTAATTTTGGAAAAACATGAGAGCTAGTATTATTTCTGAGATTAGTTTTATAGCATAAATTTTGTCTCCTCCCCCAATTCACATATTTTATCCTTGAATGCTTATCACCTGAGAAGATGGCTCTATTTGAAGTTAGAGGCTTCCAAAAGGAAGAATTAAAGGAATCATTAGAGTGGGCTTCAACTAAACCTGACTGGTGTTCTGGAAAGAAGGATAGGGATATATGCATGCATGTGCAGAGGGATAGCAGTATGAAGACATGGGGAAATTGATCATCTACTATTGAGGCTCCAGAAAGAGCTGACCATGCTTATCCTCTGATCTAGAGCTTCAAAACTGCACAATGATGAGAAAATAAATGCATGTTTTTAAGCCACCCAACTTCTATTAAAATTAGAGTTTAATAGCAGACTCTATTAATGGTAGGCTGTCAAACCAGACCAAACCAAAGCAGACACCATGCTGAATACTTTGTTCATTATCTCCTTTGCCTTATACAATAACCTATAGAACACATACTTTTCTTACCCTTTGCCAGTCAAGGATATTAGGTTTAGATATGTGTTAAGATCTAAGGAGTGTGAACTGTTGTAGTCAGGTACTAACATCCATAAGCAATTGTGCCAATGCTTAGAATTCCCTTGTCTTCTTTCCTGCGACTCAGTGTTAGCCCTACTCTTGTGAGAAAATGCTGTGGTGCAGTTTTATTCTCATTGCACAGGTACAGAATCTTGAGTGTAATGTCTGATGTTGTTCCCTCTGGTGCCAGAGCTTAAAACCAAGCCATGTGTGTGTGGCCCAAAGTCACTAGTCAGGACCTGTTTACATCTGTCCTGCCTTTATCTTTTGTCTGGAAGAAAGGAGTAGATCTTGTTTATTTTACTTTTTTAGATTCCACAATATTGCTTGAGTAGAAATAAAACTTCTTGTTGCTTCCTATAATAAAACATTTTAAAATTAAAAAATACTTATTATTGCTTAAAACTATGAGGGAAGATAAATTATAAAACAGAAGTCACAGATTAGACACTTCATTCTGATAAAAATAATACTTTATAGCATTGACCAGTTAGTCACATTCTTGTATAAAAGCATAAGCTGCTATATGAACAACATAGTGAATGGATTTCTGTGAACTATTTGGTTAATTTATTTATTGTCTATTTAGGTTCTTATTTTTTTATGTATGCTAAAAGGCAATAACATTGTCTTTTAAGTTGCTCAATAGAAGTATCATGAAAATTACTGAGTAAAGTAGGAATAGGAAAGCAATCAGAAAGCAATTTTAATTTAAGTAATGATGCATGAAATGGAAAATATTCAAATAACCTAAGAACAATTCTACTGGATCATTAGGTAGCCTATTTAAATACAGCACATTTATATAGCATGTTCTTCATAGTGTCATCTCTTTAACCATTGCATCATGTTTAAGCTTGTAATAGAAACACAGATTTATAAAAATTTCAAGAAGTTGAAGAAAGACTTAAATATGGTAGAAGTATTTTAGCTGTCAAAATTTAGTTCTCTGATGAAATATGTTCTTTAGAACCTGTCCAAAAACTAAGGGGTTTGCAAACCATATGCTTCAAAAGGAGACTTAACAGTCTACCTGCTCTCATTTCTGCACTCATCAAACAAGTATACTAGGTCTGTCTTAGTTATTTTTCTATTTCTGTGACAAAATATGATAACCAAGGTAACTTATAAAAGAAAACATTTAATTTGACCTATGGCAGCAGTTTTTCTTTTTCTTCCATTTTTATTAAATTGGATATTTCTTATTTACATTTCAATTGTTATTTCCTTTCCCGGTTTCCAGGCCATCAGCCCCCTAGCCCCTCCCCTTCCCCTTCTATATGGGAATTCCCCTTCCCATCCACCCCCTATTTCCACGCCCCCCAACAATCTGGTACATTGGGGGTCCAGCCTTGGCAGGACCAAGGGCTTCCCCTTCCACTGGTGCCCCTACTAGGCTATTCATTGCTACCTATGAATTTGGAGACCAGGGTCAGTCCATGTACAGTCTTTGGGTAGTGGCTTAGTCCCTGGAAGCTCTGGTTGGTTGGCATTGTTGTTCTTAGGTGGTCTCAAGCCCCTTCGGCTCTTTCAGTCCTTTCTCTGATTCCTCCAATGGGGGTCCCATTCTCGGTTCAGTGGTTTGCTGCTGGCATTTGCCTGTGTATTTGCCATATTCTGGCTGTGTCTCTCAGGAAAGATTTACATCTGCTTCCTGTCAGCCTGCACTTCTTTGCTTCATCCGTCTTGTCTAGTTTTGGTGGCTGTATATGTATGGGCCCCATGTGGGGCAGGCTCTGAATGATGGCAGCAGTTTTTAACCTGTGGTTTGCAACACCTTTGGGGTTGAACAACTCTTTCACTGAGGTGGTCTAAGACCATCTGCATTTCAGATATACATTGTGATTTGTAATAGTAGAAAAAAAGTTATGAAGTAGCAATGGTTGGGGTCACCACAACATGAGGAACTGTGTTGAGTTCCCAGCATTTTGAAGGTTGAGATTTCAGAGGTTTAGAGCTATCATGGTGGGGGATGGAATTCTGAGAGCTCACATGTTGATCCGTAACGATAAGGCAGAAAGAGAGAGAACTTGGGATCACGGGAGTCTTTTGAAACCTCAAGGCCTTTCCCAAGTAATATACCTTCTCTAAGAAGGCCAAACTCTTAATTCTTCCCAAACAGTTTCACCAAACTGTGACAGATTCTGGGTCACTATAAAGAACTGAAGCTGTATCAAACATATTCAGTAAGTCAGGCTAAGTGATTCTTATTTAAATCACCCAGAAATGAGCTACGTGGTCCAATCATAGCCAGTTGTAGGACTTCATTCAAACATAAAGGTTCAGGATGTCTCATCCTAGGGTAAGCTGAAGAGATGGTTGAATGAAAATACTTGAAACATAACCAAGTAACTAAATTCCAAAGAGGCATATGTAGATGTATACTTAGCTGGCAGTATATCTATTTATAAAAAGAAGAATCAGGACAAGTCACATTGCATACTAACCTTCCTTTCTGAGATCAAACTTCGTCCTATTCACCATTTTTTTGCTTGAAGTGACAACCACCTGTTACTTGGGATTGCTTTCTGACCAGTACCAGAGCTGAGAAGCAGATTAGAAAGTCAGTTCTTGGACACAGAGTCAGATAAGACAAGACTGGACAATTCATTGGCTAATTCATATGCATTTTGGTAAAGCATGTTTACTGGTCTTAGTTCATAGAACAAAACAATTAGATCCTAGATTCAGTGTGTTTCCTTTACAGATCAGGGTAAATAGTGACAAATTTTATGTTTCTGACTTATTTCATGTGTTTTATTCTTCTTCCTCCTTTTAGACAAGTTTCTCTGAATTCTATGAATATCTTTAGTATAATTTCAGTTCAAGTTCTAATGCTTTGCTTCTGTGTTTTCAATTGATATTATGTGTCAAGCCAGGTATATTTTATATAAAAGGGGACTCTTGGCATGTGTTAGTAGATCTTGTGACCTCATTACTCTTATTCAGAGTGGGAAAGTGAGATACAGGAATGGAAACAGAAATAATACATTTTATGTCACATGGTCAATCTGCTCACTAGGTTTTGGACCCCAGCAGAAGCCATTGGTTAATTCTTGGTTCTCACTTAGGTTCTGATCAGTTTGAGGGGGGAGGTGAGGAAAGGCCAAGAATTAGTGATGGGGCCATGGTGTCAAGAGATAGTGATGACTTTGGCATGATCCACATGTTGTCCTGTCATGTGTAAAGCAATAATGGAGAAATATGCACATTGACCACATATGCAGATCATGTTTCTAGATAATAGTGGCATTCAGGTAATACTGCATCTGCTTGAATAAAATGCTTAACACTATGCTCAAAACTGGTATTTTAGGAAGAGGGAATGTTGCAAATTGCAGAGCTGTAAGAGCCATATTAGAAACCCTTAGTGTTATTCTGAATATTTTTATGTTTATGACCGTGATCAGTAAAATCACAAATAGGCTAATTAAAGCAAGTTTCTTTAGAAAAATAAAGATATTTAACTCACCACATTTGGTCATATGCCTGTTGAAAAAGAATGTTTTTTCTTTGATAATTACAGAGGCAGAATCAGAGCCATCAAGGAACTTGGTACTTACAAGGTCAATACTAGTTGATATGTTTCCAAAAAACTGTACAAGAAAAGAGGTTTCAATATTTCATTGAGCAAAAATATACAAACTGCTCTCTTGGGGTCTGAGAGTCCTTGACCAGGGAGAATGATTCCATGGTGGAATCTGAACTTAGCTTTCCTGCCAACATCACATCTTGAGAGTCAGGATACCACAGAAGATTGCTAGAAGGAATGCTATATTTGAGGATCATCAGCTGGGACAGATTATGGAAGGCAAGCCTGTCAACCTGGGTTGGAAATGTCACAGGATAGGTAGGTAGGTATTTCCCGCAGACTATGCTAAACATATCATGATAGGGGAGTTGCAAGGAAAGTTACTATGTGGTGAGAGCTAAAACTGCCAACATGAGCTCGAATGTTTCCAAAAACAGTCTCACTTATCGCTGCACATGAAAAGGCTTCTATATTTCATTGAGCAAAATAATACATATTTATTTAGTGAGCCATCAGACCGGTAGGGAGGGGGCGTTCTGGAGAGGAATTGTTTATTTTCCCTAAGAGTCTTTGGTTTCCACTAACTCAAGAGCAGACTTAATGTGAAGTTGAGCAGATACAGGGTCATATTCATCATTGGCCAAATGCCCCCCTAAAGGCATTTCAAGTTCATTACCCTTTGTGCTCTGTAATCCCATGAGACCAATGGTAAAAGCTACCCACTGGATTCTCCTGTAGTTACTCATTTGCATGGATAGTCATCTGAAAAATCACATATTCAGTAGTTAGCATTTGAGAATTTGCCTGTTTAGATTTCTGATAAGACTGAGGAGAAGCAGTCCAAAGTCTTAACAAACATGATTAAAATCTCTTGGTGTGTTATCGTTTCCCTTCATTTTGATCATAATACCAGTGTCCAATGTCGTTTTTAGTTTGGAATTTACTCATGGTTCGGAAAACTTCATTGTCATCTTTTGTACTTTGACATTTAGATCTCCGAAATCTATTGTTGTGAGTATTTTTTTCAACCAGCACTTCTCCAGCATCTACTTCATGTCAAGCCTTTACTAGAAGATATAATAATTAGGAAATTAAAAGATAAAGGAAAAATATGGATGCATGTGAGTATTGTGAAAATATTGTAAAAGAGGTATTGGGAGGGTGGGAGAGAAAAGCATAACTACATAAGAAAACAACTTTAGTTGGTGGTAGAAAGGCTGGATCTGAAAGATCGTTGTAGGTGTGATAGACAGAAAAGGCTAGACCAGTGATTCTCAATCTGTGTGTCATGATCTCTTTGAGTTGAAAGACCTTTTTGCAGTGGTTGCCTAAGACCATCAGAAGATACAGATATTTATAGTATGATTAATAACAGAAGAAAAATTTGTCATGAAGCAGCAATGAAAATAATTTTATGGTTGAGGAGTCACTACAACATGAGTTATATTAAAGAGTCACAGTACTGGAAGGTTGAGAATCCTTGGGCTAAAGAACACAGTCCAGCAATCACACAAGTTCAAATTCTATCAAGGACCTAGAACATTCTTTGAGGAAATAGTAGGTGGGAAGGCCCCCCCACCTTTACTGGAAACAAGATCTATTGAGTAGGGTGGTTGAGAGGAAGAGTTGGTCAAAGAGATTTGGAGTCTGTCATGAAAGCTCTGATATACATTTTATTCTATTGATGAAAAAGTGGTTATTGAAATTGTAAATCTGAGACATGCAATGATGAGCCCTGTTGTGACTTATGTGGGGATAAAATGGAGTTTAGAGGAAATTCTGGCAAGGGGTAGAGACCAGAGTCCATTGCAGGACTGCTGTGAGATTTGGTACACTTCTGAGACATGACTAATACACATGTAGAATTGGCAGGACCTGGAGACTAAGGCAGTAGAACATCCATTCTTTCATCCAGCAGTTTGTAGAGCTCCTGTTCAGTGCCGGAGGCATTTTAGATATTGAGGGCATGAAAGTTAAAGGCAAAGTTCCTGCCTCTATGAAGCTTGCATTCTAGTGTGAGAAATAAGAATAAAGACTACCAATATGCACATTCATAACAGATTATGTGACATTAAGTGCTCTGAAGAAAAATAAAGCATGTGACTTTAGACCTTGAAACTTTGGCTTTCGGCCCATGGAACCCTGCTCTTTTGGCCATGGAAGAAAGCCAGTCTAATAAGATGGGAGGATCAGAAGAATAGGATATGGGTCCCCAGCCAATATTCAGTACAGTCTGCTGGGATGCAGTCGGGGGCACCTAAACTGAACCTTCTGCTGACAGCAGCCATGTGAGTGAGCCCAGGGGAGGTCAGCAGACAACCTGCCTAACCATCTCAACACCATGAGAAATCACACACCCATTGCTAGTGGTCACAGCGTTTGAGAAACTTACAAACAGAAAACATGAATAGAAGAAAGCTATTAATCAAGAAGGATTTTGGTGTAACTAATACTTGGTACAAGTTGGTTAGGTCAACTAAGAGACAGAAATTAAGGGAGAAAAAAAAAACATTTAGAATGACTCCAGATTTGAAAGTTTTGGGTCACTCCAGATTGGAACAAACTTTTATCATTATTTTGGGGGTATTAATCCTGAAAGGTCAAATATAAGAGACTATAAATCTGTCCTTTAATATTTGAGGGCTGGGAAGATAGCCCAGTAAGTAAAAATTTTGCTGCATTAGCATGAAGATCTGAGTTCAGATTAAAGCAGCCAACCAAACACCAGGCCTGGAAGCATGTGCCCATGATTCCAGCCTCAAAGAGATGGAAACAGAAAAATACTGTGGCTTGCTGGACAGCCAGTCTAGCTGGAAAGTTTTAAGTTAAGTAGCAGACCCTGTTTCAAAAAATAAGGTAAAGGAGGATTTGGAGAGATGACTCAGCCCTAAACAACATTTATTCTCTTGTAGAGGACCCAGGATTTGTTCCTAGCACTCACATGGTAGCTTACACTTGCTTATTACTCCAGCTCCAAGCGTTTCATATGTGATGTGTGCACATGCATGCAAGAAAGCACTCAAATATAAAATAAAAATAAATACATCCTAAAAATGAGGAAGAAAGTGATAGCAAGGTAGAGGAAGATTTCTAGTCTACACATACATACTCACACACGTGTACATCCATGATGGGATCATATATACAAACATACACATAGAATATTTAAAAATAACTTAGAAAGTATAGGCCTCAATGAGATAATTCATTAATTTTGATACATTTTAAGTTAAGAATAACCACTAATATAACCTCTAACTTCAGATGTTGGGAAGTGGAGGTGAAAGGATCTAGAGTTTGAGGTCAGCCTGGGATACATAGTAAGTTTTAGGGTAGCCTAGTCTATCCAAGAGCCTGCTTTAAAACAACATGACTAATTAGTATGTAGCTACACTTGTTAATGTTTTGATTGTCATTTGTATAACAAGATCTGGGAATGTGGTAGAGTGTTCGCCTCACAACACATTAAACTGGACACGGTGGTTTAAGTTTTCAATCCAAGTACCTTAGAGGTAGAGGCAGAAGGATCAAAACTCAAGGTCATCCTCAGATACCTATGGAGTTCAATGCCTTATCATGATTGGCCCTATATCTTGCTTGTTTATGGTCTTTAACTGTAAGCCCTTCAACTACCTGGAGTACAGCATTCCCTCATTTTTTTTCACGTGTGATGTTACTAAGTTTAGAGCCACATGCAAAGAACAAGCCCAGCACATATCTTGTTTCTTAGGCCTTAGCTCAGAGTGTCTGTATGAATTGCAGTGGTTATACTAAATATGAAGGGCCTGCCCCTCCATCAAAGGAAGGAGAACTTTCTTGGAGTGTGGAGTGCTTATCTAGGTCACAGCTTTATTCTCAAGGACAAGTGGCATGCCTGTTGTCTAGTATTTCTAGTGTGGTTGAATACAGGGTTGAACAATGACTGCAGGGTATGGATGAAGGGAAGGATGGAGGCAGAGGTCTTTCTCTGTCTGATCTTCAACCTTTCTTTCACAAGAACAGTGTCGCTAACCACATTATTCTGATTATGAGTCAATACTGGAGTTCCAAAAAAAAAGCTGGGGCTTCTACTATATCCATGGGCCTTTGGATAGTGTCAGGTGTTACTCAGTACAATATAAGCCATTCAGTTAAATTCGAATTTCAGGTGACACCAAACCTGTATATGAATAAATAGAAGTAATGATTTACATTTATTTGGAATTAAATTTTATTTCACTTCCTCAATTTACATTTGCTAAATCTGGCAGCTATATTTTTTCCTTTCCTTTTCTTTTTTTTTCTTTATTAACTTGAGTATTTCTTATTTACATTTTGATTGTTATTCCCTTTCCCGGTTTCCTGGCCAACATCCCCCTAACCCCTCCTCCTTCCCTTCTATATGAGTGTTCCCCTTCCCATCCTCCCCACATTACCGCCCTCCCCCCAACAATCACATTTACTGGGGGTTCAGTCTTAGCAGGACCAAGGGCTTCCCCTTCCACTGGTGCTCTTACTAGGATATTCATTGCTACCTATGAGGTTGGAGCCCAGGGTCGGTCCATGTATAGTCTTTGGATAGTGGCTTAGTCCCTGGAAGCTCTGGTTGCTTGGCATTGTTGTTCATATGGGGTCTCGAGCCCCTTCAAGCTCTTCCAGTCCTTTCTCTGATTCCTTCAACGGGGGTCCCGTTCTCAGTTCAGTGGTTTGCTGCTGGCATTCGCCTATGCATTTGCTGTATTCTGGCTGTGTCTCAGGAGAGATCTACATCCAGTTCCTGTTGGTCTGCACTTCTTTGCTTCATCCATCTTGTCTAATTGGGTGGCTGTATATGTATGGGCCACATGTTGGGGCAGGTTCTGAATGGGTGTTCCTTCTGCGTCTGTTTTAATCTTTCCCTATTCCCTGCCAAGGGTATTCTTGTTCTCCTTTTAAAGAAGGAGTGAAGCATTCGCATTTTGTTCATCCGTCTTGAGTTTCATGTGTTCTGTGCATCTAGGGTAATTCAAGCATTTGGGCTAATAGCCACTTATCAATGAGCTGGCAGCTATATTTAAAGTCCTTTCTTGTACTTGGCTAGGAAGACTATCTGCGGCAGAAATCATCTCCAACTTCATGGTTCTGTCCTGTTTATGGGACTTCTCTGAGTTCTATTAGCTGTAGGGGTGAATATAAAGTGTAGAATGTGGAGCAGGAACTAACCCCCCACCCCATCCCCTTCTGTGGCTCCCATTTTTTTTATTCCTGGCTTTATTTGGTCTTATGACCAAATCATAAGCCCTTTTGGAGATATCCATGACTGATAAGCTTAAAATGTTTCCCCCACTAGGGATGCTTACACTGTAGACAGGTACCAGCAAAATAATAGTTTATAACTGAAATTTGAATTTTTTCTAAGTTAATATTAGAAGCGGTTATAGTGGTAAAATTATTGTTTTTTTCTTTAAATTATCTATTCTACTCTTCCTTTTGTTTGTGTGTATGTATGTGTATATATATATATATATATATATATATATATATATATATATATATATATAATTATTCAGGCCCCAGAATCCTGGGCAATGGTTAGAAGAAAAGGACTCCTCTGAGGTTTTAAAAACTTTTTACAAAGTGAGAAAAAAAAAAAAAAAAAAAAAAAAAAAGAGAGAGAGAGAGAGCTCCTTCTAATTTTAAAATACATATAGGGAAGACCTTCCTTTTGTTAAATGTCCATTGTATAAAGTGTTCTCAGATATCATTACCAGAAAAATCAAGTGAGTGGATCATATTAAGAGAAGTGATGGTAAGTGGCTTGTCCTAAGAAGGCAAGGAACCTGGAAATGACAAAGCCATGACTCAAAAATTAGGTTTTGGTCTGTTGCTTTTCTTAAAATTTGAGAGCCAATCCATTTTCTGTCACATCATGCTGTCTAGGCACCATGCAGTCCCCTTCATGGGAAGCCCCAAGCTCCCCTCAAAGCTGTTGGATTTGGGTTTTGGTTATGGTTGCTGTAAATCCTCTGTGGTTAAGTGTCTTTTGATTGCAAAGTTTTGGGAAAAAGCAATAATGCCAGATCACTTTAGTGACACAGATGGGAAATGATTCACAATCATACACCATTGGGCAACTCAGTTTGCGTACAGGGTTTTCTTGTCAAGAGTGGATTATTCTTCACTCATGATTGAGGCCACAGTGAGTGAAAGACATGATACCAGCACTCAGATACATGTCTAAGGCTGGGTGAAGGTCATCTAAATGGGAAGTGAAATGGATTTGTGATATAGGGGACTTCATCTCTGGTGCTCTTTTACTGCCCATTTGGGGCAACCTGTTCTTTCATGTCCAGAGGGTCTGGTTATAAGGAATTGGGAAGACTTCTTTATTGTTGTGCTATCTTTCGAATACTAAGAATGGAATTACTTCCAGATACATTAAATTTTTAATATTGAGCATATGAAAAAGGATTGAGTTGAATTCTAAATGGAGCATCCTGAATATTGAAGCACATTGGCGAGCAATGTATTTTGGGAAGCCACATAATTAGAAAAAGGCAACTATATAGATAAATTCAATATTTTATATTAAGAGTTGGTTAGTATTATACAATTAATGAACTCAGAACTTAAAGTTTATGAGTGTGTTGGCCTTACTTGTAATCCAAGAATTCAAGAAGCTGAGGCAGGAGAATACTGAGTTTAGGCTAGCATGGGTAATGTAATAAGACCCTATTTCATAAGCAGACATCCAAAGAGAACTTTAACATATGTTTTAAAACATTACAAATAGTTGGTAAGTATTGGAATCAATATTATTAGGTCAGTTTAGAAAGGAAAGCAATGTACAGCTATCCATATGTAAAATAGGAATTCAGATGTGAAGGTAAATAGTCTTTGTCTTCATAAAATACATTATTAAGGAAAGTAGAATTATATGGGATTTGGAGCAGAAAGCACTAAGGTGAAGTTTTAATGTTGAATTTTATGACACAAAATCTCCTGGAGATATTAGTATGTGCTACTATGGAATGTAGCTTGGGCCAGAATGAACTAGTAGATGGCCTAATTGAACCAGTTTTGGAAATAGACAGCCCTTCCTTTTGTTCTGATATTAGGTCAGTCCTTTGATTTCTATGGACCTCATTTTTTTTCCCTTTGTGAATGGGAAGATTAAAAGACCAGCAAGTTATTTTTTCAAATTTTCTAATAAATAAGATGATATTTAAAATATGTAGAAAATTGATACTCAAGACCCAGTGGTGCTTATAATTCTTTTTCTTTTTTTCTTTTAAAAGATATCTTTTAAATAATTCTGACTAAATATAATGAAGTGTTTGTAGCTTCCAGATCAAAGTCCTGACTTCTAGCAATGAAATAAGACTAAAAATGATAGCAAGCTGAGACGAGTGTAGTTTTAAAATCTGGTTTTGTCATGCTATGTGTGCCTAGGGAGTGAGGAAACAAGTATTTCTATATGAGCTATTTACAAGGAATAAATTCATGGGCCATAAGTGATTTAGAAGACATAGCTGTTATGTCTACTCTATATTTGGACTCAAAACATATAATTGAATTTCTCAACATCAGCATACATATTTGATGTCATCATTTATAATATAATATACTTCACTGTATAAATATATAATATATACCAATATATACCATAATAGTATACATACTAAAATTTGATTTATTAACATAGGACACATGGTAATACATAACTGTTACATATACATGGAATAAAGCAAATTTCACTAAACAAGCTAATTGACAGCATGAATTCATGGGATACCAGTGGCAATAATGATCATCTATTTCCCAAATGGGAGAAATTTTCTGGAATTTACCAAAGTCCTGTGCCTTAAAATTCTAGAATGAAGGTGTCAGGGCAGGGAGAAAAAGCTGAATTTAAGAGACTAAATAATTGGGTTGGGGATTTAGCTCAGTGGTAGAGCGCTTGCCTAGGAAGCGCAAGGCCCTGGGTTCGATCCCCAGCTCTGAAAAAAAGAACCAAAAAAAAAAAAGAGAGAGAGAGACTAAATAATTGCATATTGCAAAATAGTATACATGCTACACATGCCAGGATAAGAGAAGCTACTAAATATTATTTTCAGATAGCTCCCAGTTCTTCAAATACCCTACTTTAGAGGGACCGGCAAGGAGACTGGAAAGGAGGATGTTGGGGATGGAAGTAGAGGTCATGTGGCATCTTCGGGATATTTTGAAGATCTACTTTTCTGTGAGATGGAGAATCACAGAATGGTTTGAGAAGAGGGTGGCCTGATCTGGTATGTTTCAGCAGGCAGTGATCAAAAGGTGCTATGGTCAGTGTAGTTAGGACATTCATAATAATCTGATGTACAGTTATGTGTCTCTGGATCAGAGTGCCTGCATCTGAGTAGTAACAGAGTCTGTATTTACTATGGAGAAAAAGAGTAATAGAATTCCCATCTCAGTAAGTATGAAAGCAAAAGAGAAATAAGGGCTAAGTACAAGATTACAAGAATTCAGTAAAGGAGACCGACACTGACTGGGAAGAAGAAACCCTAAGGTGTGCTCTGGAGAAAAAGAGGGAATAAGCTTGTGATTAGACATATTCACTTATGAAATGCTCATTCGGTGGTTCAAGTGGAAGAGAAGAGGCAGGGAGATGAGCTTAATGTGAGGCTCAGAACGGGTTGTATAGATTTGTTTGCCAATGAAATAAGACAGGAAACTGGATGATATCCTTTTTAACAAGGACAGTCTTGCGACATGTATTCCCTCCTGTATAGAAGCTGGGAAGAGTAGGAAGGGCTCTGGACGAGGTGGGCAAGAAGTGACCATTTGGGAGGAAGAATATCAAGAGGGATTTTCATCCTAGCTACCAACTGGAAAAAAAAAGTGATTCATAAAGTGAGGCAAACTTCCCTGTCCCAAGAGTTGCTTGTTGGGGAAATGATTTCTTAGTCAGGCCATGTACAAATTACAGGCAGTCTGACAACTTATTTAAGTGGGATGTGGAGCAAACAGTTTCATCTTTTACCTTCGCAGGACCTGTAACTAGAGTTCACACATTGTCTATCTAACGTTAAAAAGTGACAAATCAAGATAGCAAATACCAGACATCTGGCTAATCATAGGTAATGATTAGGAAGAAAGCCCCAGAAAACGGCAGAATCCTTGGCCCTGAAGTAGTCTAGCCACTGAACAAATGCCAGCTGCCCCATCATCCTCATCAAAGTTGGCAAGAGAGAGGAAGGATTAGTTGGGAGATTTTAGCATCGCACTGAGAAATATTCTACAGTCTAGCAATTTTCTGTCAATGCAATGGGGTCTATACTGCTCTGACCTTCACAGACATGTATCTAGAGCAAACATTCCAACTAGAAAACAAAACCAATTGAACTGTGAGGTCAAGTTGGTCTGGGGCTTACAATGGCTATCTAGGTACAGAGCTGTCTTTAAATCCCTCAGATGGAGGAAACTGTGATACTCATAGGGAGTGGGCTGGAGTGTATCCTTACACTCAAATATAAAGGATAGCATCCCTCACTACATGTTTATATAAAGACAGTGGCATGCCAGAATTAGATATCATATACAGCTGTGATTGATGATATATTCAAGCTGTGTTTAGCATGACCTAATATATGAATTTATGTATGTTTTATGAATATATGTATATAAATTTATGCATTGAGCAACTCTAAAATAGTAGATATGTACTTGAAAGGTGTAAGAGATGGTTTACAAAATGAAACATGATAATACCTGAGTTGTGTTTTTTTTTTATTTTTGTGTTTGGTTTGATTTTAAAACCGAATATACATTGTTTTTAGAACTAGAAAAAAACTTTAGGAAAGAAAAGTGACATATAGATGTTTGCTTGTACACAAAGTCATAATGTATGATCTTTCTACATATTTAAATCAGATTAGCAGACATGAGAAGTACGTGTTTATAACTTTATTCCTCTTAATGAAATCTGAGTTATCTGCATTTAATATAAAAGGACAACAAAATGCCCTTCTCCTTAACATCTACAATCTATGACAAGGCCCCTTTCCAAGTTTCTTCTCAAACCCTTGCTATTTTTCCTATCATTGTTTACTGAACACTGCAGGAAGTTCTTGTTTGTTCCACAAACCAGTAGAGACTTGAGCTTTCTGGGACCATTTCTGATAAGAGCTCTTATCCCTTTGGCTCTCTACATCCTGCTGCAGTCTTTAATTTTAATATCAAGCAGACACTGGCTATGATTTCATCATAGCTTTCTTGAGGCATAGGATATTCAGGAAATGTGTCACAGATGCAAATGTACAAACTTACCCCTCAGTCAATCACTGCTCTGGGATAGGTTTCTGCAGAGAATGTCCCCTACTGGGCATGACTTATGACCCTACACATTTCCAGAATGCCAAACTAGAAGTATGTCTCAGACAGCTTCTTGTTTTTCTCCCTGCTTGTTTCGCAGGAGGACTCCAAACTTTTCTGCATTCTGCCCTTTTAGGACTCAAATGAACATTTTAAGACAAAAAGCTTATTAAATTAAAACAATTTATTTAATGTATGTAATAATTCTTATTACAATCATACCTTGAATCTCTCATCACCCTTACCAAACCCTTTCCCATCCATATAGGTCCTTTTTCCACATTCCTGCCTATTTGTTTTATTTTGTGACCCATTATGTTTAACTAAGGCTGTCTGGGCGATCATGGGTTTTGAATGATCTATTAGAGCCTGGTAAGTTTACTTATTAGTGGGTATGAAACTGAAGACAGTGACAGTCTCTCTCCTAGAGTATATCGGTAGTAAATAGTTCATCAAGGACAGGTAGGGCACCATGCCTTCCTGATGTATGATCGACTGTTGACAGGTCTATTTTTGTGGTGTAGGCCCAGTGCAAGCAGCTGAACTTGCTTTGTGGTTATGGTTGCAATGACTATGTTATTCTTACAAGATAGTATTTGGCAGCTCTTTTCCCAATCTTTTGCCTCTTCTATTTTCTCTTTGTCTATGTTCTCTGAGCTACCAAGGGAGGGGTGGCATAAATATCTTGCTTAGAACTAAACACTCAATGGTCTTATTCTTAGCAGCTTGACCAGCCATAATTCACTTTGTTAGCCACCATTCATTGCAAAGTCTACCTTCTGTGATAAAGACTAAGGAGAACATTTGTGTATTTATATAAATATAACTATTTAGAATGTTGGTTAGCACCTTGTCAATTTAGTAAAACAATAAGTTATCCTTTAGGGCCTAAGATCTCCTTAGCCATGTGTTTTTGACTAGATTTAAAGTGCCAGGTATAAATTTCCTCATAATCCAATCATAGACTACTTGGTGACCTCCACCATGGTTAGGTTACTACTGCTCCAGTGAACACATCTTGCCTTTCATGTTAATATTATAGTTCATAGCTTTTCTTCTCTGGTTGATTGTTGCTGCCCCAGGTCTGCTTTTCACCTCAGGGTATTCAGGTTCATTGCTCACTGTATCACAGTCACATCAGGACTGTACTAGAGGGAGTGAAGTTTGGCTGGGCAGGCAGATTAGTCAGGATCTCAGTAGGCATGAGTAAGGGAGATACAGCCTTCTCTGGAGACAGTTTTCAGTTATACAGCTCTCCTTATTGGGTGTGTGTGTGTGGTATATAAACCATGGGGAGTGGGTAGGGGTTTTCAGGGTGAGTGTATATAAGTGTCTGTGTTGAGGTGGTGGGAATGCTTCATTTGCATGAAGAGGAATTCCAGGTGCTTTCTGGATATGTCTGTATTAGGAGAGAGGAAGTTTATCCTGAAACTTAACCACCAGGCTTCATGGCCACCTCAAGGGTGACAGAAGTGGGGTCATAAGGCTTCTGTGGACTGGGACACAGAGCGAGGAAGAAGCAGTCCTACTCCTGCCGGTTTTGACAAAATTTCAAGATGTGAACATGTCTTGACCTAACTCTTGCTCAGTACCAGCTCCCTCAGTCACATGGCTTTCCAGCCCCACAGTCTGTATAACATATTCCAGCACTGTGAAAGGTAGCAAGAAGGAAGCTTCAATTTAATTACAACTTGGTTTCTCTATACTTTGTAATGAAGACACACTCTCTATAACTATTTCTCAGCTTACTCTTTGGATCTAGGATATTAATCTCTGGTGACAGAAAATATTTCCTTATTATGTTAGTGAAGACTTGTTTGGGATTAATTTCTGTGTGATTAACAAATAATTATGTCTAACTGAATGATTTTTTCCAATATAAGGGCATAGGACAGACTGTATATTAATTGCTTAGAAACTTAAACATACAATGTCATGCACAAATAGACACACACTCAGCCTCATACACACAATTGCTATGCAACCACAAATGTACAAACAGAATAGCACAAACACACACACACACACACACACACACACACACACACACACACACACACACCTCACCCCATATAGCTAAAGATCCAGAGGCAATGTTAGGTGTAATATAAATGAAGCAAAGAGTTTGCCATTTGCAACATATGATAAGTTTGCCTGATTTGGATTAATGCAAGGGAAAGATTATAAATTTGAGAATCTGGAGATCCAAGGTATAGAACTGGTGACTCTTGTCTTCATGAGAGCCTATAGTACTCAGTGACAAATGCTTCCTTGGGGTCCCCTTTTCCATATTTGTATTTCTATCCCACTTTGATCAGACATAATCACTACATTTGCTTGTCTTCCTCAGACCTTATAGCAAGGACCATGACAGTTAGAGTCCTTGCTCAGAACTCTAGGAATACTTTGCATATAGTGAATTATTAGAATTCTAGAAGCCCTTTTCCACATGAGGTGCCATGCCTAAATCTACTGGATGGTAGGTTCCTGTCGAGCCTTTTAGTCCCCAGCAGATGTTTTCCACCAGATAGTTGGGGAAGGCCATTCAAATAAAAAGTACTATTCCTGAATATTTTCTCTTTGTCAAGAAAATTCCTGGAATTTGGGATTTGTCTGGATTCTAATTAGACTTGCCTTTGCTCAGTCTCCAGTCCCCAAAAGCAGAAGGGGTAGTTGAATATTGAATCCCCAATAATAACTTAAAAAACAAATACTCATTGCCAAAACCAAGGGCTGTGTTTTTTCCCCAGAGACAACATATTAAGAAAGTGTAGTCCTCTTGTATACATGCCTTGGATAGAACTCCAGGCCTAAAAATAGCTCTGACAGGATTTGGCTGTGGATCATCTGATTCCTTTCTGGGCCTGGCTTATTTCAGAAGTCACCTCATTAGCTTTGCTCTGCGCTATCTTGGCCATCCCAACGATGGTACCAGCTGTACTTGAGTTACTTTTACACTTTCCTAATTAAAATGATTTAATAACAAAATATTGCAGGACTATCCTAGCCATTCTTTCAGCTTGCACTTTTCAAATGACAAGTTATACACAGGGCTAAGAAATCCCCGTCTTTAATCTTTCATCTTCCTCTAGCTCAGCAATGACCACTATTTTACATATGTGTATTTGAGTGTATATGTTTATTATTACTACTTCATGTCCTATGCGTTCATGAACACCAGACATTTTGTCTTAATATTTATATAAGTAATAAGAACAAGTGTTAAATATAATCATCTCTTCATAAACCATGATGGATATATATCTATAATATTCAATTAAAATACGATAATATATTAATCATGATATTCCATTAAAATATAACACTTTCTTAATTGAAAGATGTAGGGGGGGACAATTCAATCTTGTTTTATACCATTGCATAGCAAGCAGTAATCCAGTTAATGAGACTGCACCATATTGGTACTGCCTGCTTTTGAAAATAAATGAAAACAGACATGAGATTACATTTGTTTTCAAATTTTAAAAACTTGAATGTTAAAAAAATCAACGATCTTCAAGAAATACCGAGATAGTTGGAGAGATTGATAAGTGTCAGTGTACATACTGTTCTTGCAGAAGACTTGGGTTTGGTTCTTAGCATGCTCATCTGGCTGACTACAACTGCTTGTAACTAAGCTTCAGGGCTATTTGATGCCTCTGGTCACTGCCTGTACCAGCACTCACGTGAACATGCTCCTGTCCCACAGTCACATAGTGAAAAATACAGACAACTTCACAACAAGGAATAGTACAAAAACCACAGTTTTTCCTTGCTATGAAAGCACATGGTTAAAAACATGAAGATAGCCATGAGCATGGTGGAAGCAGGTTCCTAAATTAGCAAACATGGATCCTGGTTTGGGAACTCCAAAGGGCACATTTAGAATACCCAGTTTTATGTAGCAGTTTTGAGCTTGCTTCCTGGTCTAGATATGTTGTTAACACAAAAGTAGTAACTTGGCTACTAGGGGCATTTTATTACTGTCAAACATATAAACATTTTGATTACTTAAAATACAGATGAAATGATGCTGCCATGATTTGGAAATATCTGCAGGGAGAAGAAGAAAGACACAACCATTGGGTTGAATTGATTCTGCTAATTTATTTTTTTTCCTAATTTCAAAGTTTGTGTGTATTTCCTATGTAAAATAAGGAAGACAGAAAAAACATGAAGAGAAAAATTGCCCATTACAGCTATTGTCATTTTCGGATGATACATTGAAGACATTCTTCTGCACAGTTCATCTATAACCTCATTTTATTTCATAATTTTAAGTCATAAAATACATCATTATAATTAAAATGTTAGGCAACAAGCATATTTGCAAATTAAAAAGTCTCCTATTCTAGAGGGTTGGAGGTACCTCAATGGTAGAGAAATTACCTAGCATTTATGAGGGTTCATTTTCTAGCACTGTCTCCCCCAAATTATCTTTCAATCTTGACACCATTTGCCAAATTTCTCTTTTCGTTGTTTCAACAAAGCACGCAATGTATTCCCTAGATACTTTCTATATGAGCTTTTAAAAGCAAACTCTATCCTTTTCCTTTTAAACTTCTCCTCCAGTGAAGTACACCAATTAGAACTAACTCTGAAGTCCTTGTTTTATGCTGCCTGAGCATGACCATGCATCTTAAGTTGGCCAGTAGACACCAGCTAGCTTGATACAAGCATAGGTTTGATATGAACAAGCAACTGTGACAGAGTTAAGCTGGTCTAGACTTCTAGATGAGGGGAATCTGCACGGAAGAGAATTGAAGTTGCACTGTATCTCTGCCACTTGAGAAATTGAGTCAGATCTTGAGTGGTCCTATTCCAGGCCAGCTGCCAGTTAAATTATACACTCAACCAACACCCCAAGCATCAGTCCAGAGAGTCTGGAGGCGAGATAAAGAATGGTCTTAACCCAAAGTGGTTTGTTATTTATATGACAATTAACATCTAAAGCAGTAATATCAGCTTACTTTTGTCTGTCTTTAGTTTCTGCTTAGTGTTTATATTTGTAAATATGTAACCATTTACTAAATTATTTCTCTCCTCTTGGACATTTTTGGCTATTTGTACAAATAACATTGAAATGGGTAGTATACTTAGCATCATCACTATCAAATATCTTAGTAAGTGTCTTGTATTCCCCTGAGTGTTTCTTTTTGGAAAAAAAAGGTCTATTTATTTTCATTTTATGTGAATGCAGATGCATATCTATGCATCATGTATGTACCATGTGGTTACTGGGAATTGAACCCAGGTCCTTTGGAAAAACAGCCAGTACTCTTACCAGTTGCCTCTTAGTAATTCTCAAAGTAAGACCTTAAAAATTTACCTTTGGTCAAAGCTAGGCATTTTGTGGGTGACTGATAGATACTGCTATCTAGAGGGAGGTCCTGAGGTTAAAACCTGGTTTCCTCAATTGGTCCTTGATTTGTCCATAAAGAAGGCTGGGGGCGGACAATTACTGGGCGGAGGGTAGAGGAGAAAAAGAGGAGACACAAATTTTCTGCCATGCTTTGGAGGAAGAAAGATACAGCTATCATGTAAGGTCTCAGGGGCAGCTAGGTCCTGTGGACTCTGCTTCAGGTGGATGGCCTAAGATGTTTGGCAGAGGCTGGAGGAACAAGCCAATAAATTAAGGGCAGGAAAAAGGGAGATAATAAATTGGTAGGGGCATACCTTTCCAGGTGTGAGTTATCTGTGCCTAGCAGTTGTATAAGGGAAGTCAAGCTGTAAAGTGACAAGCTGTGTGTGTGTGTATCTTTTATCCTCAGATTCAAGAGTCTTGGGTTAGAGGATCTCAGAGCTAAGCTGGGTGGAACAGAAGGAACCTGGAAATGGCTGGTAGCATGGCTGTGGCCCTGGACAAAGGCAGTAGAGTGATTTAAACACTGCTAAATTTACCCCCAATAAGAGGTAAAATATCTTCATTCTTCATAGTGGGTACTCTAGTTCATTTCCCTGTTGCCATGACAATACTGTGACCAAAGGTAATTTAGAGAAGGAAAGGATTTATTTGGCTTACAGGTTATAGTCCATTATTGAGAGAAGCCAATGTAGGAACTTAAAGCAGGAGCTTGAAGCAGAATTCAAGAAGGAACACCATTCACATTCTAAGCCCACCTGTCCAGGGGTAGCACTGCTCACAGTGGGCTTGGCCCTCCTATATCACTTAGCAATTAAAAAAATTCCTCACACACATGAGCACAGGCTAGCCTGTTCTGGATAATTGTTCAGTTAAAATTCTCTCTTCCTAGGTCACTCTAGATTTGTGTTAGGTTGAATCTGAAACTTATTATGACACACACACACACACACACACACACACACACACACACACACATACACACACACATGCTTTTCAGCCTCTGTTAGAGAAATGTATAATGACTGTGTTTCCTCAGTGGCATTGTGTTTCCTGGTGCTGAGTTGGGGAAAATAAAGGTGGTGGCCAGGGAATCCTCTGTCATATATACAATGAATTCCTTGGTTTCGGGGCTTCGATGACTGGTTGTGGAATCCCCAGTATTCTGGAAATATTCAGAACATCAAGAAAGTTTTACAGTGGATTGGGCCCTTTCTTACTTCCTTTAAAGTACTTCCTAATATTACTGAATCACCAAGATGGATTTCTGACCCGCTTAGAAAGAAAACTCATGGCTTATATATCTACAAGCTGAAGAGTTAGCTCTCCACCATCCTTCTGAGGAAGGAAATGGTAGACAGCAAAACGATTCAGCGAAGAGAAGAATTATGAGTCCATATCATCTTAGAATGTTTTATCATCTTAGACAAAAGATACATGACTTTCTCATTTGTTATGGAAATCAAGTAAGACATCATTTATATAGTGCCTGGCACATAGGGACTTAGTCACAGACTGTTTGATTCTTTCTATAATTTCTATATTGCCTTAATGAAATATATAATTATAAAATTGAACGGTTACATATACAAACAGATTTTAAGTCAGACATAAAAACAAAACCAAGTACTGGCAGAATCCTGGTTTTTCTTGACTAATCACTAAACTATACTTTGGGAAAAACTAGTTATCCCCTTCATTGGGTCTTACCTGAGTAAGCTGTTACTTCTCAAGGCTAAAGACTTTTCTGTCTTCTGTAGCTGCTCAGTTAGTGATTCTCCCTTTCTATTTAAGCAGAAGTTAGTGCACGTCTTACAGTATGTGGCATCTGTTTGCAAATTACTGTTTGTGATAATTTCCTTTTAACAAGAAAACTGGAAAGATTTAAATTTGTGTTTAGAGTTTAGATGATTTCTAAATCCATTACTGCTACTGGACTTGGAGAAATAATCTCTGGAGCTTGCTTCATAAAAAGACTGAATGGAACCAACCCCTTCTCTGCTATCTTTTGCTCATAGAGACTTCCTTCTCTACCCAGCCCTCTTCAAATTGCAGTGATCTTAAAACCATTGGGAAAATACTTAAGACATTTAGGCTTCCCACCATAGAAGCCCCAGTGTTGGTGTCACAGTATGATCCTTGTTCTCCTTTGGCACTGCTCTTGTGCTTTTTTTTTTTTTTTTAAATTGTATGTTTTTTATTTACATTTCAAATGTTGTACCCTTTCCCGATTTCTTGTCCATAAACCCCCTATCCTATCCCATCCCCCTTCTCCTATGAGGGTTTCCCCCCACCAAACCACCACCCCTCCCCACCTCTCTGCCCTGACATTTCCCTACACTGGTGTGTCCAGCCTTGGCAGGACCAAGGGCTTCTCCTTCCATTGGTGCCTAACAAGGCCATCCTCTGCTACATATGCAGCTGGAGCCATGGGTCTGTCCATGTGTAGTCTTTGGGTACTGCTTTAGTCCCTGGTAGCTCTGGTTGGTTGGTATTGTTCTTATGGGGTTGCAAACCCCTTTAGCTCCTTTAATCCTTTCTCAACTCCTCCAATGGGGACCCCATTCTCAGTTCAATGGTTGGCTGCGAGCATTCACCTCTGTATTTGACATGCTCTGGCAGAGCCTCTCAGGAGACAGCTATATCAGGCTCTTGTCAGCATGAACATCTTGGCATCAGCGATATTGTTTGACTTTGGTGGCTGTATGTATATGGGCTGGATCCCCATGAGGGGCAGGCTCTGAATGGCCATTTCTTCAGTCTCTGCTCCAAATGTTATCTCCATATCTCTTCTTATGAATTTTTGTTCCCCCTTTTAAAAAGGCGTGAAGTATCTGCACTTTGATCATCCTTCTTCTTGAGCTTCATGTGGTCTGTGGATTATATCTTGGGTAATCCAAGCTTTGGGGCTAATATCTACTTATCTGTGAGTGCATACCATGTATGGGGATTTTTGTGATTGGGTTACCTCACTCAGGATGATATTTTCTAGTTCATTCCATTTGCCTATGAATTTCATGAAGTCATTGTAGTAGTACTCCATTGTGTAGATGTACCATTCCTCTGTTCAAGGAAATCTGAGTTCTTTTCAGCTTCTGACTATTATAAATAAGGCTACTATGAACATAGTGGAGCATGTGTCCTTGTTATATGTTGGAGCATTTCTGGGTGTATGCCCAGGAGTGGTATAGCTAGGTTCTCAGGTAGTACTATGTCCAAATTTCTAAGGAACCTCCAGACTGATTTCCAAATGGTTGTACAGCTTGCAATCCCACCAACAATGGAGGAGTGTTCATTTTTCTCCACATCCTTGCCAGCATCTGTTTTCACCTGAGTTTTTGATCTTAGCCATTCTGACTGGTATGAGATAGGATCTCAAGGTTGTTTTGATTTACATTTCCCTGATGACTAAGGATGTTGAGCATTTCTCTAAGCACTTCTCAGCCATTTGCTATTCCTCAGCTGAGAATTCTTTGTTTAGTTGTTTTCCCCCACTTTTTAATAGGGTTATTTGGTTCCCTGGATTCTAACTTCTTGAGCTCTTTGTATATATTGGATATACCCTAAAGCCTTCTATCAGATGTAGGATTGGTAAAGATCTTTTCCCAATTTGTTGGCTGCCATTTTGCCCTAATGACAGTGTCCTTTGCTTTACAGAAACTTTGCAATTTTATGAGGTCCTATTTGTTGATTTTTGATCTTAGAACATAAGCCATTGGTGTGCTGTTCAGGACATTTTCCCTAATGCCTATGTGTTCAAGGCTCTTTGTCACTTTTTCTTCTATTAGTTTGAGTGTATCTGGTTTTATGTGGAGGTCCTTGATCCACTTGGACTTGAGCTTTGTACAGGGAGGAAAAAAATGGATCAATTTGCATTCTTCTTCCTGCTGACCTCCAGTTGAACCAGCACTATTTTTGAAAGTGCTTTTATCTCCCTTGCAAATGTTTGACTTTAGTTAGTTGCCTACTGATGGAAGTAATAATTAAATGGAAGTTAAGGAATTTAAACTCCAGGTAGGTGGGTGAACTGCAGACCTTAACCTTACTCTCCATTCTTGAGTCCAATCACCAGGTCTCATTCCCACCTTAGCAGACTACCTGTTGTGGCCTCTTGTCATTCTCTGACCCATTAACCAGGAGACTAAACAGTTCCTGGTGGAACATCCTGCTGTGTTCCCTCCTGTGTGCACCCTGAGCCCAGACTTCTAACCCATTCACATTCCTGAGAGTCAGCTCCCAATACCTAGAAAGACATTTCATTTGGAATCTATACTGGCCATACCTACCCAGATCCCAGAAGACTTTCCTACCAGGCCACACACAGTCACCACACTTTCCTAAGAACCAAAGACAGCAACAGAAATCAAGGACCAAAACTTCTAACCACCAAACAAGACCAGATATCAGCACCTAGAATTATAATTATTCCAGATGCATTTACATTACATACCAAAGTAAAATATAATCAGGAACAACCAGAAAAATCTGTCTACCCTAAAGCCTTTGTATTCTACAAAGTCCAGATTATTCCAACACATATGAAACACATTTAAAAAGACCTTAAAATAGCCTGTGTGAATATGATAGAGATTCTTAAAGAGGAAAGTATTAGGTCCATAAAGAAATCAATGAAGATACAACACAAACAATTGGTAGGAAATGAATAAAGCAGTTAAGACCTGAAAATGGAACCAGACTCAATAGTTAATAAAGAAAGCTCAAACTGAAGGAAATCTGGAAATGAAAATTTTAGGCACTCAAACAGGAACCTCAGAGGCAAGCTTCACCAGTAGAATATGAGAGACAGAAATGAAAATCTCATGTGTTGAAGAAATGGATAGCTCAGTCAAAGAAAATGTTAAATCTAGAAATATTTTGGCACAAAACAACCAGGAAATCTGAGACATGATGAAAATACCAAATCCAAGAATATATAAGAGTAGGAGAAGGAGAAGAAACCCATGTTAAAGACCCAAAAACATTTTTAAGAAATCATAGGAGAAATTTTCCCTACCCTACAGAGATGCCTTCCCATCAAGGTATAGGAAGCATACAGAACACCAAGTAGATGGACCAGAAATCAAAACCAAACCACTACATGTAAAGAACAACAAACAAGAATATTAAAATCTGCAAGGGAAAAGAACAAGTAGCATATTACAGCAGACCTGCTAGCATAACACCAGACTTCTCAGTGGAACTTCTAAAAGCCAGAAGGACTTGATCAGATTTCCTGCAGACTCTAAGAGAGCACAAATACCAGCCCAAATTACTATATCCTGAAAACTTTTCAATTATAACAGGTAGAAAAATAAAGACATTTTATGATAAAACAAATTTAAGGAGTATCTATCTACAAATCCAACCTTACAGAGTGTGCTAGAAGCAAAACTCAAACTTAACAAGTTTAACCACACCCAAGAAAACACAAGAAATATATAAACTAAGACAAATCAAAAGAGGGATACCCCTCTCACCCCTACCCCCCTGCAACAAAATAATAGGAATTGATATACACTGGCCATCCATATCTCATAGCATCAGTGATCCCAATTCGCCAATAAAGGAAACAAACTAACAGAACATATGCAAAACCAGCAAGAAACACACCTTAACATCACAGATAAATATCACTTCAGAGTAAAAGGCTAGAAAAAGGTATCCCAAGGAAACAGACCTATGGTAAAAGCTGTTGCAGCTATTTTAATATCGGACAAAATAGACTTCAAACCAAAGCCAATCAGAAGAGATAGGGAAATACATACCCATCAAAGGAAAAAAAAATTCATGAAGAGGACTTTGCAGTTCTTAACATCTATGTGCCAAACAGAGGAACAAACACAGGAACACCCAAGTTTGTAAAAGAAACACGACTATAGGTTAAATCACATATTAACCCATACACACTAATAGTGGGAGACTTCAATATTCCATTAACACCAATAGCCAGGTCATCCAGACAAAAACTAAACAGAGACATACTAGAGCTAATGGAAGGTATAAACCAAATGAACCTAATAGATATTTACAGAACATTTCACCCAAACACAAAGAAAATGCCTTTTTCTCAGTATCTCCTTGTAAATATAGATGCAAAAATTCTCAATAAAATACTTGAATACCAAATCTGAAAACATGGCAAAAAGAATATCCACCATGATTAAGTAGGTTTCACTTCAGAAATGAAAAGATGGCTCATCTCATTAGATGCAAAAGAGACCTTTGACAAAATCCAATATTACTTCATGATAAAAGTCCTGGAGAGATTAGAAATACAAGGGACACACTTGAGCCAAATAAAAATAGTTTACAGAAAACTTATAGCCAACATTCAATTACATGAAGAGATGCATGGTGGTGCAGCAATAGGAGGACCAGGTGGAGAGCGAGAAGAGAAGGAGGGCTTTGAAGGAAATATGTGAGGAGACAGCTAAAATTAAGGCCTATTTGAGAAATAGTATGGAAACCTAATACAGTAGAAGCTTCCTAAATATATACATATACAACAGTGATCTAAATGACACCATCAAGTAAGAGGGGAGATGGAACCTCAACAAGTCATCTCTTGTCACCAAATGAAGCTTCTGGTTCTTGGTACTGAGTTACATCTAATTGAGTTTTTGGCCAATGGGAAACCATGGGGATCCTCAGGCTGTTGCTAAGACATAGGTTGTTCTCCACAAACTTAAGGCAAAGTTCATCATTGAAGACAGCACCCATACAACTCACTGACCATGGAAAAGTCAAACTGGTGACTATATAGATCCTTTGTCTCAATGTTCTACTGTCTTTGATAGAGAAGGTTACTCTGCATGATACCTAGAGAAATAAACACCAACCCAGTTGGAAACCCTTTGGTATACAATAGTATAGGGCCTGTAAGATATACTAAGGCAATGGTGGCACAAAGCTTGTGGGAGTAACTAAACAATATACAATTTGATTTAAGGCCTACTCCATGAGATGGAACGCCCCTATACCTCACAATGCTTGTATGACCAAGATTTTGAGACTAGACAGCCAGCTCAGTGACCTGTGGTAAAAAACAAACACTATTATTCTAAAAACAAACAAAAATCTTCTGCAATGAAATGATTCCTAATGACATTCTGTCCTACTCAGAGATCAGTACCTTGTTGAGCCATCATCACAAAAGCTTCCTTCTGCAGCAGATGGGAACAAAATACAGAGAAACACACACATTATGCAGGGAGAGAGAGAGAGAGAGAGAGAGAGAGAGAGAGAGAGAGAGAGAGAGAGAGAGAGAGAGAGAGAGAGAGAGAGATTGATTTTGGAATGCTCTGTCCTAAACAGTATGTCTCCATCAAGTCCTTCCCATCAGGGGTCAGGGAACCTGATGGAAGAGGAGGCAGAAAGTGTAAGAGACAGATGATGGATGCTGACAGAAAACAAGGCCCTCTTAATCAACATTATGAATGTACATGTGAACTCACAGAGGCAGATGCAACATGTACAGGGCCTCCTTAGGCCTGTACCAGGTCCTTTGTATATTATGGCTTCCAGTTTAGTGTTTTTATGGGATTCTTGGGTGTGCAATAGTTGGGTGTCTGTTTCTTGTGCTTTTTTGGGGGTATTTTTCTTTTTCTTTTTCTTTTCTTTTGTTGTTGTTCTGTTTTTGTTTGTTCTGTCCAAATCTGGCTTCTTATTATGCTTTATTTTGTTATATTTTATTATTATCTCTTAGAAGTCTGTTTTCTAATGTGAGACAGAAAGGCAGTGAATTTGGATGGGAGAGGGGGTGGGGAGGAACTGGGAGGTGCAGAGGTAGGAGAAATAGAATCATGAAATATCCTATGAGCAAAACATGTATTTTCAATAAAAGGAAAAATAAATACAGTTAATCTTATTTTGTTTGGACAGATCTGAAAATAACTGAATTGGATTAATTGATCTTTTCCTCTTCAGGCCACTTAACAACACCGGGATTGCAGGATACACCGACACAGGCCAGGGAGGAAGTGAAAAACAGCAGTGAACAGTAAATACAACCTCAGTCATTTGATTTTTCCCCCAAATTCTGGAAAGCTAAACAAGCCCTACTTGGGTTTTCATAAACAAAGGAAAATGTATGTGAGCATCACAAACAGCACATACACGATTTCCTATGTTCCTGCCCTCCGGCTGGAATAACACTTTGATCTAGGCATTACAGTGCAGCTTGTTATCTTTGCATTCTGTTTGAGTAGCCAATTCCATACCTCCCACTTTGATGAAAATCCTGTGGAGGAAACTCATCATGCGATATAAGGAAAACAAAATGGGAAGAAGGTAGCTGTGGGTGAGGCACTGTGAATGAGGCACTCACCACTAAGTCTAACAACAAGATTCAATTCCCAGAGTCCACAGATTAGGAGAGGACCAACATGTTGCTATGACTTGCTTTTCCACTCCAAACAAAGAAATAAATAATGTAAACATGACTTGCAGGCAGTTTACTCAGCAGAGCAATGACAGAACTTTCCATTTATTACCAAAAGAGCAATTGCTTTGGAAAAATCACACTGAAACAATGTGAGCTCCAAAGACAGTAGAGAAATGGTTGAGTCACACACACAAGGTCAACATCAGTGCCATGTTCTTCTGACAACATGACAGTTTATTGATAAATATGTTTCTCAGATGTTTCTATAAAGAAGCTCAGGACGCTACAGAGCTGCGATGATTAAGGTTTTAGAACGAGTGTTCTCATAGACCTCTTGTATTTTTTTCAATGAAAACCTGACTTTATCCACTCTGCCCAGCTTTAACAGCATCAATGTGTTCCATGATTTACAAACTAATATGTCGCATAACTACCTGGCAATGTGTCTATCAAATATGCCCAGTGTAGTGAGTGAATACTAGAAATGCTAGTCCTTTAGAAAGACGTTTATAATTAGGATGGCTAAAAAATAAAGTTGATTTTGAGAGTTATTCTGTAGGTAAAATGTATGTTTTTTAAAAATATTTGTTTTGCTTCATTTAAAAACATTATTGCTTACTATAAACTGTTAGTAATTGGATAAAAGATGGGAATATATTTCTTAACAAAAGGGAATTTTAACAAAATTTTTAGAGTAGATTTTTCTAAATTATATAATCCTTCATATAAATATGGGGTTGGTACTCTGTCCTGGAAAAATGATTGCCACATTGAACCATTAATAAAAGGAAAAATATATAGTCCAAAACGAGTATCCTTGGGATAAACTGTAAGCTTGATATGGATCAAGGAGAAAGGCATTATCTCCTCCACTTATCCTCAGAGAAGGAAAAGCCTACCATGGGTTGGCATATCAAGTCACAGCAGGACTAAGCACATCCTCTCCCACTGAAGTCAGACAAGGCAGTCCAGCTATGGGAAAGGTATCCAAAGGCAAGCTACAGAGTTGGAGACATCTCTCATTCCAATTGTTAGGGGACCCACATGAAGACCAAACCGCACATCTACTAGAAATATGTAATGGGGGGCTACATCCAGCCCCTGCCTGCTCTTTGGTTGGTGGTTTAGTCTCTGTGCATCCTCATGTCCAGGTTAGTTAACTCTGTAGGTTTTCTTGTAGTGTCCTTGATTCCTCTGACTCACTCAGTGCTATCGCTGACACTTCCACAAGAAAAAAAAACCTAAAACACCCTACATGAAGATGGTAGAAGTTCTTAAAGAGGAAGTGAATAAACTCCTTGAAGCAATCCAGGAAAATACAAAGAGTAGAGGGAAATGAATAAATCCCAAAGAAAGCCAGGAAAGCACAAACAAATAGTAGAAGGAAATGAGCAAAACTGTTCAATACCTACTCGGAAAGAGAATCAGTAAAGAAAACCCAAACTGAGAGAAGTTTTGGAAATGAAAAATTTATAAATTTTAATTTGAACTACAGAGGCAAGCTTCATCAACAGAATGTAAGACATGGAAGAAAATCTCAGGCATTGAAGATACATACTAGAAGAAATGGATACATAAGTCAAAGAAAATGTTAAACCAAAAACTCCTGACACAAAATAACCAAGAAATCTGAGACACTATAAAAAGACAAAAATCTCTGAATAATACTAGCTAGGCAATAATAAGGAAGGTGAAGCAACCAAGCTTGAAGTTTCAGAAAATATTTATAAAAAAATCATTGAAGCAAAATTTTCTCAACCTAAGTAAGGAAGAGTTTCTTTGTGGTAGGATTGAGTATCCTTTGGGTGTATGCCCAAGAGTGGTATAGCTGAATCTTGGAGTAGATTTAAGTTTTTAATTCTTGAGAATTTCATATACAAGTGTGGTGTTGAAATCATTTCTTCTTCCTTTCCCCAGTTTTACCTGTGTGGTATACATAAGCGTCATCTTTTCATTCAAGTTAGTTTCTATACTTGATATTTTAAATAAAATTCAGAGTTAGCCTATTTAATTTTTACAACCAACTCCTTGAGAATGTCTTCTCAGAGAGGTATAAAGTCAATGCAAGGCAGTCAACTGCATGGAAGTGAAAGCTTTCTGAACTTTCATCCTGAGTTTGTCTCTGTGTTTGGCAGCTGAATCTCTCAGGACTTGAGAGTTGCTTTTCTAAACTTCCTTCTTTTAATTTAATTAATTAATGTATAATAGTATAGGGATTGATCCAAAGGCCTAGCACAGGCTAGACAAGTATGCGGATCTACGCTCTGATATGGATCTACATCTTCAACCCATTTAGTGCCTTTCCAGAGTAAATATTTTTCCTAAGTAAAGACTTTAAAATTAGTGCTACAAAAGAAATGCTAGTTGAAGGAGATGTAGTTATAACTTTTTCTCAGAATGCTCATTATATTTCCTAATTTGCAACTGATTATTTAAATCAGAGACAATGAAATGGTGGTAATTTGCCAGCCTCTACTTTGATGGCTAGGGACAAAGTCAGTCACTAAACCCAAGCATTCAATAACTAGGAAGGTGAGTGGCATGACAGACAGCCTCTGTAGGTTGATGTCATTATGCAGGTGAAGGCAGGTACAGGATAGAAAGAGGCCTGTCATTGGACAAGAAGGAAGGATGGGTGGGAGAAAAGTTTTAGAGAGGCTGAGGAGGATGGAGTGAGGAGGAGGGAGCTGAGAGAATATGGTTACAGATGTTAAGATTCTTCTCTACACATATTGCAGGTTGTTATGGCTACTCTTAAGGAATAAATGTGTACAGGATTTTGTGTTGTCTAGATGGGCAAATTATATCCTATCAATTGGATAAAAAGATATTGTGTGATGTGTTGTTTCGTGTGGCGACTTAATTAAGTTCAACAGAGTATATGGAGGCAGGATACAACAGGCCTCCAGGAATTGGTATGTGTATGCCTGGTGTGGTGGAAACCAGTCAAGAGAGCTGTGAGGGAGAGAGGGGCATCCTGACAGGGTTCCATATTGGAATGGCTCACAGACAGCGGGTCAGAAAGTAGATGAGGGCAGTGTGGAGCTGCTGAAATGAATTAGCGGTAGTTCCAATGGCAGACCAGAGCCAGGACTAGCAAGAGAGCATGGCCACCAGAGTAATTGTGGGAACCAGTTCAGCTGTTTTTTATTTTTATCACAATAAGCCTCCTTATCAGAATTGTTTTATAGATTATGGGGAGTTTTAATCTGGTCTTAGGCTGAAAGGAGATTTGAAAATGTCTAACAAAACAGGCTCTACATAAAAACAGATTGGTCCTATAAGGAATAAAATAGTTCTCTAAGATGAAAATTCTCCAACGCTTCATGTAACATGGAGCTCCTTAGGTAAACATCAACAGGGATTTCTTCTATAAAACCTCCCTGTTACTCTTGTTCGATATCCAGAATTGCAGAGCTGTTGGAAAAATGAAGAACTCAGCTGTGGCAAATTGAGGATAATATTTGTTACATTAGTAAATTCTAGCTTCCATATAGAGGTATAAGCTCATATCAAAACTGGAATTAATATTCAGGTATCCTGGGCCAGCCACTTAGTACCCTTCCAACATAGAACACAGGATAAATCTTGAACCATTCTTCATCAAAAAGGAATCTCTTTCTATCTAGTATTCATTATATTAAGTGTATATATTTATATAATGCACAGGAAAATGAATATTTATAGGCAACATCATTGTTGACATACATAATTACCCTTAATTAAGCTTCAGGAAATCAAAGGCTATCAAGCTGGTAAGTGATCCACTCCCTGAAACCAGTCATCTGGTTTCAAAGTATCTGAATATATATTTTTAAAAAATGCATGACTGAATAAATTCAGGATCCTCTGTTTCTCTTTACATAGAGCTTCCTTAGGACAATTATGACCTATTCATCTTGATTTCCCCTTGCAAATTCAGCCTCACAACAAAAGTAGCTTCTCTACTTGGAGTTCTTGCCTGTACTCTTGTTCTTTCTGTGGTTGGATTTCCCAAACAAGCCTGTGTTCTAATCTCAGGAATTGGTGAATGTTGGGTGATATGCAGTTTTGTACATTTACATTCGCTCTGCCACATCCTTCTGCTTTGACTTCCTGCCTTATTATGGCCCAGAAACAATGAAGCCATTTAGCCATAAACTAAAACCTCTTAAGTTGAGAGCTAAAATAAATCCTTTCTACCGTGTGTGTGTGTGTGTGTGTGTGTGTGTGTGTGTGTGTGTGTGTGTGTGTGTGTGTTTGTATTGTCACAGCACCAAAGCCAAAAACAGATGGCACAGGTGAATTAAGGCTGTTAACAAGCTGGTCTTGAAGATAGTGTCCTGTTTTATCTGAGTAGGTGGGGCTGTGTGGATGAGGCATGCCAGAGGTATTGGTATGATACAACATGAGTAAGACTTACAGCAATCACTGACTATAAAATGGCAGAAGGCCATGAGCTGGAAATGTGAGTAGCTTTTTGAAACCAGAGAGCTCAAGAGAATAGACTCTATACTAGAGCCTGCAGAAAGAAATGCTTCTCCTGGAACTGGAGTTGAGACCATTAACAACTTCTGAACAATATAACATATGAATCCTCCTTTCAAGGATGGGATTGTAGAAGTATACCACAATACCCAGCATAAAGGAATGAAAAGATAATGAATTTAAATGGTTTAAGTCAATTCATATGTGGCATTTTTTCACAGCAGCCATAGAATGCTAATAAGGTCTCTAGATGGATCTTACCATCAGAAGCTCCCTAGCAACACCCTCTTTATAAGCTATTTGAATGATTTTACTATTACTCTTAAGGCAGAGACTATATCCTTAATGACCTTTTCTCAATCTGACCATCCCATGCTCTCTGTCTTCCAAAGTTCCCTTCAGTGTTTTCCATTTAATCAAATATTTCATGTCTCAAGAATCTTATAATACTATATTTGTATCATTTCTACTTGTCCCTCTCCCTACTCTAAATCCTATTATGCTCTTCCTACCCCCTCTTAAATTCAATTTTTAATTATTATTTTTATAAACATACAACCTGCTGACCACATTTAGTGCTTCTGGTATGTGTACAGCTGACCACAGGGGATTAGATAACCTAACCAGGGGCTCATTCCCAGAGAAAAGTTTATCTCCATCTCCCAGAAACCATTGATTGCCTGGAATTCTTCACCTAGGAATAGAGTCTTGTGAAATGCCTCTATACACATTGGCAGGTTGACTGGTATTATCATTTAGCTGGTCTCATTTACACAACTATATTATTAAGATTCCATGAGCTACCACTCCTGTCATGTCTACCTAGTCTGTTCTCTGGGTTATAATTTTTCTGCCTCCTCGGTTATGATGTGTCTCAATCTTAGGTATAGGGATTGTGTTGTATTTGTACCAACTGACAATGAGCTCACCATGGTTATTTAGTCTTGGCATTTTGACCTGTTGTGGATCTCTGTAGTAGCCTCAGTAACTTTCAAAAAAGCTTCTTTGGTAAGGTATGAGAGATATACTTTATATATAGGTATAAAGACAAGTACTTATAATACAGTTAGAAGCTATGAATTTAGGAAATTGGCAGTAGTAGGTTCTCCTCTAAGGCCTTATCTTTTGCTACACGTAGTTGACTTGGTTTATAATACCAGGCATGGATTCACACCTATCTAGTGAGCCCTAAGTACATTTACATACCTCTTGTTTACTCCCAAAATATATGGGCCATTATTTTTTTAAATTTTTTATTATATATTTCTTTACTTACATTTCAAAGGTTATTCCCCTTTCTGATTTTCTGTTCATAAGCTCCCATTCCCTCCCCTACCTCCCTGATATGGGCATTCCCCTTATACATCCCCCTTATTGCCCTCCCCCATATTCCCCTGCACTGGGGGTCAAACCTTGGCAAGACCAAGGGCTTTCCTTTCCACTGGTGCTCCAACAAGGCTATTCTGTGCTATGTATGCAGTTGGAATATGGGCCATTATTTTACCACTTGGGATATCTTGTAGGTTGATCATTGTTGTGGCTCATAGGTTTTCCAAAGGGATAGAATTATTGAGTGCTCTTTTCCTGTGGCAGCTTATAGTCTGATATTATGAGAGCTATACCTTACAGAGGAGACTACTAGTTCAATTCCATATCAATTCCTCAAAGTTCTGCATTAAAAGTGTGTGGTGTTGTCAGTAATAGGGTCTTACGTTCAAGTGCAAAGCCAGTGATACAGTGGTATGAATAAGTGCCTTCCACAGCAGCTTTCTTGATATCTACTGTTCCCTTCAAGTGTAGGACCTGCTGCTTTATTTCTCTTCAAGGGACCACCCACACCAAGAAGAACTTCTGATCTCTATTCACTCCTTCCCATGTGTTGCATTTCATCTCCTTAACCTTCTGCCAGCTCCCAGTTAGCAGCTGTGATGAGATTTAAGAGGTGAATCTCTGGTGTTCATCCAAATCATGATTTCACCTGTAGTTACACGATTTTGAAAAAAAAAACAATCTCTGGTGTCTTTTCTCATTTTATGCCACATTTCCTATTTAAAGCATGGTGGCTTGCATGGTGGCTTGCATGGTGGCTTTTTTCTCTTTAACTAAGGAATGAGCAACTGAACGAATGCACCTGGATGCGCAGTAGCCTAGTTCCCAGGTCTGTTTTTGACTATGGTGTTACAGAGTCACTCTCATGCACAAGTGCTGTAATGTGTTCTTATCTAAGGTCCTATAGAAAGCAACATATATATTATCTATGTTTCCTGTGGGCACTAGGGGATCTGCCTAGATCTATCATAGCCATAGGACAAAATCACACATACTTTCTGCTGACCACTTGCAATTAAAGCTCCCTTCTACCTACCTACCTACCTACCTACCTACCTACCTACCTACCTACCTTCTACCTTCATGTTCTGCTGAAACCAACGTGACTCAACACCTTTCCACTTCCAGGAACAGCAATGATGACCAATCTGAGTCTGGGGTGAGAGAATAAAAGTTTGTGTTACCCAACTAAAAACTTGGCAGAGACAATCCCAACTTCAGCTCCAACCATAGAGAAGCCTTTGTTTTCTGTTCTCACTGCCTTTCTCCTTTCTGACCATCTGGCTGGCCAAGCCATCACAGGTGGCCAGCCCAAGAAACCTGATCAGGAAACACCTCCAACATGAACTCTGCCTATACACTTATTTCCTAGAGCATGTGATTTATGACATGCTTCTACAAAAACAAAAACTCCCTTTATTCTACTTAAAGCTAAGAGTTTTGTGTGATGGATACCATGATTTTTTTTATCCACAGACTTGGTATGCGTTTCTTAGTTGTATGTCTATCTGGGTGTGCTTTCTTTAAATTGTAATATAATCCTATTGACATATTCTTACTTTAATGTGTTTCAGCCTATTTGCAGAAGAAGACAAGATTTCAGTGAATAAACAGAACAAATGCAGGCTTAGAATATAGGCTTAGATACACCACTGAGCATGGAGATTAGATTACTTAGGGCATGCTAAAATTCCTTGTACTAAGAGGAGATAAATGTGCCCCAATACTAAGCATTTAAATCATTACTCTTCAGTGTTCTGCCATTTGTGTGTGTGTGTGTGTGTGTGTGTGTGTGTGACAGAGAGAGAGAGAGAGAGAGAGAGAGAGAGAGAGAGAGAGAGAGAGAGAGAGAGCAGTTCCTGCTTCATAAAGAGAAATCCAGACAGAAAGAAGCTATGAGAACACCTGCCTTTTCCTTTGAATTCACTCCCTGACTAAGAAAAAGCAGGGAGAATAGCAAAGCTAGCTGGCTAATGGGAAATTCAGAAAGCAGATGGTTCATGCTTTAGTCAGTCTTCCACACTATCCCTCTCTGAGACAGTGGTCTGTAAATTACCTTCATGATGGCTTGCTTCTTAGTACTGCAGGCAATTTGTCTCCCAAGAAATGAAGCAGTACGTAGTGGTAAATTACTTTGTGGAGTGGCTATGACTCTTTTTTTTTTTTTTTCAGTTCCTTATTTTTCAAACTCTTACAACCAAAGTTACCAGGCACGGAAATAGCATGAAAATTAGATAAGAGAACATTTCAGTTGTTCAATCCATTTATGTGAATATCATAGGTTATCATTTTTGGCAAGGAGAAAACAAGGCTTTTGACATTGCATTTTGGTTGGGCTTAGGGAATTATGTGCTGTGCTAACATTTCTGATGAATAGTTCCTTGATCCCATATCAAAGACATTTGCAGTTTCTGAACTTACCTCATTTGAAATTTCATTTCAAAAAATGAAATCAGAAGCATAAGCTTTTTTGATAACGCTGGTGCAAATGCCAGGGTATCTTCTCCTGTAGTTAAAGTGTTTTTTGAGAACACTAAACTCCTTGATAAGAAAACTCTTACATAGTTTCAGACATATTTGACATATTGCCTTTTTTTTATCAGTGCAATACTACTTTTCACATTCAAGATCCATACATGATATTTAATGTAGGTTTTAGAGACTTTTTAAAAAATTATCTTTAACCTTTTTTAGTCGCATCATTACAACACCACCTCCCCCAGTCTTCACTCCAACAGTTCCTCATCCCATTCCTCCTCCCATGGCTCCAAGAGGATGTCCCCACCCACACCCTCACCCCATGCCATACCACCTTACCAGGCCTCCCCACTCCCTGGGGCCTCAAGTCTCTCAAGGGTTAGGTTCATCTTCTCTCACTGAGGTCAGACTAGGCAGTCCTCTGCAGTACATGTGTGTCAGGGGCCTTGTATCAGCTCATGTATACTGCCTGGTGGGTGGTTCAGTGTCTGAGAGATCTCCAGGGTCCAGGTTAGTTGAGAGTGCTGGTCTTCCTATGGTGTCACCTTCCTCCTTAACTTCTTTTCACCTTTCCCCAATTCAACTACAGGGGTCTCTGACGTCAGTCCATTGATTGGGTGTAAGGATCTTCATCTGTCTCAGTCAGCTGTTTGTTGGGCCTCTCAGAGGGCAGCCATAGGTTCCTGTCTGTAACCATACCATAACATCAGTAGTGTCAGGCCTTAAGATGGATCCCACGTTGGCTCAGTCACTAGACCTCCTTTCCCTCAGTCTCTTCTCCATTTTTGTCCCTGTAGTTCTTTTAGACAGGAACAATTCTGGTTCAGAGTTTTTGACTGTGGGATGGCAACCCTATCCCTTCACTTGATGCCGTGTCTTTCTACAAATTCCCTCTCCCCACTGTTGGGCATTTCATCTAAGGTCCCTCCCTTTGAGTCCTGAGAGTATCTCACCTCCCAAGTCTTTGGCACATTCTAGAAGTCTCCCACCCCCAAGGTTGCCTGTTTCCATTCATTCTGTTGTCCCTGGGGCTTCATTCCTGTTTTCCCCCCAATACCTGATCATGTTACCCTTCCCCCCCTTTCCCCTTCCCTCTCCCAACCAGGTCCCTTTTCTCACTTTGCCCTCCCCCCAAACCTCCAATTGCTTTCTTCTCCTTCCCAAGTGGGATTGAAGCATCCTCATTTGGGCCCTCAGTTTGTTAACAATCTTGAGTTCTGTGGATTGTATTCTGGGTATGCTATACTTCTTTTGGATAATATCCACTTATTAATGAGTATATACCATACATGTCCTTTGGGATCTGAGCTGCCTCACTCAGAATGATATTTTCTAGTTTCATTTGCCTGCAAAACTCATGATGTCATCGTCCTTAATAGCTTAATAGTATTCCAATGTATAAATGAACCATATTTTCTGTATCCATTCTTCCTTTGTGAGACATCTAGGTTGTTTCTAGCTTCTGGCTATCACAAATAAGACAACTATGAACATAGTGTAACATGTGCCCCTGTGGCATAGTGGAGCATCTTCTGAGTATATACAAAGAGAGGTATAGCTGGGTCTTCTGGTAGATGTATTTCCAAATTCCTGAGGAACCTCCAGATTGATTTCCAGAGTGGTTGTACCAGTTTGCAATCCCACCAGCAATGGAGAAGTATTCTTTTCTCCATATTCTTTCCAACAATGCTGTCACCTGAGTTTTTGATCTTAGCTATTCTGATTGGTATAAGGTAGAATCTCAGGGTCATTTTGATTTGCATCTCCCTGATGAATAAGGACTTTGAACATTCCTTTAAGTGCTTCTCAGTCATTGGAGATTCTTCTATTGTGAATACTCTTTACCCCATTTTTGATTGGGTTCTTTGGTTTTTTGGAGGTTAGCTTCTTGAGTTCTTTATATATTTTGGGCATTAGCCCCTGTTGTTTGTGAGGTGAATGAAGACTTTTCCCAATCTGTAGGCTGTAGATTTGTCCTATTGACTACATACTTTGCCTTACAGAAACTTTCCAGTTTCATGAGGTCTCATTTGTTGTGTTTATAAAAAGGTAAGGGAGAGAGGAAGAATATGCTTTGTAGGATGTGTAGTCAGGTATGGGGAAATGGGGTACTTCCACAGGCCAATGCTGAGGCATCCTTCCCTACCTGAGGAACCAGCCACACTGACAGTGTGTTGCACCCACTGACAGTGTAGTATAGAACAGAGTTTATTTAGGGCATGGGGAGGGGAGTTGAGAGGGTAGTAGAGACAGAGAAAGGTGGGAGTGGGAGTGGGGGGGTGGGAGTGAGCAGTAGAGGAATAGTGGCAGGCCATGAGTAGTAGAGAGAGAGGGAGGAGGGGAATGGGGAGAATGTGGGGTCAGGCAGGCAAGAGCAAGAGAGGAGCAAGAGAGATGTTACTTGTTAAGCTTTTTTTTTTTTTTCTTTAAAGATGGTAGGGCAAGCTCCCTATGATTTTCTCTATGCATGGAGTTCTCACTATGGAAATAGCTACAGGAGAGAGAGAGAGAGAGAGAGAGAGAGAGAGAGAGAGAGGAGAGAGAGAGAGAGAGGAGAGGAGCAAGTGGGGAGAGGGAATGGAGAGGTGGGAGAAGGGAGAGAGGACAGAGCATGAACAAGAAGTCAAGAGCAAGAGAGAGCAGAGGGGACAAGCAAACCCCTTTTATAGTGAGTCAGGCCCACCTGGCTGTTGCCAGATAACTGTGGAGCAGAGCTTAGACAAAATGCTAACAATCATTTATCAATTCTTGATCTTAGAGCCTGAGCCATTGGAGTTCTGTTTAGGAAATCCACCCACCCCCAGCATCTCCCCTCATGCCAATGAGTTTGAAGCTTATTCCCACTTTCTCTCCTATTAGATTTAGTGCGTCTGGTCTTATGTTGAGGTTCTTGATCCTCTTAGACTTGGCCTTTGTGCATGGTGAAAAATATAGATCTATTTTCATTTTTCTTCCCACTAACTGCCAGTTAGACCATCACCATTCATTAAAGACGCTTTCTTTCATCCATTGTATATTTTTGGCTTCTTTGTCAAAGATCAAGTGCCCATAACTGTCTGGCTTTATTTCTGAATCTTCAATTCTTTTCCATTGACCAACCCTTCTCTGTCTGTACCAATACCATGCAGTTTTAATCACTATTACTCTGTAGGATAGCTTAATGTCAGGTATGGTGATTCCCTCATAAGTTCTTTTATTGTTAAGAATTGTTTTCACTATTCTGGGTTTTTTTTTATATGAAATTGAGAATTGCCTTTTCCATGTCTTTGAAGAATTGTATTGGAATTTTGATGGGGATTGTATTGAATCTACAGATTGCTTTTGGTAGGATAACCATTTTTACTATGTTAATCCTACTAATCCATGAGCATGGGAGATCTCTCCATTTTCTGAAATGTTCTTTGATTTTTTTTTTTTTTGAGAAACTTGAAATTCTTGTCATACAGATCTTTTACTTGTTTGATTAGAATTACCCCAAGATATTTTATATTATTTGTGGCTATTGTGAAGGGTATTATTTCCCTAAATTCTTCCTCAGTTCCTTTATCATTTGTATAGAGGAGGGCTAGTGATTTCTTTGAGTTAATTTTATATCCAGTCACTTTGCTGAAGTTGTTTATCAGCTGTTGAAATTCTCTGGTAGAATTTTTGGGGTCACTTATTCATACTGTCATATCTGCAAATAGTGATACCTTGACTTCTTCTTTGTCGATTTGTATCCCCTTGATCTTTTGTTGTCTTATTGGTCTAGCTAGAACTTCAAGTACTATATTGAATAGATATGGGGAGAGTGGGCATCTTTATCTTTTCCTTGATTTTACTGGGATTGCTTCAAGTAGCTCTCCATTTATTTTGATATTGGCTATTGGTTTGCTCTATATTGCTTTTATTATATTTAGGTATGGGCCTTGAATTCCTAATATCTCCAACACTTTTAACATGAATGGATGTTGTATTTGGTCAAATGCTTTTTCAGCATCTAATGAGATGATCATGTGATTTTTTTCTTTTAGTTTGTTTACGTGGTGTATTACATTGATAGATTTCCATATGTTGAACCATCCCTGCATCCCTGTGATGAAGCCTAGTTGACTGTGATGAATGATGATTTTGAAGTGTTCTTGGATTCTGTTTGCTAGAATTTTAATGAGTATTTTTGCATCAATATTCATAAGTGAAATTAGTCTGAAGTTACCTTTCTTTATTGGGTCTTGGTGTGGTTTAGGTACTGTGCAACTATGGCTTCACAGAATGAATTAGGTAGTGTTTCTTTTGTTTCTATTTTATGAAATAGTTTGGGGAATGTTTGGTATTAGCTCTTCTTTGAAGGGTTGATAGAATTCTACACTAAAACAATCTGGCCCTGGCCTTTTTTTGTTTGGGACCAAAAAAAAAAAAAAAAAACAAAAAAAAACCCAAAAAACAAAAAACAACAACAACAACAAAAAAACAAACCAGACTTCTATTTCCTTAGGTTTTTTAATGTCTTCTTTTCTTTAGGGGATATGGGCCTGTTTAGAGATTTCACCTGCTCTTGTTTAAACTTTGCAATGTGGTATCTGAATAGAAAATCATCCATTTCTTCTTGATTTTCCAGTTTTATTGAGTATAGGCTTTTGGAGTAGAATCTGCTGTTTGTTTGTTTTTTTCTCAATTTCTGTTTTTATGTCTCCCTTTTCATTTCTGATGAAATGAAACTTAACTTGATACTGTCTCTGTGCCCTCTAGTTAGTTTGGCTGGGGATTTATCTATCTTTGATTTTGTCAAAAGAACTAGATCTAACTTTTGTTGATTCTTTGTATTGTCCTCTTTGTTTGGAATTGATTAATTTCAGCCCTGAGTTTGATTACTTCTAGCAGTCTACTCTTCTTCGGTGTGTTTGCTTCCTTCTGTTCTAGGGCTTTCAGGTGTGCTATTAAGTTGCTAGTGTAGCATTTCTCTAATTTGTTTATCAGGGCATGTAGTGGTATGCATTTTCCTCTTAGCACTACTGTGTCATCATTTTCACTGAATTCCAGGAAGTGCTTTATTTCTTTCTTATTTATTCCCTGACCATGTTACTGTGCAGAGAGTTGTTCACTTTCCATGGGTATGTGGGTTTTCTGTTGTTTTTGTTGTTATTGAAGTCTAACTTTATTCAGTGGTGATCTGATAGGATGCATGGAATTATTTCAATCTTCTTGTATCTGTTAAGGCTTGTTTTGTGATAGATTATATGGTCAGTTTTGGAGAAGGTACCATGAGATGCTGAGAAAAAGGTATCTTCTTTTGTTTTAGGGTGAAATGTTCTGTATGTATCTGTTAAATCCATTTGGCTCATTATTTCTGTTAGTTTCACTGTGTCTCTGTTTAGTTTCTGTTTTAGTGACCTGTCTAGTAATGAGAATGGGGTATTGAAGTCTCCCACTATTATTGTGTGGGTTCAATGTGTGTTTTGAGCTTTAGTAAAGTTTCTTTATGAATGTGTGTGCCCTTGCATTTGTGGCATAGTTTTTCAGAATTGAGAGCTCATCTTGGTAGATTTTTTCCTTTGATGAATATGAAATGTCCTTCCTTATCTTTTTTGATAGTTTTTGGTTGAATGTCTATTTTATTGGATATTAGGATGGCAACTCCCACTCTTTCTTGGGACCATTTACTTGGAAGATTTTTGTCCAGCCTTTTACTCTCAGGTAGTGTTTGTCTTTGTTATTGAGATGTGTTTCTTATATGCAACAAAATGCTGGATCCTGCCCTCATATAGAATCTGTTAGCTTATGCCTTTTTATTGGGGAGTTGAATTGGTTCATATTGAGAGATATTAAAGAAAGATAATTGTTAGTTCCTGCTTTGTTCGTTCTTGTAGGTAGCATTATGTCTGTGTGGTTCTATCCTTCTGGTTTTGTTGTGAGATGATTAATATCTTTGTTTTTCATTGGTGTAGGTATCCTCATTGTGTTGAAGTTTCCCTTCTAGAATTCTCTCTATGGCTGGATTGGTAGATAGATATTGTTTAAATTTGGTTTTTGTTATGGTATATCTTGGTTTCTCCATTTACGGTAATTGAGAGTTTTGCTGGGTATAGTAGTCTGAACTGGCATTTGTTCTTCATTGAGGGTCTGTATGGCCTCTGTCTAGGCTCTTATGGCTTTTAGTGTTGAGAAGTCTGGTGTAATCTGATAGGTCTGCATTTATATGTTACTTAGCCTTTTTCCCTTACAGCTTTTAATATTCTTTCTTTGTTCTGTTCATTTAATGCTTTGATTATTATGTGATAAGAGGATTTTCTTTTCTGGTCTAATCTATTTGGTGTTCTATAGGCTTCTTGTACATTTATGGCCATCATTTTCTTTAGGTTGAGGAACTTGTTTTCCATGATTTTGTTGAAGATGTTTTCAGGTACTTTGAGCTGGGAATATTCACTTTCTACTATTTCTATAATTCTTAGATTTGGTCTTTTCATTGTGTTCTGGATTTCCTGGATGTTTTGGGTTAGGAGTTTTTAATGTTTTAAATTTTCTTTGACCATTGTGTCAATATCTTCTAAGGTATGCCTGAGATTCTTTTATATGTCTCTTCTATTTTGTTTTTGATGCTTGCATCTATACTTCCTGACCTCTTTCCTAGGTTTTCCATTTCCAATGTTGCCTTCTTTTGTGTTTTCTTTATTGTTTCTACTTCAGTTTTTAGGTCTTGGACCACTTTGTTCAATTCCTTCACCTGTTTGTTTGTACTTTCCTGTATTTCTTTAAGGGATTTATTTGTTTCCTCTTGAAGGACTTCTACCTGTTTACCTGTGTTTTCCTGTATTTCTTTCTGTGGATTATTTATATCTTCCTTAAAGGATTCTATTATCTTCATAAGATAGGATTTTAGGTCAGCATCCTCGTCTTCGGGTGTGTTGGAGTATCCAGGGCTTGCTGTGGTGGGGGAACTGAGTTCTGATGATGTCAAAGTATATTACTTCTGTTGCTTATGGTCTTGCACTTGCCTCTCATCATCTGGTTATCTCTGGTGTTAGCTGGTCTGGGTGTCTCTATCTGGAGCCTGCCTCCTATGCCCTGGTTTGCTGTAGGTCTCTTGGGAGGCTTGTGGCTCTGGCTTTAGCAGACCTCCTGGGATGTCTTCAGACTGTGGGGTCTTCAAGGAAGCAGACATGCTGATGGTCTGCCTTGGCAGAAGGCCTCAAAGACTATTATAACAAACAATTTACCTGGGTAGTGTCTAACATTTAGGTACTGAAAAGAAATGGAGTGATTCTGGAGGCTTTGAGCTTACTAACTTGTTTGCTACTCTGTATTATGCATCCAAGGGCAATTTCTATAGTGTATTAGTTACTTTTCTGCTGCTGTGATAAAATATCATGACCAGTACAGCTTTTAAAAGGAAGAGTTTATTTGGACTTATGATTTTGTTGGGATAAAAGTCCATCATGGTAATGGGGCAAGTTGCAGATATGGCAGCAGGAACAGGAAGCTGAGACCTCTGTCCTCAACTATAAGCAAGCAGAAGTTGAAGTTGGATGATGTTATAAGCACTCATAGCCTTATAAGCTTTCCCAAATAGTGCTACTATAAGGGACCAGTTGTTCAGATATCTGAAGCTATGAGGGGCATTCTCACTCAAAACTATAAGAAAATTTTGTTTTATCATTCTACAACTTACATATCAACAATAGAGCTAATCCAGTGTTAGTAAAAGGGACTAAGTTATAGTAATAAGCTTATTTTAGTAGTCACCTTGAGGAATGTGAACTGCCCCAAAAATTTATGAGATTTAGATAGTTTTTTAGTGAAGTAAGACTGGTATTTAGAACACGGACAGCAGACATAAATCCCTGATGCATTGCACCAGCCAGCTTCCTGGAAGCATGATAGAAGCAGTGATGGAATAAAGCCCTGACCTTTGTTTATTTTTTAAGTACTACTTTTTTCCTTAACATAACAGTAAAATCTCTAGTAGTTTTAAGGACAGAGGATAGAAAAGAAACAAAAAAACTTAGAAAAAACCTTCCTCAATACATGACCTAACATGTTTAGTGATCAAATAGGTAAATCCTTTATAATGTATGAACAGACCCCTAGTTTCTATCAAACAAAGACCTTAGATGCATCTAACTGAGGTTTTGCTGACTTTGTTGTAAACTGTCTGCCTGATATAAGCACTCATATGTTCGAAAAGTATTTGATTTTTATGAACTTTTCTATTTGGTCATTATAAAACTCATAAAATTGCTATCTTACAAGAACTTGGTATCTGAGGAAATCTGAGTCTATGTTCCTAAGCCATGGCCACTCATATTTGGCTCTAGAATAAACCTTCTCTTTCATGCCTTTGAAATGAAAGCTTTCTTTTGTCAAAATTTCCATGGTTGAGGGTGGAGTGAGGGGAACACAAATGATTTTGATATAATTTGGCTAAATTTCATCAACTAATGGTACAGCTGCTATATACACTATTCTCTCTTCATGGGCTACAAATTCATGGGGTCCCCTAGGCACTCCAACTTAAGACCAACTGGTTATAAACTTGAGGTGTTTACTACTTCTCAGGTATGTTAGAAGAAGGACTCAGAAGAGCACTATATTTATGATCACAATTTATTATAGTAACAGGACATGCACTAAAGTAAGTCAAAGGGAACGGTGTATAGGGCAGGTGTCCTCACATTGCAGAAGAGCACAGCAGTGTGTAGAAATACCTTTTACTAACCATGTGTGTGTGAACTTGTAGTGTGACCTTACATCACATCAGATATATATATATATATATATATATATATATATATATATATATATATATACACATACATACAAGGGCACCATAATATAACAAGCAAAGAAGCAAAGAACTAAATGAAAGAACATAGAAGTTGTAAATTTAGGTTATTTTTATAATTATATGAATGACATAATTGGCATATATAAGTGACATTACACCATATAATTTATAGTTATATAAAGTATTCTGGAACACAGCGTTGCTTGTGTATAATGAAACTTCAAGGCAAAGAACTGTTAATTCTTTATTTCACTTGTAAGAAAAGTGCATTTTGGAGAACTGTGTTTTTGATAGTTTCAAGTATCCAATATCAAGTTTTATTACAAAACACTGCTTGAATTGTCAGGGTAGTATTGAGATGGGAGGTTTTTGGATGACTTTATGTGATAGTATATAGTCTGTCTTTTAAAGACAGCTTCCATTTCAATTCAGAATTTTCACCATTCTATAAATCAATCCAAAGTTTGATAATTTGTCAAGATTCAAATTCTGACTGACTTTGCATTAATATCTTCCCTAATTTCTTCTATGTTCTATTGAAAAAGTCAAAACAGTATTTTAAACCTATTATTAAGACAGTGATATTTAGTCACTGAGTTTTATTTTAGTGTTAATTTTGAAAAAGAAAACAAAAAAAAGATAATTTTAGACAGGACCTTAAAGTAAAAGGCACATAAGAGTCTTTTTCCCTTTCTTAAAATCTGTCCTCCTTTTCTTTAGTTTATCTCAATGCTATGTTTGGTGAGTAATAAAATTTTGTGTCGGCAGACTGGTTTCCTCCCTGATTGATATTTACACTTATTTTAAAAGCTACTAGTCTTTTACCCAGAGTAATCGTGTTCTAATGAGTTCCAGAACATTCTGAAAATACATTTGATACATGAGTCTACTAGGAAAGACTACTAAAGGTCTTTGTACATGTTTGAGTATGAATGCTAAGTTCCAGAAGCTTAAAAATGTTTCATAATCCATTTGTACAATAATCAAGTCCAGAATCTTTCGTTATTTATATGCTATGCATGCAACTCTGGGAAATTCAGAAAAAGTGAGTATTGGGCCAAGATCCTGGTCAAAGAGTGTCTTACTCGATTCATGTCTTGTCATCAAGTGCAGTGTGAGTAGTAGCCAGATCAAGACCTGGGAAAGGGCCAGCTAGATAAATGGAAATGTCACTTGAGATCAGGGCCTTGCCTAATCTCCACTACCCACAGAGGACACTATATTTTGGCAGTTCTCCAGCAAGCTTAGCAGTTTTGTTTCTGTTCTGACTTCAGAGCCCAGAAAGAAGACTGAGAAGTTTCTTTATTAGAGTCATGCTATTTCTTCCCTGATGTATCACTATCTTAACTGAATATCTTTTGAAAAAGATGTGATGAGTGAATTTGCATTGATAATCTAAGAATGACCAATAAAGTCAAGTGTGTTTTTATCACTCCTACAAAGAATATTGAGGAGATAGTTTGGTTCAAAGAAATAAATGATTAATTATAATATTTTATGAAGGTGTAAGGAATAACCATCATTTTAAAAGATGAATCAATTAGTACATAGCACAAGAAAAGAGTAACATGGTTAGACCTCTGAAAATATGAATTAGTTATAATAAATTTCTTAAATGTATGAATAGTTTATAGCTAGACAGAAAATAGGATAGTCAGATTATTGGGCCAGGCTTCTGGGCAGAAAAATATCAATTCTGTCTTGTCATTGAGTAGATATAGTTTTGGTTGAAAAACTAAAAGGAAAACTTACAGTATAGCCTGAACTATACAATGAAATTTCTCCAAAAGAGAGAGGAGAAGGAGAAGGAAAGGGAGAGGGAGAGACAAAAGGTGACGGAGAGGGAGAGGGAGAGGAGAAGGAGAGGGAGAGGGAGAGGAGAGGGAGAGGGAGGGAGAGGAGAGGAGAGGGAGAGGAAAAGGGGGGGAAGAGAGAGAGAGAGAGAGAGAGAGAGAGAGAGAGAGAGAGAGAGAGAGGAGAGAGGGGAGAGAGGGTGTTCACTTTGTTTCAGCTCTATAACTTTATAGTTTATGAATACCTCATGGATAAGGTTTCAGCACTGTACTGAAAAGCACAAAGGAAGCATTGACTAGGTAAAGGACATTTGCGAGAAACATTTCTATTTTTTCATTGATCAAGTTTTGCTAAATTATTTTTTAAATCCTGATATATTTCCAGTTAGACTGTGTGTGTGTGTGTGTGTGTGTGTGTGTGTGCGCGCGCGCGCATGCACACACCTATTATACATAAATGTCTGTAATCCCAGATGAGCTCATCTGTTCATGCATATGTGAGGGAAGGTGCCTTCCTCTATTGTGTTCCACCTGTTTTTGCCAGATTGATTTCCAGTGTGGTTGTACAAGGTTGTAGTCTCACTGGTAATGGAGGAGTTTTTCCCCTTTGCCACATCCTTGTCAGCATGTGCTGTTGCTTGAGTTTGTGATCTTAGCCATTCTGATTGGTGTAAGGTGGAATCTCAGGGTTGTTTTGGACTTGCATTTCCCTGATGACTAAGAATGTCGAACACTTATTTAAGGGCTTCTCAGCCATTCAATATTCCTCTGTTGAGAATTCTGTTTAGCTCTGTACCCTGTTTTTAAATTGGGTTATTCCGTTTTTTGAACTCTAACGTCTGATTTCTTTACATATTTTTTGGATATTGGGTTAATGAAGATCTTTTCTCAATCTATAGGCTGTCATTTTGTCCTATTGACAGTGTTCTTTGCCTTACAGAAGTTTTTCAGTTTCAAGAGGACTCATTTATCAACTGATCTTAGAGCCTGAGTCATTGCTGTTCTGTTCAGGAAATTTTCCACTGTGCCAGTGCACTCAAGGCTATTTCCAACTTTCTCTTCTATTAGATTCAGTGTATCTGGTTTTATTAGGACTTGAGCTTTGTTCAGGGTGATAAATATGGATCAATTTGCATTCTTCTACATGCAGGCTGACAGACTAGCATCATTTGTTGCAGATGCTTTCTTTTTCTACTGTATGGTTTTGACATCATTGTAAAAACTCAAGTGTCCGTAGGTGTGTGTGGGTTTGTTTCTGGGTCTTTGATTCTGTTCCATTGGTCAGCCTGTCTGTCTCTGTACCAATACTATGCAGTTTTTCCACTGTTGCTCTGCAGTATAGCTTGAGGTCAGGGAGGATGATTCCTCTCAAACTTCTTTTCTTGTTCAGAATTATTTGGGCTATCCTGGATTTTTTGTTTTTCCATATGAAGTTTAGAATTGCTCTTTCAATGTGTGTAAAAAATGTGTTGGAATTTTGATGGAAATTGAATCGAATCTGTAGTTTGATTTTTGTAAGATGACCATTTTTATTATGTTAATCCTACCAATCAATGAGCACAGGAGATCTTTTAATTTCTGAAGTTTTCAATTTCTTTTCTTCAGGGACTTGAAGTTCTTGTCCTACAGGTCTTATACTTACTTGGTTAGAGATACAGTAAAATATTTTATATAATTTGTGGCTATTGTGAAGGGTATTGTTTCCCTAATTTCTTCCTCAGTCCATTTATCATTGGTATGAAAGAGGGCTACTGATTTCTTTGATGTCTTAGTTAAGGTCTTATTGCTATGAACAGACATCATGATCAAGGCAACTCTTATAAGGACAACATTTAATTGGGGCTGGCTTACAGGTTCAGAGGTTCAGTCCATTATCATCAAGGTGGAAGCATGGCAGCCATAGTGCAGACAGAGCTGAGAGATCTACATCTTCATTTGAAGGCTGCTAGTGGAAGACTGACTTCCAGGCAGCTAGGGTGAGGGTATTAAAGCCCATACCCACAGTGACACATCTACTCTGACAAGGCCACACCTACTCCAACAGGGCCACACTTTTTAATCATGCCACTCCCTGGGCCAAGCATATATAAACCATCACATTCAACTTTCTGGTCCTCATAGGCTTGTTCAAACACATAGTCTATGGGGGCATACCTAGCTATAACATAATAAAAAAGTACATTTAGTCCAACTAATAATGTCTCCATAGTCTATAGCAGTCTCAACAATTTTAAAGTCCAAAGTTCAAAGTCTCTTCTGAGAGCCATTCAATCACTTAACTGTAATCCCTGAATCAAGACAGGAAACCTGGGAAAACTCCAAACTCTGCATCTCCATGTCTGATGTCAAAGCAGTTTTCAGATTTCCAACTCCTTTTTTCATCTTTGCTAACTACAACAAACTTCTTTTCCTGGGCTGGTTCCACTCCTTGATAGCAGCATTCCTATGGCTCTGACATCTCAAAAATCTTGGGGTCTCCAAGGCAGCATCAGCTTCTTGTTTCAATGTCTGAGAGCCACACATGATGTTCCAAAGGACTGGCATTACTTCTCCAGCTCTGCCCTCTGTAGCACTCTAAGATCAGGTTGATTTACTCCACTACTGTTGCTGTTCTTGGTGATTATCCCATGGTACTGGCGTCTCCAATATGTTGGGGTCTTCTGCTACAACTAGGCTTCACCAGCCATTAGCCTCTCATAGGCTCTCTTTATGGTGCCAAGTCTCAAAACCTTTGCATGATCCCTTCAGGCCTATGATGTCAACTGCAACTGAGGCTGTACCTTCACCAATGGCCTTCCATGGCTTCTCACAGTGCCAAACCTCAGCTGCTCTTCATGATGTCTTCAAAATCAGTACCACCTGGGTGACTCTCACACATTAATTACTAAGTATAGCTGCAGTACAAGGTACAACCTTGGCTATCTCTGGAACATAGCCTCTGTGTGCTCTCAGAAAACACTTCGTAGGAGGCACCACATCTGTGATGCTGATCTGTTTTTAATCACTGCTCATTTCTTGCTCCAGCTAACCAGTATCAATTGTCCCAATAAGCCCTTATATTTTTCACTCTAAAACCAGAGCCACATGGCCGAAGATGTGGTGTTATGCTGCTTCCTAGGGCTGGAACATGCCTACTTTCTTATTCTATTACCAGTTTTCTGTTTTCCTACTCCTTCTCTGCCTAAGTTTGGCTTTCCTGGAACTGGCTCTGTAGATTGACCTTGAACTCCGAGATCTGCATGGCTCCCTTTCCTCCTCCTCCTCCTTCTCCCTCCTCCTCCTCCTCCTCCTCCTCCTCCTCCTCCTCCTTCTCCTCCTCCTCCTCCTCTTCCTCCTCCTCCTTCTCCCCTCCATCTCTGCCCTTACTACCCTCTTAACTTCCCTTCCATGCCTTGAATAAACTCTAAAAATGTTGATAGGATCTCTCCAATTTCTTTATGAAGGCATTTAGTACTATGGATTTTCCTTTTAATGCCACTTTCCTTATGTCCCATAAATTTAGCTATGTTGTGCCTTCATTTTCACTGAATTCTAGAGAGTCTTTAATTTCTTTGTTTATATCTTCCCTGAACAAGTTATCATTGAGTAGACAGTTGTTCAGTTTCCATGAGTATATTGGCTTCTGTTGTTTCTTTTGTGATGCCTACTCTTAGTCTGTGGTAATCTGATAGAATGCAAGAGGCTATTTCAATCTTCCTCTTTACGTTGAGGCTTGTTTGTGTCTGATTATATGGTCAGTTTTGGAGAAGGTTCTGTGAATTGCTGAGAAGAATGTATATTGTTTTGTTTTGGGGTGAAATGTTCTATAGATACTTATTAAACCCACTTGATTCATAACTTCTGTTAGTTTTATTTTGTCTTTGCTTAGTTTCCATTGGTGAGAGTAGGATGTTTAAGTCCCCCACTATTATTGTGTGTTTCAATGTGAGCTGTGTGCTTTGTGCTTTAGTAAAGTTTCTTCTACAATTGTAGGTACCCTTGCGTTTGAGGCATAGACATTCAGAATTGAAACTTCATCTTGGTTAATTTTTCCTTTAATGAGTATGAAGTGTCCTTCCCCATCACTTTTGATTACTTTTGGTTGGAAGTCTGTTTTCTTGGATACTATAATGGCTACGCCAATGTTGTGTGAAATATAGAAAAGTATCCCACACTATTGCTGGCTAAGCACTGGCAGGCAGGCTGACCTGTTCTCAGCCTAGCAGACTCTCTGCCTCAGAGCTCTGAAATCGCTCTCTTCTTCTGTATCACTAAATTCCCATAGATGGCTATTGCCACACATGCCCTATGCTTCCAAATTCCCATGGCTAGCTGGGGTGCACTCTTGTACACCATGCTCTGTTGCCATACTTTTCTCTGGAATCCAGTTGAGTCACCATGTGAAGGAAAATACCACACAATCTTAGTTTAGAATCAATTGCTGGGTGCAGACCCTAGCATCCTAATTTTGTAAACGAATCTATGTTAAAAATCCTGGAATGGCAGATCCTGGTGGATTCAAAGCAACAGGCTCTGGCTTCCTACATTCTGTCTCTACATGCTGAGCAATCCAAAAGGGCCATTCCTTTCTCCCGCCTTCCTTCTTCCTCATCCCAATCCTGATACCCACCTACTTGCCCAGTGATTGGTCCCTTGTAATCTTTATTCGTTAGGGGAAAATTCCACCACACTCCAACTTGTTTCTTGGGACAGTTTGCTTGAAAAACTTTTCTCCAGCCCTTTTGTCCAAGGTAATGTCTATCTTTGTTGCTGAGGTGTGTTTCTAGTATGCAGCAGAATGATGGATCCAGTCTGTTAGCAGCCTGTGTCTTTTTATTGGGGAATTGAGTCCATTGATATTGAGAGATATTAATGACCAATGATTTTAGTTCCTTTTTGTTGTTAGAGGTATAACTCTCTCTCTCTCTCTCTGTGTGTGTGTGTTTCTGCACACATGTGTTTTTCTTCTTTTGGGTTTGTTGTGAGATGATTCATTTATTGTTCTTTCTTTTATAGAGTTACCTTCCTTGTGTTGGAGTTTTCCTTCTAGTATCCTCTGTAGGGCTGATTAGTAGAAAGCTATCATTTAAGTTTGGTTTGTCATGCAATATCTTGGTTTTTCCATCTATGATGATTAAGAGTTTTACTGGGAATAGTAGTCTGAGCTGTCATCTCTGGTCTTTTAGGGTCTGCAAGATATTTGTCCAGGATCTTTTGGCTTTTTAGAGTTTCTATTGGGAAGTCAGGTATAATTCTGATAGCTCTGCCTTTATATGTTACTTGGCATTTTTTCCTTACTGCTTCTTAATATTCTTTGTTTGTTCTGTATATTTAATTTTTGATTATTATTTGATGGGAGGATTTTCTTTTTTGGTCCAGTATTTCTTTAGGTTAGGGAAATTTTTGCCCACGATTTTGTTGTAGATGTTTGCTGGCCCTTTGAACGTGGAATCTTCACCTTCTTCTCTTCCTCTTATTCTTAGGTTTGGTCTTTTCATTTTGTCCCAAATTTCCTGGATATTTTGGATTAGAAACTTTTTATACTTGGCATTTTCTTTAACTGTTATATCAGCATCTTCTATGGTATTGTTCTATACCTGAGATTGCCTCTTCCATCTATTGTACTGTGTTGGTGAGGCTTACATCTGCAGTTTCTGTTCTCTTTCTTAGGTTTTTCATCTCCTGTGTTGTTTCTATTTGTGATTCTTTATTGTTTTTATTTTCTTTTTCAGGCATTGGACCATTTTGTTCATTTCCCTCACGTTTGATTATATTTTCCTCTATTTCCTTAAAGGATTTATTCATTTTCTTTTTGAGGGCTTCTACCTGTTTGTCTGTGTTTTCCTGGTTATCTTTAAGGGATTATTTATATCCTCTATGAAAGCTTCAATCATCTTTATGAGATAGGATTTAAGTTCAGAATCTTGTTCTTCAGGTGTTTTAGTGTATCCAGGGCTTGGTGTAGTAGAAGATCTGGGTTCTGATGATGCCAGATTGCATTGGCTTCTGTTGATTATGCTTTTGTGCTTGCACTTGCAACCTGGTTGTCTCTGATGTAAATTGGCTTGGATGTCTCAGATTGGTGCAGACTTTCCCCAAGGTACATGAAGCTGTGTGTCCTGGGTTAGAACGGGCTTACTTAGAAGCAGTCAGTGCTGTGTCTTTGATTATAGCAGGCTTTCTGTGACCCTGTTTATAGCAGACCTTCTGCATCCATGGCTAGAGCAGTCCTCCTGGAAGGCAGGCAGAGCTCTCTCTGTGTGTGTGTGTGTGTGTGTGTGTGTGTGTGTGTGTGTGTGTGTGTGTGTGTGTGTGCAATGCAAGCTGATCTGCCATGGTGCAATTGGAGGTGGGACCAGAAGGGTGCTGGGACTTTGACAGGCTATGACAGATCCCCCCATCTCCTGGGCTTAGTGGGGTCCCAGATGGCATGAGTATTGGGGCAAGGGACTCACCTGTGTCACTGGTTAGAGCAATCCTCCTGGGAAACAGGTGAGGCTGTAATGTGGGGGAGTAGGCATATCAATCTGCCAAAGGTGCAGTTGGAAGTGTGGACCAAAAGGACGAATCAGCAGAGCATTTCTAAGCCAGTGGTTCTCAAGCTTCCTAAGGCTGAGGCCCTTTAGTAAAGTTCTTTGTGCTGTAATGATCCACAACCATAAAATTATTTTTGTTGCTACTTCATAATTGTAATTTTGCTGTTGTTATGAATTGTAATATACATCTCTGATATCTGATATATGACCACTGTGAAAAGGTTGTTCCACCCACCAAAGGGTCATGACCCACTGGTTGGGAACTGCTGTTCTATGGCTAGTGCTCAGTATTACATATCCACAACATTAAAAATAAATAAAAGAATAAAACCAGCCAGCATATGCAATTTTCTCAACAGAGGAAAGTATTTTCTCAATTGAGGTTTATTTAGAAAGTTAATTGTTCCAGAGTTACTTGCTTTCTGTGACTTCCTTGTTTTGAGTTTATGCATTTCCTTCAGATAAACTATTTGTATCTAATAAATAACATTGTTTGAAATATAGAACAAAGATAATTATTCACACTTTGTTGTGTTAAGTCATTATAGAGCTAATAATGTAATTCTGTTAATAATTTTGTAACTATAAAACAAGCCAGAGAGAGAGAGAGAGAGAGAGAGAGAGAGAGAGAGAGAGAGAGAGAATAATCGTGAATAAAGATAATTAAAATGGAAAGCTCAAAACCAAAGAGCATCAAAACATAGGTGATCATGTAAGAAAAGTTTAGATCCTCAAAAGAAAGCCTCCTATCAGAGGTATTTTGTGGCTTGGGTTTTGAGGGATTGAGAGTCCTCAAGTGCATGATATTTGGAAGTAGTATCTGGGGCTTGCAGGAATCCCTGCTAATGACCCTATATACCAAGGCAGCAAGGCTGAGTCAACACTTGGAAAGCATTGGGGTAACACAGGGAAATGACCTTGATAAAAAGGTAGCTTCCAAGAGTATAACCAGGTGAGCTATCCCTGATACCACAGAGCAGAACAATGTAGAGATAAACTAAAATTCTTCAAGTGCATTGAGCCAGTGTAAAACAGACTGATATCAGGATGGATATAGAGGGTAGATTAAGGCAGGATGGAGGGTTATCAGGACCACACTGTGAGAGTTCTCTCACATAATACTTATATGTCTTATTTTTCCTTCTGTCTTTTAACTGTTCCCATTGTTTGTATGATCACAAAGACAGAACTGAAGGTGACCAAGGGACTCAAAAATGTAGAAGAGGTCAGAACCAATAGATTGTGGGGTTTTAATCGAAAGATGGGAACAGGCTGCAATCTCACTGTTAACATTCTGGGAAGCTGTGGATTCTATCTATACATGTCATCCTCAGCGAGAGCAGTCTAATATCTAGCAAATACTCAGTTTCTCAGGGATATTTTGTTTTGGTATCTCATATCTCATTAACGTTTAGTAGGGCATTTATTTATATCTTTTTTATTGTCCATCCCCATCTTTGTTTAACACTTATGTCTGACATATCTCACAGGCCACTCACTAACTTGCATCTATGATTAACACTGGTTTCTTCTATGCCTCAGAAGGCACTTTCATACTTACCATTTATACTTGATATTTCTAATGAGTATTTTCACGTCTATTTGGTCTCCCTGTTTTTTCAATGAGAACTGAATCCCCTCAGATATTATAGCCAACATACCTTAGAAAGATGAGGATATGAACAAAGACCATTCACTAGTTTGCTGTAGGTCGTAGAGATTAGTTCTAGAGTGTGCTAAGCAAGGGATCCTGGCAAGAGGTAGCAGGGCAATCCTCTTCCGTAGGGTTCTTCCCACATATCCTATTGTCTCCGAGCTTGTGGATTGTCCTGACTGATTTTCAGGGGTGATTTATAAGTGGTCACTGAAAGAAGCCCTACACACAGCTGTATGCTTTAAAAGCATTCTTACTGTAAACTGTATTATGGTGTTTATTCTTCTACCATTACATCTTTCCCAGGACTGATAAATTATTTACTTAATGTTGACAAGGCTAAACTAGAAAAACATGCCAAAATTTCGATATTCAGAGGCCTGAAGAAGGTTAAGGCACATAATTTTTTTTCCAGGCAGATGGTTCCAGAATCTTTCAAGGTAGAATTAAGACTCACAAAAATTTTGATTATAAGTAATATAAAATTAGGATTTGTAATGCACTGTGTCCTGTAATCCCTGTTGGAACCCACACACAATTGATTCTTGATGTTCAGCGTTGTTAAATTCCAGCTGAACTCAACTTAGCTGAGTTCTGAAACAAGAGAAAAATCCCCACTCTTACTTACAGTATAAGACCTTATTCTTTGTTTTTCATCTTGGATCATGGAAATCACCAAAGTTTTACCACTGTGACTCGAGACCCTGATTGGGAGGTTGAAATAGATCTGATCCAACATTGGGTAAGTTCTGCTTTCCCAGGCATCCACTCTAATATGTCCACACACTACAACAAACATATTACAAAAGTATCTACTTAAAATTTTGAAGTTCTATATCCAGGTAATTTAATAATCATCTGGAGATTGTTATTAAGGCAAAAGCCCCAAAATATAGATGACAGGACACTTCCTAAGCACTACCAGTTCCACCACAGGAAAGCCCCACTATGCCAAAGCTGCCCTGTTTAGTTTTGCATATTGTTTTAATTCTCAGGGCTTGCTTGACCAAGGTGCCTTTTATTTTTTAAGTTTTAATGAAAACCTGCCTGTTGTGCTTTAAAGGGATCTTCTTGACAATCATGAGGAGAAAATTTACAAAATGACTTTTACATTTTGGCTTATGATTTGCTATTAAAAAAAGAAATCGGTTGTGTAAAAGCAATGCTAAATTAATATTAATGTATTTATGTGATCAGTCATTTTAATACTTGACTGAATGTCACTTTCCTAAGGATAGACACAATGAATAAGGTTTTGGAGAAGAGGGATGCAAAGGAGTGGACTCAACACAACATGAAATTATTTGGAACACTGAAAATAACTGAAATTCAGAGATAACAAATAGGTTTTATTTTACATCTTGCTTATGCTTAACAAAGAGCCCCAGGCAAGATGCTGCAGAGTATTTTTAATAAATACATGTAACATTTTGCCTTATTCTCAATTACATATTTTTATAAAGTTTTTTTTAAGGAACAGGAGATTCTTTTTATATTCACAGTTTAACAGAAAAAAAAGAAAGAAAATTATTACAGTGTTCTAGAAATGTTCCTAGAACAGGAAGGGTAGGAGGAGGCCCATCCATGATAATAAAAACAAGGTGACTGGACTCTCCTCACAGCTGCAGAAAGCTGTCTCTTATACTGTGCTAGAAAATGTCACTGGAGCCCCACATATTCTACCTGGCCTCCCTAACTTCTTCCCTTCCGCTCCTGGTTTGTTTGTCTTTTAATTCACTCTCTAGCAATTTCTTTCTTCATGACATGACTCCTTGCAATTAAAAAGTAGAATAGAAGATCGTTTATGCCCCATATATTGGCCTATGGAAATGAGACAAGACCCAGAGAAAGGAAACGGAAGTAAAACTGGTTCTGAAACAGATAGAGACTCCTCAGGAAGTGAGTAGAAAGAAACCTTGCAAGTCAGAGGAGAAGCACTGGCCAAAGGAATAGAACAGAACGTGGTTTATGGTTTACTGTACTTCCTCCCAAATATGGCTAAAAATGGAAAGTAAAATTCTGCTATGTAGGAATTTCAAAATAGGTGGGTGGGTACAGAGTTTAAAACAAAACAACCACAAAAAACCCAATGAATTCAAGTTACCACATCAAAAGCCCCAAACACAATCAGAATACTATCCAGTGAGTACGTTCAGTTATGGAATTTAATAAAAATTATTTGTCCTGAAAGAGTTCTCAGTAAATTGGGAACAGAAGGGAATTTCCTCAACTCGCCATAGGAAATTTGTGAAGAGCTTACAACTAGTAACTTAATGGTCAAAGTCTGATGCCTTCATCCCAGCGATAAAGACAGTTAGATGCTTGTTTGTATTGCTTCACTTCAGCACTGTCCTGGCTACCTTGACCCCAGGGGATGCTTGTTTGCATGCTTGAAACATAACAAACAACAACAATAACAACAACAACAACAACAACAACAAAATGAGAGCAGGAGATCAAGAGCTAGAGAAAGCAAAGGAAGGTTACACTTTTGAGTTGGAACTTAGAAAACCAGTCTTACTTAGCAATGGAGACTCACAAGCTGTAGCACTGGGGAGGGACTCCTTGGAGGTATAAGTGTACTGTCTTATAAAGGAGATAATCATTACCCCTACATTGTTAGACTACTTTAAGGTGAATCAGGATTCCTGTGGGATGGTCTCCTGGACAGGTGACTCACAGGCCCATTTGCATGAACTGTTAAGGGAGGAAACAATTATATCTAACATTTTAATTTGGAAGGATGTGGTGGTTTGAATGGGAATGGTCTGCATAAGCTTACAGAGGGGTGACACTATTGGGAGGTGGGGCCTTGTAGGATGAAGTGTGTCGCAGGGGTGGGATCTGGGGTTTCAGAAAATTTCTCTTCCTGTTGCCTGCATATCCAGATTTAGCTATCTCTCTTTCACTATGTCTTCCTGCATGCCACCACGCTTCCTGCCATGATGATACTGAACTGTAAACCTGTCCCAGTTAAATGTTTTTCTTTGTAAGAGTTGCTATGGTCATGGTGTCTGTACATAGCAATAGAAACCCTAACTGGGACAGAGCAGATGAGAATGTTCTGTCTTCACCAGGGCTAAAGGTAAACCTCAGATTCAGGAGGGAAGTACCTTTCCCTAATGCTGTTTCACATAGCTCCAGTACTTTCACTTTTTAAATTAAGTATCTTAATCCTAAAGAGAGTGAATTGTGAAACTTCCCTTTCTAGGGGAAACAGAAGGTGGGATTTAAAGCCAAAGATGAAGCAAGGGTCCACACTCAGTGGCCTCTAAAGCTGCTAATAGTTCTTGTGATCTAACAAAAATACTTGATAAAACCAACTGAAGGGAGAAAGTTTATTTTGGCTCATGAGTCCACGTACAACCTATTGTGATAGGGACAGTATTGGTGGGAGGCACATAGGCAGCTGGTCACATTGTCCCTGGTCAGGATACAAGCATGTATTACTGGTGTAGAGCTTGCCCTCTCCTCCTTATTTAGTTTAGGGCCCCACCACACGGGACGGTTCTGTGCATATTCATGGGAGGTCTTCCCTCCCCAGTTAAATCCTCTTGGAGACACCATCATAGACACACTCAGAAGTTTGTTCCCATAGTAATTCTAAATCTAGTCACATTGACAATGAAGATTTATTTGTACAGGTTTCAAAAGAGAATATATTAATTGTGTGTTGTTTATTAATGCATAATAATCTAACCATAAAAGTTGGTGACCCAGAATAACTAACTGTAAGCATTTATTATCTAATAGAATTTATAGCTCGGAACCCAGAAATAGCTAAATTGAGTAGTCTTGGTTTCCGGTTGAAGACAGAGTCAAGATGTTAGCCAAGGCTGAAGACTCTGAACTGTAAGTTGGCACTGAGGATTTGTTTTCCAACTGTTCATTCACATGCCCAGACAAGCCAGTATTGGCGAATGTCAGGAGGCCCGCATTCTTCATCTTGTGACTCTCCCTATGGGGTTTTGAGAATGTCTTCCTAATATGGCAGCTGGTTTCCATCAAAATGAGAAGTCAAAATACATTAAAGAGACAACAGTAATGGTTTTATGACTTAATTTCAGAAAATTTCTATGGTGTTCTAATAGTTACAATTTAGGAGGGAAACACATAGGGGTATGAACATCAATATTTTGGGATCATTAGTGGTTTATCTTGGAGGCTAGCCACAGAAATCTGAAAATACATAACGATGACCTCAATGTCTTAGCTGAATGTAACCTTTAGATTTTTTTTATGTATACACAGAAGTTAGTGATGTCAGGTGTGTTCCTCAGTTGCTATCCAGCTTATTTTTTGAGGTAAGGTCTCTCACACAACCTGAAGCTTACTGGTCTGGCTAGACTTGCTGGCCAGAAAGCCCCAGGGCTCCCCCTGATTCTGCCTCCATACAACTGGGATCCTAGATGAACTGTAACATGCCTGACTGTTTACAAAGGTGCTGGGAGCACAAAGAACTCAGAACCTTACCTTTGCATGACAAACACTTTACTGACTGAGGTACTCCCACAGCTGTAGGATGGCTTTTAAAACCCTGACTGTACAAAGCCTTCTTAAGGATGCCAAGCACCTGGAACACTCATATTTTGTTGCTAAAAACGACACGGCCATTGCAATGAGCTAGGCCATGTCTAAAATGATGTTTATGCTTACCTCTTGCCCTAGGCATTTAAATAAGACACACAGAAACACAGCTCTGTATAAAGAGCTGTATATGAATGTGGATGGCACTTCACAGTCACTCAGACAGAAATACATCAAACGTATTAGGTACGGCCAGTGACATAACTTAGCTGATAAGTCTTATGACCTGAGTTTAATTCCCAGGATCCATATAGTAGAAGAGGAGAACCAGGCTTTCCAAGTTATTCTCTTTCCTCCATGCATGCCCCCTACACCCCTCTCCCTGTCCCTCTAAACGAAGCATTTTTAAAAATGTAGCAAATCAAAATAAGATATTAACTGAAAGTGGAAAAATCAAAGTGTCGTGGGATTTTGGCAAATGATAAATTCAAAAGTGTACATATACATGGTCACAGTTAAATTTGAAAATCATTATGCTAAGTGAGAAAAAAAAAGCCAATGTAACAAACAGGCTACATGGCACAATATAATGGGATACGAAGCACAATCCATCCTTACTTCAGCCTGCAAAAGAGGATATAGGAAACACTGTGATTGTCCAAGATTGAGAACGAGTAGGAAAAGAGGGTTGACTACTAAGCTCTTTGGAAACTCTTGTGGCTCTTGGAAACATATGCTGGTCATAGTAAGGGTTTACTGCCATACTCATGCTTTACCTAAGATCTGTCAAATTATACCCCTGAAGTTAGTGACTTTTTTTTAAAATTTTTTATTTCTTTTATTGGTTATTTTATTTATTTACATTTCAAATATTATCCCTCTTCCTGATTTCCCCTCTATCCCATCCCCTATTCCCCTGCTTTTATGACAGTGCTCGCCCACCCACCCACTCATACCTCAATGGCCTGGCATTCTCCTACGTTGGACATTGGTGACTTTTTTCTATAAATTACTCCCATGAGCCCGAGTTCAAAGAGAGCAAATACAATTTAAATAACACGACAGATTTGGGATTTCAGTGTTTTGTGAGAAACTTACATTTTAATACTAGGTAAGGTATTATTTTTAAGGGAAATTATAATAAGAAGGCCATGGTTCTTCCAAGAAAGAGAATTTATGAATTTGCTTTTTTAAATCAGTTGCTTAAAGTACAACTCTCTTGACTAACATGGAGGATTGGCAAGTCAAAATTCTCATGGGAACAGAGATATAACCAAGTCCAGTGTCAGTTGGGCAGAAACAGGGTAAGCCAGACATGCAGAAGGCATTGTATTAAGAATATTTAGTATCTCTGCAAGGTCACACTTTTGACCGGTTCAGGCTTTCAACTTATTGGATTAGGTCTATTCACATTAAGAACAAACTGCTTTGCAAAAGCCTCATCTGAAAGCACTTTCTCTGAAATAGCCACAATAATAGTTGGCCCGAAATAAGGGTGCTATGGCAGGTTGCAATATGATAACCATCACAGGAGGGGATTATTTGACTGTAAAAGGGGTTAAGGATCTTCTAAATGCTCAGAATCTGACTCAGTATTGTCTTAGGTACAACTATTTCTCAAAACTCATTGAGCAGTAAACTTCACACCTGCCCATTGTGATAAATTAATGATATATTCTTAATAAACACTCCAGAAGAGACTCTGGAAAGCTGTCTGAAGACTGATGTTGCAGTTTACCTAGCATACAGAATGCATATGTGTGCATAAATATGCATATGGCTTTGTGTGTATGTATGTGTACATGTGTGTGCCTAAGTGTATGTGTGTATGTGTATGAATGCATGCACATATATGTGTGTCTGGTGGTGGTAAGTGCTGATGATTTTGCTTCTAATATTTTTCTCCACTTGTATCTCCTCTGTTCTTGAGCCACCCACACCGATATTGAACATGTGAGGCCACCATTAGTCACCGCCACTTTTAAGAACCTATTTTATTTTCTGCAGTTTTTTGGAAGTATGTGGGTTACCTCTATTATGCTCTCACTAATTAGACCATCATTACTCCTTTTGCCGAAATAGAGACAGAATGTATGTTCAGCCTTAAATGACTAAGGAGGTAGGAAGAAATTTAAATGGCATTTTTATCTTTTATTAATGGAGGAAATAGCAAGGGTAGGCATGTGCAGTTACTATTCTGGTCACCTCATTTTACTCAGAGTTCTACATAACTTTCTAGATTGAATTCATGTCATTAGAGGACAAAGCAGTAACAACTTTGAGCTTGCTAACAGTCTCTTCCTAGCTTACCCAAGGGCAAACGCATAGCATTAGAGCTATTTTAAATACTAAAAGCATCAGAATTGTCTTAAAACATTAAAATGTGTAGTATAATGAAAAAGAGTATAGGAAATCATCAATTGAGAAGTAACCACTATTTGAAGAATCAGTTTATAAATCAAGGCAGACATTTTTGTATGGGAACTAATCTCATTAAATGGACATGTGCAAAAGCATAAATTCTCATGATGTAGAAAAATTTTATTAAATTTTTGTCAACTTTTTCAGGGTTTTTTTGGGGGGAGGGGTCAGGTAATAGAGGGTTGTGAGTCATAATCCAAATTATTCCTGAGAATATTCTGGTTGCTGCTTCAAATTATATAGCAAGCTATATAATGAGCATAGACATGTAATCAGACTTGGGAAGAACACACTCAACTTTGTCCCATTTTGTTTTCCTGGGAGGAAACAGGATGCAGGCATAATAGCCTTGTATGTTATTAAGAAGTAGTCTATGGCTAAGACTTTTGGCATGAATCAGACATAGGACTTCTCTGTATCCTAAATATCAGAAATCCATTGACCCATTTCAAGTTTGAGGTTGGTGGGGATATCTCCTACTTTACCCACAGAAAGCACAGAAGTGGATTTCTAAAAATAAATAATAATGCATCTATCTTCTTTTTTTCTTTATTGTTCCTCTCTCTTCTCCTGATCTTCTCTCTCTCTCTCTCTCTCTCTCTCTCTCTCTCTCTCTCTCTCTCTGACCTAAGAGAGGGAGCTAAACTCTTAATGCCTTTTATTCTGGAAATTTGCATGCGACAGGTAAAAATCTTCTCAGCCTGGCATGCTGATAACTATGAGCAAAGCCCCTAGGTCACAGTGATAGGTAGATGCCAATGCCTATGTCTTGTGTCTTTATCTGTCCTACCCCTGATTCATTCAGAAACACACATTTTTGTGACAACTTTCTGGTATTCCAAACTTTTCCTGAGGCATTAAATACTAATATCCATCAAGAATACTTAATGGACATTTTTCTTGAAAGAGAAACTTAGAGAAATACTTGTTCCTTGGAAACTCATAGTTTAAACAAAACAAATTAATGAATACTATATTATTGAAAATAGCACAGGAAAACTATTTTACCACTTGTGTTAACCTAATATGCTTAGTTGAACCTAATAATCATTAAAAGGGGCAAAGTATCTATGATAGTTTGAATGAAAATGCCCCTATACACTCATAGGAAATAGCATTATTTAAAAGGATTAGAACCAATGGCCTTATTGGAGTAGCTATGGCCTTATTGGAAGAAGTAAACCACAGGATGGGATGGGGAGTGGGTGAGGTTTCAAGGCCCCACACTATGCCCAGTGTCTCTCTCTTTATGTTACCTGCAGGTCCAGATATAGAGCTCTTAGCTCCTTCTCTAGAACCATATCTGCCTGAGAACCAATTCCTTTCCTGACAATAATGAACTAATCCTCTGAACCTGTAAACCAGTCCCAACTAAATGTTTTTCTTTATAAGTGTTGCCAGGGTCATGGTGTCTCTTCACAGCAATAGAAGCCCTAACTAAGGCAGTGTGAGATATACAACAATCAGCAACTATTAATTGATAGTGTATAAAATAACACTCCCAGGCTGCTGTTCACTCCCCTGAAATATTCTCTGGGATCAAGATATTTTGTAACTCCTTTTCTAGTAGCTCCACCTAGATTCCTACCTTGACAGAGAGTCCTCCCCAGTCTAGCTAATTGTTAAACACTTGTAAGATAAGGCAGTTTTTTTTCTCTAAAATACTGTGTATCTTTAATTATGCTTGGACCCATTTCATTTAATGATGCTAGAGAAATGGATACACAAAACACCATGACCAGAAAAGCCTAGCAGGGTAGGTGCCTAGATTTTTATCCTAGAGCTGGCGAAAAACGGAAAATTAAGTTGGGCAGACTTATTTTTTCCATTTATATTTCCAATCAGACCACTCCTGCCCTTTTTCTTCCTCTAGTACACATGAGCAGATGTTGGTGGCATAATTCTGCTCTCACTAAAATCAGGAAAAATTGCCCATTCCTTATGGTTTTCTAGTGCCCATTCCCAGTCTTTTTGGGGTGTGATTCTGATAAGCTGATGGTCCTTGAAACTGTGTAGAGAGCTCTTGAATGCACATTCTTGAATGAATGTTGGGCCCCATTTTTAGAGTTTCTAATTTAGAAAATTTGGGTGAGTGTGGTGGTTTAAGAAATATATGCTCATATATTTGAATGTTTGGTCATTAGGTATTTACTTTCTTTGACAGGAATTAGGAAGTCTGGCCTTGTTGGAGTAGGTGTGGCTTTGTTTATGTCAATGGGTGTGGGCCAATGTCTCTGTCTGTCTATTCATTTCTGTCTCTCTCTTTTCTTGCTGTCTGCCAATCCAGATATAGAACACTCTGCCACCATGTCTTCCTGTTTGCCACCATGCTTTCTGACATGAGGGTAGTGGATTAAACCATTGAAACTAATTCCCGATTAAATGTTTTCCTTTATAAGAGTTGCCATGATTGCTGGGTAGTGGCAGCCCATGTCTTTAATCCCAGTACTCAGGAAACAGAGACAGGTGGATCTCTTGAGTTTGAGGCCAACCTGGTCTACAGAGTGAGTTCCAGGAAAGCCAGGGCTACACAAAGAAACCCTGTCTTAAAACACAACAAAACAAAAATTTGTCATGGTCATGGTATCTAACAGAATACTGACCAAGAGAGCTAGATACTACAAGTTTGCATTGTCAACAGGTGATTTTTCCTTGATACTGCTGCTGGCCTAGGGTTTCCTCTGTGAACAACAGGGGCTCACAGATTACAATGTACTTAATATGGAAAAAATGGAAAACATATCAGCAAATTAAGTTTTTCCAAGTAGGTTATTCTTATTATTTTAGGACTGATTACAGTGAGTTGGATCATACAAATGTAGCACATAGTGTGAAAAGCCCAATAGTTTTCCCATTCCCAGTCGGATTTGAGGGCTTGTCTGAATAAGACCTGAAGAGGTCTGAACAGCTCTGGCCCCAGTACAGCAACTTCACAGTGCTGTAGGGGACCCGGTGCAATACGCAGGTGCATTTGTTTTTCTCATGCAGTGTAAGGTGGCTTATAAATATGACCACAATATTTGAAACGCATACTGCTGCTCTTTCTATTAGATTTATTTTTTATGAATCGTTGAAAGTGTGATCATTGACGTGGTTTAAAAATTTCCTGCTTTAGTTTGGTCTGGCCAAATATTTTGATAATGTGAGAATTTAGTCTACAAGTCAAGGATTGGCAAGAATAATATGGTTTGTGAGACCAGTCTGGGAGTTTGATCCAGTTTGGACAGATGCCAGGAGCGACTATTGGAGCTGGCATTAGAGTTCTCTTGGAGAAACGCCATTATCGCCTAGACCAACTCAGTTCCCAAGCTTCCTTGACATTCTCTTTGGTAGCCAATAGTCCTTCTCTTTGTGCTTTTGTCTGGACCTTTACTTTCTTTTGGAAAAACTCTGTGCTCTTTATATGGACTCTAGTTTGTCACAGTTTTAAATGGCCACCCCCATATCAAAATTCACCCGAACCTTCCCAGCACAAATGTTTCTCTCTACTCTGGCTTCTTTCATTCTTGTTAAAAAGGGACAAGTCTTTCCCACTAGAAGCAACTGATTTTCTTTTGCTGAATACTGAGGTTAATGATGCTTGATATTTGATATCCTACCCTGTTTATTCTTTTCTCGATGAACATGATCAGAGCACAGTTTACCTCTCATGCAGAGTTTGAGGCTAGGAGTGACCCAGCTCAGTCAGTAAAGTGTTTGTCCTGCAAACAAGAGGATCTGAGTTCAACTTCTAGAGACCACATTAAGAGAAATCTAGTGTGGTTGCAGGCACTCATCAGTGCCAGGAAATGGAGACAGGCATATACTTGAGGCTTGATAGTTTTGTCTAGTCAGAGTTCCAGGCCAGTGGAAGACCCTGTATCAAAAGAAAGATTGATGGCACCAGAGGAATGACACCTGAGATACCTGGTATTGCCCTCTGGTCTTCGTGCATATGTGTATACGTGCTTTTTGGTATAAAATCTTCAGCATGACTACTTCTTAGTCAGCAAAATTTGGCCTGTCCTTGACATCAAGTTCTTCATAACCTGGGAATGCTAGGTCATTGATTTTTATTATCCTAGTATCACTCTGTCTGCCTTGTGGTCATGCTTTGCCATTTTCTACATCTCCCTTGATTCTTCCCTTCTTCATGTCCACTCACTTTCCCTGTGAGGCCAGAGCATTCCATGTGGGTCTTCTGTTCTCTCTTATTTGTGGTATCTTAGTATACATGACATTTCCATTGCCCTTTACTTCCATGTAGCATTTGTTCACACACAGCTTTTCTGCTTTAGTCACTGCCTGTCTTCTGGAGAATAGGGACAAAGGACCCTCTGACAGCCGAACTGGTTTATTATCCTCCAAATACATGTGGTCAGTCACTTGTGAAATGAAAAGTTGACCTGAGTGTGGTGGTTTATAAGTTCCTGAATCTCCGAGGAACTCATTTTTCTTCTTTGAACAATTAGAGAAAATAATATTGATGTCAGTTAATCTTCTCAGTGAGACAATTGCATAATGAATCAATTAGTGGAATGCAGGTTATCTGCTATCATGCCAAATGCTATAACTACACAGTTGACCTGGCAGGGATCAGTGAGGTGAGCACTGTTAGGTAAACAGGAAGCTATCTACTAGTCTCAGAACATGGTTTTTTTTTTTTTTTTTTTTTTTTTTTAATGAAGACCAAGCTTTTTTTTTTTTTTTTTTTTTTAAATATTTTTATTTTTTTAATGTATATGAGAACACTGTAGTTGTCTTCAGATACACCAGAATCCTTTACAGATGGTTGTGAGCCACCATGTGGTTGCTGGGAATTGAACTCAGGACCTCTGGAAGGGCAGTCAGTGCTCTTAACCACTGAGCCATCTCTCCAGCCCCAGAACATGGTTTCTATGCCATTGCAGTTTTCCTAGGCAATGAAAAGGGGGAAAGAGAAAGTGAAACTAGATTTGCACACATCACTTCCTCCTTCCTTTCCACAGCACCTACTTTTCGCTGCAAAGGAAATTTCAGTGTACTCTATTGAACTCAGAAGGAAGAGTATGTGACTAAAACAGAGTGGGAAGAATTCTTACCCTCAAAGATTACGTGTAGTCCAAACACAACTGCAATGAATTCTCGAAAAATGAATTCTCGAAAAAAGATTGGCTTTCTAGTAGCTTCTCTCTGAACTTTACATACCCTCTCCAAATTGTTAGGAGCTTCTTAAGGATAAGCTCTGTCTTATTTAGTATTCGATAGACACATCATTGTTCTGTTTTATTCGTTCCCTTGGATTAAAGGAAAGAAAGCTACAACACTTTTAACAAATTTCGAATGCTCAATAATGACATTTTAAAATGAGTAATTGGGTATTAGTAGTGTGTGTTTCTGTCTAATGTGCTCTATATGTGACAGTAGAAATGTCTTGAAGGTAGAGGATGCCAGTTTTAAAACTGACTACATTTTTAATACTTTGTCATTAAAATATTCTTTCTGTTTCCATTATTAGGCGACACCTAAAAGGGCAAGGGCAGTTTAGGATGTCACAACTCTTCCTGGGTGGTCCTCATATCTTAAAGACAGTACCTTTTAAAAATTATACAGTGTTCTTTTTTAGTGACAGCATGTGATTACTGCCACATTCTTTCTCCTGTCAGTACTGTTTCCCAAGGCTTGGAAGATCACGAAGCACATGAAAAATGAAGAACAATTTTATATATTCTTTATGTTTTTATTAGATCTTTAAAGTTTTGTTTTAAAACATAGAATTTTATATCAATTAACCCCTACGTTTAAACAGACTGGTATATTAATTAAATGCCTTGTCACAACTGTGATAAGTTCTGTTAGAAAAATAAACATCTCACAACAATCTACAGTGTCAGCTTTTAATAAATACATAAACGTTAGTAGTCAACCAGTTATGCAAAGAGATTCATAGTACAGTACGTGAAATTGTCATATTTACCAATCTTCCTTATTTAAGGCAATTTCACCTTTCATATAATCAAAGCCAGAAACAACACAAAATGTGTTCATGAAGAATTTGTTTCTCTTTGAGCTATTTTATATTCAAATATCTTGATTTAAAAATACATTCTATATTAAATGTTTTTACAAAGGCAGTATTTGTTAAGTCAAAGACTGTTATTGATTTTAAAACATGTCTAATTGCTTTTGTAAAATTTACAGACCTTCATAAAGAAGCTAGTACATGTAAAATAGCTTTAAACATATGTTAACTATACACAAAATGAATTTCTATATTAATATGTGCAAATTTGTAGTTTCTTATAATTTAGAATGAAAATAATTTTACTCAATATTTCAATAAAAAGCTACGTACCATACTTGTCATTGTGCAGACATGTTTTCAGAATCACATTTGTATGTGTAAAGTCAGTAAAGTCAGAAATCACTTGATTTCTATCCTTGATAATTGCAGTGTTTTTTTTTTTCTTCTTTTATGCCGATGAGTTACACAGTTGTACTGAAATTGGTTGTGAAGAATAGACACCCGGTTGAAAAAGGTAGCTTACGAAGATACATTTTATGCAGGAAGGTATTTCAGGTAGACAGAGTAGTGTTATTACTCTCACATATTCGATCAAAAGCTGCCCAGAGAGTTGAACAATTGTTTCACATAAAATGCTATATTTTAACTGCAGGTTTTTTTTTTTTTGACAGTCATCCCATGAGCTGGAGAGGAAAAGTTACTTGAGCCAAAGAAAGCATCAAACACACATACAGGATAAGGAGAAATGAGAAAGTTGCGAGATCTCAGGGGAAATATTTTCAAGATGGCAACTGACACCAACCTTACGAAGTGCTGTGAAATCTAACTATGGTGTTTACATGTAATCTTTTTTCCAGTTAACTTACTTAGAAGTGAGATGATAGTTTCAAACAACCCCTTCAAAAGGAATGGGAATGCTAAAGATCGTTAAGCGAAGGCTCAAGAAACTGCACGCTTCCTCAGTAAACTTAGGTTTGCCTAAATCACTGCTCTTAACAGAAGGTATAAATGGGAGCCTAAAAGAGCTTTTGTAACTGAAAGATTCAAAGGATCTGAGCCAATAGCCAGTTAGGTCTGCACTGAGTTATAGTACATGGTTCAGCTGTGTTAAAAACTGGCCTCACAAGTCATCACAAACGAATTTATAAACGTCTATACGAAAAGGACTGCATCCATGAATATTAATTAGTTTAGTGTTTATCTCAACACAACTTTAAGCGCTACACTGTAGATGACAATGTCAGGAGATGTCACAATTTTGGGGATGCTAAATTGAAAAAAAAGGTATCTTCTAGAATCAGCAAGACACACAGTAGGTATGTCTAATCAATTATGCACAACTAATTTGCCATGCAGGGATTACGGAAGATGAAAAGGAAAGGATTTGAAGAAATATTAGTCCTATTCCTTTGAAAATGTTTGCATTACACAAAATGATGTTTTTACAGTCATAAGGATAGCTGTAAACTAAGTATCAAGAGCAAACAAAGAGAGCACAGAATGCATACCATTGAACTGCCTAGTGAGTTGCTATCTTTACGAAAACATAAATCACAACATTGTAAAAATTTAAAATTCTTTGTTTTCAGAGGGGCTGTATTCGTCCAAATGAGTGCTGACATCAAGAAGAGATCTTTGGAAATGAAGAACATTGTTAAGCTGTTATTTTTCAAAATTAGGCTTATTGGCTTGACGCTTATGGACAGTTTCTAAAGAAATGTGGATGGGACAAATGGGAGCCAGGAAGGAAGGTATAAGCTAGTCTACCAAGTACCAGAAGAAATATAATTCTACTGAGAAAAACATTCATAATCTATCAAGAATCAATGATTTCAGTGTATCATAGATGTCTGCTGATATGCAAAAGTATATCCTTAATGGGGATTTAGTAAATATTAAAAGATATTTGAATTTTATTCTTTGGTGGTTTTGCATTTGAAGTATATACAGTATTAACTTGTGATTTTGAAAAATTTGCCCCAGAGATATTTTTTTGTTATTTTTATAAACTAAATTAAATTGAACATGTGGAACATAATTAGATTTTTTAACAAACTTTTAAGTCTCTTAGAGAATATATGGCTTAATAAATAGTAGAAAATGCCTAAAAATTGGAACAAATGTTTATAAATACATGTGTACTGCAGTATAAAAATGTCTCAGAAGAAATAACTTGTATACAGTTGCTTATGTAGTGGAAATATGGGACAGTTTTGAATAATTACACACCAGGGCACAAAATGCTGACAGGCCAAAAAAATAAAATAAAATCACTCAAGTTATTCATTTTGCTAACAATTTAAAATTCAATTAATTGCATTTACTATTAACAACTCATAGCACTTAAAAATAGTCTAAAAGTACATAAATTATTAATCTAAGAATACCCTGTTTCCCCAATACCTATTAATTAATTCTACCTAGTCAAATATTAATTCTCTTCTCACAAACTATTAAAAAGAACAATTATTCAAGTAAAATATAAGCCCTACAATCTTTAAGAATTAGCTTTTTAGGTTGAAAAAAAAGAAGAGAAAGAAAGGCTACAAGACATTCCACATGCAAGTACATATTATCACCCATCACTGAATTCCTGGCAAGGAAGTTTGTCTTTCCTGTGGCAACAGTCTTGGTCAATCTTAAAATTAGTGCAAACTAGTGAGGGCCTAAAATGTAGGAAATCCTTGCTTTTCAAAAATTCTCTTTAATTATGCTCATTTCATGTGGATATTAATCTATTGTTCATAAACACTGCTCACTTTTGATTTGTTAGCATTTAATTAATGGATATCTTCCTTGGTGGGGGGACCACCAAGAATCCATTAATTTATATATTTATAAAAGGATCCTGTTCTGAGCAGCAAAGTAGAATTTTCACATCAGCTGTAGTGAGCGTGGTTTCTTTAGACACAGTCACAGCATTTTGACTATGCCCAGAAACACTCAGTTAAGAGCATCACTACTGCTCTGCTAAGGGACACATCATGTTTTCTGGATAGAGAATAATGGACAGGCTTTCCAGGCCCCAGGGTGATACCTAATGGAGGCTTGTCTTCAACATGCTAATATCTAGAACTTTCAAGTGCTGGAGAGCAGTAAACTGAGGAGAGACACTCTTTAGATTCCTCTGTTGTCACAGGTGAGACACTTGCTACACAAAGGACAGTTGGAATTTAGAATTCAAGTACCGAGCCTCTGGATCAAGGCTTTAAGCTGAGCCAAGCCCAGCTCTAGGAGGCTTGTTCTTGTAGCCACTGTGGAGGGAAGGACTGTATCAAAGCCTTATCAGAGGATGGGTAATGTGAAAAACTAGAAGCTGCTTACGCACAGTACCCTTTTCTACTTTGCTCTGAACTATTCTCGTGAAAAATTCAGTAAATCGTATTTTAATTTTTGCCATGGATATTTTGCAGATTCAAGAGGTAGAGTATTATTGTGCAATGCTGGCCTGTAATTAGAAGGCAGCTCTTCTCGAATACTGTCATTTCTCTGCTTCTGTGTTTTTGTAAAAGCATTTAAATTTTCTGAGCCTCCATTCCCTGGCTATCAGAAATGGAGGATTAGCTTGTTTCCAAGATATTACCCTCATGTCTCCAATTCTATACCTTTCTGAATTCTCATGAGCAGGGTTGGGATGATTCAAGGAATGCCCTTAGGGTGCACAGGAGGGCAAGAATAATACAACTTTTTCATTTGAAAACTGTTGACATCAACTTGGAGTAAAAATCAAGAAAACATACTCAGAAAAGAGGGTACTCAGCTTGAAGCAGCTTTGTAGACACCTGTGGACTTCAGGCTACAGGCCAGATCAATGACAGAGTGAAACAATCCATCCAGTTTGACAGGTAAGAAAATATAAACTATTTTCAGACAAAGAAGCTATGAACTTAGATGACACCTTACAGTGACCCTTATTAACATTCAGCTTTAAAAACAAAACAGTATTCTAATAAAGTGACATTGTCATATAGGTTTCTACGGCAGTAGTAACTTAGCACTTATTCAATCCAGTCATTTGTGACATTATAAACTTATTCCAAAGGAAAAAACACAGAATTTAAATGCAAAAAAGGGAAAAGATGTTTGAGTCAAAATCCATTTTTTAAAAGAGAAGAAAGCAGACTCCTACATGCACAAAACTGCACAGCTTCAAAAGCAACACCATTTAAAGTTTATCTGTTCACCTCCAACTGAAATGAAACCCTAACCCTTGCTCAGTTGGGCGTGCACATCTAGACAATACCAATTGTTGGGTGTGGTTGACTGTTTCCACTACTCCTGGATGCTTTTCATCAGCCGGTTGCACACAAGGATCACTGCTCTGTGGTGGTGACACCGTGCAACCCACTCCATAGCCTTGTGTCTGTCTGAGAAGCGCAGGGCTGACAGGTACCTGTAAAGTGTAATCAGTGCTTTCCAGACAATCTACATTCTATGCTGATCTAAATAAGTTATATATTACAGTAAAGTGCTACAACGCTAGTCTCCAACAGTAGTAAGACACATAGTTCACTGAAAATGTCAGCAGCTGAGTGAGTCACATAGTTGTGAAGACACCTGCCAGTCTTCATGGCACACTCTTCAATAATTTGTCTCCTCCTGTGACTTTTTATATCATATTTGCTAGAATACATTGTATAAAAACATCCAGCTTCCAACAGTTTTTGCTCGTTTGCTAATTGTTCTTTAGAAGTTGCACCTGAAAGCCTCCTGGGCGTTTAGTTTGCTGATATCCATTTTTATTTCCTCAGGCTTTTCTCGTCGGTAGGTTACAGCTCTCGTGCAAACACTTTGCAGAATCAGTTTATCCTTGATGGAGAAGAAATATTGGGATTAGTGAAGGAGCTGAGCGTTAGAACTGAACAATAACGTATGGCTATCCTCTGAGTTCACCAACCTTTTTGGAAGCAGACACTCTGTAATCTGATGAGGACTTTATCTTATTACTATTCCACTGTAGTATCACTTGTCTAATGATAAGAACTTTAAGCAACCCAATCAAGAATGTCACTATGAATATGATGAAAAATATTCGCAGATAGCTTGGGCCAGATAAACACTCTGCAAGAAAGGAAACAAGTTGATCGATTAAAAAAAAAGTTTTAAAAAGTTAATCAAAGTTTTCTATCCAATAAATGTAGTTTATATTCCTATAATAAAAACAGGTTTATTTATGTCTCTATTTTCAAAAGAAGAGGCTGTTATTACTGATTATTCAAAACAGTGAACTCTTCTTTGGAGAATATTCACAATTAAAATATTTCAACTTTTTGTAGTTTTCTATGTCAAAATCTCTTACCTATATGTAAGTTTGTTTAGAACACTGACAGAGGGAGGTATAGTGGCGTGTACAGTTCAGTGCTATGTGGAAAACATGATTTAAAAAGGGTGTTGAGCAGCCTGAAGCACTTAGCATGTGTTTTTCCTTTCATGCTTTCTCCTCCTTTATTGCTCAGCAGTAATGGAAAATAAAGTAAACATCTGCAGAAACTAACTCAGTACTACTCTAATAGGGAAATAAATATTTCCTCCAAACCCTGGTGCAAGATTTCATTATTATTACACATCATGACTCCGAGAAGTAGGAGTGTTGCATCTTGGACAATACCCAAATCTCACATCTCACTTTTTACTAATTAACTTTAGTAATCTAGTCTGTTTGCCTCCACAAATTCATTATGTGTTCCTCCACGAACGAATAATCACTGGATGAAGAAAGAAAAGCTGTGTTAGGAGAGGGAGCATGCTAGACCTTTGTTTTAGTACCAGATCTCTGGCAAACTCTCACTGGAAAAATCTGTAAGCTCTGTGCTTGCCTGAGGTCTACTCTAGCCTCTGAGGAACACGATTACACAATAGTGGGTATTCCACAGAGCTCACAAGCTGCCCCAGATTCATAAAACACTTCCTGGACTGAAGCATGTGTTTCTCCACCCATTTTGCACGCTTCAGGGACCTGGTCTGAATGCTGCAGTTGCCTCTGAAAGAGCATCTAGAGAGAGGATGTGCCAAGGCCATGAGCATAGTAGCAGCCAGGCATGGCTGATTCTGGCTTGAATGATCAATGCTAACCCAGCATGCCTATTAAATGAGGCACGATTTCAGGAATGGGGGAAAGGGATCTTCTCCAACTAGGTGGACTTAAGAGAGACCATTGCTGTGATTGGTGACAAAAGACTTTGAGAAGGTCAAAGATAGACCCATTTCAACTCACTGAAATGGAAACAGCAGATGCCAGTATAGTACAATGCTTCCTTGTTAAAGATATTATGGGGACAGAATACAAATGTGTGTCCAAAGGTGGTGCTACTTGATCTCTTGCAGCTGCTTGCCATCAGGTTAGTGACCCTCATAGCTTATGTCCTGACAGATTGTGATGTCCCTTGGCTGACTTAGTCTACTCCAATCAGCTAAGCCAATCCTTAGCGGGGCACGTGGCTTGATCCCTCTTCTGGCTTTTTGCCTGATGGGAGCTTAGCCAGAGAGACTAAAAGAAGACCCTGTAAGAGTGGTCGAGTGGACAAATAATTAAGGTGCCTGACAAATGCTCTTTTCCTCTCCTTGCATAATAGTTGTCAAGGGGAGCAAAGTCCTGTAGTTTCCAACACATTTCAGAAATATTATTAATGTGTTAGCCTGAGGACCCTTTGAGGGTTCAAGTCTGTATTCATTTTTCCCCAATGTTGTTATGATTGTCCAACATTTGCCTCTGGTCATGCTTTTCTTAGCTGAGGTCAGGCTAGGCCTTTTTCTAGGCAGCTTTAAGGGAACACTGTTTGCAACAACACTTAAATCAGAGTAGTGTTTACTTAACATAATTAATGATATGTAGGGGACCTCTTTATTAGAAAGGCACTTGGCTTTCTGGAGAGATTGCTGCAGCCTGAGCTGGCAGCACATGAGACTCTTTTCTGAGCCAAATTCACTGTGGGCTAAGGAAATGAAGTATGGGAAACAAAGATGTGCAGGACATTTCTACCCTGCTATTTCTCTGGGGCTGGGTTTTCTATTTCTTGAAATAGTAGAATCAATAGGAATGTTTCCAAAGATCTGACTGCAAGCATAGCTTGTATTTCACAGGTGGTTTTACAGCTTAGACCTGTGCAAAGTGTGTTTTGAGGTCTTTTGGGAGGAAGGGGTGTGCTCTAGTAAACTTTTGTTTAAAAGTTTTTGATCATAGCTCTCACATCTTTCCCATTTATACATCATCTTTGACTTGAGGTACTATTCTATGTTCATAGGCACATTTAATGTCACAAAACCTTTCAAGACACCTTTTATCCTCTATCTTGTAATAAGGTATGGGCTCACAGAAATTTTACAGAAGGGCTTATGTTTCTTAATTTACTATATTTTAGACCGGGTCTTTAGCTTAAAAGTAACAATTCTTTCCATTGTGTCAAATTCAGGATTATTCACCTCGAAGTTATATTTTTTCCTTTTCATTTTTCTGTTTTTTTCCCCTCTTTTAATAGGCAGGATTTCACACGGCTTAGGATGGCTTTGAACTCCCTATGTATCTGAACTTGACATTGAACTTCTGATCTCTAGGCACCACCTCCCGAGTTCTCTTATGTCACATGATGCCTAGTTTCATGTGGTGCTGGGAATTGAACACGGGCTTTAGCTATGCCAGGCAAGTGTTCTGCCAACAGAGCTACACCCGAGATCACAACCTTACATATACTACAACATCAAGTAATCACTAAAAATCTTAGGGTTTCATCTGAAATAGGAAAATAAAGTTTGGTAGATATGAGAAGTGTTAGCAGCAGGAGAAACAAATTTAGGTTGTACAGGGAGTCCATAGCTCCTGACCTCTCAGAGAAATTATTCTACACAGGGAACTTATATTTTTGGCTGTTGGAAGTCCTTCTTGATAATCCATTTGGTGGAGGCCGTTAGCACATAGAGCTGTGAGGGTTAGCACGGAGGTATGACCACTTAAGTATTTTGTCTTTGGGAGATTAAAAAACAGATTACCAATTCAATTCAATACAGTATATACATATTAGCACGGGGTATGTTTTTTAATATACATCTGAGACATAGTGACAGAGTTGTTTTTAAAAGGAATCTAATAATTTACCACAGAATCACTATGAAGTCATTATTCCTTCCTTCGGGAATAAGGTACATGGCAGATCCTTCAGCCCCAGGAGTCTCCTCAGACTTACCTGATGTTTGGGCCACAGGATGCTGTTCCATGACAGCACAGGAGGCTTTACACTGATCAAGAACAGCTTGAGACAGATTGTGAGGGTGAAGGCACTGTAGACAATTCCTGTTCGAGGAACATGAAAGAATTACTGCTTTAAAAAGTCAAGAGACTGAATATTAAAAATAAAATAACAAAACAACTGATGGAAAAATTTTGACTAGGTCCGTTAGAAACTAACCCCATCAGTACAGCCTGGTGGCCCAACCCAGTAATCCCAGATACATAAAGTGTAAGGCAAGAGGATGATATGGTCTAGAAATATCTGGGCTACAGAATAAATTCAAGGCTGGCCTGAGTAAAACACTCTCCTAAAAGTAAAATTAATTAATTAATTAATAATAATAATAAATTAAAGAGTTAGAATATGCTACGTTGTAGCCCAATAAATGCTAGTGTGGGCTCAATCCTCAGGAGCAAATAAATAAATAAACCCAACCATTATATTAAATGCTATATTTCTAAATGATTTAAATAACTTACTATGTATATATCTAACATTATTACTTGCATTACTGATCTGAGCATGTTTTAAAAATTTAAGCAAGCAAGCTGGAGGCACACTGACATTTACACAGGTGCTCTGTGAGCAAGTCTCAGATTGCTACTGAAAAATATCTTTACACAAAACAATAATGCTACTACCATCAGGTAACATGTGGCTTTCCATTTATAGATCCCTTGAGTGCTTTAAAGCACTGTAACTCTTCCTGTTAAGTATTAATATATTTAATCCAGTTATAGTGAGTCATTGACTGCCAGGCACGAGGTACAAAATTTTATTTTATTTACCTTTGCAACATCACTTAATTCTCTCACAAACTTTTATAAGGTATTGTTAGTCTTATTTTTAACCAGAAGCACAGAGAGTTTTAACAAATTATTGCATATCACATAACTAAATGTTACTAAGTAGGTTAATTAGCAACCTCTGTTTTCAGGAAATTATTTTTTCAAAAAAAACCAACCAAGGTAGTGACTTTATATGGATTTCTTCTGATTATTCCAAAGTAACTTACTAGCTGAAAATGGGAATTTCAGTATCCTAATTCTTAAAGTTTCCCACTTAGAATTTTTAAAAAAATTTTAAATCATCATCATCACCACCATCATCACCATCAACACTACCACCACCACCATCATCAAACTTCGTCATTTTTGTATGATAGTAACTAAGAATTCAGCAACTAAGATTATAGAAGGCAGAACAAAGAGCAAAACCAGCTGTCAGCCAGGATTGCTTTGCTCATTTGGAGAGAGAATCATACCAGTTTTCACTGCAGGAGAGATGGCAGGTTGGGCAGTGCTCACAGAGGCGGCCGATGCTTCTAGGATCCGTGCACTCACACCTGCCACAAACACAGGTGCCTCTCCCGCTGCAAACTTGGCCCTTGGAGTTGACACAGTGCTGTGCTGAGGCTGATGGACACTGACACCGATCCCCTTCCCAGCCGTTAAAGCACTGGCATCTGCCACCTTCACACTCCCCATGTCCTGGAACAGAGAAACACCGGAATCAGGGTCACCAGACCTATGAAGTTGGTAAGGTCTCTCCCATTTGCATGAAACATGCATCAAACGTCTAGTGAGTGAAAACAGCATCAGTTTCTGCTTGTTTTGAGAAAGCAATGCCAAAATTAAGAAGTGTTTTAATCACTCTTCTATTGTAGGTAGATTTCTCCAACTAATATGTTATGCTAACATGTACGAAGAAAGCCCCTACTTTAGTGGCTGTCCAACTGCTTAAATGCCATTATGCTTTCAAGTTTTAAGTTAGAAACAGATAAATATAATGAAGCCATAAGGGCTGACTTGAAATCAGCAAAGTAAGAGCCTTTGGTCAATGGTTGCCACAGTCTTCCCTCTTTACTGTTGCTAGGGGCTCAAGAAAACTTTGCATGGTGATAGGGCAACCATTCTAGCACTTCTCTGTATTTTGGTTAAAGATAGGCCTTGTGAGAAGCAGAAACAATCCCCCTTATCCTTAGAACATCATCTATGCAGGAGGTTAGCAGGGCAGGCTTAATCTGTTTTCTGTAGGTCGAAAAGAGGAAAAGACAAAGGCACGTGTGCATGTGGGCGGGGCATTTATGCAGACTAACTTGAGAAAAATCTTGGCTAAGACACCATTAAATAAATGGATTTTAGACTATAAGAAGTGTCCAAAATTTAATATGGCCATGTGATGTAGAAGTCTTCAAAAGGAGGTACACGGTATGTTTCATATATTTTCAAGCTTATTTGACTACAGACTGAACACCCTTTCTTTTCTTCCTTTACTCTTTTTCACTCTCTTTATCTTCTGGTATCTCTCCCTCCCTCCTCTCCCTCTCCCTCCCTCTCCCTCTCCCTCCCTCTCCTCCTCTCCTCTCCCTCTCCCTCTCCCTCCGCCCTCTCCTCGCCCCTCCCTCGCCTTCTCCCTCCTCACTCTCTCCCTCTTCCTTCTCTTATTGCTATACCTAACAGGTTAATTGTCCCATAGAGCTTACTGCTGGATCAGCTCAATTTGCTAAGTGTAAAACTAATGAGATCCAGGCAAACAAATGTCGAACACATTCCATTTCCTGATGCAGCTAGCATGCTGAATCCTAGCCAGCTGACCTGTGAACATGAGTTTTCATTCCCAAGGGAAAGTGGTAGGGAAAAAAAGTGCATGTCAGCCTTGTAGCTTGGACTCACACAAGCAATTCAAAGTACATTCTCAGTTGCCTCTGTGTGCCTGTGTGGTGTGTGGTCACAATCATGTAGACAGGGTCAATGCATTGAGATTATGCAGCAGAACTTCAGATTCTCAATGTATGTGTCAGACAGTTCTACTGACTGATGCCAGAAACGTCACTTTCTTCTTCCTTGTAAAATATTTATTTCCCCTATAAAATATAATAGACAACTGTGGGTTTATTCTGAAGTCGTCTTCCTTCCTATTCACAATGCTAGTTATAACTGAATAAATGTCTAGAATAAAGAGCATTGTGTGTGTAAGAGAATTAAAAGATGACTTGTAATAATACTTTTCTGTAACTTAAAACAAGCTTTCTACCTACCCATGAATAAAGAGTTAAGTTTTATAGGTTTTGATTTCCATATAGTTGTAACAATGAAATATTTTTATTTCCCAATAATTTAACACATATTTCCTTACTAACATGCACATACAAAAAAAGAGAGATCTTTATGATAAGTAAACTTACCCTTTTGTGGAGAAGCAATCAAGGAATTCAAATGACAGGTAGTTTAATTTATTTTAAAGTTTCACTTTGTTTTAATTTTCAAGTGCTACATAGGTTTTTCTGGACTGTAGCCAGTAGGTGGCAGTGAATTGAATTAGTCAAAAGTAATCTTGATATTTTTATCTTATCCTATTTCACTGCAAAATCTGATCTGTGCATGGCCAGTAGGACAAACCTTCTGGATTATTTAACAATCCAGTTCTCTCTGAAGAATGCAGTCCTTTGTCCATTCTGTGACTGGTGGTTTTCCAAAAATAAATTGGTGAGGTTCGAATGACTTCGAACTTACAATTCTATCTACAATGGTGCTTTAAGAATTTCCCAGTGTGAGGAATTATATTTTTATAGCTCACTTCCCCTCATCCTGACAGAAATAAAGCCCTCTGCAATCAGGAGGCAGACCACTTGCTGGAATGAATCAGACCCTTATAGAATACCCACCCTTCTTCTAGAAAACCTCGTCGTCGGCCATCACAAGAAACTTCCTTTTCTTGTGTAAATCTTTCCAAGATCAAGTGATACATGAGATTCATTCTAGGTTTTGATTTTTTAAAAATAGTAACTGTATTCAAGCTAAAAATATAGACATGATCTTGCCATGACCTAATTTCACAGACTACGAAACTTTGAACTTTGATTTTGGGTTAAGTGGCAGTATGTCATCATCTCAGATTTAAAGATAACACTAAAGTATATGCCAATATCATGATGAATTCCAACTGCCTGTGTATATCAACTCACCAGAACACACATCTCCATGGAGATAGGGACAGGAGAAATCATCCTTCTCACAGTACTGGCCATACACTCTTCCAAGCTTGGTTTTGTGACATAAACATTTCCCACAGATACAAACACCCCGGCCACTGCAGACAGGTTGGTCCTCCTGTGGCTTGCAAGCTTCGGAAGGAAACTGGTCTTCATCAAAATGACATTTGCCGTCATCACACTGTGGACACTTGGGATCTGGAGCAGCTTCCACACACTGTCCTTTGAGTCCTCTGTGGTCCTCACACTGGCAACTGCAGCTTCTGTGTATGTGGACTTTAGTGGTTTCATTGAAACCAATAGGTTTGATTATTGCATAGTTTTTTCCTCCTATGATATCACATGTTTTCATCACAACTGTCACATTGAAAAGAACCTAAATTTTAAAGGAAAGTGGAAATATAGTTATATCCTCTGATGCTGCAAACAGTATATCAAGTAATAATATTTAAATGAGCAGTGAACATCTTAGAGATACTAACAATATTTTATAAATCGCATGTGCACGCCTTCTCTTCCATGTGTAAGTACATAACCCCCATTTAATTCCACTTTTGCCTAACTGATTAATTAGAATTAAAGGGAATAACAATTGCCAATGGCCTGTCAATCACTACGTGTCTATCCGTCCTCAAGTGTCTGACATCTTAGATAACTGATTTCATGGATAACTGCTGAAGCAATGTTCTATCTTCCGAACTGGGCACATGAGGTTAGTGAACAATTGGCATTAGGAACCAATACCCTAAGTAACAGACTTCTTATCTCCTGGATCAGAACCCTGGGATATTCACATGGGCAATTTTATTTATTTGTATTTTACTTTCTAGAGGCCCAAGTTAAAGGCCCAGAGATGATCTTTAGCCCACGCAGTTTATCAGTGGAGGAAAACACAAAACCATCTCTCATGTTACTGGAGAAAGAGGCTTAGAACTTATACTTCAGCTACAAGACCTCACCAAAGACACTATGTTGCTCCAATGGGATCATCACAGAACTAAAGAATGGATTAACAAGGAATGGCTTTTCCCTTCTAGAACTACAGCTTATTTGCCTGACAATTTTCCCTTGTTCTTTAATTCCTAGTTTATCTATAATATGGTTTATTTAGTACCTATATTTTCTGACTTCATTCAGGTGCTTTGGCAAATCAGAAAGCTTACACACACAAGCAGTTATATATGTGTGTACATTCTGAACTGAAGTTCACTACAATAATTAAATTCCAACATTAAAACAATGGATGCTGGACTTTTAAATCGGAAATTATGTAGCATGGAACAAAAAGTTCTATATTTAGGAATCCATGTACAAGACATTTTATTTATATGTATCACATTAAATCAGTGTGGTTGGTGTCAGTTTGTGCTCAAGTTGGTTTTGCCCTTAAGACTTTTAAGGATCCACAGATGTGTAGGATAAGTGGTCACTGCTATTAAAACAAGTATAAGAAAACTTAGGGCTTCTATAATTGAAGGCTGGTCGATTCCTCCTGGGAATTAAGTTCTTTATAGCTGAAAGGAAAAAAATAATGAAGGTAAATCATTGTAATATATTTGAAAGTCTTTAAAGACTTACTGTGTTTTTTAAAAGTTAGCTTAGTGGTATCTTGCTACAAAAACTTTTCTGTAGCAGAAATTAAATGTGTATTATATAAACTAGTATATGATCTTTTTTGAACGATATCCAAGGAATAATTATAGAGGAAACTACTGAATTAGAAGCTTGGGATAATTAATTAAAGATACACAGCTTGTGGGCACAATCACACTACCCACAGCTTCTAACGTTCCCATGAGGAAAAAAAAAATCTAACTAAAGAGGAAAAAGTCTTCTCTTTGAATAAATCTTAGAACTTTAGCATGTTCTATCCCTTTGAAAACTCCTTCCCAACACAGGATAGAAGTTATAAAATTAGAGAATCTTAGAATAAGAAGGAGGAAAGAATCAAAATTTTCTCACTAGGTCATTCAGGTACAGATGAAGGATACCCCACCCCCACCCCTGCTGAGAGCATGATGTAGTCGGCTGTGACATTTCTTGGAGACCATTTTTTTTTTCTGGTTTCAGAGTTCTCTTGGTATCCCAACTCTTTCTAGTTATTACAAAGATGGTGTCATCCCTCTGATTTGACTGCTTTTAACACATTTCTTTATCTCCTTTTCCAGGGCATCACAAATGGAAGATTTTAGAATTCTTAGCTTTAATATACTGTCCCGAATTCTTGAAGAGATTTGAAATTATAAAGGCTTTGTTACTATTACAACTACAGATATTGCTTGCCTGGAAGGATGTGATTTATTACACCAAAACTCTCAGAAAATGTATTACTACTAAGTATTTCATAAGCACATAACACAATACATTTATTTTAACTTGAAAAATTGAGAGACGTCAAGTAAGTATTGAGGTAACCTTGAGAAGAGACAGGAAGGCTCCTTTAAAGTTGAAACAAGAGTCTCATAGCTAGTAGCCATGTTTCTAAAGTAGTTTGAATAATATTTTTTCATGAGAAAGCACACCAAAAATTTGTCTTAAACAAGAAAAACATACTGCCACATACTTCGTCATTGCTTGTCACGTTTCCACACCCACTTGTGCCTGGCTTTCTGGCCCCATCCGGACAGATGGCAGTGATGTTGAAATGGACACCATGTACCTGGCTTTCCAGCTGCACTTTTACTTCTGAGATGAGTTTCTGCAGAGACATGGATTTTTAATTACATGCAGTAGTTTCTAGCATAAGCAACAAAGCAGACTCCTATTCATTTGCCGTCCTAGATTTAATATTTAACTTTAATCAAATTCTACCTCTGGAAAAATGAAAAAAAAAAAGGTGGATCCTCACAATCACCCAGTCATATTTAAAACACAAGAAGTACTAAATGGTCAGCTGTGTTTAAATAGTTTGATTTTGCACATTTTAACTACACATTTTAATCTCTAGAGAAATAAATCTCTTATCCAGTGTGGCAAGGATAATCTTTCAAAGTCATACTGATGATATTTAATGATGAATTTTAAAATGAATAACAAGTGAATTCTGACAATTTACAGCAGGAAACGTGGTACTGGCAAAAATGACACACATTTCAAATGCTTTTGACTATCATGAAAATTTAGTGTTTTATAATACAAAGTTGAAGCAGTTTTGTGGGGGTTGGCATTTCTAAACTGTGGCTATGCACAGGAATCACTGATGAAATACTGTAATACAAGGCTCCCTAAGAAGGGCTTACGGTTTTTTTTCTTTTATCAAGTCTTCATACTTGCTGTATCTATGTTTGTTCCTAGCCTTAATTCTAAAGCAGGCTTCATATAGGGTACAGAACCATGTATGTATTTACACAGTCATTCATAGGCTCAGTCAGTAAACATCCACGGCATGATATCTAGTATTGGGCACACACTAAGGCCTCCACAACAATCTAACAGTTCTAAAGCATCAAGCTACTTTAAATATATCTTTTAGATATGTGTGCATTTGGTCACATTAATTTGAGCTTGGCACATGCAAAAAAATCCCGAATTTAAACTTGTAAAGAAAAATAACAGAGATGTGAAATGCACAGCCATGAATGGAGAATGGGTTGTACCCTGTTGGGGTTAAAGACTTAGAAAGGCTTCTAATGTTTTAAAGTAATTTTACTCCTCCAACAATATCTTTAATTAGGAGATAGGTACTCACTGATGAATAATTGATTATGAAATTCTGATAGCATGTTCTCAAAAGAAGATGCTTTCCTCAAGTCCATGAATATTATTTCAGTAGGTGAGAACACACACACACACACACACACACACACACACACCTCTCCCCAAGAGTTCATATAGTGAAATAACAAGTGATTCTGACAAACTAGGAGAAACTTACAATGGTGTAAAATAATTTGGCTATGCATTGGTTTCATTGGTCAGTACACATCTCCCAGAGCAGCACATTAGCCATGTTTGCTGTTACTCTAAGATCTCAAATCACTTGGGCCAATATCTTAGAAGTACTGTGTTTGAATTTGAATTTGAATAATATTTTCTATCCTATCCTTCTGCTGAACTGTTAAACTTCATCTTTCCAACCCGAGGGGTGCAAGAACAGATGCTATTTCATGTCTAAGAATTGTTGGAAAGGCCCCATTTTTTCTGAATATGTAATACTTCAACAAATTATGAATTGTTTCTGTTGGGATTATGAAACAAAATACAATTCTAAAAGAATTTTGAAGACATACACACATATAAATAATAGTTATAGAATCTCAAGAAGATTAGCTTAGCCAAAATACGTTTTTGTTGAGTTCATTATCATCCTTCCATTGCAAGGTTACATGAAACCACAGTAAGCTAATATAGTCACAAATCTGCAAAAGGCAAAGAACACAAGGCCAAATAGTGCTGTTTACTTTTACTGTTTGAGACAAAATCTCACTCCTAGCTTACTGTCTCACTTTTCACAAGTCTGATACAAAGGTTTAAAAGAAGCTAGATGTGATGGTACGCACTTATAGTTCTAGGACAGGAGGAGGCTGAGGCAGCAGGATCAAGATTCCAAGGCTAAACTGGACTTATGAAACAAACCAAAAAACCCCACAACAGAATAGAAGCCAATTTTTACACTTCAGGTTAATAAAATGGATACACGGTAGTAATTAAAAGGACTAATTGCATAAACTCCCTTTTCATCTGGATGACTCTTAAGACCAAACTGTGGATAGCAATGAAGTATGGGTAATTTTGCTTTTTTTAGTACAAAATTCCATGGATCTAACATTTAAAAAATGTATATGAATGTTTTGCCTGCATGTATATGTGTGTGTGTGCGATGTTGATATAGGCTAGAAAGGGGCAATGATGGATCTCTTGGAACTAACTATATGTTAGACATGGTTCTGCGCTACCATGTGGGCTGTGACCGGAACCTCCATCCTTTGAAGAACAGCAAGTACTCTTAGTTACTGAGCTATCTCTCCAGCCCTAGGACCTAACATTATTTTTATGGTAGCAAAATATTTAATTTACTATTCCAGCTTGATTCTTGAGACCATTTGTCTGGAAAATTTTTTTCCAGCCTTTTACTTTGAGATAGTGTCTGTCTTTGTCACTGAGGTGTGTTTTCTGTATGCAGAAAAATGCTGGGTCCTGTTAACGTATCCAGCTTGATAGTCTATGTCTTTTTATTGGGAAATTGAGTCCATTGATGCTGAGAGATATTAAGGACCAGTGATTGTTGCTTCCTGTTATTCTTGTTGTTAGAGGTGGAATTATGCTTATGTGGTTCTTTTCTTTTGGATTTGTTGTGAGAAGATTAGTTTCTTGCTTTTTCTTGCATGTACTTTCCCCTCTTGTGTGGGTCAAGGACCTCCACATAAAACCAGATATGATGAATCTAAAAGAAGATCAAGTGGGAAAGAATCTCAAACACATTGGCACAGGGGAAAATTTCCTGAGCAGAACACCAATGTTTTATGCTCTAAGATCAATAATTGACAAGTGGAATCTCATAAAATTAAGAAGCTTCTGTAAGGTGAAGGACACTGTCAATAGGACAAAAATGGCAATCCACAGATTGGGAAAAGATCTTTATCTACTTTACATCCAATAGAGAGCTAATATTCAAAATACACAAAGAACTCAAGAATTTAGACTCCAAAGAACTAAATAACCCTATTAAAAATAGGGTACAGAGATAAACAGAGAATTCTCAGCTGAGGAATCTCAAATGGCTGAGAAGCACTTAAAGAAATGTTTAACAACCTCAGTCATCAAGGAAATGCAAATCAAAACAACCCTGAGATTCCACCTCATACCAGTCAGTATGGCTAAGATCAAAAATTTTAGTGACAGCAGATGCTGGTGAGGATGTGGAGAAAGAGGAACACTCCTCCATTGTTGGTGGGATTGTAAGCTGATACAACCACTCTGGAAATCAGTCTGGTTGTTTCTCAGAAAATTGGAAATAGTTCTACCTGAGGACCCAAATATATCATTCCTGGGCATATGCCCAAAAGATGCTTCAACATATATCAAGGACACATGTTCCATATTCATAGCAGCCTTATTTATAATAGCCAGAAGCTGGAAAGAACACAGATGTCCCTCAACAGAGGAATGCATATAGCAAATACACATTTACCCTATGGAGTACTACTCAAGCTATTAGAAACAATGATTTCATGAAATTCACAGGCAGATGGATGGAAGTAGAAAATATCATCCTGACTGAGATAACTCAGACACGAAAGAATACACATGGTATGTACTCACTGATAAGTGGATACTAGCCAAAAAGAAGCTCAAAATACCCATGATACAACTCATAGACTATATGAAACACAAGAAGATCACACTAAAGTGATGCTACAGACCTACTCAGTAAGCAGAAGAGAATAATCTCTGGGAAGTAAAGGGATAAAAGGATCTGGGAGGGAGAGTGGAGGGGGAGGGAAAAGGGGGACCAGTTTGGATATGGGAAGAGATGGGGGAGAAGTACAGAGGGCCAGCAATTTGAAAGTAGGCATATAGCAGTAGGAGAGGGGGAACTGGGGGTAGCCACTAGACAGTCTCAGATGCCAGGGACTGAAGAGGTTCCCAGGACCCAACAAGGAGGACATTAGCCAAAATATCAAACAAAGGGGGGATAGAACCTGTAGAGACCATATCCAGTGGATAGGCATGGCCCCCAGTTGAGGGATGGGGCCACCCACCCACCTCAAAAATATTAATTCAGAATTCTTCCTGTCAAAAGAAAACGCAGGGTCATAGAGTGGCACAGAAACTGAAGGAAAGGCCATCTAGATACTGCCCCACTTAGGGATTCATTCCATATGCTGACACCAAACCCAGATACTATTGCTGATGCTAAGTACTTCCTGACAGGAGCCTGGTATAGCTGTCCCCTGAGAGGCTCTGCAAGAGCCAGACCAATGCAGATTCTGAAGTGCACAGCCAAACATTGGACTGAGCGCAGGGTCCCCAATAGAGGAGTTAGAGAAAGAACTGAAGGAGCTGAAGGGGTTTGCAACCCCAAAGGAAGAACAACGATATCAACCAACCAGATGTGCCAGAGCTCCCAGGGACTAAACCACCAACCAGAGTACACAGTGGGTATCCATGGCTCCATCTGAATGTATAGCATAGGATTGCCTTATCTGGCATCATTGGGAGGGGAGCCCCTTGGTCCCGTGGAGGCTTGATGACCCAGGAGAGGGGAACACTAGCCCTGAGGTAGGAGTAGGTGGATGGTGGCAGAACCACCCTCATAGAGTCAGGGGGAGTAAGAAGGGGATAGGGGCTTGTGGAGGCGAAACTGGGAACAGGAATAACATTTGAAATGTAGATAAATAAAATAACCAATAAAAAAATAAGAAAGTTTTAAGATATTTGTGTTCATTTAATTCTCTGTAGTTTTCAAACATTAAAGTCCTCTACGGAAATAAATCTAGCAAGATTTATTTTCTTTATTTAAAATTTTTTAAAGATTTTTTCTTTAAACAAGAATACATTTAACTAATTTTTTCATTTTCTGCCCTATGTCTGCTTCCCGCCTTCTTCTTTGAACCTGAGTTCTAAGCAGGTGCTGCCTGAAGACAGTTAACAAAGCAGCCTGGGGGATTCACAGCTCTGTGGCTCAGGCAACATTAATTCTAAATGTCAGGCTAGCGGGCAGGCAGAAAATCTGGAGAAGCCATGCCTTATAACTGGCCAATAAGCCCATGGAAGAATAAAGCATAGTTTTTGACACCTGTTTAAAAGAAAAAAAATCAAAGAACAAAAGATAAACAGGCCGTACAGCTGGAAGCAGCTGAGGCATGGAGTAGCACCTGGAATTTCATCCTCCTGCCTCTGTTTATTAGCTGTGTGGACTGTCATTAATTCACCTACTTTTCTGTTCCTAAATACACAATGGGAGTACTAATTGCCTGCCCAATGGAGCAGGTGTGCGGATTAAGTGAAGTCATGTATGGAAAGCGACTGCCATGAAAAGAAAAGTCAGCATTAGCAAGTTTTAATAAAGCCTTTGAATGGAGACATGATCCAGTTTGAGAGACCAGATGTCCCCTTAAAACATCTTGCATCTATTCTTTATAGGACTGATGACAACATACAACCAACCATCCAAGAAAACATCTGGGAAAGTGAAACTTTGGCCTGTTTTGATAGAAATGATAATTGACTGGAACACTACAATGACTGGTCATGGATACCCTCACAAAGCCCTCTTAGTAATCTCTGTATCCCAGAGAGTCCATTTACCCCTGCAGGTTGTTCTTTAAATAACAGCACAGTACAGTGTTTTTTGTTTTGTTTTTGCTAAATTTCTGATGTAGGAAACTGTCCAAAATTTTGTGACAAGCTGGCAACTCACTGAACGATCAATCTGAAAGGAAATTTAGACTGCTGGATCAATCTTAGTTCACCTGTATGAGGGACAAGTGAGACACAAAGAACAGACCTGACTCTTTCAAGCATCAGGCATTCTTGCTAGTTTGTAGCCCATCCAATGGTAACCCAGCTCCAAATTTCCAGTCTTAACATTCTTTCTGTCACTCCTTGCAAGATGTAGCAGTGCTGCTTCGTACCTTGTCACAAAATGGTAGTAAAAGTTGACTTTTAGAAGATTTTGTAGGTTGTACATACATACCTTGTAGGCTTCTACTACTAAATTGTTGAGATTTGCAGCTTTGGATTCTATTTCACCAGCAATGGCACCAGGCAAAAGGGGCAGAAGGTCCTGTAAAACATGTGAGTCGTGGGTGCATAATATGATGGTAGCATGCAAACAGTGAGCAATTAAGACATTAAGCGTTTTATAGCCATTGGGAGGGCAAGCCATTATGTGAATGAAAAGAATATGGCAAAAAACACAAGCAAGCTAAGAGGAGAAGTGGTCTTGTGGTCTTGTGTGTCAATATGTATGTCCTGAATTACATGACCTCAAATCTAATTAGAGTTAGCTAAGCATTCTGAGGGCAAATACGTCGATGAAGTTCTATATTTTTTTCTGTATTTAGAGATCCAAAATCAACCCTTGCAAATTATTCAGACTGGGTCTACAATGTCTAAATACTTTAATATTATTTAAGCAGCATTCCCAGTTTTTTAGTTTCTAAACTTTGTTCCCATGTAACACAGGTAAGTGCTTAATATAAATCCTGTTCTGTGGAGTGACATGTTGGGACATCCTGGACCAGATGGAAGGTCACGTTAAGAGGTGATGAGGAAGATTCTAGGTATCTTTGAGAGAATGTGAGAATGAGCAATGGCTTCAAGGTCTACCTCAGAGGAAGTCTGTCTCATTAGAGTGAGGAATGATGGGAACAGGATTATGATGAGAACACAGTATGAAAGCATCAAGGTTCATGCTTTAAGTAATTTTCTTACTCATTGAGCATCACCAAGTTCTGTGTGCCAGCCAGACTTAGATTTAGTGATTTTAAAATCCATGTGTCACACTCTGACTGAACACTTGAGATGTTGAATTACTAGGCCACATAGTTTCATTCCTCTAGGAGCAATTTCACAAAGCACAATACATACGACACAATGGAGGTATGCCCAGGCACTACGAGGAGAAACAACAGCAAGCATTTCAGTCTTGGTCATGAGGGAGAATGGCTTCTAGGATTGGGGTGGATAGAGACCAAGAACCAGGGCACCAAAAATAGTTACAGCCTGATGAGTGTGTATGTGCACAGAACAATTAATTAGATGCACACCTAAAAGGAAAAGTGCAAGGCAGGAAACAGTTGGGAATGAGGCCAGTGAGACGGACAGAGGCCATATGGTCTCCTATGCCATATAGGAGACTTAAATGTTAAAAAACATAATATTTTACTTTAGGGAGTATTGTGGATATCTTTGTGATTTCAGTGGATTTTCTAGGTAGCCAGGTAGAGAATGAACCTGGGAGATAGCATGGAATGCTGGTTTATAAACTAGATAAACATGGTTTATAAAAAAAACAACCAAATGAAACGATCCCTCTAAGAGTAGGTCACAGCAGGGGCACCTGGAACTCTAGCAGAATCCAGGCATGGAGAGCCTAGTGATTCATTTTTTTGCTCACAAGTCAGTTAATAATAAATATAATTCTGTGTGTTATCAGTCAATGGCAGATTTACAAAAGGAGGGAGAAATTCTGGTGCCAATAACACATGAAGAAACATTAAGCAGAAGAGAAGCAGGAGGCAAAAGACACAAAAAACTGCATAGAATTTGAAGGTCAGTTCTTAGTCTAGAGGTTAAGAGCCCAGATTTTGAGTTGTTAGAAAACCAGACAAGCTTTTAACCTCTCTAAATGTTTGCTCATCTTAAAAGAAGCATGTTCACAATTCTTCCCTTGTTATATGGAGCCAAAATTACTAGAAGAATAGATGTTTTTAAGCTCAGAATCTGAAAATAGGTACGCACCAAACAGCAGCTGCTTGTGCCATTTTTCTAGTGGCTTTTAACCATTCAGTTTGGGCCAGAACTAAGTCATGTGAATATCAATTTCCTATTATGTTAAAAGATGATTGATTCCGTGGTATGTGTGCACATTTGTGGAAGCAGAGAATTACATTTTTTCATCATAGATTTTAAGGAAGTAGTGATACACTTAAATATGCATTTTCAGTTGATAGAAATGTCACATTAGGTATGAAGTAAACTAGTGAAGGAAACATCAGCTTTGTAGAAGGTAGAAATGAGTTTCAGCACTTGTTGAAATCAAAAGAAAATGTGGCTGCTCAAAGGCTTAAATACATAAATAAATGAATAAATGAAGGTGAAGCAGACAGGCCACTGTGAGAGGTTCAGAGTTGAGAGTAGAAGGAGAAGCAAAATTGTAAAGGAGACAAAGGTTGAGTGAAGAGAGGACAACTAAGGTCTCATGGTCTCATGGAAACAAGAAAGGGAAGAGACACTCAAAGACTGAAAGGACAGGAACACCCCATGCACAGCACACTTCTCTGTTGTGAGCTACATGGCATTTCCAGATTACTATTGCTGTTCAATGTCTGCTTTGCTTATGAGCCTCACATATACCAAAGGCTTCTGACAACGTCAGAAACTACTTTCATGTACAAGCCATTGACTGACTCAGTTACTTCCATGGCTTCTGCTGGTCCTTTGCTTCGTAATCTAGACCAAAGCTACGCGTGTTGGTGCCATTGAAAAACCAACGTATCTACAATACAATTCCTAAACTCAAGGCTCAGGGAAAATCATGGATGAAGGGACAGAATGATGTAGAATCTCTTGTGTACCACATGGTTGTCTTATTTGTTAATAAAAAGCAAAACAAACAAACAAACAAACAAAACACTATGGCCTATAGGAAAAGAATAAAAGGTGGGACATCTGGCAGGTGGAAAGGATTCTGGGATAGAGGCAGGCAGGGATTGGCCTGGGAACATGGAAGAGATCAGAATGTGGGAGCTGAACAGCTACAGAACAGTCACATGGCAGAACTTAGATTAGAATAAAAGGGATATTAAATTATGTGCTAATCTAGGAACAGCCAAAGCTTATAACCTAGGTATTTGTAAAAATATCTGAGTATCAGAGTCGTTATTCTGGGAGCCTGGGGCCAGGAGGAAAAACTGTGTTTTTACAGAAATATTATAAGAAGAAAGAACCAGATAGTGTGCTGAGGTAGTGTCTTCTAGTTATGAAAGTGAAGCTGTACTCATGAAATCTCAACAATATGGCTGACTAATGATGGTACCAATTGACATACCAACATGGATAGATAGGGGACCCAGTGTTAGAGAAAAAAGCTTCAGGCAAGTCAAAGGCTATGAAGAAGGAGAATCACTTTCCTCTAGGGAAGAGTCCCTGACAGGTGTTAGTAAATCATCCAATCCCAAGTCATCCCTGAACACATGAACATAAGAGCAACACTAAAATAGCAGGACATATAATATATATATTATGCATATATTATGCATATATGTGCATGTGTTTAACAATAATAAGGAAGAGGTTATGGATTTGAGAGGGAGTTGGGGGCATGTGGGAGTTGAGGAGAGGAAGGGAGTAGGAATGATGTAATTACAGTGCTCATGTATGAAATTCTTCAAAAATAATTAAACAAATTAAAAAAAAGACAGATGCTATTTTCCAGTCTTAGCCTATTTTAACGACATGGCCATGGGCCTGGTACTAGCAGGAAAGATACAGAGTTGGAGTATAAAAAACTTCCATCTGATAGCAGTCTCCCAATATTGTTGCATTCAGTAGCAGCTTGGGTGTCAAGCTGTGCTTGTATGTATTGAGTATAGTTCTCATACAGTTTGCAATGCCCACATGTAATAGTTCTAGGTGTCATGGACAGAATATGCACCTAAGTGCTAACATAAGATACTATCAAGTTCACCTTAATTGAATCTAGATCTCCACTTCTGAAAACTCCCCTCACTTTAACCAATCCAAGCATTTTAACTTTGATATTGCAGATGTGAACATACCTTGTACCAATGAAACTGCTTTCCTTGAACTGCAAAAATGACATTTATGTTGTTGTCTATTAACTTTTCGGAAAGTTGACCTAATGATGGATGTTCCTGTAATGCACAATGAAGGAAAGAAGGGAGTAAAGTTCAGCAGCTCAGTCTCATCCATCTCCAGACTTTTAGTACGGAAAAAAATTCCATGTGATTCAGAATAACAACACATTTACTTGTTTGTGACAGTCAAGGAACATTTAAACTCTCTTCAAATGCAAGACCAATATGAATGAAGTCAGGATATCTTGCAAGCAGAACTCCATAAAAGTCTACAACTTAGAAAAGTAAAGTGGGTCAAATTCACACACTAAAGGGAGAATCAGAGCTCTGTTAACATTGGATGGAAACAGATGTAACTGGAAGATAATGTAATACTCAACAGAAGAGACAGGCCATTGACAGTGCATTCTGAGGTGAAACTGGGCAAGATCTGAGGTGTAATTATATGTAAGTATATGTATGTGTATGTGTGTGTATATGTATATGCATATGTATATATACACACATATGTAGATATATACACACCCATTGTGTAAGCAAACACACATCTGTGAACACATTTGTGTGTGTGTGTGTGTGTGTGTGTGTTTGTGCACATATGCATCTGCTTTGACTCCTGACATAACATAAACTCTCTTTTCAAGTAGGAAACCATGTGGTTTTTGTTTGGATAACAGAAACTTTCGGTTCTATCCTGCAACATGTGCAGAGATCTACTTTTACAGTCACTGGTTAATTGGAAAGATGACAATATTACATTAAATTAGAAAGATATATTTAGTAGATACTCTCACATCACTTAGGATTTCTATTTTAACATATTCCACAGAGTACATATTAATGACATATTTATTATTATGCTTGGTTTTAGGTGTACTATGAACACACTTCACCTGGGTAATAAAGCATGAAAAACTAAGTGTAGCTTTTCTTGTTTGTTGGTTTTGTTTTGTTTGTGTGTATGTTTTTGTGGTGGTGGTGGTTATTAGAAAGCTAGGGATGAGTTAGAAAAGGAAATACACTCTAGTTCAAGGAGAAGAATGCTGTTCATGGTAGAGTTCTTGCCTAGTGTGCAAACAATACTGGCTTCAAGTCTCAGCAACGCCCTCCCATTTCACCCTCCTGATCGACAACTCCAGAACTTGCTATTTACAGTTATATAGTTAGGCATAGCACTATTATTGTTTCTTTTCAAATGTTCTTCTAAGAGTTAAAATTTCTCACACAATAGATTCATAATTAGACATCCCCCAGAGAAATGCCAGACTCCACTTCTGTGGCCTCTAGATATGCATTTGTGGCTACTTGTAGGAGCCGAGGGTTGTGTTACGAGCCTACCTAGCTTCAAGTAGGTCAGGGTCAAGTTTTCTATAGTTTCTGTACCAGGTTACACCTGCCAATGCTAATTTCTTTATCTGGAAACTATGAGCACCTAGTAATAAAAGTAAATTATTAGTCTTATGTATAGCCAATGTTCTGTGGCCCACATTTTAAATTTATACATATGGACGAAGATACAGCCTTTAAAAAATACTACTAGGGTAGCAAGTATGTTTGGTGTTAGAACATTTGCTTAGCACATATGAGACCCTGGGCTCAACCTGAAGGAGACATCAGAGCAAATACTCTGTATTTATTTTCATTAGTTGCATTTAGATGTGATATGAAACCAATTCATGAAGAGGCCCAAAAAGTGTTAGTACATGGGCTTGCATAAGAAAAATTCTGCCTAAAGCAATTCTTAGGAATGTAACTTTAAAGTAATAGAAAAAAATACCACCTAAATATAAATTGCCCAGCCAAATTCCTATTCCTGTTCCTAATAAAGTATATGGCCTTAAAATAGATTTGTGTCAGTTTGCGTAATACCAGTTAAGCTACAGGGAATAAGTAAAAAGCAAGACCAATCTAGATACATTGGGAATATTATTTTAATAGTAATAGTTACTTTTAAAATATTTTTGCTTTGACAAAAAATAATGACAGTTTGCCAAGCACCTACTCTTCTTACTTTTAAAAACATTTCATTTAAAATAAGAAAAAAAACTCACATGTTTTTAACTAGCTTATGCTTCATTCACATAAAGTCAATATTTGAATATGTGAGGAGCTTTAGGAGACTTTTAAATTTCTTTTCCCCTTCCATAAACAGGAAGTCACGTTAACCAAAATTATATAAAGTGTGAGTCTAGAATATTCATTCGAATTAGTTAGAAGCTCACTGAAAAGGTTCACCAGACTTTTAAGCTTTAAAAAAAACATTGTTTTATTGCCTCTGAAGAGAAATCTGTTTTAAAAGAAAAATCCCAAGTACCTCAAGGCAGATATTTTAGATTATAAATGTCTAACACATGTTTAAATAAACCACTGTTGACAAGTGGCTATGGATTAATGGCCATTTCTGAAGCCTCCTCACCTCTCCTCAATGAAGTGTTTTATTTTTTAAGCATTTTATCTTATATATCTTTTCTTTCTGCTAGTAGGAGAACATACTCCCTCTCAACTGCCCTGTCCTGGTGATGTCATGACTCCTCGAATCTAGCACATACTACCCTCCCCCACCCGCCTTCCAACCCATTACATATTGCTTATCTAAACTCTGAAAATAATTAATGGAGATAAAGTGCATTTCAGAGGCAAAGGGAGAAGGGATGGAACATGCCAGGAGTATTGCTAAGTCATTAAGCTTGTGGGAAGGGACTTATAAATGTCAGAAGGGAAAAGAGGTCAACGGGGAACACTTTCAGTCAAATAGATTACTGCAGTCAAATAGATTACTGTGCTGGAAATACAGTTGAATTATAATAATGTGCATAGCCAAGGGGGCAAAGAAAGTACTAAAGATTTTCTTCATTCTAAGTAAAATGAATGCAAGAAGTAAGGTGAGTTAAGAGTTTGTAAACTCATTATAGTTTGAAAACTATAATAAGATATTGAAAGCTTCACTTTTTTAGTGAGTTTTTATTTTAGAGCGAGGTAGGCAAACTGGAAACAGTGTGATAATGAAGGCATCTGGAGATGAAAACTTGGAACATATGTTGTCCATTTACTTCTGTCTCAGAAGCCTGGGTTTTCAGCACATGGCAGATCCTGGTAACCTCAAAGGGCAGGCTGGGCAAAAGTAAGGCTACCAACATTTGGGGATGAACAAATGTCTTTGTTTTGAGTGTGTCTGTAGAGAGGGTCCTATGCAAAACAGTTTGTACAGAGTGTCCCATGCAATAGAGAATATGAACCACAATGTCTGACTACCCAAAGAGCAGTATCCCTTCCTCTGTGCTATGATAACTAAAATGTCTTTGACATGAAAACGTCCTCTTAAAAGTTAAGTCTCCCAAAGAAAATCAAGAACAGGTGATCTGGACAGAGCAATGATGCTGGAGTTATATCTCCCAGCTCTGCAACGGCCAGTTCTGCCCTTAATTTGGATCTTAAATGTCTTTCAACAGCCCACATGGTGCAAGACACCGTGAAGCTAGTGGGTAACAGTGGAACCTTTGACTGATAGAATTTTTGAGGCCAACGGGGCATGCCCTGTAGGGTCTCTTTCCATCTATTGCTGCCTGGCTATAAGGTAAGCAGTTTTGCTACCATAGTCATGTGATCGGGACAAATTTTCATGGACAACAATTTGCCAAACTGAGGATCAAAATAAACCCTGTCTCTTTACAAGACAAGCATATCACGTATTATAGGGGAAGGGATGGTGACTGGCAAACTATGTGACCAGGATACAGGATTAAGATATCTAAGGTCCTGTCTCTGTGTGAGTAAGACATATAGAAATACTAGTTTACACTTCTCAGAATTATGGTGGTACTTAACAAACTATTGAATAAAAGGGCTTTGCTTCAGGATTCTGTAATTACTAAATCCATACCACAGTGAGAAGTGGTCCAGGTCTTAATGGCTCACTGGCTGGCATTTACCGCAGGCCCTTCAAGGAGTAGGGTGGGATTGTCTTCAGTATTGACTGTTACCTTAATTACCCAAGAGAAGTAAAACAGCATCTCTACCTGGCCTGTGAGGTTGTGCTTTGGACAAGGAAAAGGACACGCATAAAATGATAACTTGCTAAAAAGTTTTAAATAAAAGACTGCTACCAGTAAACGTTGTAGGCATGGTCTTCCGTGTGCTTTGGCAGATCTGTCTCACTCACTAACCCTGTGACCCTGGCTCTTGGCGTGTTTGTATGTCTCTTAGACCTCATATGACGTCAACTGTAATCATGAAATTCTGCTTAGTATAGGAGGGCAAGGACTATCAATCCTTGTAAGCTTTCTAAAAAGAATGGAAATAGGTATTTTCTGCTTAAATGTTTTAACCCAAACATTTAATTTTAGCAAGGTAGTTTATCCTATATCTTGCAAATGAAATTTAAACATTTTTTAGACACTAGTTGAATCCCTTTCCAGAGGTTCTAAAGAAGCAGAGCCAGGTTCCTGTGGTCCTGGAATAGGTGATTTCTGCATGTAACATTTGCTTTCAATTAAGAGTAAGTTCAGTTAGGTATTGTTTGCAGAGATCATTTCCTGGCTACTTTTCTGAGAACATGTAAAGCATTCAAATGGGGTTTCATAAAATAACTGAAAAATGTTCTCAGCATGTTTTAAGTTTTAAAGCACATAGTACAGTATTCTGCTAATAAGTGTTTTGCTGGTTTTAGAACCCCACAAGATAAAAACAACATTTGTTAAAAACTGCATAAAAACTGCAGAAGATTTCAAGCTTTCTAGAAATACTTGAGCACCAAAGAATGTCTTTTTATTAATGCATCCAAGACACATGCTGAGACATGAAAGTATACTTAACACTTTTTGATGTTGAGGAGCCCATTTCTTAATCAACAGCAGCAAAAACAATTAACTAAATTTCTTTACTAAACAAATTTCTTTATTAAAGGACTGCGAGTCTTTGCTTAAATGGAAATTGTATGATGCCATATTAGTTATAAATGCATTCGTGACCTTGAATGTTAAGGAAAATCCATTTTTAGTAAAAAAAAAAGAGCGCTGAAATAAATATAACTTTATAAAAGTTTGTTAACTCATGTAGCTAAGCTATGAATTAAAATAACCAACTGTGTTCTTAACTTTGCTTCATTCATTGGCAGGAAATAAAAGGGTAATAATGGTAACTGTTTAGAGTTGTAATCATAAATTTCACGCTGCGTGCAAAGTGTTTGCAAAGGTGCTTTCAGTCAGTGTGTAGTTATTGTGATTAGCATGGGTTACAATGGCCTTCCTGTAACGGTTATAACCCAAAAGTATAACTTTGGACCTGTGATTTAGAAACACAACAGGCATTTAATCCCTTATCTCCCTTGATATAAGACAGTCTAAAGTCTTTGGGCCAAAAGTCTAGTATAATTACTGGCAATGATTTTTGGAGATGAGGCTAAAAATCAGAGTATTTGATTTCTTCCTTAACTGATACAAAATTTAGAATTCTTTCATAGTACTTGGTAGGCAGAATGGGTAGACATATGCCTAGAGTTGGGATCAAGGTAGCCTGAGACACACAGGTTTCAGAGTCATTCATTGTACATTTTACACATGGGCATAAAACCAAGGAGTCACTCCAATGCACCAGCTCCTTTTGCTTTTGTTCTTTTTGTTTTTTGCCAGTGTGGCTAGCAACGAGAAATTTCAACAGGAGCATTCTTTAGAATACAAATCTGGGATAACCCTAAATGAAGGCATTCTTTGAATTATTATCAAGTACACCCAATAAATTACAAGAGTGACAAATGTTAGAGTCATTCCTCTAAATATACAGACCTGTCTTCGCAAGGTTATAAAATATAACCTAGGTCTAATATAATGACAGCACCTTATTTTTGCCCAAAGTTCCTTCCTGGACGAGCCACAACATCCACTTAAGTATACCGATGAAGGCATGATGTCAGTAACTTTGCAAGACTTTGGTAGAATAACAGGACTTGTGTATCATGCCATTGTCATGTCTCCTTTAAAAAGCTTTCCTGTTTCAGAACAGAGCAGCTCCTCCTCCTTTTTCCTCTTCCATTGCTAAGAAACACATTGGATCTCTAACCTAGATTAAATGACGCCGACGAGAAAGAAAGCTAGATAAGAAATGAATAACAGAAGAGAAATATAGCTACATAGGAGAGAATTGGCAAATTCAAAGATACCCCTAGAGTTATTCTGAAGCCTGGATTTTCTAAAGATTGAATTTATTATATTTTATTTTATTGTTTGAAACAGAATCTACTGCATCCAGGTTGGTCATGAACTTGCTATATGTCTGAAGATGGTATTCAATTTCTGATCTTCTTGCCTCTACCTTCTGAATGCTAGAATTAGAGGCATGAACTCCCATGCCTAGTTTATGTGGTACTCGGCAATGGAGCTTGTGAATTGAGAAATTTGTCAGTTTTCTTCAAACGTGTGCAAGTAAATTGCTGTCAACATCATACACAAATGATATCTTGTTGCCCTTTTTATTTTTATATCTGCAGTTAGCTAATGCTAGGGGAAATGTGGTGGTAAATGTGGCATTTAAATACATGATTCAAATCTTATGCTAAGTTTTGGGAAGTAATTCAGACAACTTGCATCCCTCAAGCAGCCCTACACAAAAAAATGTGTGGCAGAGGGAAGATGAGCCATGAGGGTGCACAAAGCCTGCCCTGTTTTGTGCTTCTCATGATCTTTATTTAGTTTATTTAGTATTATATTCTGAAGATTATTCAGGCCATTTCCATTTCTCTCATTACTTATTATTCTATTTATAGATACCAAACGCATAGAAGTAGCTTATTTCCACAAAGCAAAGCCTTGTTTTTCTTTCTTTATAAGACCTCTGAATCACATGAAAATAAGCCCTTATTATCACTTTATTTGAAAAAAATAAAAACTCAAAACCAAAAAAACCTCTGCAGTTCTTAGTAGCTTGTCAGAGTCAGATACTAGACAGTATCAGCGACATTTAGACATCAACTTTCTCAACCAGTAATTGTAGTGTATTCTGCTCCATAGGTGTTGGTTCCTGGCCCATCTTGGTTTTGCAACTTGCTTTTAGGTAATTTCCTAGGACAAGAGTGGCTGAATTGACAATTTTAACTTTCATTTTAGCCTAAGAGGTCATCATAGCTAGGAAAGGCTGTTGCTACATTACCATGGTTGTTGATTTGACGTAGACATTGTTTTTAAGATGGCAGTTTCCGTCATTTGGCACCACTATGCCTGCCAATTTGCTGTCAAGAGCGAGATGTGATGTCTGGTCTGTCATCACCAGCAGCAATCTTTTAGCTTCTTTTCGCCATCCAATATGACTCTTAAAATAAACATGTAATTAGACCTTGTACAATGACATGGATCTCACTGCGGTCTTTACCTCAAGTAAACGATATGTTTGAATTGACAAACATTGTCAGGCTTGAATGATGTACTGTCTCTAAAATAGCATGCCTAAGTATTTGTTTACCCTTCTTTCCCTCACTATCATCTGGCCACTCTAGTTCCTGACTATAGGGGCACATGGTCCACTGAAGGAAGAATAAACCAAATGACATGACAGGAGTGGGACACAAGACTTTCTGGCTCTGTCTTAAGGTGTGTACAAGAAAAAAGCATTCTCTTTGTTAAATCTTATCTTCTCTCTATAGTTGTTTCCCAACCTGGTTCCATTATCCCAGCATATAGCAAAATGAATCTCAATAGTGATAAGAAGTTAGATTTTTTTAAAATGTATTTCTTCACACTGTTTCCACTCCACAAATCAACTAGAACATAAAACTCTTGCCCCCTCATCTACATCTGAGCACTTATGCACCCAGTATGCCAAACTAACTTACCTCACAGACAGCAGCCTGAAGCATGGCATCAAAACCTCCTTCAGGAGTGTCTATGTTTCCAGAGATCTTTTGTCTGTGGACTGCTTTTTCAAACTCAGTGATGTTTTCTGTCAGAGACAGCACATGAATGTATCCATGGGGAGGCATACAGTCTAAATTGTAGTCACTGTGTGGGAAAAGGAAGTTCAAAGTCTAGTTTTCTGTGCTTCCTTAAAATTTTCAAAGCACTATTAACAGTCAGATTAGGTAGTTGCTGTAAGAAAGAAATGGGTGGGGAAATTTTTATAACAGAAAGTCTGTAAGACTGAAGAATTTAATGTTGGTGAACACTTAATGTTTGTGAGTAGAATATAGAACTATAAGGTTTGATCTTCAAAACTCAAGATTCTATGTATTTCATGAACACAGGACAATGAAGTATTTTAATATGCTAATGACGGCTGAATTTTGAAGAGGAACCTAAGAATTTGTACTAATTTTCTATCACAGTTGGTCTTGGAGCTGATGAGAAATACATCCAGGGAGATAATTAGGGAATTCAGCTTAAATAGCATATTGCATTTTTATTTCTAAAAAGATATCATACTAATTTTGAAAATGAAGCTTGCTGTGGAACTATTAGTGAGCAGTAAAACTTATGAGAATGACTTTGGTAACACTCTGGCAACTCAGAAAGAGACTCATTCCTCAGGTAGGCTCTCCTTCAGGGAGATTGTTCAAGCTCCACATAATGTTACCCAAGCCCTAGGGAGGCGGAGGTGTCAGGATTGAGAATTCTGGGTCAGTCTAAGCTACAAAGTAACACCTGATCACAGAAAACCTTATGAATGAATGAATAAAGAAATGGAGAAGGCTTCTCAATGTCCTCTAAAAGATAAGTCAATACCATTTTGTCTAATTGATAGCTATTTCTTCAAGTTTGAATGTGTAGAGTGAAAAGATTGGAGCAGTTTATAGAAATAGAAAATTCCTTTAAGAAAATGATTTATGGGACAAGAGGTTTACAGAGTCATTTCTCTGAAATTTTAACAAGTGATATACTATGTATAAACTTGCATGCTTGGAGTTAGTTTTCTTTGCTTGGGGAAGCAGGTACTATTTAGAATCAAATTCATATTTTTTGATCTATAATCTTTGAGACAGTTGGTTACCTCATTAACAATGCAAGTATACACTATCACAATATAGTAAGATGTCAATGTAATATTGTGATGATAAATAGTATAAAATGTGCCAAACCTAAAAGCAACAAATTTGGAGCAACCACAAAAGAGGAATATACAATATCCAGAGGTATTTATATGTATGTCAGCCTTATTGGTGTAAATTCATACAAAAGTACTAGTAAAAGGTAAGGTTTTCTCCTATGACAAAAAGCAAATAAACAATATTTGAGGAACTATAACTTAAATGTTTTGAGAGAAACATACTCAAATACTTCAAATACTTTTAACTTTTATTTAAGAAGACAGTATTTTGAAACACGGTAAGTCTTCATATAAGAACAAACAACATAAGAAAGATTCTTTTACTATTATTCACAAGAAACATATTAGATACCTGCACTGATTGTGGATCCTTTCCGGGTGGATACTAATGTACGGTGAGACAGTTTTATCCACATATGAGCCAAAACCAAGACGGAAGTCATGGGAAAAAAGGGCCATTTTTTTAGATAAATCGTTTCCAACGGAATTCAATTTTTCTATATTATTGTGCATTGATGCTGACACATCAACCAGATAATAAAGATCCACAGGGTACTTCTTCAGAGGACGGATTTTTAGCATAAAATTAGCTTCGGCCCCTAATTCAAAGAAAGAAAAACATTGTGTAGTCTTCATTCACACAACTCAGATGTCAGTAAGTCAGTGACATTTTCATTTGTATTTGGTGTGTGTGTAAGCACACTTGTCACAACATACATGCTGAGGTTAGACAACAATTTGCAGGAGTCAGAATCAGTTCTGTGCTTCTGTCCTGTGGATCCCAGGGATTGAACTAGAGTGGTCAAGTGTAACAAGCACCTGTAGTCACTGAGTCATTTTAGTGGCTTGCTGTGATATTTTATTATGTAGCATAATTATCGTAAGTTTACACACTATCAAGATTCTTTTCCTATTGTGCGACTGCCACTGTGTATCACTGTGTACATGACTCACTACTGGATAGAGGCAACTTAGGTTAGATTGTTTGCTCTCACAGATTAGAGGATACAGCCAGTTATCTTGGTGGAGATGGCATGGTAGTTGGAGCAGCAGGAGCTCAATGACCCACTATACCAGCCATATCCTTTCAAAACAGTGTCAGAAGCTGAGGACACAGTGTTCAAACAAAGAGCCATGAGGGATGTTTCAGGTCTAAACTACAGGAGTGCATTTCTGACAATTCAGAATTGCCATCAGAGCTGGGAAAGCACAGTGCAAAATAATAAGCAGCCTTCTGTCTGAAAAAAAGGTTTAGGTGGCTGAGCTCAGGGAACGATCTGAGGCAAATCAGAAAGACGCCTTAAGAAAGATGATCTTTTGCTCTATGTAGATGTTAATTCATGCTTCTGCAGTAGGGGACCTTTGTCAATGAGATGTGAACCCTTTGGTATTTGGCAGTACACGAAGCTCTTTGAGATAATGAGTGACACATTATGAATCAGCTGACGAGCTTCTTCCAGTAGATTATTAATTCAACATGCAGAGAGGCTTCAGTAAATGTGTGCTGAAAAAAGATCACAGAGGCCTTGAGCAAAATAACTGAACTGGAAGAGATAGTCACCGCAAAGACAGGTAGAGTTGCCTAAGGGCACCTGTCTGTTGTGCAGGTTATTTAGTTCTTGGCCACGTTATGATTTGACATAGGACATGGATTATTCAGAGATTCTAGGTCTGTATTTAAGATACGCAAGGAACAGTCACCTACTTAAACTGTGTTAATTTCATCTTTTAAAACAATTAAGTTAAATAATCTTAAATCATTACTGCTTGTTCACAGAGAACATTTTGACTGGGAAATATTTATAAAACCAAATTATAATCTGTAGTCCACATAGTCAGTGGAATGATATACTTAAAAGATTTCCCTAATCCATGAATTGTTCTTGTATTTTCCTTTAAATTCTTTTACAATTCCAATGTTATTTAGTCTGAACTATCTAGCTTATCAAAATAACAAGGCTTTATTGGTAGATAAAAACAAATGTAGAAAAAGAGGGATGTTCACTTGTTTTCAGTTTGCTGCCTGAGTAGCAAACCCTATGCATGTAGTGCTCTGAGCTCTGCATCCCAGAAGTTTGGAAGGAAAAGTGAGGCAGGCATAATCTTGCCTCATCCATTTTCTCAGTCCACTTTAGGAGCTGGGCTGTCTTTAGAGAGCATTTACTCTATTCATCCTTTGGGCCCACACTAACAAGTACCAGTAGAAACACTGTAGTTAAAGTGGGAAATTGAATACAGGAGAATATCAGAAATTAGTATACAGGGTCAGATTAAAAATAGAAACAGACACGGAACACAATTGGAGAGCATAGCTCATGCAGAAGGGCTTGAACTTAACACAGAGCTCAGCATTTAAGAAATAGAAAAATTGCGTGATTGGTTTTATGACGGTTGATTTGGGCATATTGCTAAAGGCCTCAGGCATCAGCCATATGGTGTTTTTATCTTGGTGGATCATTGTAGTTTATGGTGGTTCTGTCTCACAATGAATGACTCTCTGTTTTTAGAGATGATACTACACATGTCAGTTTTTTCAGCAGACTGTGCAGGGAGCTCAGCAAAAGTGTGCTGGTGACCTCAGTGGAAGGCAGTTTGTGCAACAGCTGCAAAGGTTTCCTTGGGGGCCTAAGCTATTGAAGGCACTCCAGGCAAATGCCAGCTACACAGGAGTCCCGTGCTGACAAGATTTGTTCACAGCCTAGCAAAATCTCCTTTCACTGGCTCAGCAAAGAAGAGGTGATGAGAAAGCCTTGGAGATCACTGTGACAGGATCCTGGATTATCTAGATGTTGGCCTCAGCATAGGTACCTGGATCAGTCCTCAACATGGGCTAAGACCCCAATAAGACAAGTTGACATTTAAAAGTAAAACTCTCTGTACTTTGGTCTTTTAGTCATTGCCCAGAGGAACACTAGTTCCTATACTTACATTTCCAGACCCTTGAACTGCAAGTGAAGTTTTGCCAGTTCCGGGTAGATAGCCCTGTACAGGTTAACCTCAAATCTCACTTTGCTTGTTATAGTGGAATCAAATTTGTATTCCCATGCCTTCCTTGCCTGCAAACTTCAGGCATTATCCATAATGTGCTCTCGTGATGCCTTTGGATTATGCAATTATATACGAGGAGAAAAATGGCTATGGGTTTTGTATTATAGAGAAATGTGTATAGATCTGTTACTTAAGACCTGTGGCTGTCACCCTTGCAGGGTTGTTAATGCAAGTAGCAATGTCGGGGTAACTGTGGAGATGAGTTATGCAGACATAGATGTAATGCATTCATATACTCAACAAACATATACATTAGCTGATCAAACAATTCTTTAATTGAAAGTTGACCAAGTTACTCTTAAGTCCATTATTTACACTCAACCTAAATGAGATTGCATGGAAACTTCAGGGCATCTAAATTATATAATCCCATAATGTCCTATTTAATTAAAAATTGGCCACCTAGCTTGGTGTGCTAAGGCTTGTCTTGTTTCCCAGGATCGCTAGCAAAGGAACTATGAGAGTAACAGCAGAACTGTGCTGGTGGACCATGGAATTCTGGGCTGAAGTGGCAACACTTCATGCTCATCAAACAGTTTTTGGTGCTATGCAGTGGCTTAAAACAAAGAGAGTAACAATGGTGGGGAAGGAACAGAAGTGAGAGCTCATCACTCTTGATTTTTCCTTCTACAAGAATAGCCTCCTGGACCAAAGACATAGCTCAGTGGTTAAGAGCATTAGCTGTTCTTCTACAGGACTCAGATTGGATTTCCAGAACCCACATGGTGCTCACAATCATCTATAATTCCAATCCCAAGGGATCCAAAGACCTCTTCTGATCCCTGAGGGCATTGTGCACAAGTGGTACCCAACCATATATACAGGCAAACACACATAAACATACAAATCACTAAATTAAAGAATAACCTATTATTCATTTCTTATTAATGATATATGATTTGCAAGGCAATTTTATCTAAAGAATTATATTACTTTTTCATGACTATGGTGATTAGAAAGAAACTGGGCCCCATGGGCTTAAATCTTTGAATACTTGATGTCTGGTCATTGGAACTGACTAAGAGATGTGTTCTTGCTGGAGGAGATTTGTTACTAGGGGTGAGCTTTGAGGTTTTAAAAGACTCTTGCCATTCCCAGTACATTTCTCACTACCTTCTACATGTGGATCCAGATAGAAGCTCCAGGCTGTTCTTGCTACCCTATCTTTGCTGCGTCATTATGGAATTTAACCCTCTGGACCCATAATTCCAATTAAAGCTTTACTTAAAGTTGCCTTGGTCATGATGCCTCATCACATCAAGGGAAAAGGAACTAAGACAATGATTCATGTACAATCATGAATACTATTAATACTTTAAAACAAACTGGACTCTTTCAACTATCAAATATTGTCAAACAGTTATATTCAATCGTATTTGATTTCTAAGTAAGGAGACAGTGACCTGAAGTTTACTTTCTAAATATTTACAGAGGTAAGATGTGATGGATAACTGTTTAGATAGAAGTTTACTAGAGAGTTTTAGTCAATGTATCCTTAGCTCATGTGTCATAGTCACTCACGTCACTTTACTCTGAGTGTGGTAGATAAAGGGTAATATTGATTATGTTGCTGACATCTTTTTCTTTTTCTTACCAATCTCATGAAGAGGAAATTTTGGACAATGAGAATTGAGTTCTGACAATGCTTTAGTTTTCCTTCAAGTCCTTTGCTGCCATAGAACACATACTTTCTTTTCTTCATCAGCTTCTCTACATGGAGTACAAGTGAGTGTGAATACTATAGTGTGTGTGTGTGTGTTTGTGTGTGTGTGTGTTGTGATTTAAATCACATTTTCTAACTAACTTTAGATCCCATTGCCCACATTAAACCGTCAAACCACTAAACATAGTTGATAGTCAAGGCCAACTATGTGGAAAATGGTTATAATTGACTATAATCTAGGGCTGACCATAACATTTCCTCTTTGGTATTTACTTGCCTTTATGAATCTTTTCCCTGCCCTCCCATCTTGTCTCCTCTTCTTAATAGCTTTTCTTTTTATTGTGTTTCAGACAGGACCTCATTATATATCTCAGATTGGCCCCAAACTCAACTCCCTCTGACTCTCTCTTCCCTGTCTTAGCTTTGGCCTACATTTTCCCTTCTTTCTTCACTTCACTGCCCTCCTTGGTCTTGAGCTTTCCACCATTTTTTTTTTCTTAAACACAAAGTTGTATGTCCCTGCTTACTTAAGGTGCTCAGGTAGCTAATATCACAGATCAAAGCACCTCCATCTTCCTCTTAAGTCTAACAAAACAAAACTGCTTGTAAGTCCCCAGAAATGCTCTGCAAACACATGCTCCCATGCCTGCTTCATGCTCGTTTTGACTGTGGTAAGCTAACATCCCTTCCCTTCATGTAATTACTGCTTTAAGACACTGTTCAGTAAGCTACTTCTGCTTGGACCAGACTGAGTTTCCTTCTCTGTTTCCCTGGCAATTGGATCATACTCTCATTTTAATGTTTTCCATATAATTATGAGGTCCCAGACATAGCATCTTTATCATCTTCATCTTTCAATTTCTAAAAGCTACTATAAGATAGCTTTACACACTATTATTAGCTCTGTATTTGGCACACAGTAAAAACGTATATATTACTGATTATTGCCATTATTTCTACTGGATTCTTTTCATCTCTGAAGCCTTTATAGCTGCCTATAATCTGAGAAGACCTAAAACAATATACATCCAAAAGGTGGAAAGCTATAATTATTGATGTATATAAATTACATGAACACATAAGCAGAAACATGCAATTTATATATACTAGAGTGCAAATATTTTCTGAAGAACAGGGCATTTGAAGGATATAGTCACATTTATTAGAGATAAATAATATATAAACCAGGACAACCTGATGGGAATTAGCATTTAATTTTAAAAACAGGGTGATTGGCATATTAGTGTGGACAAGCAAATCATACCATTGCACCAAAAATCCAAAGATAAAAATGGTTAGAAATAGTAAGCTTATAAAGATGTTCAAGCACACTATTACTGGCATGGGGAGGGCAAGAACAGATAGCTCATGGACTATTACACTAAGAACACTGAATACTGGGCCAGTAAAATGGCTTAATCTGTAAAGGTGCCTGCTGCTCATGACACAACTTTTATCCCTGGGACTCACATTATGGAAAGAACCAACTTCCATAAATTGTCTCTTGACCTCCCCTATGAGCTGTAGCATGCAAGCCTGTACACACGCATGCACACAAAACACACACATACACACACATATGCAACACACATTAAATAAATGTAATACAATTTTAATTGACAATTGAAGACATTAAATAAGAAAGGAAGCTTGGCTCACATAAAAAACTCATACGCGATTCATTTTACCTTATGAATTTTATGGGAATAAATATACATTACAAATCTAAACAAATTTTCTCACCTTAACACAGTGTTACAGTTTGAAACTTGAATGTTTGCAAGAGCCCAGTATGTTAAATGTCTGATCCATCCTCCAGTGCTGTTGGAGGTGATAGAACATTTAGAAGTGAAGCGTAGCTGAATGAAGTTAGTCATTGGAGACAAGCCTTTGGAAGTGTATTTTGATCCCTGTCTCTTTGTCTTTGCCCTTGTCTCATCTCCCTGACATAATAAAAAGTCTCATAGGCCCCAAAACAGTGAAGTCAAATGATCATGGGTGGAAATGCAGATATCATAAGACAAAACAAACCTGTAAGCTATTTCTCTGGAATATTTTCCACAGTGACATAAAGCTAATTCATCTAGCAAATCTACTTTCAGCAACATATTCTAAGGAAATAAGTGGTTTGTTAGACAGATTGTATTTGAACTTGATTGGGATAATCTCACCTTTACCGAATATCTTTAATGTAACCGTGCTAATGGAGACTTGTAATTGCCACAGTAACATCTTCTTGTTCAAGAACATGTATTCTTTTGTTTGTAAGGACACAGTGAATCTTAGAAAATGCAGTCTAATTTGATTTGCTACAGTGAGGGCAGACTGACTCACAACAACTAAGTAGGCCTACTGCAAATCTGTGTAAGAGTTTGCATAACATAGTATAGCGTGTTCCTTGAAAGTCTGACTGAACACAAAGCACTTCTTACCATGTAACTGTTTAGACCTCAAGTACCTGTAGACTATTTCTCATTTAAATTAGAAATTAAATTAAATTTTATTTTTATTTCTTAATTAGATTTGCTAATAATTTATTATTCCTATTGAGCTTATATATCTATTTACATTTTATTTTAATGCTATATTTAACTTATTTTAAATTTACTTTTTAATGATTGCTCCTTTTGCTGTCCTTGATCAGTTCATTTTTATTCATTTCTTTTTCAAAATAAAAGCAAACATTTCTATTTTTTAGAGCAATTCAAGTTATATCTTATCTATTTGAATGTATTTTGTCACTGTTACTCTTAGTTTATGATTAGAACTTTGATTTTATCTTTTGAGTCAATTTTAATGCACTGTGTTTAACGATATGGATTGTGAAATGATTTTTAGTTTCTGTAACAGGGTTCTATGTGATTAATTTCTTAATATGCTTTATGGACTTTAATATTTTATATATCAATGATATAAGCTGAATAGTACTTGGAGACATGCCTTGGGAAATTATTAGGTTTAGATGAGATTATGAGGGTGGTATGTTATAATGGGATTAATAATCTTCTGAGATACTGGAGACCTTATTTCTACATTATCCCCCTTCCTATGACTTTCCTTGTCAACTCTGCCATGTGAGGAGTCAGTAGGAACTCCTGTAAGGCTGGAGAAGAACCCTCACTGAGTCTGTCTATACCTTGTTTTTGAACTTCCCTGGCTTTAGACGTTTTAGCCTTTCTGGAACTGTGGGAAAAGGTAATTCTATCATCTGTGTCACCAAATGTAAGGTGTTGTGTGGTGGTAGCTAAACATACTAAAACATCAAATTTTTAAGCTGAGCTGTTCTGTAATTTCCTCTCTTATTTCCTCTGAAGATGAAGGAAATGATTTTAAGCTCTCCTCTAATGAACAACTTGTTAAGTCAAGTGAAAGGAGGTGACACAGAGATCTGTGGGATTTGAAGAAAGTATTTGGGGTAAAGACCATGGTAACATCATGCCTTCAAATGTAGTGCTCAGGGAGTAACCTTGGACACACTTGAGCTAGAAAGCAAACTTATAATGGAGTGTCATGTGTGTTACCATTCATAGTTAACACGGAAAGAACAAACAAGCAAGCAAACAAAAAAGCCCACCCCATGAAGACTTTACAGGCAAAGGTGGAAAATACTATCCAGATATAGAGACTGGTAAGAAACCAAGACTTTTAGAAATAATCTAGGAGAGATTAGAAAATCTGAGATCAGAAGCCTGTTGTAAAAACATGTAGAGAGAAACCTCATTAGAGGTGGCTGGACAATTATAACTTCAGAAGACTGTGTGTGCAGGCAAAGGCACATGTAATTACCAAAATGTTAATGGCAGATTTGTGGGTGAACATTGAGGGATTTTTGTTTTTTTGTTTTGTTGTTGTTGTTTGTTTGTTTTTATGTCAAAAATAAGTGGGAGGAAGAACCATAGCTTAACCAACTGAATTAGAATTCTTGTACTGGCTATGCATCCTTTTCTTGCTGGTGCTCAAAAACCCAGTTTTAGGTGGAAGCTGGGAACATGTTCAGGGAAAGAAACAGAGTTTAGCTGGTAACTATAGAGTCTGGAAAAAATAGTTTGGAATTTAGAGTGGATGAGAAGTATTGCAAGAATTATTATCATTACTGCTATACCAAAGCCAAAAACTTTTTATTAAATTTAAATTTATTTAAAACAAAAAAGATAGGACCATCCACAGTGACCTAATAAAGAGTTGAAAACAACTTAATATTACTTTAAACCAGTCTTCTAGCTCTGTGGTTTATCTCTGTGTTCCTTGACATCTTGTATACAGTTCATATATTGGATGGAACTCATGTACCTGGGTCAATGGATGTTTTCCAGATCTACCACATATGTCAGACTGAGTGACATACTGTGACAGAAGGGGAGATATCAGAGAAATGCATGAGGAAAAGTACATACTAACTTCAAATGCCATCACAGAGCTGTCTAAGATAATTATGATAATAATAAAAGATAGTTTTGTTTAAAAGTTCATGGAGAAGGCCCTAAGTACTTAGCTTAATTTGTTTTTCTCATTAACTAATGAATCTGCGCATCATATAAGTATTTGATGGAGAATTTACTCTATTCTAGCACTCTGAGGAATGGAGAAAGAGTACAAAAAATATATCCCCTTTCTGGTCTTAGCATGTTTGACAGGTTTGGAACTACCAGGCTTGACAATGGCCATGCAATTTTCAAACATACATGGCTAAAGGAGAGAATCAACTCCTGCAACTTAGTCTCTGACCCTTAGGTGCACTGTGGCATACATGTGCCTCTTTACCCTCTACCAACTCAATAACTAAACGTAAGAAAAAGTTCCCTTTGTTCATTGGATCCAGAGAATAATTACATCACAGTGTGACTGGACCAGATCAGAACACAGTTACAATAGGTTGTGATAAGGTTTGTAGTGTGTTCCAGGCAAAAACAGGTTAGCTACAAACATGATAGGGACTGGAATCATAGTTCCTTGATCTGAGCTCAGTAGTTTTCTACTAAGCTGCTGTTGGTTGCATCATATTAACTGAGAGCAAATTATAGGAGTTGTCATTGCAAATTAGGGATCATCACAGATTTCTTTGAGAATTGCCAAACCTGGATGCAGTTGGATTGAGACATCTCCCGGAGTCACTTGTGTATTGATTTCGTTCTCACTTGATGTTACTACATGCACAGACAGGTATTCTATTGAGTCAACTGGACAGCCTTTGCTTATCAAATTGGAAACAGTATCACAACGTTCACTTCTTGATCCACCTGAAACAAAATCCTGTTTAAAAAAAAAAAAAGAAAATCACTGATGTTTTTAGCAAATCACCTCTGTGACAACTTCAGAAACCCTACAATGTAAATATTACAAGGGAGAGGCATTTCCCATGTAGAACAAATTAGGCCATCTCATAAATTAGCTGTATGCTTCTAATAAAACTATGGGCAACTTTGTCAGGAATAAAAGTTTCACTTCTACAGTTCATTAAAAATAAGAAAACAAGTTAATAAGAGGAGAGTTTAATCAAGCACTTTAATTGTTGTTGACTGAGCCCTGTAAAATTACACCAGCTTCATTCTTTTTAAACATCTGACTTTGGAAAGACAGACTTAAGAAAAGAATTAGTCAAAGTAGACAATTTATTGTTTCCACATGTGTGCCTTATGTTTCAAGGAACCCAGCTGGCATGGCTAGTGTATACTGTTGTGCTTGGGAGATGAGAGCAACTCCTTCAAAATCACATGACTAACTGTGCTGACAACTCATCTAAGAAGGAATTGGAATTCTAGGTTCTTAAACTATCAATTTCTGCAGCTTCTTATATACAAAGCAGCCTATAAATAGCTAAGATAAACGAAGGAAGATGCTTGTGAAGACATAGTACTAGATGATTCCAATTCAGGCTTTTCTGATTTTGCATCTAAACCTAAACTTTTCATGATCATTCAGCATAAAATGGTGGCTAGCTTGAGATTAATGAAATATGAATCAAAGTTCATTTGTTCTGGCTGATATTTAAAAAAAAATACTTTCACTTTTCACGTGACCACTCAGGTTTTGTACTGAAAAGTATGGAAATATTTTACTATGGATAGTATTGATCTAAATTATTTATTTGAGATAGTTACATGTGAGCTGAATATTTGTCCAGTAATCTTCCTGGCAGAGCTATTTTGGTCCAGCATTTAAGTATTTCACCTTTCAGTTATATGATTCGGGGAATTTGATCTCTAGTTAGTCATTCAGCAAAAGACTGTTGAACAGGCACTTAGTACGAGATGATTTTTCTAAGTGTTAAGGATATACAGCAAGGCAGCTAGAGTTTTCACTACTGAAGTCAACAGATCATGGATGAATTCAGTCACTAAGCAGGAAAATATAATTATTATATTTTATATGGGAATAAAGCTTAGGGGCAAGAGAATGCCATAGGGTTTATGGAGAAAGGGAAGTATAAACTTTAAATGACAGGCGAAAGGTGATGTCATTAATTATGAAGAGTGATATCCCCAGGACCGGGGAATGACTAGATAGCATCATGGTAGGCAATATAAAACATTTTTAAAATGTTCTTTTCTCAATTTAGAGCTTGGCTTAGTAAATTAAAGTAAGTGGGACAAATGCAATGATTTGTTTTCATGGTTTGTATCAAAATGCCCCATTTTTAGAAGATGGTAGATGAATGTGCTGAAGAGACTATGTATGGCTGTAAGTGCTAATGGTTTACTGTTTAGTCTTCGCAATATTGACTGATAATTAGTGTATGGCTTTCACTGGTGATCTAAATGCACTGCAAATGGAAAGGCAATCTGCCCTACTTTCTAATCAAACTTTCAAGTGTTTACTAAATGGTATCGTGGGAACAGACACATTTAAATTTGTCTTACAGTTAACCTTCACCTAGATTTTAATCAGAAGCTTAAAACAGCCGTAGCCTTATATCTAAATGTATTATATCAACTAGTAAAACCTACAACTACCAGTCAGATACAGTTTATCTGAGTTCCTCAGAGAAATAGTCAGTAACTGGTACAGCATGTGTCACAGTTCCTCTAGTGTGCTTCAGGTTAGGTGGAGGTCTCTGTTTCTCTAGGCATGTAGACACTGAGCATATACAAGTCTCGGTAGTTGTTGCATTTTCAACTCACATGCCGAGTCACCAAGGACAACAATCATTTTCCAGATAGAAAGTTCCCAAGATCTCATATTATGCAAAGGAAATAAAATATAAACAGCTCTACTCTTCCTTTTCATCCTGCTAGAGTGTCTGATCTCCGGTGTTCAGAATAGAGAAGATGAAGAGGTGGCTAATTTCCTGTAACTATACATCAAGTTATATGCCATGTGACCTTTAAATGTCAAATAGTTTTGCTAAAATAGCAAAATCTTCTCAATTGTTTTGCAATGTTTGAATCAGAATGGTGGTTTTAGCCCACTGTAAGCACTAAGTCAGAAGAGCATTGCCAACCAACCAATTATGTTTGAAAAGGAAAGAAAAGGCTCTTGCCATTGCGGCTTACTTTCCATTTGAAAGAAAAGCAATTTGAAACCACACCCTTTTAATTTCTTGGCAGTTTACGCCATTTTAATTTCTTCTAACCCTTATGTTTTACTTTTTCTTCAAGAAAAATACTAGGGAACTCAGACTCCAAGTTTCTGTAGCTCGGATCTGAGGAGAATGAGAGGCCCAGGCTAAAGTCCCAGCAGCTTTTCAGCTTTTCAACAGTTGCCTCTTCTGTACATTAGCATATTACTCTGGGTATGTAAACAAAATGCATTTCCCCACTACTGAGTGTTTTGCAGCCAGCAATCTGCTTGGAAACAGAAGGGTCTTATCCCTCCCTTTAGACAGCAAATACTCTTCACTTCCTATTTTGTGAAGACTGTGGTTTCAAGTCAGGTACATTCTCACATTGTGAGATGGAGAGAGAATTGGCCAAAACAATGTGTTTCCTCTTATAGATGTTAATGAGAAACACAAATGTTAACCAGATTATATTAACCAGGTACTTTCTACCTCAAATGTTTTCTAATGGTTTTCTGGAGAATGGAAGGAAGGGAAAATAGAGATTACGAATTAACAGATTAAAATGCCATATGAGAATGCAAGCAAATTGAGTATATACTGTCTATGTCCTTTTTCTTTTCCCACGTGGAGAGGTTTAATGAGAGAAGAGGAGAGGAGAGGAGAGGCCAGCCATGAGCATGTGGAGGGAAAGGGGTCGGGGTGGGGGGATGGGGAGAGAAGGGAAAGGGACAGAGAGCGCAAGAGAGAGCAAGAGGGGAGTAAGAGCTACTATCTACATTCATAATGACTTTTGGAGACAGAATTTTTATTAAGTTTTGACAATTTCATACATGTATATATTCCTCCAGTTATCTCCCTCCACCAAAATAATGCCTCCTCCCCCCTACAAATCAAGTCTATCTATTTTGTTTTGTGACCCAGGGCTGTCTTTGTGTTCATGGGTTTGGAATTATCTACTTTAGCCTGGTGGGTTCACCATTCAGTCCACAACTAATGACAATGTCTACACTTCTCCAGGACCTCTTGGTTGCTAAATTTTGGCAGGGAGAGTAGAGCCCATCCATAACCAGTTCACAAGACCAGTCTTATGCAGGTCCAGTGCAGGTAACTACAACTGCTTTGCATTTCAGAGTGCAATGCTGAGTAGTTCTTAGTAGACAGAATTTCTTGCCCTCTCCCCTTACCTTTCAGCGCCTACACCTTTTCCACCACTCCTTCTTGGGTATTTCATGAGCCTCATAGGATGTGGTATTTTGGTTAAGGCACTTTTCATTCATTATTATCATGATCAGGCATAACCTCCTTTTTCTTTCCCTCCATCTTTTCTGGCTGAGAAATCAGGGCCACCAGTGGTATCTGTGTCTGTATGATGGTTGATTTTACTTCTCAGAATTGGACTGCTTGTGCATGCAGGTATGTGGGGAGGCCAGAAGTTGATGTTTAAATGTCTTCTTCCATTACTTTTCCACCTTAGTTTTTTGAAGTATGGTCTTTCACTGAATCTGGACTTTGCCATTTCAACTAGACTGTCTTGCCAGCGAGACCCAGGAATATGTCTGTTTACACCTCCCAGTGCTGGAGTTACAGATGTGTGCTACTACTCTGGCTTTCATGCAAGTGATAGGGGTCCTAAATGAGATCTTTCTGCTTATACAGCTAGCATTTTCCCTCACTGAACCATCTCTCCAGCTCCTGATTGAATTATTGGCACAGTCAGCTCAGCTCCCTAAACATAAGTAAAGTATATAGAGTAACAAGTCCTATATCTCAAGCAATGTCCTATGTCCTATGCCACATGTTACTTCATAGCAGATTGGTTAAAGTGTGAGGTAGGCACAATCAGAATTTCCATTTTAGAGATAGAGAAAAATGTGATTTAAAGGGATGAAGCAACATAGTTTACATAGTCTTTTACATAGTTTACAGTTAAAAGCCATTTAAACTAGGGTTTAAATTGAACTTGGTATCTCTTTAGAGTCTGATCTTTCTAAACATGAATCACATTACACTGTAGTGTATAGACAAGAATAACCTTGCAAATGTTCAATGTTTTCATCGCGGTCTCTGTTTGCAGGTCCAACAGTTAACACAAGTTCCCTCTGTTCCTTAGCACACCCCCTGCACTGGCCTTCTTCCCTCTGAATTCCCATCCCTTGGCACACCTCCAAGGTTCTGCTTCTGTGGGCAGACAGATGGGTATTTTCAGAGCTGCCATTTTTCTCCCCTTTTGTACCAATCACAGCTGTGAGGAGGAGTGGTCTCTCCGGTGTCACACTTGGCTGACAACTGTGCTTTGAAGCATATTTCCGAAAGCTCACCCCAACAGCTCACACTAAAGCACTCAGCAGCTGAAGTTGGCTTGGCACAAAGAGCAAGGCTCTCCTTAAAGTGATGAGTGGAGTATTGGCTTAGGGACAGGAAAACCAGGCCACATCCCTGACACAGAGACCCCTACAAGGCGTAGAGATAAATGAGGAAAGAACGGGATACTCAGAGAATGGCATGACTGCTGACTAGTCCTTAGATCATAGAACTGATGATCTTGGACTAAGAAACTCTGGAATCTTCCTTTTAATGACATTGTCTGACTTGATGGGTGGTGACAAAGTACTTCCTTGTTAGTTAATGATGTCTGATGTATGGCTATTGTATGTAAATCCCTTATACCATAGTCCCTGACTTGTTCACAGGTAAGCATCCCTGTTACTTCTCAGTAGTCTTTGTCTTCCTGCTGCATTCACAAGGGAGAATGAGAAGGGAGGGTGACAAGGTGATGGGTGTTTGTTGTTGAGATAAATTAGAGGAAGTAAAACTAGAGATTCATATCCATGTCAGGCAGAAGTCTCTGAAAGCCCATTGGTTGCAATCAATGCCCAGGAGTTGCATAAGTAACTACAAAACTACACAGACAATCGCAAAAGAAACTCCAATGTAGCAGATAGGCACCTCTGGCTTAAGAACTAAAAAATCTCGTAAAAACAACTTTAGACTAGGAAAAAAAAGATGGCATAATTTTTACTAAGAATTTTGTTGAAGTTTTTTTCACACAGAATGCAAAATATTATATTAACTTTTAACAATAACAATGATTTATTCTCCACTCTACAGGATTTAAATATACACAGTACTTCATGAACAGGTTTAAGTGTAAAAGTTAAGGCACCACATTTTCTATAAGAAACAAAAAATTGCTATACAATTTTAGAAAATCACTGAACTCTTAATATTTCATATAAAGGCAAACAACATGGACTGATGATAATCCTGTTTCTCTTTTATAAGCAAGTATTAAAAGAGCAATCAGACTTAGGCACATAATTTTGTGCTGCAAGTTACAGCAAGGATCTTATATCAAAGTCTACTGAACTATCAACATTATTGCATGTGTTTGCCAAGTTTTTCTATAGAACAGATGGAAAGCACAAATGGTTTACACTCATGTCAAAATTACCACACTTTTTTTCTAACAAAAATATGACAATTGATTTCATATTCAGCCAGATAAACTGCTTTCGCACAGAAACCAAATCGAGTTTTCCTGATGCTCAGCAGTATCTTTCTTATTCCTGGATATTGGAGCAATGAAATCGGGCTAGAGAGGAAGTTAAGGATAGAAAAACTCAAAAGTAGCAGCAACAACAAACAAACAAAGACACACCTCTTGAACACACCATCCGCATTCCGGACCCAGCTGGAGGCACCTGGCGCAGGAGACCACATTTGCAGAGTCACATCTATTATGTTCTGAAATTCAAGTGAAGATGAACCATTAGGCTTTTTTTTGTTTTTTGTTTTTTAAAGATGGAAAGTGAACACAATTCAAATTGCAGTAGAAATGTGAAATAGGGTCACCTTTTGTTAGGAATAGAGAGTATCGAATGATATATAGTTTCTTTGGGTAGCATTAACCAGCTCATTGCCATTAACAGGCATCTGGATAGCTAGCATTTAATTTTCTAAGACTGAGAGAAAGGAGGAGGATGGAAATGTGACCTTTGTTGTATCTGGGGATTTAGTTTTACTGCAGGTTGTGCTGCACTGCAAGGGGACCCTTGAAAGTTTCAGTTCATTGAAGTCATAGTTCATAATCTCTGAACCACGCAGGTGCTTTTCCTTCTGACGGTTTTCATGTTAAAATGAGCGTCTCAACAGGTGAAGCACGCTGAGTCACGGTGAGGGAAATTTCTGAGAAGTAATCTTGATGGACATTTAAAGTAGTTCCAGTAGAAGTAGATTGCGTTAATATCATTTTGTGTAATACAGATCTAGACACTGAGGCATGATTCAGTATTTTAGACACAGAGTGGTTCAATTGAGTAAGCCCTTTTTAGCTAATTCAATGTGTTTTTTTCAGACTGGATCACATTAAGGTCATTGACTCCTGTACTGGGCTGTATGTGAATAGATAGCTGTGTCTGGAAATGGCCTTTATTCCTCCATGTATGCAGTTCTTTATTATAACAAGGTTCATTTTGGTAAACGTAGACACTAATACAGAATGAGCATGCAACTGTTTTTCTTATGTTTAATGGTCCTATAGTTTATCCTTTAACCTGAGATGGCCTATAGGCACTGAAAACCATTTACCTCCACTTCACTCATAGGCACACAGTGAATGAGGTGGCCATCAAGGCTAAAGTCACTTACAGTTCAGGTGGGAGAGAATACACAGGCTATGTAACAAACACAGGAGATTTCACTAAATTGCTGTATTGGAATGTGATAAAGATGTTTCTCTCTACTTTAGAGCAATGGAAAGAGGTGAGATGGGGGCTCTTAAAGTATTGCTCTTTCTTGTGTCACCCAATATTCTCTTTGCTGTCTTGGTTCACATATTTTAATCTGCATTTCTCCACTTAAAAGTGTGTTCAGCATTAAAGTATATAGTCTTATGGACATAATTACACACTGCACATGGTTGTAAGAATTTACAGGGATAGGGTCCATCAAGTTCACATTACAATTTTTCTTCTCTCTTTCAACTTTCCTAAACGTTTTGGGATCCAGGGTGAAACAGCTCTGACTTGCATGTGTCATAGCACAGGTGTTGAAGTGGGCAGAGTGGGGGCGGCAACTACAGTAGAGAGGCACTAACTATAGCAGAGTGTCAGGCTATGTACACCCTCCCCTGACTTCCCTAGTCAGACTTTGCATTCAACCTAGCATACTCTTCCCTAACACCTCCTCTCTTCTCTCTTCTCTCTTCTCTCTTCTCTCTTCTCTCTCTCTCTCTCTCTCTCTCTCTCTCTCTCTCTCTCTCTCCCTACCCCCTCTTTATATATTTTCATATATATTTTTTTCCAAGAGTTTTTCACTGATCTTCCTAGATCTAGTCTAGAATTCCAAGAACTAAAAATAACTTCTGTTTTGGGCTCCCTTCACTACCAGCTTAGCCATCTAAATATGGAGACTCCCTAGTCCAAATCATCCATCTGGCTTAGTCTGAAAAAAAAAAAAAACCCTGCTTAAATAATTCTTAAAATATTCAGAAGACAGAGTGACCTTTCAGTTTTATTTCCAGAAAGAAAACCAAAATGGGTCTAGAAATCAGGCACACTGGCAATCTCTTGTGGTTCATTCTGCATCTCCAATCTAGTGGCTAAGGTGGAGCCTTTAGAGTGTGACTGTGTCTGAGGTTCCTCCATTGTGAGACTGTAGACCTTTTAAAAGAGACTTCCCTTTGGCTGCCCCTTTTGCCTTCTTGTTCTCTGTCACATGAAGGCAAAGGACCCTCAACGGGCATGGAATGTCTGCTCTTTTATGGTGGGTTTCCTAGCCTTTGGAGTTGTAAGAAACAAATTTCTTATAAATTACTTAATATCAGATTTACTGTTGCAGCAACAAGAAATAAATAAGCTACAGAGGGGATTTGACCTTTACTAGTGCTGACTTTGACCTTACTGGAACATGAAGCGACATGTATTTCAGTCTAGACTTGAATGGGCCACTGACTCAACAGGTAGAACTTTCTGCTGCCAGTTAGGGCTGCAGAATTCTGGAAGAACAGATGCAGAGCCTAGGGCTCTGGTTAATGTTTGTCTAAATCTGTTCTAAGTTCCTCCAGGTTTGAGCTTTTCTTAGGCTCCTACTTCTTCCACAGCACACAGGAAACACAGCAAATTTACGAGCAAAAATTTCTTTCCCTTTCTATCTTGCATAGAACTCTGTAATAGACCAAGCTGGCCTTGATGTAGCAGCCATCTTCCTGCCTATGTGTCAGACTACCCAAATGAGTGGTCATGAAGAGCTGCAGAGGTTTTCTCTGTATTCTCTTATTTTAAAATTTTCCAGGGTCAACTGCTCTTCTCCAACTTAGATACCTGAAAGATGATAGTCAAAATGGATAGGGACCTTGGTCCTGTCAATGCATCACAGATCCCAGGGCTGACATTGCTCAGAGACTACATAACTACAAAGACTGAGCCCAGACATGGATCTAGAAGGCAGGTATTGTGGTTCTGCAGACCTGGGGAAAGGTGGGAAACTGAACTCCATGGGAACAGTGTCAAACGTTATTTCTGTATGGCATCATGGTTATACTTGCCAGATATGCTTTGACAGAATTTTGTGAGATTGCTCTTTAATTTAAAAATATGCAAGTTAGAAAATGTCTAACATTTAAATAACATTAATTATGGCATATCTTGTCACTCAGTGGACTGTTAGCAATTCTCTCTCTCTCTCTCACACACACACACAGAAGAGAGAGAGAGAGAGAGAGGGAGAGAGAGTTCAATGCACAAGTGTTTTTGAGGACTCTGGCATTTGTCATCAGCTTCTGGGTATGTTTGGTTCTTTGGCTCTCATTCCTAATACAAGAACGAAGTGGTTTCCTAGCAGCCCAGGGCCCTGCCCTGACACCTCATTATAGTATGGGCTTGAGGAGTTCTTTCCTCATCTATGATTACAGTGTCTGCTTGTTTACACTTTCGTCCAGTGCTGTTGCTTTCTACACACTATTCTTTATATTCTAGTCTTACATTCTTAGGAAAGATAGCTTTGATCATAACGAGTACTCTTGCCTGCAATGGTGACAACATTTAAAGCTACACGACTCCAAATACATCTTTTGTGCCTTTTTAGTTCCCTGAAATCTCTGTCATCTTTTTGTGTCACAAATCAGTGAAGGAGTTAATGACATTGTCTTTTCAAATAATTTTATCCCTTGACCTATGAGCAAATATTCACGTTGTTATGAGACTGGAAGGAGCATATATGTTGGGGCAGCATTGATAAATGGTTACTGGGGAAAAACACCAGACTTACGCAGAGCTGCCACCTACTAACATGTGCCATAAAATCTCTGTAACTTCATTTTTCTCCCTCTGATGAGTACCTAACCCATAGTCACCTGTTTCTGCAATGATGCTCCAAAGTAAAGTAGGCAAGCATAATAAGTACACAGTACAGGACCTGTTAAATATTATAATTGACATCACTAATTATATGCATTCACGTACATATAATTTTTATACATAGGTGTGTTTTTTGTATTTAGTTCTAGGTCTCCAGAAGGGATGATGGTATATGTTTATATCTGTAGTAAATATACTTTACTGTCCATTCTTAACATGTAAGTCTCTTGAGCCATAAGCCAAAATTTAAACTGTATCTAATATAGATAATATACATGAGCAAAAAGTTAATACACTCAGCTTAGGTGTTTAAAATGACTATTAAAAACAAGGGATTAAAGAAACATGTGCCAATCTAGTCCTGTAAGTCAAAGCTGGGCCCTACAAAGGTCCAAATTACAGAAGCTCTCAGAGAACACATTCATTTTATTCATGTTTTCACTGTGATACATATGAAATGATGTCTATGGATGTTTATATACAGAACAATAAGCACCCATCATCTGCAGAGGGCAGAAAGATCAGGTACTTCACTTTCATGATGCTCAGCTCAGTCTTCTTTGCTTAGATGTCATCCCTTACTCACTACTTTGAGGCTATCTAGTCAGTAGAAGTGAAGAAACTCAAACAGATGACAAGAACCCCAAACAAAACCAAACAAGCATACACTAGCACAACTCCCAAACCAACTAACAAACAAACAACGTAATAGATGCTTTGGTGTTCAGACTGAGAACTTTCCTCAAATCAAATGATCAGGTCAAATGAAGGCTAGAAATAGGTTTTCAGTATTATTTTCTTGCTGTAAGGACTGTACAATGAAATTTTTATGGATTTAAATGATATCTGCTGTTACTTTTTGGCCCATAGAACAAGTAGGCATTGAAGACTTTGACATTTATAAGTGCTTATTCCAGATTCTTCTATTATTACTAGACAAATGTGATTTGTCCGGGCACTGTCCCTTTCCTTTTTCAATTTATTATGCAAGTCAAAGTATTCTTGGATAATTGTATAAGGCTACTTTCTTAAATGGAAAGTCAACACTGTATTTTGACAACAGTCAAATCAGACATACGGGGTCTGCATAATTTTTAAGGGTAACTCCAGGGTCTTCTCAATACTCATATCATCCTATGAATGTGTGCCATGGTCTTGTTACAGTTACTCTCAAGATTCTAAACCTGGTTACTGAAGCTTTTTAAAACAAATATTCAATGTATGCTGCTATTTTATGTAACAGCAACAAAGAAAAACACCGATGCTTCAATCATTAGAGTCATCTAGTTACTCCAAGGTTTGAGGAATTGTTTCTTAAATGTCCCTATAAAACTCAAGTTTTATAGGGAGAGAGTAACTTCTCTGAAAACTGGGCATTGGAAACAAAAGTCAAAGAGTAGTAGGGATCAGAAAAGCAACAGGACAGAGAAAACATGGGGAGGCAGGAACACCTCATGAAAGAGGATCTGAGAAGGGAAGCTCTGAAGGCAAAGATGAGCAAGTTAGTTCCTGAAACCATACCTCAAAACAAAGGCCATGAGAAAATGGCACAAGTCTTTCAATTTTTTCTCTTCTTATGGGTCCATGCTTAGACTTGATAGGTACAACATTCTAACAGAGTAAGCTACAATTTTCATCTACTGTTTTATTTATTGTATAGACTATAGGAAACAATTCTACCCTTGGAACCAACTAGGAAGCAGATAAAAGAATTAAAATAAATTTAGATCAAAGCTTTAGCTATTAAATTAATACATATGGATAAAATACATCTTTGTTATACCTATGTATAAGTAGTTAAAAATTTGCTCTTAACATGTGTAGTTTACTCAAGTTATAGAGTCAGAGTCTCTAACATAATATAGTAAGTAGTGTCAGCTAGTAGACTCCTCTTTTTTATCATTTACCATATTGTTTAATCTGTTTCAAACTTGTAACTAAGCATTCAACTCAAAGCAATGGAGATCAGTATGTCTATGGGAAAGACAACCTTGTAGGTTCCGCTGCTTCTTTTGCTGGAGTGTGCATGTGCAGATGTTTGTGTATGCGTGTGTGCACGTGCATGTATGTACGTGTAGAAAACTACACACCATTGTGTATTTATTGAGAGTGGAAATCACATTCTTTTCATGTTTGCCCTCTTGGTTAGCTTTTTCAGATTGGGAATTCTGAAGCGGGTTTAGAGGGAGAGAAGGTGATACGCTAACGCTTAATTTTTAGTTGTAGTTGGAGAGAGACTGTAGAAATGAGGTCACTGTGAGAAGATATACAGAAATTCTTAGCATTGGTTTACTGAGAAATATGGTCGAAGAGGGCACAGAAGTAGATCCCAGAGCACAAGTAGCATCACAGTCTTGCCCCACCTTAAAGCAAGGCCTAACTTTAAGCTCAAAGGTTGTAGGCTGGCCAATGTAGGGCAGAGTTGTGTTGTAATGGCTTGACCTTAACATTGAAATGTGGCTCCATGGAAAGAGAGCAATTCTTCTGGGAAAGGGAACAATTCAATCAACAGAATTCAAAAGCAGGAGGCAAAGGGAGTGACAGTCTTATGAAAGAAGTTTAGGTGGACTGCCACCAACATCTGCAATCGTCTGCCCCAATTAGTGATAAACTGTTGGCCTGCCTGTTCCTTTTAAATTACCATACCCAGGATTTTTAAACCAACATTGACAGGAACTGGAATGTCACAATTCCCAGCTTCTCTTGCAATAATGATGGTTGTATGAATCACTCTAATGACAGAGATATCACAAAGTTGCTTAATGGATGTTCTGTAAAAGGTTCTCAAAAAGGAGTTTACTTTGCCTCTGAATTCTTATTGCCTAGCGTGTGTAAATATCTCCAATGTCCATCATCATCTTCAGACCAGAGAGAACTTGCCTCAGAAAAGTTAATGCTAAAGATTCAGAGAAGTCTGTCTGTCTATAACACTAAAGAGCTGCATCTGAGGCTGAGAATAGAAACTCTCACACTAAAATATTGACACAGATATTAACTAACAAATCTTTATCTGAGAGTTTTAAAAATCGATAAGTAAGAGAGACAAAAAAGTTCAAGAATATCGTTTTAAAAGAACTATATGACACCTTCTCTCACAAGCATGAGACCTACCATGCTGAAAAGACACCTCTCCCCACACACTGTTTGTTTGCTTGCTTTCCCTTGGAGAAAATGAGTAGATTCTTTAAAGATATTTTCATTTAAAGATTAATTTAACTGATTTATTGTTCTTATTTGTCATTCGTTCATGTGTATGTGTGTGTATGGTATGTGTATATAACTGTACCTGTCATCATGAGCATAACTTTGCAGGGTTTATTCTCTCCTTCCACCTTTACATAGGTTCCAAAGGTCCAACTCAGGCTGGAGCAAGTGTTCTCACCCTCTGAGCTCTCTTGCATGCCTATAATGTATTTTCTTTATATCCGTAGTACCTGGGTCATTCTCAGTAAATGTGTAATGAATAAACAGAATTCTACGTGAAGCTTGATTTCCTGGGGTTTATAATAGCTCTTGAATGCTTACATTTTAAAATAGCCTTCATTTACCAAACATTTATTTTAAAAGGCAACATAACTATGTTTGTTTCGAGAGATCCACATCTGCATGAAGCACATGACTCTCCAAATTCATGAAAACAAATATACCCCAGTGACATTATTTATTTTGAAAATACAACTTTTATTTTGAAAGTCTTTTGAAAATACAATTTAGTTTGAAAATTAAATTTGTTTCAAAAGAATTCTGACAATATGATGAATGATACGGAACTAAATAGCACTTTTTAATCTTATTCTCATCAGATGCAAAACCACTATATCCATTTTTATTCTTTGGTTGCTCAGATCAAAGGCAAAGTTCCATTCAGAAAATGTTCCTTTTTTACATTGGAATAAGCCCAATATGGAATTTCCTTATGAAAGTTAGGAAGAATTGCTCCTTTAAGCCAGAGGGTCCTTAGTATATGTTACCTAGTGTTTCAAGGACAAGACTCAACCTTCCCATTATCTAGCCAGTAAATAGTTCATACAATTATATTAGGAAAGCAAAATGAGAAAAGGCCATTTTAACTTTGGGCAAGTTCTGGAATGTTGTAATAACACTGCATATTCTAGTCATCAGTCCTAGTTATTGGTCTAATCATTTGGATTATATTGGAACAATCCAAAATTAGTCTGTTGCACTGGACTATGAGGGCATAAATTTGAATGCCAGTTTAAAAGAACAACTAGTATATAGCTACAAGAACCTTCATTTGTGTTGAAACTCATGGTCCCTAGAGGCCTGATCAGAGAGGATCATAGCAGAAGTTTTCATTATAATGTATTTTTATACATAATAATCAATTTGAAAGGCTCTGACTAGTGGGCTCATTGGGGGCTTTATATCATTTATGATTTATCTTCAGGAAACTTTTACATTTAACAGGGCACTAGTATAATTAATTACAATTACAGTTATCTCATTAATATAAACTGGAATTCCCCCAGGGAGGCCAAAGGCCAAGATTAGCCTAAATCATAGGTTCTCAACCTGTGTGTCACGACTGTTGAAAAACACAGATTTCTGATGGTCTTAGGACCTGAGACACCATTCAGTAAGAAAATTACAGCTATGAAGTAGCAATGAAAATAATTTCATGCCTGGAGGTTGCCACATGAGGAACTTTATTAAAGGGCCATAGCATTAGGAAGATTGAGAACTACTGGCCCCAAATGCTTCAATGGAGAGCAATGAGAAATAAGAACAAAGCAATTAGATAGTGGGTTGAAGACATGGGAGCCTCTGCTCCCCCAGCAGTAAATGATGGAGGACTCTGTCCTCACAGGCTGACTTGGAGCAGGGAATGAAGGCTAGGTAAGTGCAGAAACTGAATGGAAAGTAGGTTATGTTTAGATTACATTCCATGTATACCCTGATATATACCATTTGATGTCTAATGCAGATGAACACACAACAAGAATATTTTCTTGCCTGATGATTGCTGTTTCTATTTATCCCCAGGCCATGATATTTTTGGGTGGGACAAGTTGTCATAAAGCATACAATTTGGTTTTGCAACAGGCAGTTCATCTGACAAGTCAGTTTGTCTTCAGACACCCACCTGGTAGGAAAGTAAGACAAACTTAGGAAGGTGGGGTCAAGACCACTCATCTCCCAGCACAGCTTTCTACTGAAGCCTCAGACTTCAGAAACCATCAACAGCTTAGGACTCAAAGAAGGTTCCAGAGGCCACTCTGAGGTAAATTCTGGTTAAGGCTGCATTTGTCTAACTTGGAAAGGCAATATTAGTCATGTGCTTTGTGTCTTGTTTTAACTGGAACTTTTCCATACATTCCAACTATCCTGTTTATGAGGCACACTCCCTTTCTATAAAAGCCAAATCTTCACCAGCTTTCCACCCTACATGTTTTGAACTTAACATAGTGGATCGAGTGGGTGCCAGGGGGTGCTTCCTATTTTCCTTTCCAATTCTTGGTAGGTAGGATTTTCTGTTCTCCCACTTTAAAAAAAAAAAACAAAAACAAAAAAACGGCAACAACAGTAAACCCAAAACACACTGTTTCTCATGCCAGAAAAAATGCCTTAGTTAAAGAGGCAAAAGGAAAATGCCCTCTGGTAAGAGAAATGCTTTGTCTACATCGAATCTTCCAAACCAAGAGTCATATTGCAGGTGTGTACTTGATTAAAACCGCAAGGCAACACCTACATGGGAAGGAATTCAGCTTGCTTTTCTGGAAACCTTGTATGTCTATGTGTGTGTGTGACTCCTACCTGCATGATTTGTAAAAGGTCTCTTGTTCATCACAGGAAACTCCTCACTCAAGCATCTCTGCATCCCATCTTGCCACTGGTGCAATTAGATTATAGACAGACATTATCAATCTGGCTTTATGTGAATTTTTAGGATCTGAGCTCAGGTCCTCATGCTTATGCCCAACAAACCATGTCCCACTACTCAGTCCAGGAATTCAGTTTTAAATAAAATAAACAAGAAAATGAATAGAAACCTACATGGATGAAGTCTGGTTAGAAAATGGTTTTCTTCCCACTTCATTTCAAAGGTCGGGATCCTGCCACTTGAAAAGTCAAATCTATATTCACCTTCAAATACAATTATGGAAAATTAGATACTCACAGTCGACCATCAGACTGAGCCCAGGGACCCCAATGGAAAAGCTAGGGGAAGGAGTGAAGGAATTGAAGGGGATTGCAACCTTATAGGAAGAGCAACAATATCAACCAACCAGAACCCCCAGATCTCCCAAGGACTAAACCACCAACCAAAGACTACATAGGAGGGACCCATGGCTCCAGCTGCATATGTAGCAAAGGATGGCCTTATCTGGCATCAATGGGAGGGGAGGCCCTTGGTCTTGATGCCCCAGTATAGGGAAATGCTAGGTGAGGAGGGGGTTGGTGGGGGAGCACCCTCATAGAAGCAGGGAAGAGGGGTGATAGGAGAGGAGGTTGCGGAGGGGAAACCAGGAAGTGGTATAACATTTGAAATGTAAGCAAAATAACCAATAAAAATAAATATACAAATTTAAAAAACAGTAAAAATTCATCCTGCAATTTCCCATGTTGGATTCTATACTGAGTCTCATTGATAGTATAAAAATCCTTTGAGGGTGGCACTCTCTCTCTCTCTCTCTCTCTCTCTCTCTCTCTCTCTCTCTCTCTCTCTCTCTCTCTCTCTCTCTCTCTCTCTCTCGGATAGTGAGCTAAAATCTAGAGAAGCTAATTCTCAACCCCAAGTCATTCAGCTAGTGTCCTGACTACATAGCATTTCCTGATAAAGACTGCCTCCCCACCCCACCCCCATGCAGTTGAGAACAACAGAAAGACAATTCCCTTGACGCTCCTGGGTATTAGAGTTATCGTTAGTCTTTAAATGATATCTCAGTAACCCCAGACACCCTAAGACATAGCTTAAGTACAAACCCTCGGTCATCAGGTTTCCTATCATCCACTCTAAAGTCAGCTCATTCTGCCATTCTAAAAGTGAGGATGTTAAATTCCCCAGAAGGTGTTTAGTATTCTCAATGCCAAAGAAGCCCCTACATGCTTCAGCCCTTTACAAGATTCATTTTCTTTCTATGTTCAGGATAGCTATGAGTTTTAGCTTGAAAGTCCTGCATGAGCCTCTTGCTGAGGCATGAATCAGGTCTGCTGCCCAGTGCTCAGTGGAGGAAGGCAGGATCCTCTTTTCAACTGTTTCCTTGACCTCTTGCCAGGAGGTGCTCTGAGTTGCTTACTAATTAGGCAAAAGCATAAAGTACTGTTCACAGTGGCCTTTCACTTGCTAACTTCCAGTTCTGCTCTGGCAGCCAAATCTGGACCAGGGAAGAGGGCAGGTTGGTCCTCAGTCACCACTGCTCTCCTGACCTTGGCTCTGAGGTTCTGTTTGCTGGTGGATTAGGGGTGCTGCTCCCCAAATCACAGGCCTTGCTTGTCCTCTGAGTTGTAAAAAACAACAACAATAACAACAAGAAAACCCCAAGAAACCTTTTTAAAAGAAGAATATGAATTAATGGGACATGAGTGGTGAAGGTCATACATTTAGCCTGCACAATTCTTTTAGTATATGGGGCCGTTTTAAGATATAGTTTATAACATGCCAGGTGTATTTTAATGATCAACAAAATCCCCATGCTTCAGTTACAACACCTGCCCATAATGTTGAATGAGTATTCATTGTTTCCTGTTTAAACATTACTGAATGCCATCATCAGCCCATATAGAAAGTGGGAGAGGTCTGCAGGTGGACACAGCACTGCCTCCACAGGTCTGTCAGAATCTGTACACTCACTCTAAATGTTATATCAATAAAATTTACGATTAATATTGTAAATTATATTATTTGTTAAAAGAGTAACCAGTGCAGAATAAAAAATATTTTTTCTCCAGACAATATACAGAAAACATTAAATTGCATGATATGTCATTTAAAAGGTGAACTAATAACACTTTATATATGCTTTTGGCGTCAGCTCCTTAGTGGCCAATTAGGCTGTTTAAGCATACACAGTTTTGGTTGCATAGCTTCTTCAATTCAGATTAAGAGGTAAGTAATTCTAATGTCTTTCACATCACTTGAGACCAGTTGGTGAAAAAAAAAATATGTATACATCCTAAAATAGTCCTAATACTGTGACGAGACACCATGATCAAGGAAATTTTTATAGCATGTAATTGGGAGCTTACAGTTTTAGAGGGTTAGTCTGTGGTCATTCTGGCATAAGCTTTTGAAACCTCAAAGCCAATCCCTAGGGATATACTTCCTTCGAGAAGGCCATACCAACTCTAACAAGGCCACCTAATCCTTCCCAAACAGTTCCACTAACTGGGTATCACCCATTCAAACATATGAGACATTAGGGACCATCCTCATTCAAATTCAATCTGTAATTGAGAGTAGACAAAACAAAGTGCTAACACATGGTAGTGATATCAGTACAGGATTTTTTTTTCCTTTTTTTTTTGGTTCTTTTTTTTTCCGGAGCTGGGGACTAAACCCAGGGCCTTGCGCTTCCTAGGCAAGCACTCTACCACTGAGCTAATTTCCCAACCCCAGGATTTTCTTAATACTTAATACTATTACTATTCCCAATATGCTAGTTCAACGTAAACTCCATATTAATAATGTGTTTTATATCCTATTCTATATATTAAATTATTTCCTATACTCAATACCAAGGATAGTTCTAGATTCATTTATGCCTTGTCTAAAATTTATTTTATAAATGTAAATGTAATATAAAAGAAAGTCCTGAGTTAGTTAGACGAATGTAACTGAAGTATACCTATACATTGAACATGTAGATAAATACTTTCCTTAATATCTTGGTTGCCTTAAACTTTTAATATGAGTATTTGTCTCATTTCAATGAGCATAATCTGAGATATATATGCCCATCACAATAGAGTGGATATATTCAGTAAAGTTAATTTAATGCTAAATCATGAGCTGTTGTCCTTTGAAATTCTTTCTCTGTATTCCTCAACATGTCGTCAAATAGTTAAGCTACTTTCTCTTTATTATAATTAAGCTTTACCCAGAGTTCATCATTCCCTGATGCTTCCCAACAGGTTTTGATATTCTTCTTGTTCTCCCTGGATTCTCACAGGATTCTGTCCTAACCCAACCTCCTAGCACTTCTCATCAATCTTTCCTAATGGACCGTTCTGGTATCCTAGACCTCACCAGGCTCCATTGTCATCGTGACATGCATACTAGACTATGCCAGGCCCCACTAGCATATTACAGAAATCGTTTCTAAATTTGATAACATGTTCATACTCTTACTGGAGTACCCCATACCTCACTCTGCTACTATAGGCAAAACCATTAGGACTTCCTGAAGATGCTGACTCTGATATAGTGGGAACTCTCAGGTTATAATGGCACTGCCTTGTGAATACTCAATGGGTGTTAGACTCAAAAAAAATGGGACAGAAGGCTGCCCACTAAGTCAAGGATGTTCTGCTCACTAAGTCAAGGATGTTAACTGTGGAACTATCACTGAACAGAATAAGTCAACACACATGTGTGATGAACCCTGAGCAACAGCTTGAATCTTTTTAGAGCTGTTTCACGGCTCCTGGTGTTGGTAATGAGTCTGTTAGACAATTTCCCTGCCGCACAGTTCTGTCTCCTCATTTTGTTCATGACTGGTTGATTTCTATTGGAGCTTTTTTTTCACTTGTAATTCTTGCTTCTTAGACCCATATCTTTCTAAGTCTTCTATCTAAGATGTGACGTTCCATGTCAGAGAACATCTCAGCAGTTTGCCTTCTCTACCCTTAATGGTTCATCCAAAGGCGAATGGCCATTTCCTAATTACGTTTATCAACTGCAACTGGGAGCCAATAAGTGATGACTGCCTGTCCTTTGGCTATGACTGGCATTCTACTCCCTTGGCCCTTCTGACAATTTCTCCTCTTTATACCTGGCTACTTTCGTATCTCTTGCTAGATTCCACACCTTGAGCTTTCATGAGCTAATAAATTTCCAGATTCCCCTCCTCAAACATGAACAAAATGTTTATCTTAATTTTCAATTTCTTCCAAGTTTCTGTTTTGGGTTTCCAACAACCTGCTGGGCATCCATTTAGATCTCTGATGCATCCTTAAAATCAATGTTTTCCTCTTCTTCACCCAAATGGGTTTCTGTTAATTATCTTATTCTCCCCTTTATTCCAGTTTAAATCTTTATGATCAACACAATTCCCATCAACCAGTCCCTAGCATCCTTAACATTGAGCAGCCTTCTCCACATTCCCTCTGGTCTCATCCTGCTTTAGGCTCTTTGTCATTGACACTGTCACGACAAGCTTCTTATAGTCTCCTTCAACCAGTGTTTGGCACTAAAAATTGTTAAACAAGGTTTCGGAACTTGGTTGATAAAGTATTTACCACACAAACAAATGTAAAGACCCCCTAAGCACCCACATAAAAAGCTAGGCATGGTGATGTGTGTAAGTTTGCTTCTACATGCTGCTCCTTTTTAAACTTCTGAGTTACAGAATCCTACTGTATGGATTCTCTATGGTTTATCTACTCTTGACTAATAGTATCTGAGATATATCTGTATGGGTGACTATGAAGTGCTACCCACATTCATAGACAGCTCTTTGTACAGAGCTGTGTTTCTAAGTCTCCTGTTTAAGTGCTTAGGAGTAGGGCCATTGGGTAGATGTTTATTCTAAGTATCATTGTGTGAGACACAACCAAACTGTATTGCAAATGGCTTTGCCATTTTCTGTATCAGCTGCAAAATATGGTTGTCCCAGGTGCTTGGCATCCTTAAGAAGGCTTTGAAGAGTCAGGGTTTTAAGAGCCATCATACAGCTTTGAGGGTAGCTCAGTCAGTAAAGCACTTGTCAAGCAAAAATGAAAAACAGAGTCCTTTGGGTCCCTAGCACCCTTGCAAAAAGCCAGGCATGTTACAGTGCATCTGCGATCCAAGTTGTATAGAAACAGAATCGAGTTTCCCCTGGGGCTTTCTGGCCAGCAAGTCTAGTCAGACCAGTATGCTTCTGATTTAGTGAGAAACCCTGCCTCAAAAAATAAACTGGGAACTAACTGAGAAAAATACTCAGTGCTGACCTCTGACTTCCACAAACATGCACACATATAAACATGTGCATATGTAAAATCATCAGACACATTTTTCCGGCTTCACTTCCTGATACAGTGTGATCACGATACTATTCCCATGATCTCCTCTCCTGAGAAGTAGTAACATGTTATTAAGTGTATGTAACTGAGTGACTTGTTGGTAGAAAAACATACTGCATACTGTTTTGAAGGAGGTTGGGACATCCAAGTGCTAACAGGGTTAGTGGCCCCTTCCCGATAGCTACCTCACAGGTTCCTTTGTTGAAGACATAATGCCCTTATGACCTAGTTAGTCATCTTTCCAAGTCTCCACCTTTGAACACTGTCACATCCAGAATCAGACTTTCATATTTGTGTTTTGGAAGCACCTACATATTGAGACTATTAAACAAAGTCTTTAAAAAAAAAAAAAGAACTATTGCTAACTCTAAAGCATCTTCTCTCACTTCTGCCCTGATGCCTGAGGTCAGCTCATTATTCCTTCTGCTGTATTGTTCCAGCCTGTGCAAACCAGCCAGTCCTTCAGCTTCCAGTTTAGACACATTTATCTCATGTCTTGCCAAAAGACCTTTCCTCTTTGCTTCAGGCATAGTTAATCCCTTTACTACTGACTCCTTCTATAACTTGTATTATAATTCTCACACTCTGCAGAGCTATTCATCAGCATGTTATCTGTTACTTGTGTTTTTTATTCAAATATTTTCATATTATGCCGGGGTCTATAACTTAGATATCACACAAGTGAATACATTTATCAAGGAGCAAAATCCTCGAGGAAGGACTATTAGTCCAGTTGGGAAAATGTCCTTTGGTACCTTCGCTGGGAAAGCATTGCTCGTTTGTACCTCAAACAATGAATTTTGTTACCAGAAATCAAGAGTAGGCCAGGCACACAAGGAAATCCTATCTACCACTTTGGAGGAGATGAGCTAGAGTAAGCCTCTCATACCTGAGCAAGAACAGACTTCTTCAGACTTCTTTGCTCCCTTCTGTAGACTTCAAAAGCAAGCTTTGAACAACTGCCCCCTTTCCCCAGAGCCCCCATGGGATGAAGTACAGAACAATTTTCTTTGAGCTACTTGAGACTAATTCTTTCCCTTGATCATAGCAATCACTATAAGATGCTCTCCCTCACTCTAATCACCATAAGACTCTGTGGGACCTCTGTCCACCTTTTATCTCCTTTATACTACTGGTAAATCCCATTCAATTCTTGGCATACTACAGAGGAGTTGTCTGTATCTCAGTCTCTTCCCAAAGCACTCTTTATCTTCCAGTCCCTGCAGTACAGTAGCTCTCATGAGAACTGTGCTTCCACTGTTGACCTATGAGCAGTCATGACTGTTCTTTCCCTAGCCCTCATTACTGGGCCTGAAGATGGACAGGTGCCTTCCTCATTGCCATTTGTAGAGTTCTCCCCAAGTGCATTGACCCTTCCTAACCAAAGGCCTTTCCGTCGTGAGTTGTCAGGCATTTAGTGCTATTTACTGACTCCACTGCCCAAGTATATTCTCATCTAGAAAGTTGTGATTACAGCCAGTGGACCAGGCTCTCCAACATTGCTTCCGTTTAATATTCACAGACCATCTCTGCAATGCCTGCATATTCAGGCTCCTTGTTCTTTTCTCCTCCTATTTCTGTCACTGTCCTAATTTTGCCACTCATGGTGGCTCATAGCTTCAGAGCTCATCATTAATGGACAATGCAACCCCACTGGAATCTTGTTGCACACGTTTCTCTGAGCACAGTCTCCTTCCTTTTAGCTCTCAGTGCAAGTTTTTGATGGAGACAATAAGTCACTACCTGTTCTTGAACCCTATTACTGAGAATCTCTCACTTTGCTTGCTATACCCTCTGTTCCCTGTCCTTCAGCATTTCATCTACAAAGCTGACTTTCTCACTGCCTCCAGATTCTTGTTCAAATGCCACCTTTCTTAACAAACATGGGCCCTGATAGTGCTCTCAAAATGGTAATTTCCAACTATCTCCCCTGTCTACTTTTTTACAATTGCATATGTTTTTTAGTGCTAGATAATTACTCAAAATTACTTACATATTTATTATAAGGAATGAATGAGTACGGTCACGAGTGAATGTGTATGGCCACAGTTGTGCCAAGGATCAATGCCTCAGTCCTATGATGGTGGGAAAGCCTTCCCTGGGTGATGCTCAGAGGGTGTGAATGTTAACAGAATGTGCAGAAAACCACCAGAGCTTATTCCCCTTTAATGTTTATGGCCCGAAGTCTGCTCCCTACAGAGACTTCAACCTACCAAGATTAGCTACGCCTGGCTCCTTGTCTAGTTCTATCCCACCACCCCTTAAACTGTAATTAATTAATGCATAGAGCTTCTGCTGCCATGGTTTTTCCACTGGATAGTCCAGCTCATTTGATCTCAGATTTTTGGTGTCTGTGTGTCTGTCCTTTCTTCCCCCATTTCTTCACCACCCCAGATAGGTGAATCCTTGCAGAACACAGCAACTTACTGTTTATTCTTTTCTCCCCTGCAAGATAATAACTCATAAGGTAAAGGATGGGGTGTGTGTGTGTGTGTGTGTGTGTGTGTGTGTGTGTGTGTGTGAGAGAGAGAGAGAGAGAGAGAGAGAGAGAGAGAGAGAGAGAGAGAGAGAGAAAGAGAGCAGGACAGTGTTTTTATATGCATGTGTGTCCATGTGTGCAGGCAAAAGATTGATGCTGGGTGTCTTCCTTTGTCACTGTCCACCTTGATTTTGAGATAGTCTCTCAAAGCTTAGACCTTACCATTTCAACAATTCAGTGACAAGACTTTCCCCAGAATCTGCCCATCTTTGTCCCCTCACCACTGAGGCTATAGGTTCATGCCACCATGCTTGGCTTTTATACTGATGCTAGGGACTAGAACTCAGGTCCTGATACTTGCACTTTACCCACTGAGCCACTGAAGGACTTTCCAACCCTCCAGTCCCCCTCCTCCCCTGTTTTTTTGTCATATGAATGTAAACTCTGATGGGACAAATACTTTTGTTCATTCTCTTCTCTACCATCTCCTCAGCATTTAGAGAAAGACCAGGCATGCTCTAAACAGTACATATTTGTGGAGTCAGAGAATGAATGGGCATCTTTTTCACTGATCAAGATGCCCTGTGTGTATTCACTCTCACCCTCCCTCACTTCTGACTTGTGTTTATTTCTGTGTCATTCATGTTGCTTTCACCATCTGTGTCCCCTTTTTTCAATCCGCTCAGGAACTCAGAATGCCCCATCGTGGAGGAGCTTAGTCTGGACACATCTCATCTGCTATGCTTCTTCGTACTACTTCCCAGTCTATATACACTAATACTTTCCTCTATGAGCCATCCCTGAATTTGGGCTCTTTGATATCCTAAGTCTGCTCATTAGTTAATCCTCATTTTACACACATATTTTACAGTTTAAACACAGTGAAAGCAGACTATGCTCTTGGGGTACAGCATGCAGTGCATTGGACGGCACTTTTTGATGATTCAGTTCAAGACAGTGGGGACATAGTGTGCCCATGTGTACTGAGAGATAAACATCCTTAACATCTTCTATTATCTAGGGATCCACACTCCAACACTCTACTGAGAAAAGAAAAAGCTAAAGGTAAACTTTAATATTTATAAAGACATTGAGGTTCTGTCTTCCATTACAACACATTTGCCCTGTATCCTTTCCAAAGCTGTGAGGGACTGAGAACCGAAGGACTCTTCTGCAGCTCCATAGCACTGCCGTGCACACTCCCTCAGAGCAGTTCAGTTATTCTGTTTTCAGGAGATTTCTATGGTATCCAGACCTAGGTCCCATGGACCTCTTAGTTAAATGATGTTTTCTGACCAGCTCTAACTAACTTTTGTGAATCTGATCAAATGATAACTGTAAAGTTTCCTTCTATTAACAAATAACATTTAGATAAGGTCATTGCCAACAGAAAAAAGCATACACATGCATCTTAAATAGTTTAAAAAGGAGTCAGGATATGAATGATAATGGACCTTCATTAAAACAACTCCTACATGTAGCCCATGGAATCCAAGTCTAACTATGTTTCACCTCAGGAGAACTCTGCTAGTATTAGTAAAGACTGGTTGCTTAGGATGAAGGAATGGGCAAGAATTTAGTCCAAAGAAGAACATCCTGTCTTTTGGGGAGGTAGTACATTCCATTTCTTCAGGATTTTGGAGTAGTAATGATTTCGATGGCATTTCTTTGTCTGTGAATTTTCTAGTATTACCTGTTACTGTACAGAGATTTTCAGGTTACAGTACTTGCTGTGTGAAGTTTATGGCATCACAGTCAAACCTGACGAAAAACAGGACCTTTACAACTATGCCACAAAAAGGACCAGGCAGGGTGCAGTGGCATCAGATGACAGAGACTTGTCACCTCAAATGGAGACAAAGAGGGACAAAGCAAACTTCCTTGAGGAAGTTCTGGGGCCTTTTTATTGCATGATTGCACCTCTATTTTGTCTGGTTCCCTGCCTTGTGCTGCCTGTTAAATATCACACCCTATTGTCAGGACTGAACTAGGATTCCTGACAACCACAAAATAGCAGCAGCCTGTTCAGAGACATGAAACGATTCCCATTATCCAGAACCCTATTCAATCTGATTGCTGAGTCCCCTAGAATTTATTTACCCAGCATCCTCTCAAACTTAGGCCTTTTCTGTTTTCGAATACCTACTGGCCTCTTTGAGGATTCAAACTTAATACTTCTTCTCAAAACTCCAAGCTTCCTATAATACTACAACAAGATCATATTTAAGTGGACAGTATAAGAGCTACTTGTTCACTATGAAAGAAGCTGTAGACTGTTTCCCCACCTACTCCGACTCATAGGTCCATGTAGGCATAGCTGTTTTAATTTACTTTTTGGGTCTAAAACACTGCTATATTCCAAAAATAAATGTCAAACAAACTCAGAGATTATAGAATCCTGTATTCCCATACGCAGAATGAGAATGGTTACAGCCATTTAGTCCTTGCCTTATGGAGACAATCAAAGGTACCCTGAACTTTACGACATTTTACTTTGGTATGAAAACAATTCAGATTAGAAATAGATAAAGACCTCTTATGATATGAGTTTGCATATGATTTGTAAACTCCCTTAGTTTCTAGGATTTCCTGCCAGTCTCCCAGTTTGATGCTACATCATCTGTGAAAGTCACTGGATCACAAGGGAAGTATCTGGGAACCCGGATTTCTATGACCAACTCATTTGCACCATTTTGAATCACTTAATGAACAGTATTGTCAAAGTTCTACAAAGGTGAGTATGCACTATCGAAGGTAAAGTTATCATGACCCAGACTCTTTTTAGGACAGCCATGTTTGAAGAGTGATATTTGGCTAGAGAAAGGCCTCTCAAAATTGAAATACTTCTGTATTTTTGTGACTTTTTTTCAGGGCATTTAGTTCCATGCTTACTAATAAATATCTTTAATTAAGACTTTTACAAATATTGATGATTTAGTAAGCTCTCTGGGATTATGGCAGGTTTATACAGTTTGGTATAATTTTAACATAACAGAAATACCTAGTAACCACAAAAGATCAAGAACACGTGTGTTCTACACATGGGAACTGTGTTGAAAAAAAAGTTAAGCCCCAGAATCATAATTGTAGGGAAGAAAGAAAACAGTTTGTGGTCTCCAGACAATAGTTAAGATATTTATCTGTGAGGAAAAGTATAATGTTCAGTGACAGTTCTGATCAGACATATCCACCCTGCTCAGAAGTTCATTAGGAAGTAGCACTAGTCTATTTATTCTTCAAGGCCAATTCATCTCTGGGAGGCAGAATTTCTCTCCAGAGCCCTGATGTCTGCTTTCCCCATAATATTCAGACATCACCCACTGTCCCTATCAAGTCTATTACAAATAATTCAGCCTCAGAGAGCAGTGGGCTCTAGTATTAGTGCTGTGCTGACCTCCAGGCAGAACAGGACGGACTTGGACTTATTTATTGCCATGATGGGAACTTAGCTAGGAAATGCTAATACTCAACTTCCAAATGCTCTGCTCTGCCTTCAGAAAAACATGTGCAACCCTCAGGAGCTCCTTCCTCTTCTCCCACGCCTTTGCAGTCCCAGCAGATGGCACTGAGCCCTGTGTGGTCTTAATTCTTCGCAAAGAATTTATGCAGCATCCCATGAACTAATCCTAACATTTTTATCACAAACTTAGAGAGGTCTGGTATTGTGACTATATATACTAGACCTTTCCCTCTAGACTGTCACTTGAGCTGACTGGCATTGCAATGCTCATTGAAAGAAACCTTTTTGTTGGTTGGTTCGTTTGGTTTTTGCTTTTTTTTTTTTTTTTTTTTTTTTTCTTTTTTAAGACTGGGTCTCTGTTTAGCCTTGGCTGGCCTGGAGCTTGCTATGTATATCTAACTAGACTTGAACTCATAGAGGATATACCTGTCTCTAGTTCCTGATTAAGATCAGCACCAACACACCTGACAAGTGACCTTTTAAAATCAGACTCAGAATTCCTGGAACTGACTTCTATCACGAGTGGAGCTGCTTTGCTGTTCTCAAGGTCAAGCATCCAGACGAAGTTTTCTTCCAGTGTATGGTATTTGTAGAGGGTTGTCTTTTGCAAATTATAATTTACTTGTTTTAAATTCATTACACAAATTCAAACTGAATATATAAAAACACAACAGAGGAAGACCTTGGGAAGTATGCCTTGCTTTAAAAGAGATTAGCTCCACCTTTTCTGTGCCAACAATAAAATTTCCTACAATGACTTCTTTGTTTGCAACTAGAACAACCAGTTCTACAGCAATCCCTGCCCTTCTTTACTGCTTTCTTGTATTCCTTGTTCTCCAGAAGTCAATGAATACCTTACATGATCAGGCAAAGCCAGCCTGGCTTCTTAGCTTTTCTCCAGTAGGCACTTAGGAAAGGCACCCCCAGTTTGGCACTCCACAAGGTACATTCTGTCAACTTTCTCCTTTTAAAGAAACTGGAGTTTTTGTTTTAATGACTTTCCTTTTAAGATCTCTAAATATTCAAAAGTCCCTTTGTAGGATAGAGGTAATTACTCATTCTATGAGAAGCCTCCCTCCCCTACTCAATACCTGCCAGAGTTAGTAAAGAGTGCTACTGTGTATATTGACCTTGCTCAGATCAGGCAAAGTGCTTCTACCTGGAAAGGTTCTTGTCATTCAATTCCAAGGCCTTGGATCTGTGCCTGTAAACACAGATCAGGAGACTTCATTTTGCATCAGTATATCTATCTTGAACTCTTAGTGTAAATCCAAAGTATTTAAAACAATTCAAAACGTGAAATAGCCCAGTGTCCATCTTCTGTGCCTAGCAGGATACATGTGGAACTGTGTCTAATGTCCCATCTTTTTCTTCTGTCTTTACTACTATTCTTTCTCTCCAAACTCCCAGGCTTATGGCCAGCCAAAATGTTTGGCTTAATCCAGCCTTTCCCAGCTATTTCTGTTTCATACTTCAGTATTAGGCATAGGACGTATTCAGTAACACTCCAGACCAATCACACTCACCAATACTTACTTAGAATGACAGCAGACGTTTTCTTTGTCAAATGTATTATCTTTTTCAGGCAAAATGAAATAATGAAATACCTTGTAGAAAGAGGTAACACATTTCTAAACCATTTACCATAATGATAGGTAGCTCATGAGGAAGGTCAGAATAAAAGGCTACTCCTTAAAAGCTTATATCCATGTTTAAAAAGTGAACTTTAAAAGAAAAACATTTGAAATGAAACATCTTTTAAGGTTACCTTGAGAACATATTGCAGTAGGCAAGTCTGACGATCTGAGTTCAATACTTAGGACCCACATAGTGGAACACTGAAGAATGGGTTCCCTCATGAGTACCTCCATACCCATGCCATGGCATGGGTACCCACAAACATATGCACACATACACCCATGATAAATAAGTAAAATAACTTCTTTAAATTTAATAAAAAATTAAAAAGAATATACATGATAAAACCATTGTAATTCATTTTGTAATTTTATGTCAAGAATTTGTATTTTATAATTTAGCTATATTTGTTTGGCATCATAGTTTCCCGGCAAGAGCTGACTCTTGCTAGTCTGTTGAAAGGTGGGATTACTTTAACTGATGTACAAAATCTCACTGGATGCCATTTTTATTTTTATTACAGTTTTCTTTGGCTGGAAATTATGCTGATTTACTGACTGTGAAAGTCAAAATAAGGTTACATCAACCCTGATTAGTAAAGTGAAAAGTAGTTCCTTTACTCCTTGAAAACAGTGTGGTGCTATCTCACATCCATTCTTTTATTGATAGTAACTATATGTGCTGAATGATTTGACAAAATTTAGCTTATTCATGTGAGTAAAACAATCATTCTTGTGATGTTTTAAACTAATTCCAGGAAGTTAAAGGTAAAAATAATTTAAGAATAATTTGTACTGACTCTCAGCTCTCACAGGTACACTATTTGCAAGAGGGTAAAACTCATTTCACATCTTGGAGTTTACTAAAAGCCTTCTGCACTTTACTCTGCTACTATCCATGTCTGCTCCACTCTCCAATAATATTTAAACTATTAGGCAAGTCTGCTGTAACTTTTCAAGCAAGGCCAAGGCCAGAGTACAAACAACACCAGGCATAACAAAGCCAAGTATTTAGTACATGCAAACTAAAATAAGAAATCATTAAATCATTAAAGGAGTTCACCGTGGTTTAGATATAAAATGTTCCTTTAAGACTCACATGCTACACGCTTGGCACTTAAGGCAACAGTTCAGAGGTGAGAGTGATCAGATCATGAGCATGCTAATCTTATCAATGGATTAACCCATTGAAGAATTCTTATCTGAACAGATCATTTGGAGACAGAGCCCATTTGAGGAAGTAGGTCACTTGTCCTTGAAGAAAGGCAGATTTTGTTTTTGTCCATGCTCCCCAACCCCCAGTCTCTTCTTTCTCCCTCTCTCACTCTGAGTTATGGTTACCATGAAGTGAGCACTCTCTGCCAAAGATTCCCACTACCCTAGTAGCCTGCCCATGGTGTCTAAAAAGATAAAAGCGGGAACATCCAGAGCCTGAAAGCAAATCAAACTTTCCTCCTTACAGTTTATTTGTCAGGTGTTTTGTTAATTAAATTCTAGCAAAAGAATTTAGACTTTTGGTTGGGAACTTGGCAGTGTACGAAGCTCTCGAACTTACAGTCCAGGGTCAGTTTTTTCCCTCCTGGCTCTAGAATCATTCTGCAATGCAAAGAGGCAGTCCTTTACCTGCATGGAAACTGCAGCCTGAGTGTCTAAGCTCTGTCTTGTTTCTCTGGCATCCAGCCATATTTGGCTGTTTGTCTTGGGTTTGGCATAGAAAGAAAGCCCAAAAAGCAGCTTGGGGCTATTAGGTCAAAAACTTTAGAAACAATCTAGAAGTGACTGGCAGACAACCCTCCATGGGCCATTCATGCTTGATTGAGGCATAACGAGAAGAGGCGACAAGGAGGTCTCACAAGGTCAGGGAGGAACTCCACTTCCCTGTAGATGGCAGTCTATGATGGTGATTCAGAGTGCTGAGTCAAACCCAGCTCTAAATTCTGTCTTATTACTTATTAGCTAAGTAAGAGAACTGTAACAATAAGGAAATAGTAGATTTTCACATCACATGATTAGGAAGCCTGTAGAAATCCTTCACAGAGCTTAACCATTCTTACTCTATTAACTCTAAAGCTCAGTGTAACACTTGTCATGACATTAGAGGCTTAAGAGTTACGCAATGGTAATGTGGATGAGAGTACTTCTATCGCTTTTTTGTGTGCTGTAAATGAAGTGGTTTTTAAAGCCAGCCCCAAGGGGACGTGGGCAAGGTTACTTTTCATACTTATCTTACTAACCATGAAAAGAAGTATGTGTAGACTAATTAAGGAAGAACAGACTTGTGGAGTTAAGATTTAAAGACTCAAGAGTCTTAGCTTTTGATGTTGGTAAAGATCTGCTGCAACGGTCCAGAGACTGCTTCGTGGGGTAGACTTGGAAAGGTGAAACAAGCAACTCCATTTTTAGAAGAAATTCTTATTCTTTGGTTCACATAAGGGTTGGAGTTAAGTCAGAGATCAGGCACTAATGTGTAAGGCACTATCTTACCTCAAAACTGCTCACTATTCTTCCGTTATTCAAGGTGATTCATTCCAAATGATTTATTGGACCTACTGTGCCAGGCTCTGGAGACAGAACCAGCAGGCACCGTCTATTCTGTTAAAGCAATTAGTGGGGGTGGAGATAGAAGACGTAAACAAGGCAGAGAGCATTGGACTTTTGGTCTTCTGGAGGGGATCTGTATGCCATCCAGCTGAGGAACCTGAAGACAGTGAGGAGCCAAGGTAGAAGTCCCTTTGGTGACAGCCCATCCAGGCTTTCTTTACCCACTGGGAAAGGCAGGGTCACTTTTAAAAGATCATTACAAAAATCTCAGTTTTGAGAAACATGTTAAGAATCCTCATTGTAATTTAATTACCTCATTTAGTATCAATCTCCATTTCACTTTTGTCTTACCTGATATCAACCTCTTATCTATTGCCCTGTTACATTCTCATTCAAAACATTTTTTTCCACAAAGAAATATGTGAAAATTTTACTATATTTAACAGCAACAGAAAAAGAAAATTTTATTATAGTCATCAACTTAAAAATCCCAACATCTATCTCCTGTCACATTTTCCCTGAGAAACTAAACTGAAGAATGTCTTAAGCTAAGGAAAAAAACAAAAGCCAAAAAACAAAACACCAAAGAAAAGGCAGTGTGTGTGTGTGTGTGTGTGTGTGTGTGTGTGTCTGGACTGTAGGTTTGAGAGCTTCATACACTGCCAAGTTTCCAACCAGAAAATCATTAACAGCCAATGGAACACCAGAGTTAGAAAGTATGCATGGATGGGCCAAAAGTGATATGAACATATGAAATGATGTAGCACTTCAGCCACTCTGTAACGTACTGGCAGTTAGAAGTATGACTAGGCCTGAGTTGGTTAATAATCTGACCACATCATAGATTTCTTCTTATAAGTACTTTTTGTTTGCTTTGGGTTTTTGTTTTTTTGTTTGTTTGTTTGTTTGTTTTGTTTTGTTTGTTGTTGTTGTTGTTTTTTGAGACATGTTTTCTCAGTGTAATATCCCTAGCTATCATGGGCTCAATCTGTAGACGACATTGGCCTTGAACTTACAGAGCTTTGCCTCCCCCTTCTTCCCCAGTGCTAGGATTAAAGGCATGCACTACTGCACTTCACCTGGCCTTTCTATAAGTACTTTTGCTTAGAGGCTCATTCTTTTCCTTCTTGCTGACACGTTGGAAAACCAAGGGACCATAGGGAAGCCGATTTTACCACAGGGTGTTACCCACTAAGCACCTGTTTTGTCTCTCCCTACATGAGAAATCTTTCCACAGTGAGGTATACATGAGGCAAGCTGGGAATACCTGGGAGCTTCCCCAGGAGGCATGTTTTGAAGATATCCATGATTCTAAAATCAAAATCCTATCTTGGTGATTACTTTGCATAGGCAACAGAGTCCTCCTATATTACTCATGCTATAGTGGTACCCCAAACTCCCAGGTGGGGCATATGTGACAGAGACATAGTTATATAATACCCAGAAATTTCCTTAAAAAATTGTAAAGAGTTATCAAAGGAATTCAAATCTTGGCTCTCCTTTATACTGGCTATGAGTTGTACACACTGTTCATCTCTTATGCATCAATTCCCTCTTTTAAAAGCAGGAGTTATAAGTCTACTTTTCTCACAGCGTTGTTGTTAAGATTTAATGAATACATTGAATGGTTTATAAAAAAGCATGGCAGAGAATTTGAGCTCAAATGGCAAATATAACTTTAAGGATACCATTTTAAAAGATTTTAATTGAGTATTCTTTAAGTTCCATACTTAAATGTTCAGCTTCATATAGTCAAATAAATTATTATAAAATGTAGGGTTTTCCTCTATGGTTTATTTTATGATACAGCTAATATGTAATTCAGAGAATGTATTTCTTATAAAATTGGAGGACCTTCACGAGACCTCATAGTCTTTTGTGGACAACACTTGAAAACCATCAACTTTCACTGCAACGGAAGCTAGAGTTTTGAGAACAAGGAAAATTGAACAAATATAGGAACATTAGGGGAAAGTTGTTTAGTTATTCAGTGGATGCACAAAAGATGATATCCTCATTCCAGTCTGGCAAAGTAAGATTCAAGTATATGATAAGAGTTTTATATCAGTTATTAGAGAGTTATCATGACAAGAACAAGCTAAACTCTGCAATGACTTGAGATGCCATGTAACAGGCTCCATCTTCAGGGAAGGTGGGTGGTCATCTCTTCTTGGCAAACCCAGACAAAGCCTCCCAATGACAAATAGTTTAATGAGTTGCAAGAAAACTACAGAGGGACAGAGCTTTTTTGTTAAAGTTTGAAAATCTTAGATTAAATCAGAACTTTCTACTTCTGTAGTCCATAAAAGGACCCAAGGGAGACTGTCGGTGAGCAAGGCGAGGAATTTAAAATGGGCTATTTATCCCTGTCTATACCAGATTCAATCATTAGAAGTTCAAATATCTGTAAATGTAAAGAACGAAGACAAGATTATCTCACATGCTGTGTTTTCTGCAAGGAGCTTTTATTTAACATAGTAATATGTAAAAATTGGGAAGAAAATATAGCTTTTTACATGATGATATGTCTAAAGTCTCATAAATATCCAATTGGAATAGAAATTATCGCTCTTATCTTGATTGCTTATCCTAATCTTATTTGAAACTTTCCCTTTCTTTTATGAACTGTATCCATTGACTCTTCTTGGCTTATTTTGATGCCAACTAATTTGTCTTAGTATAATAAAGACATAATTAGCTTGGCAGGCATTTATATTTACAAGTAAATAATATATCTTTCAAGTGTAAGCATACATTGAAGTGAGATCAGCTGGCAAATGTATTCTAAGAAATTTTGCTTTCTGGTCAGTTGTCTTCACTTTTAAATATGAACTACTAAGAATCTGACTCATCACTGACTGAATTGATAGAATGTGAAGGGGCAAGTTTGGTGGAGAAAATAAAGCATTTGCTTTTGAATATATAGGGATCAATTTTGTCTTTAGACACACAATAGAGAATAGACAATTTGCTTTCTCCTCTGGAGATCCATTAAGAGGTCAAGATTGGAGATAGACATCTGCATGGTGTCATCGTAGAAACACAGCTTAAAACACCAAGGCTAGACCAATTCTCTTGGGTCTCTGTATTTATAAGGAAGAGGAATGAGGACAGAATTACAGAGCCACTGCTATTATTGGAGTTCATAGAATAAAGAAGAATCAAAATCAGTGATGGAGAAAGAAGTCGAGCCAGGAGATGATAGGTCTTACAAGCTAACTGTTGGGTGAACAGTATCAACTTCCTAATTGATTATAGGTCTAGTAGGGTGATAACTAAGGATTAGGTAACAGATTTGATAATCAAACAGTCACCAGATCTGAGTTGAGCAGAGCCTTCATGTGATAAGTAAAGCTTTCCACAAGGGCTCTGTATGGTGACATGAAATAAACATGAAACTCTTTCAAAGCACTTACAGTAGAAGGGCATTTTGAAACCATATCAGCTACTTGTTTTCACATGTAAGGCAAGCCTGGATGACTTTTAAACAGACCCCAAAGTGTCTTTGTTACCTAGAGACAGAATTACTATGTACATATTGTATAACAGTGACATAGAAGACTAGCTAAAGAATTTTGGAGGCCAGTGAGATGGCTCAGTGGTTAACAAGCTTTCATGGCTAGTGTTTAGATCTCTGAAAGCCCACATACAGATGTCCAGTTGGCATGTTAACTGCCTATAATTCTAGTCTTGGGAGCTAGGGACAGAATCCTCAGAAACAAGACTAGCCACATCAGTGAATTCTGGGCTTGACTGAGAGACTCTGCTTCAATGAATAAGGTGAAAGAACAATGTAGGATGGTTTTTACATCAATCTCTGGCTTCCAAATGCATATTCATTCACATGCATTCATATCCACCTATGTGTACCCCCCACATGCAAAATCACTACTGTGCATTCTTGCACAGGACTGTGCGCGCGCACGCGCGCGCACACACACACACACACACACACACACACACACACTAAAACTGGGGATATTCAGAGAAAACTTGTTATGATGAAATCTATTTCAGGGAAAGTCATGTTGCCGTCACAAAGCAAAGCTCATTCTGCAGGTTGATTGTAATGGAAAAAGTATGATGATAGCTAAAGAAACAGAAAATGAAATCTCATTGCAATAATTAATAATAGTAATTTCATTTGTTAAAGAAGTTGTGAGTTTTGAGATGTATCATTTTTCTATTGCTATGAAAAATTGTTTAACAAATTAGTTTTAATCTTTTAGAATTAGTAAATATAGAAATAAAACATTGCTATAATAACTCTTTACTATTAACTATTTAATGGACAACCATCAGTCACCAGCTTTTAATGTTGGCGTTGATGACTTTGTCTTCAGTTCCCATTAGTTTCTGGGAGGGGAAATTAAAAGAAACTAGAGTAATGTTTTCATCATCAGAAATCTTTGCATCTATGTAGCAGAAGATGGCCTTGCTGGGCACCAATGGAAGGAGAAACCTTTGGTCCTGCCAAGGCTGGACCGCCCTCCCCCCAGTGAAGGGGAATGTCAGGGGGGAAGGGAAGAGGGAGTGGTTGGGGAGGGAGAACATCCTTATAGAAGAAGGGGAGGGGGTGGGATGGGAGGTTATGGCTGGGAAACCGGGAAAGGGAATAACATTTGAAATGTAAATAAAAACTAACCAATAAAAAAAGAAGGAAATCTGCATCTCATTCATAACATATTCAGCTACCCTCAGCTACCTCTGCTCACACTACTGTAATCTAATGTGCATTTGTATCAATTGTTCTTTAAAAACTAAAGCCAAAGTGATGTGTAGCTATGGTCTTCTTACTATGGCTTCACTGCCCACAGCATTTTCTTGGTGTAAACTACTGGGCATGGGAACAAGATTTCCTTTGTAACTGATACCTAAATTTCTATTCTGCTTTAAGCATTTAATTTGCACAGTAAGACCTGTAATTTAAGACTTGTAGCTGTATCACAAAGTACAGCTGTTTATACTGATCTCTAATTTGCTGAGTAGTACTGGCTATAATTTAAATTTTTTTTCATGTTTTAAACTACCATGCAAGTCAGTATACATCAGAAGCCTTTGTATATTGACAGAGACTGGGAAAAGGATGTCTTGTTTTGATTTCAGATAAGCATTCACTTTTTGGGTCAGCAGGTGCAAGGCAGACCATTCATAATACTTGCTTCAAATCAATAATAGTCACTGGATGGAAATATCTTCCTGGTACACAGGAACCTGACTTATCTTCACAAGTGCAGCGAACGTTTGAAAACGTCAGTTATTAGCAAAGATTAAAGGTGAGTGAGACTGTCTTTGGAACAAAATATACTCTGTTGACATAAGTTTTGGGCAGTTTTTTGGTGTGAATGCTTACTAAAACTAGGAGAACACTTCACTGACATAGGATGGAATTATTCTCAGTGGAAAATCTGCTGTGGCAAACACACATCCCATTAAAAAGATTCTTGATAATAAGTGTGACTTCTTCCTTTGCATTAAATTTCACTTATTTTGAAATCTCAAAGTCTCAAAATAACTACAAGATGAAAGCTGACTCTAGACAACTAGACTAGTTTGTCTTGTTTCATATAAATAGGAAAATCTCTCCCCAAACTACTGTTAGGCAGCTATATATGCAATAATTGAAAGAAGTTACCTGGACTTTTCCATTGTAAACTTTTACATATAAGCATTTGCTTTAGTTAACTTCAAGAAGAAAGTCAGCACACCAATTCAAAGTGCAGGACTAAATCTAAGTTTTACAACAGAAGTGAGGCTATTAATTAAAACTCCTTTCAGGTTGAGAGACTAGAGTGAGCCTCTAATAAATCTTAAGGGTTTAGTAACCCAAAGAGAAAAGTGGGGGGGGGGGAATTAAGTATGGCATTGGTAACTCCGTTTGCAAAAATAAATATTTGGCCTCTGTGGTAAATTTGATGCTTAGATCAGTAATTGTTATTATTCCTTGTTATGTTTCATGATTCGCCAAGAATACAATGCTATCATTAAAGTCCCAAGCTCCTTCTCATGCACTCCCCAACCAGAAATGACTTAGGTAAGGTAGGCATCTTTGTCTGTTTCACAGATGAAGACATTGAAAGCTTATAGAGAGGTGACCTCTTGGTAACAGAGACCTATCTTAGGGAACAGATCAATTGGTCACAATAATTTAACAATGAAAGTGTTCTCCCCCACCCCACCCTAGTCCAGTGGCTTAAACCATGAATGGATATTCCTCAAGGGCATTTAATTCATTCAGGCTGAATGTTATGACAGAAGAAACTTGTACGTTGTTCTTTCATAGACCAATAAATGGAAGACTCTGTCCTATAAAAAACCATCTTAGCCGCAGCCTCTTAATGGATGATGCCCCTCCCCTAAGGTGAAAAGATTACAGACTATATAGTGATATCCCCAGAAAATACTAGAACCTCCAAATTGTGTTCTGTTAAGTACAACGGACTGTTTCCCAAACTTCAACTCAAATAAACTTTTCCCAGCACCGTGGACTATTGCTGTCACTTAGGGTTGAAAATGCCCAATAAAGCTTTTTTGGGGGGGGGGCTTTTTATTACACACCTGCCCTCCTGAAATCTCAGGACTGACCAGGACTGACATCTACCACTTACCTGTCTGGGATGCCCAGGCCATAAGCTCTTAATACCAGCCCAAGACTTTGGGAAAAGGGAAGAAAACAAAGCAAAATAACTTACCACTTTGGCCCAATCCGAGAACAAGTGAAAATACCCAGGCCGCCCCAAGAACCAAGGCTGGACCTCGCTGGCAGTTGTGCAGGCAGAGCAGTGCAGCAGTCAGAAAAGCCAGGGCCGAGCCACACATACTGCAAAGCAGCCTGCCCCGTGCACGCTGCCTAGTTGCTTTCCTGATGCGCTCTTGCGCCTTGGGAGCGCACCTTGAGGCTCGTGGGCCGAGAATCCCTAGGAACTTTTCAACAGGCCGGGTTGACCGACCCAGTCGCTCTGAGTAGGCGATACAGGTATGCGGGCCAGGGCAGCTCTCTGCATCTCAGGGCCCCTGAGGCCCTCCCAGCTTTGCACAGCCGGGGCTTGCAGTCTCAACCAAAAGCACCTCCTAAGACAGCCGATGGCCCGCGGGGGCGAAGCAAGTACGGGCTGCACAGTCCGCTCCCAGACAAAGAAAAGAGCTTTTGTTTCTCCCCAGCCGATGGGGCTCTGCTGCATAAATCAGCTTAGCGAAGAGCCAAACACAATCAAACCCAAACAAAGCCTGAGGCTGGGGGGAAAACCACCCTAATGTAATTCACAGGGTGATGCTGCATTAGTGGGAGGGGACCGCTAGAAGGCCAAGGGGGTGGGGGAGTTGCTGGCGAGTCAGTCGGTGCTAGCTTCTTCCACAGGTGGGCAGGGAGGCCAACTCCACTTAGTCTCAGCTAGCCGAGGTCGAGGCGGCAACGTCCCGATTGGCGGGAGAGGAGACACGGGTGCCAGCAGCTTGGGGGAGCGGCTCCGCGAGCCCCCTAGAAGCTCCCGTCTGCACCCGCAGGCAAAGAACAGGGCATCCCAGTTGCCTACTGAGCTGGAAGGGGACGTTCCACGCACCTCGCTGGGAGGGAGTTGCGTACCCTTGTTCTTTCTCGGACTCAGTCGGCTCAGGCGTCTGGCCACCCAGAACCCTGGCAGCTGATGCGTTCTGGGCTGTACCCGGAGAGGATGAGAGGGAAGCGAGGCAGCGATGGGCAGGGATGGGGTGCTCTAGTTCTGTGGCCCCCCGTGAGGGCTCCCAGCTTTCCGGTGTCTGGGCGCGCTCCGAGCTGAGAGTTGCTAGGAAACCTCCCCACGCTACAGTGCTCCTTGCTTGGGTCGCCAGCAAGCGCAGTGGCGGCCCAGGGCAGCAGCAGCAGCAGCAGCAACAGCAGCAGCAGCAGAAGCAGCAAACAGCTCCAGCTCGGAGTAGCGTGGGCGGGACATTGGTGAGGCATGAAGTCACCGCGGCCCACACTCGCTCTTTGTTTTGCTCACTCCAGCTCTTTTTCTCCCCCCTCGAATCTGATAGTTGCCATTCCCATCGTTCTCAAGAATTCCTGGTGCGTAGTGGCGCAACAGGAATCGCATGCTGAGTTCTCTTTTTCCCTCACCCCCACCCCCACCCTATGAGCTCCAACGCTCGCATAACGGTATAGGTGGAAAACTTCGCTCAGATAGAGTGGCAACTTGAACCCCAACATTTCATCCTCGTGCTGCGTTCTCCTTTGTTCAGGAATCCTCATTGGCCCGCAGCTGCTGCATACAAAGTGGATTTTGGGGGCCTCTCCCCTCCCCCAACACTGCTCTTGGAGTATGCACTGCCCACTTTCCTAGCAGCCTTAAGACCTTGCCCCTGTGTCGGAACCCAATTCTGTCTGGGGTCTCCCCAGCCCTTGGAGATTTTGACAAGATGCATTCTACTGTCAGATATATTTCGTTGTTCCTTTTGTTCCTCAGCCCTGAAAGAGACAGCCTATCTTTTTCCCAGGGTCTGTTTGTGGTTCTTTGGGCTTTTGTTGGTTACAATGGATCTTTTGACCTTAAATGCCACCTTCTCGGTAAATGGAAACAAGAAGTTACAGATGGCAGCAGAAGAGTGAATGAGTACAAGCTTGTAATTCAGTTTTGCAGTTTTGCGTGAGGCTAAAGTGTTGCTAAACTGGACAGTCAAGGAAGTAGTGCTACCTCTCCAGGTCTTTTCACGGCCCTTGATACCGTAAGGAGAAGGAAGGAACACAGTTCTCTGGGTTTGGGAAATAACTCTTTCCAATTTGATACCAGGAGACTTCAAATAGTTTCCCCTGGAGCAGAAGTACTTTCCGTGTCTTGATGTTTGACTTTTTATTAGTGGCTTACACAGGCATCAGACCAGTCCAGCCAGGTCAAGGTGAACTATAGGGGATTTTTTTTCCTTCTTACTTAATTGTTTCCGGCTTCTTATCTGGAGTAAAGAAAACAAGTAGGAGGTCCCACCAACCCCCTTCTTTAAAAAATTCTTTCTGTTTTCTAATTGTTGACAGTGAATGGAAAGTACCTGGTTAATAAACCACAACATCAAAAACTCCCCTTTCTTCAGGTGTGGACTGTACATTGGGCTAACAAAGCCAGGAACCTAGTTAGAAAAGTGCCCTAGATCTGTTAAAGAGGACCATTTGCTAAGCTAATTTCTAAGGTCCAAACTTCAATGACTGATGTCAGTCAACACAGTTCTAAGTCACTGTTCTCTTAGCAAATAAAACACACTTTATTTTCAAATTTTCATTCTTTGGTGTATTTTTTTTTTTAATTTTTCTGAACATCTTCATTGAAACGTCTATGAAGGGCTGGTAAAGTAGCTGAGATAGGATGGAATACAAACCTAGCATAGTCAAAGTATGTTTAGAGACTGTTCAGCTGGGAAGTATGTTTATTTTCTTGAAACAAACCTAGGCAATGCAGCAACTCTTGAGACAGTGCAACACTCCAACAAAGATAACAAATTAATTTCAGTAGTTTCTAGTCTGTGTTTTGAAGTTATCGTTATAGTAACATTTCAGTCACCTGTTTTTAACATCTGGATCAGAACTGACAGCTACAATATTAAATGAGACTGAGACAGAAGCTTATACAATAAGAATGAATATAATATTGTGAAACTGCTGAAGTATATAACGTTATATTGTTAGGAGTTGAGATGCTTCACATATGAGTTCAAAACTATTGTATGGAAAGATAAATCAATGAAACAAATCTGTTTGGGAAAGGTTGAAAGTCATTCAAAAGATAGCCATTTTTGGCCATTAAATACATGAAAATAAATGCCAGGTTTCGGGGTAGATTGTGCAGTTGGTAAATGTCATACAAGATGAGGTCCTGAATTTGGATTCCCATAACCTACATGAAAAGCTTGGCCCCTTCCCCCAGCTCCAGAGGGACCAGACAGATCCAGAGCTTGTGGCTGAATCCATGAGGTCCAGGTTTAATGAGAGACCTTGTCTTAAAAAACAAAAGATGGAGAGAAATTGAGAAAAGCATCCACTAAGAGAAATAGAGAAAAGTGTTCATAGTCAACCTCTACCCACTGTCCACAGGCCTGCACTCACATATGCATATATATGCCATAATACATGTAAATTGTCACACTGACAAGTTGTCTCAGTTTGGTTTCCTGTTGCTATGGTATAAATATTCTCACAAGATCAACCTAAGAAAAGGTTTGCTAGTCTCTCAATTGAAGGTGACAGTTCATTATTTCTAGGAAAATCAAGTTGACAGAAACTTCAAACAGCAAATCATTCAGGGCTGGCAGTACCCAGGGTCCTTCCCCTTTTCATTCACTCCAGGCCAGAACATGAAAAGGTGCTGCCTACATTCAGTGGAAGTCTTCCCACATCAATGAACCCAATTAAGAAAAACTCTCACCAGCAAAGCCAATGAAGACAATTCCTTATTGTGACTTCCTTCTCAGGTGAATCTAGATGGTGTCAAGTTGACAAAGTGAACAACCGTCACACAAGTACATATGGGACACAAGCACCACTATGCAGACACCCAAAACTCCCCGATGACAATTTTTATAAAGTTATTGAACAGCATTGCTTGCTACTACTCTCCTGTTGGGAAGAGAGTATAACTCTGGTTATCAAAATTAAAATAAAATAATTTGCTAGACTGTGAGCCTACAGATATAAGGAAGTTATCTGAAGAGTTTTGGCAATGAAATATTATTACTCCTGAAATTCTTGAAATTCTGCAGTTCATCCTTGGGTTTTCTTATGATAAATGTTAACAAGTAACCTAGAGACAAAAGATATACTTGTATTCAATAAATGTCACTAGCCCACACAACAGGCTTTCTCTTGAAGAAGAAGAAAGAAGAAGAAGAAGAAAGAAAGAAGAAGAAGAAGAAAGGAGGAGGAGGAGGAGGAGGAGGAGGAGGAGGAGGAGGAGGAGGAGGAGGAGAAGAAGAAGAAGAAGAAGGAGAAGAAGAAGAAGAAGAAGAAGAAAAAGAAGAAGAAGAAGAAGAAGAAGAAGAAGAAGAAGAAGAAGAAGAAGAAGAAGAAGAAGAAGAAGAAGAAGAAGAAGAAGAAGAAGAAGAAGAAGAAGAAGAAGAAGAAGAAGAAGAAGATAATGGGCATGATACTGTAAATACAGTATTATCTCCCTTGTTACCTGAAGAAGTTTAACAAAGAAAAATGTTCAAAATGATGATTAATTCCTGTTTTCTACCATGTTGCTCAGTCTTGCTTTGAAATTTCTGACAGCTAATTTTTCGTCATTTGTGGTAATGAGAACAAATGAAATTCACAGTCTAAAATAACATTCTAGCTCTTCGTTCCAGCCTTTGAATCATTAGACTCTTTGGGTTGTTAATAAGTCATAAAATTAGATGACTTAAGCTTCTACCCTACTTCTTTAACCTTAATTTCTTGGCAACGCAGTTTATGGTGAATAAGCTGTGTGGGTAGTAGGAATGACAGACACATCTGAGAGACTTTTATTGAGTATGTAAATGTGAAACTGATTTTTTTCCCAATGACTTACTTCATACTTGCATTCACAGCTATATTGACATGTCAATATTATGTCTTTTGAAGTTGAGGTTAGAGCTACTGGGCAGCTTTTCAGGGAATCATCACAAGCCTGTAAGCTGCTCTCAATCTACAGTTCATAAGATTGAAAGTGATCCAAAAGTTGGAATGTGTCATGAAAATGATCATGTCTAGATGCTTCTTCTGAGGAATCACCTGAGGCATTGAAAGATACTCCTCTTCAGACTATTTATTATTTTGTGGACTGAAGGGTATCTACAACACAATCATCATAAAGTATTCACAAACCTTGATTCTTTCTCTGTTCTAGAAGATTTTGAATAAAATAAAATATTGGAATAATGGATGTCACTATAATTTCAAATTGCTGTATATGTTTCTGGAGACCCCCAGTCTCCAAATGTTCTTCCCAAACAGCAAAGAACAGTCTCTCAGACCTTTCAGAAACAGTAGATGGAACATATATCATATCACAGTTTGAACAACACTGAGTACATTTCCCCTAAATTCCCCCATGAAAATAAAATGTAGTAGATCCACTCATTTCAGGAGTTGTCTCCCTTGTTTCTCCACTGTTCCCTGGTGTTTCCTTGTCTCAAGGGAGAACTAAAATAGCATCAGTGATGAACCTAATTGAGACTCTGAATATGAAATTTTGAATTCTATTCTTACCTATCTATAAAGTAACCACGACAAAAAAAAAATACAAGAACTTTGGAGTATAAAATGTCTAATTTGAATCTGCTACTTAGTAGCTGTTGAATCATGGGCAAATTACTTACTTCCCCATGCCTCAATTTATTCATTTTTTTGCAAGGATGACATTATAGTAACTACCAGAATTGGAAAGTGAAAATGATACATCATGACATTTCTATGATGGCTAAAATCCCTAGCATAGTACCAAATTCTGGTGAGGATGTAAAGCAGCAGAAGCAACTACTACTACTCATTGCGTTTGAGACTCCAAAGTACCATGACTACTACTTATAGACAGTCTGGCATTATAAACCAAGTGAACCAGTAACTGTACTTGACATTATTTTTTCAAAGGAGTTGAAAGCTATGTCTACACAGAACTAGCACATGGATTTTTACACCACCTTTAATCATAATTTCCCAAACTTGGAAGCAATCAAGATGTCTTTCAAAGGCTGTGAAATGTTGTCTTCTAGACATAACACAACCTGTGTAGTAATGAGCTCGTAGCATATGTTGGTGCTTTCAATGACTCTACACAAGATTGGACTATCAGCAGTCAATCATGCATTGTGGAGGGTCTCATAGGTACTACCTATCTCTGCTGGATGATTGGCTACAGCTGGATACTTGGGGGACAGTCATTGTCTTTAGTTATGAACCATTGAAGAAATCACAGAACTTTACTAGACAGTTCCAAACCCATGGTCACACAGATGATCCTAGTTAAATGTAGAGGTCTCAGACAAATGAGAGAAATGAAAAAGAATAGATGGAAACAAAGAAAACATAACTTGTATGGAAGATAGTAAGAGAGATGCAAGGGTCAGAGGTTTATAGCAATCAGCTATATTGTCAAAGAATAAATTCAATAAATTTTAACATGGTTTTTAATCATTTGATAAATAAATAAAACATAATGCATCCTGACAGTTGAATATTTATCAACACTAAAACCATGTACATTATTAAACTACAAAAGATATGAAGAAATTTAAGTGAATATTGGTACATGAAAGAATGCCATGTAGACTTAGACTTTTTAAAACCTACTTTAATAAGGGTTCTTAAATGCTTCAACATCCTTTATACCCTGCCAAAGGTAGGGGAGGAAGATGGATAACAGTAAAAGGGGAATGTGAACCTGTATAGAAGTAGTTCTTTGAGGTGATTTCGATCTCCATTGCTAGACGTCCATCTAGTGAAATACTGAACACAAATCAGCAGCAGTGGCTTGGTCCAGAAGAAACCGTGAGGCTCCAACAATCAGCACAAGTTCATCGAAGTGGCAAGAAGCAGCCAGAACACTACCAGGAATTCTTTGGTGTGTTTCTCTCCACAAAGTCACAACAAGCAAAGATCAGTGAAGAAAGTCAGGTGAGCCAATGGCAGAGAGTGGTCAGTGAGGACAAGCATCAGTGAAGCCCAAGGAAGACCAGCAAGGTGAACCAATGCCAGAGCATCATCCACTGTCTGTTGGGTTAGACTTACACTCTTTCCAAATATCACATGTCCTCTTAAGTGTCGGCTCCTGCAAAATATCACATGCCCTTTGACCAGATAGCTTACAGCAAAGCACCACATATCTGTTCTTAGGAAAACCTATCCTCTCACATGTCTGTCTCAGTAAACATCATTTTATAAGACAGCTTTCAGAAAAAAAATCACATGGCACTACTGAGTCTCCAGCAAAAACAGAAATTCCTAGTACAAGCCAATTTGTAAAAGCTCTGTACTATATGATTCTAAGTACATGGCATTCTGAAAAAGGAGAATCTATGGAGACAGTATAAAGAATGGTGGTTGGCAGAGGTTATTTGGGCTAGAAAGATGAACAGCAAGAGTAGAGGTGTTTTACTGCAGTGACTGTGTCTTGTACAAGGGTGAACAAAATGTCATGCTCCATTAGTGCCAACCCACAAGATGTAGAACAGCAAGAGTAAACCCCAATATAAACTGTGAATTGCAGGTGAAATATGGTATTACTCTATCAAAAGCATCACTGTGGTATGAGGTTGGTCATAGGGGAAGCTGTTCAAATGCTGAAGCCCAAATATATAGAAGTTATTTGTGTGTGCTTCTTATCTGTGGTGTGAACCTAAAGCCATTGTAATAAATAGTCCATAAACACACATCCACACCCATATGTATTTCTACACATACCAAACATGAAACTACCCAGTAAGATGATTGTTAAAATTAAAAGGGAGACCATGAACAAAACACACCAGAATTCATTAGGTATTATCCATTTAGGGTTTTTTTAAATTGATAGTTAGAATTATTTTAATTTTATAACATGTAAATGTGTAAAAATTATCACCAGACTTGCATATTGTGAAGAAAGAAAAGCAAAATAAATACTGTTGTTTTGCCAAATGCTTAACTTTTCTCTTCTAGTATCCATTTGCTTATTTATGCACAATAACAGATGTAGTGAGTTTGTCTTTATAGAAATTTGTAACATAGCATTAAATGACAATCAAATTTCATGCCTTCTTAGTCAGAAAAGTTATTCTTAAATCTTCAGTCTGATATCATCACTATATAGTTTGATATACAACTATAGGATGGACATATTCACTTATGTGTTCACGAAGGGACACATGTTTATAACATTACCTTTTAATTCAAGTTTAAGATGCTTAAACTTTTATGTACTTAGGAAACTAAATGAATATTTAATAAGCATTATGTACTATTATTTCAAATATGTAGTAATTTTAAAGGCCTAAAGCTGGGTCTTTCCAACAGAGGTATCTGCAGATATTATAAAGACAACTTTTCACATTGACATAGTTTATCTGTTGAGCCACTGTGGTATTTGGAGGGAGTCATGCATCATTTCACAGTTACAGACCTTTTAAAGCTCAATAAGTCAATGAGCCCAAGGCCAAAAGCTTCTTTTTCAGCATTTTCTCATGATCACATGGCCTCTAGAGAGTGAAGTCATCACAAAATTTAAATTATTCTAATTGAATTCACATGGAATGTTTAGACTTGGCATTCAGCCAACATCAGCCCCTTCTCTAATTTCAATATTACTTCATGTTTCACCTTGAAGAATGTGACCCTTTAACATACTAAGGAAATTCTTTGTGAATTAAGCATCAGACATTGAATTCAAGCATTCATTTAGTAAACATACAACCATTTATTGAACATTTACTATGTGTAAAGCGATAGGCCCTATGAAAAATACAAACATTAGTGAAAGTGAATCTTTCTTTTCAGATCTATTTAAATCAGATTTTTGGAAAAAGATGACTCAATTACTAAATTGCTAAATAGGGTAGCTGAGGAAACAATCCTAATATCAGTGATCAATTTAATACAACATAAAACATTATTCATAAACTAACTGAGAAGATAAGTGATTTAATAAATGATAGCTATTTGGAAAAGATATTAAATCTAGATGATTTTAACAGAATGTGGTAGATTAGGTGCTATAGTATAAAACTTTGTGGCAATATACACATATACATATCATATATGTATATATATGACATTGGTAATGGTTGAATATTACAAATACTAATAAACAATAACAATTGTAAAAATAATTTAGTCAATATTATAAGAATAAGTAGCAGATGTAATGAGTTTTTAAGTTTTTACATGTTTACAAATATTGCAGAAAAAAGGTAAAATTACAAACTTTAGGGCATGTAAATAGATTATAAAACAGTGTAGAGCAGATGAATTTGTAAAAAATGAGGAAATATAAATGCTTAATGGTACACGGGAGTAGTTCACTGTCACTGGTTATAAAAATGTAGTTTAAGATGTAAGATGTTCTCATGTGGTGGTGGCTCATGTCTTTATTCCCAGCACTCAGGAGTCAGAGGCAGGTGTGTGAGTTTGAGGCTAGCCTGGTCTACAGAAGTTTCAAGACAGCCAAGGCTACATAGAGAAACCCTCTCTCAAAAAGCAAACAAACAAAAACAGATGAGATGACATTTTTATGCCACAAAAACCCATAACTTCACATTATAGAGGATTGAAATAAATTAAAAAAATGCTCACAGCAGAATTTTAAATTGTCTTTTTAATAGTCATTTAGTGACAGCTAATAAAATCCCTAAAATAATTGAGACACTAACTCCACTCTATGGAGTGGAACTTGTAAAGATTCAGAAAATGTAGGGCATTTATTTATAAATATGTGTGTATCAGTATGGCATTTAATTATAACACAAGGCTGAAGCAGTATTTTTGGTTCTTAGAACCCTGTATATGCTAAAGCAGCAGAAGAGAGGAGAAGGTTTTCAGGTACTTCTGTATTTTATTTTTCCATTTTATAGGTGGATGTTGAGTAACTTGTTCTCTAGTCATTTGTCAGCTGGAGTCTTGTGAAGAATTTTTTTGCTGCCAACAACTGGATTATTACAAAAAGACCTTTCTAAACCAATGTAGTCATAATCGCCTTTTCCCTTTACTTAAAATAATTAACTCACAATCCAGTAATCAAGGCAAAAAATTGGTAGACATTCTATTGTCCAATCCACCAGCCACTTCTTGGGATTTGGGGAAAAAGCCCTTCTAAACACCAATGCTTGTTTGGTTTTTACACCAGTCTGTCACTCCCTGAGTTCACCATAAGTTTCCCGCTTCTCCACCTTCACTCATGGTTTTCTGGAAAATGATTTTCTCTATAGCCAGTACCAAACTTCCCACTTCCAGTGTGAGTACTCGTAAGTACTCTAACTAAGCTTGTGCATTTTCTGTTTTCCAAATGTCTGAGTTGTTAGAAGTAGGGAAACTTATTTAACCTAATATTGAGCCTCTTACACCAACTACAGCTCCAGCATGGCATATTGTAGTTTATGAGTGGTGTGTAATAATTTTTGATTAATTGAGCATTAGAGAAAAATCCTAGTTTGATCTCCTTTTGAAAAAAAAAAACTTTGTGACTGTGGCATACATTGGATTTATAGAATGTTTGGTTTTTGTTGTTTGGTTGGTTGGTTTAATCCTTTTATAAATAAAATGTGATATAGCACTTGGTGGAAACCGTAAGGATGTTCCATGGGGGTGGGAAATCATTAAAAACAGATCCTTATGCATAAACTTCCCTGCTTTGCAGTGACAAAGTATTCATAGTGAATGGGGCTGCATTGTTTCAGAGATCGGGGCCAGTTGAAGACATGGCCATGGACTTTAGGAGAAAGAGCAGTAGTAACTGAAGCCTTTCAGTCCACCTATATAACTCTCAGTACTCATACTTGTACTTAGGTCTCCTCAGTGGGTAATCACAACTGGATCACCTAGGGCAAGCCTACCTTGAATTTTCATTCTCCTGTGTAAGGAGCATTAAGAGCTATCAGATGGATGCTTTGTTTTCTTCATTGACTTCTCTTGATTGATCATTTCTTTGGCCAATTTGTTGTCTTTGAATATTCATATTTCATCAATAATGTAATGAGCAGATCACACTCTTTTCCTACACAGTTTACCACCATATTTTTAGGAAGTCTCTTCAGGCCAGACTTTTGTTAGTCTTCTCTGGAAGCCATCTCTTCTTCACAACACTTTAGAGTCTTCCTTCTGAAACACTGAAATACGAACCACTTACCTTCCTCTAAAGTTTATTTCATGTCAGATTGCTGTCTCTCTCCCAGGCCACGAAAGGGACATTTAGTACCAGCATTGAAACCTTGGACATTCTTAGCCCAAATCATATTCCTAGTGCCCTTTTCTGTGAAATTCCCCTACTCCTTTCCAACTTCATTTACCCAGCACTCTACAGACCAGGATCCTGGGTCTCTGCTACTTTCACTTGCCCTTTTGTAAGCTTCATGCTTAGCCAGACATGTTTTCACTTGAGGGTCAAAAACTCCCTCTCTGTCTGTCTCTCTGTCTCGGTCTCTCTGTCTCTGTCTTTCTCTCTGTCTGTCTCTGTCTCTATCTCTGTCTCTCTGTCTCTGTCTTTCTCTCTGTCTGTCTCTGTCTCTATCTCTGTCTCTCTGTCTCTGTCTTTCTCTCTGTCTGTCTCTGTCTCTCCCTCTCTGTCTGTCTCTTGTCTCTGTCTCTCTCTGTCTCTCTCTGTCTCTGTCTCTGTCTCTCTCTGTGTGTGTGTGTGTGTGTGTGTGACAGAGAAATACTTTATAATTGTGCTACATCCCCACCATGCCCACTATTATTTGTACTGTGATTTCTACCAAGTCCGAGATCCTGTTGTTATATCTAGTACATCTTTCACTTTTAAGTCATTGAGTTGTTTTGATTAAAAATAAAATGTGGCTGGGCACTTGAGATACAGAGGCAGGTGGATTGCTGAGTTCATGGCCAGCCTGTTCTACAAAGTAAGTTCTAGGACAGCCAGGGCTATACAGATATAGAAAGCTTAGGAGGACGGTCACATATTTATGACCTTTGCTTTACCCATAAAGGTGCTGGATAATTTTATGGGGAGCAAGCCAATAAGCAGCACCACTACGTGCCCTCTGCATCAGCTCCTGTCTTCTGGTTCTTTCCCTGTTTGAGTTCCTGTCTTGACTTCCTTCAGTGGTAGACTATGGATGTGGAAGTATAACCTAAATAAATCCTTTCCTCCCCAAGTTGCTTTTGATCATGATCCTTAATCATTGCAATACTAACCCAAATTAGGACAACTATGAAGTGGCTTTTAGACTGGATTCACCATTTTTGTTGTAATTATGAATATCTTTCTCTGCTACATAAATGTCTATACAAATAATATATTGTTGCTCTGTATATTTAAATATGTTCTTTAATTCCACCAGATTCATTAGCAAAATCCCTATTAACTGGATAATTGGAGGGAAGTTTGCTAATAAAATGACAATTTACATGCATGGGATAAAGTGTCCATGGGCACACAGAATTTGGAATTAGAAGCAGTGTTGAGAGAAGGGTCACTATCCCTAGGCTTTAAAGGACAAAAGAAGGATGCCTTACTAAATAAACCCCAGGAGGACTGAGTGTGGAAAGGCTCAGGACATGCTCTTCCCCATTGGTTCAAAAGAGAACCAGTCCTAGGTCACCTGCATTTAAGAGACAGGAGAATAATGATTCATACTTTATTCTTTTTCACTTCTTCAATCTTCTACAAAGATATCTCGCTGTGATGCTCATCCAAAGTACAGTGGTAGTAGAGCTATAGACAGAGAATGAGGAGGCCGATGGGGTTGGGGACAGCAAGGTAAACAGAAGATACCTACACGCCCTCTAATAAATTCTGGTTCTTTAGAGCTTTTGACTATTGATAACATACTTGTATGGATCTTTATTAAACTCCTTTTTACAAAAAGATTTATTTATTTATTTAATTTAATTTATATAAGTACATGGTATCTGTCTTCAGACACACCAGAAGAGGGCATTGGATCCCATTACAGATGGTTGTGAGCCTCCATGCAGCTGCTGGGAGTTGAACTCGGGACCTCTGGAAGAGCAGTTAGTGCTCTCAACCTACTGCTGAGTCATCTCTCCAGTCCTTATCCAAACTCTTAAACATTTAAGAAATTTTTCTCTAGGAAAAAACTGCAAAGCTGATGTCATTAGATCAAAGATAAAAGACTTTCTCAAGACTCCAAACAATTACTGTCAAATAGCTTTGCTTTTCTAGCAGACTGTAGAAGCTTATTCTCCAATTAGAAGGGCATAAGTGCACTTCTTTCATGAAACCCTAAACCCCAGAGGTTTAGGGAAAACTTTCTGACAACCAGAAAGAAGAGAATCAAGCCTCTGAGTGTTGGGAGAAGATTTGATAGCCCAAAGACAAAAGAAAATAGAACAGACTAGATGATCCAGGGATGGGAGAATTAAAGGAATTGATGGGACACTGTGTAGCAAGGATCTCGATCTCGAATAATGATTATGCCCTTTGAAATAGCATTTGAAGTCAAGTCTCAAGAAAGAGAAAACAACTTGTATTTTTAGGACTGTAGGGAATTTGTAAGGAAAAGCACAAGGGATGTGTTTCATGGAGGTAATCTCAGGGAACCTTTAGTACACATAGCGTGAAGAACTAGATAAAGAAATACTTCAAGAAATATATCCATACACATTGTGTGTGTGTGTGTGTGTGTGTGTGTGTGTGTGTGTAGCATTAAAAAGCATGCCGACAAGTACCATGACCCTATTTTCTTCCCACCCTTCAAATGCCTGCCAATGTCCTCATCTGAGTCACATGCAACAAAAGTCAAAAACAAGTGGGCCCCTTTAATGTCATTTACACTGGCCACAGATAAAATTGAGAAGGGAACTGGAAAGTGAAAAATATCCCACTTTTACTTCATAGGAGTCCAAATGACCAGAAGATTGGCTTTATGATAGAACATTGCTTCCTGAGTCTTGATAGATTTCACTTATTGGATTATCAATCTTTCTGAAAGAAAACTGGCATTTTTAGTTGTGAATAAATGTCACTCAATACTGTTCTGATCGGGTTCTTTTCTAGCAAAATATGCCTGGTATACATTATTGATTATCAAACTAGGTCTGCAGTTCTTTTCTTTTTATCCCATTGACTTTATAACCTACAAGTAAATAATAATATGGTTTTCCATGTGGATCTAAAGAGAGAACTGAAGAAGTGATGTGTGCACAGCTAGACAGCTTCAGGCTTTAATATTTATGCAATTTTCAGTAACACATTATACCAAATCCCTTCAGAAAACCATTAAAAATATTCTTTAGAACATCAAAAAAAGCTAAAATTAGTAAGGATTTCAAGTCAGTTGAAATACACATTCTTTGCTATCAAAAATATGTCTGTAGAGAAGAGAAAGCAATGATGACTGAAGTTATAATTGAAGCATGTTCCATGTTTAGGAGGATGAAGTATCAGTTTTCTCAGCAAAGCGATATAGATGATTAGTTGTGGAATACTCAAGCTATGGAAGATCATTCAGAATAGAAATTTTCATGTGAAGATCTCCAGAAGGCAACTGGAAATGCATGTCTGACCTTTGAAAAAGAAAAGTAAAGTTTCACTATAGACTTTGACGTGAAGATGCCCTTAGTTATCAAGTATGTCTTCTGTGCTAGGGGTTACCCAGGTCTGTCAGTTCTGTGGTTAGTCCAGAGGAAACCGTGTACTCATAACTATTATTGTTGTCATTTAAGGAGAGGAAGCTAAGTCACAAGAGATAACTGGCCCCAAACCACTATTGAGATGGTGAAATTAAGTTCAAGGTAGTTGATTAAACTTAATATCCTATGTCCTTAATCATAACTGATTTTCAGCAATTAGTACTAATAGCTACTCTAGACATGCAGTGAACATAAGTGTGATGTAAAAGATTCTTTCTGGTTTTGGCTTTAATGGCAGAAAAAAAAAACAGAAAAGTTACAACTTGATAATTACTGAGCAATTGGTGGTTTTCTTTGATGAATAAATTTTGAAAAGGAAAACAGTTTGATTCTTCTTCGTATCATAAGTATAATGCAATGGCATGCTTAGAAAAGCTCATTGTGATGAAATCACACATTTTGCTGTGGTAATTATGATAATCATAGGCTATTTCACATTTTCCTGTTGTTCTACTCATTAGTCCTTAGAGTTTCATCTGCTTGGCATGTGAGGCAAATAGTAACACACCTGCAATGGGAAGGTGCCAAGGTATGCTCTGTTCACAAAAGGGTGGACTAAACCCTAGAGTAACATTCCATCAGCCACCTTTGTGTAAATCCTTAAACTGTTTTGATTTAGCTTGACACTCTAGCAGTAGATCTCTCACAGTGATGCTTTTATATACTTCACAGGTAATTAATGGGCAGTGTAGTAAGAAAATCTGTTATTATTTATTGATGAGAGGTACACAGCATACTGAACATGTGCTGGAATCAGTTGTTCAGCCTCTGCTGAATAGTACTGTCTTCTGGCTTAACAAGAATCGATCACCTTGAGTTTGCTCCCCTTCCAGATACATGCAGAGGGATAAAAGATGAGGATGTCTTCTCCCTGCCAGTGCAGAGCAGTCTAAGTACAAATCATGGAAGCCAAAGGCTCTCAGTGGGAGAATAGAAGAAGCCAGAATCACTCAGTGGCTGATTCTTCTAGACTTCTCTGATGTTTTTCTCTAGTTTAGGAGTCATTCTCCAGGTAAAAAGGCCAATCCTTTCAGGAATGCTTGGCTACTATTAAAGCTGAGTAAGAGATGTTAATAACCAGTACTTTAAAAACAAAAATCTCTAGAACTAAGGACTGAGGGGTCAGGTTTGGAAAAAGGCTTTCTAACCTGTGGTCATGTTTGAGTACTATATGTTTGCACACCATCTCGGTCTATTCCTCTACTACAACAAAACGACAGACTCAGTAATTTAGAAAGGAAACCAGAAATGAACTGTGTACAGTTCTGAAGTCAGAGAAGTATTGAATTAAGATACCAGCATATTCTGTATCTCATGAGGAATACTTTCTCAAAGATAGCACCTTCTAGTGGAAATGTCACAACATGGTGTGGTGTTGCTTTTAAAATAGCAAATCTCACTTATAGGAGTCATGGGAACTTAATACCTCCCATATACCACACCTCTAGATAGTATCACTTTGGAATTAAATGTCAATACATGCACTTTAGAGAATCATAAACATTCATACTATGGTGTTAAATGGATTAAAAATGGATATTTGGTATTCTAAACATGTCTCCATATCCAAGACAAACAATTTCTTTAGTTCTTAGCTGAAGAACACCAGACCTAGGTGATAGTGCAGAAAGTCTTGGGCAAGATCTTAATAGCTTAGAGCCTTGGACCAGATCCAGGTCAGAGATCCTCCTTGACTGTGCCATTCTTCTGTTCTCTGACTCTTTGTTGTTGAGTAGAGACTGTGCATTATAGAGTGTTTAGTGCCATTCCTAGCTTCTACCTCTTCAGTGCCAGATATGTCCACCGTGAATGTCCCCAGCTATTGACAATGCCTTGTGGGGGGCGTTAGTCACTCCTGGTTGAAAATGCTAAGCAGGATTTGGCAAGTTGGTTTAGACTGGCAATGCAATGGAATAGACAGAATAAGAAATTGTTAATGCAAGCTGGAGTACATGAAAGTTTACCTGGGTCACACATATCCTCCGAAGAAGTTGCATACATATTTAGAGTGTGTGTATTTGCTTTTTTAGTTGCCTTGTTTGTTCATTTTGATGCCACTGTACAACATTAGGAGAGTGACAACATTTATTCTATTTACAATCCTAAATTTGGTCTAGGATAGGTGAGATAATTCATCACCATCCTACTAGTGTGACCTAATGCTGAACTCTTGAGTCATCTAAAGCCCCTCACACTCACATGTATGGTTGCTAAAGTGATGGTTGTTGTTAGGGATTAAAATAGAGAGGTTTTTTTTGTTTTGTTTTTTTAGTTTTTTGTTGTTGTTGCTGCTGCTGTTGTTGTTGTTGTTGTTTAAAAAGGACCACAAATGGCTTTTCTATAGGGTTGCTTAGCTTTCTCACAATGTGGTGACTACATTCCTAAGGCAAGGATCAAGAGAGAATTAGGTAGAAACTGAATTGAATAATTGGTCTTAGGAGTCACATACTATTCACTTGTACTATAGTCTGAAGTCTGCCCAGATCCAGAGGTAACATAAATAACATTATTCAATGGCATGATGGCAATGCCACTTTTGAGAATACCTGGGACTATAGATATCATTGGTGCAGCCACTTTTAGACAATAAAACCTACTACCAGTGGAGAAGCCAATAAGAGGATTCTTAAGGCTGCATCTACCACAGTACTGCTAAGGGGTCTTCTGAAGGACATATATGTCAATCATCTGGGGAATATGCACATTGAATGCTTATTTATGGATCTTTCCCTAAAAAATTTCCACTTGGCATGTCAGCCATGGGCATCTGGGATCTGATGTTTCAATAGAATCCCAAGAAGACTTTTATGCTGTCAAGAATGTTCTCTGTTTATACTGATGCTTTCATCGGTTATACATTTCCATTACACATTTGCTCATTTTCTTTCATGAGACAAGGCATTGACACAAAGATGGTTCTGAGGAATGCAGCTGTTTGGAAGAGCCATTTTAAAAACCTGTCTTTGGGTTTGAAATCAGCACATGTTACTTGTCAAAAGACACTTTGAAGGTAATGTTGCCGGTGGGAGTTTTGTGGACATTTGATTTATTGAGTTTCTACACACTGTCAGAATAAAACAAAAAGAAGGAAAAAAACCATCATAAGTCTAGTCAAGCAAGACAGTTAGGATTACTTTTATAGTTTATTTTTATGGGTAAATCTTGCATGTTTTAATGATACATTTAAAAGTATACTTTAGGCATTAAGCCCCTTCAAAATTCCAATTCAATTTTTCATAGACTTAAAGCAATTTGCAAGTTCATTTGGAATAGCAAAAACTTTTTTCAACAATAAAAGAACATCTGGGGGAATTACCATTCCTAACTTCAAGCTGTATGACAAAGCAATAGTAATAAAATCTGTATGGTATTGGTACAAAGACAGGCAGGTAGATCAGTGGAATAGAATTGAAGACCCAGAAATGAACCCACACACCTATGGTCACTTGATCTTTGAAAAAGGAGCTAAAACTATTCACTGGAAAAAAAAGACAGCATTTTTAAGAAACAGTGCTGGTTCAACTGGAGGTCAACATGTAGAAGAATGCAAATCGATCCATTTTTATCACCTTGTACAAAGCTCAAGTCCAAGTGTATCAAGGGCCTCTGCATAAAAACAGATACACTCAAACTAATAGAAGAGAAAGTGGGGAAGTGCCTTGAACACATGGGCACAGGGGAAAAGATCAAGAATTGACAAATGGGACTTCATAAAGTTGCAAAGCTTCTGTAAGGCAAAGGACACTGTAAATAGGGCAAAACTGCAATCAACAGATTGTGAAAAGATCTTTACCAATCCTCCATCTGATAGAGGGCTAATATCCAATATATAGAAACACAAAGAACTCAAGAAGTTAGACTCCAGAGAATCAAATAACCCTATGAAAAATGGGGTATAGACATAAACAAAGTATTTTCAACTGAGGAATATCGAATGGCCATGAAACACCTAAAGAAATGTTTAGCATCCTTAGTCATCAGGGAAATGCAAATCAAAGCAACCCTGAGATTCCACCTCGGAATCAGTCAGAATGGCTAAGATAAAAAACTAAAGTGACAGCAGAAGCTGGTGAGAATGTGGAGAAAGAGGAACACTCCTCCATTGTTGGTGGGATTGCAAGCTGGTACAACCACTCTGGCAATCAGTCTGGAGGTTCCTCAGAAAATTGGACATTGAACTACCTGAGGATCCAGCTGTGCCTCTCCTGAGCATATACCCAAAAGATGCTCCAACATATAACAAGGACACATGCCCCACTATGTTCATAGCAGCCTTATTTTTTATAGCCAGAAGCTGGAAAGAACCCAGATGTCCTTCAACAGAGGAATGGATACAGAAAGTGTGGTACATTTACACAGTGGAGTATTACTCAGCTATTAAAACAACGATTACATGAAATTCTTAGGCAAATGGATGGAACTAAAAAATGTCATCCTGAGTGAGGTAACCCAATAACAAAAGAACACACATGATATGTATTCACTGATAAGTGGATATTAGCCCAAAAGCTCAGAATACCCAAGATACAATTTACAGACAACATGAAGCTCAAGAAGAAAGACAAAAGTGTGGATACTTCAGTACTTCTTAGAAGGTGGAACAAAATACTCACAGGAGGAAATACAGAGACAAAGTATAGAGCAGAGACACACTTTGGACAGGACATCCAGAGACTGCCACACATGGGGATCCATCCCACATGCAGTCACAAAACCCAGTCACTACTGGGGATGCCAAGAGGTGCATGCTAAAGGAAGCCTGATATAGGTGTCTCCTGAGAGGCTCTGCCAGATCCTGACAAATACAGAGGCAGATGCTGGCAGCCAGCCATTGGGCTGAGAACGAGGTCCCTAATGGAGGATTTAGAGAAAGGACTGAGGTAACTGAGGGTGTTTGCAACTCCATAGGAAGAACAACAATATCAACCAACCAGAAACCTCAGAGCTCCCAGGGATTAAACCACCAACCACAGAGTACACATGGAAGGACTCATGGCTCCACCCACATATATGGAGTGGAGCAGAGGATGGGCTTTGTGGGGCATCAATGGGAGGAGAGGCCCTTGGTCCTTTGAAGGCTTGATGCCCCAGTGTAGGGGAATGCCAGGGCAGGGAGGCAGGAAGGAGTGGGTGGGCGGGTGGGTGGGGGGGCACCCTCATGGATGGGATGGGGTGTTTCCAGAGGGGAAACCAAGAAAAGGGATAACATTTGAAATGTAAATAAAGAAAATATCCAATAAAAGAAAAGAAAAAAAGAAAAACTAAGAAACAGAAAAATGAACACATAGGATGATGTATTTCAAGTTGTCTCAGAAGGAAGTTGTGTTTGTAGAAACTTAAAATGATAATGTGTGTTCTAACGTGAATTCCATTCTAGGGAACATTATGAATGCAGGATATAAATTCAAACACGGGAACATTTTCCTGGGATGAATATTGCTTAATACACAACCTCGTTGACCTGAAATATATTTGAGAAGTGAACATTTAAAAAGGCATCAGGATTGCCCCAGGGAGGGGAGATGTCCAGGGTGGGACACTGTCTCAGAGGGAAAAGGGAGGGAAATAGGGGGAAGAACCCTGCAAGGGAGCAACATTTGGAATGTAAATAAATAAAATAAGTAATTAAAAAAGGAAAATGAATGGAGTGGGTGGGTAGCAGGAAGAAGGCATGGATTCACTACTCTAAAATCTCAAATGGAATACTTTGGACTCACTGTTTATGCTATTGAGAAACATCGCCACTCTTCTCCTTGGGTTTGAAAGTAACTCACTAATTTCTAAAAGTCCCAGTAAAGCTTTTCTAGTAAACAGTGTTGCTGTTAGGTGCACATTTGCAAGGCTGAAGGACAGTTTAATAGCCAAAGGGTTTTAGGTAACATAGTCATTTGAACTTTTCCTTTTAAATATTTTTATTGGACAAATTATTTTAAAGGCAACTTCTATGGGCTGTGTTCAAAGCCATCAGGAAAGTGGAAGCTGCTCAAAGCACACATGCACATGTACACACATTAACTGAAAACAACTGAAAAGGACACAAATGATAGCCAAATTTTTAAATAGAATTTTCTGCTTTTTTGAAGTTTGTGTATGGAGATGAGATGGAATTTATGTTAAGGAAAAAAAAAGGGTAGACTCTAAATAGGATTAAACTGCAATCGAATATTAAAATAAGATAAAATAAAAATCATCAGGACACTCAAGCTAGAAAACAAAGCTCATATCCTTTACTCAGAGACTTACTATTGGCTTGCACAAAGAAACATAGCATCAAAGTCCCAACTTACAGGGCAGGGAGCACAGGGTGTTCAGGAAGGAGCTGATGGCTGCTATCAAATATAAACACAAATATGGCAAAAAAATGAGAATATGATAATTTGATTATTTCAAAATAGAATCATCTTCAGTTTCTCACAGCCATAGAAAGAAACCTATTTTGTATCTCACCATTTTGCTATCTTACCAGATTATAGAAATAAATCCGAGTTCTTAACAAGTTTAGCTTTTTTTACATGTATTATGTTTGATATCAAAGAATTGTTGATTGTTTTTAAGAAAGTATTTCTTTATTATGGTTAAAATAATCTTTGATGCTTTTAGTAAACTTCTACAATTTATAAAATTGTCTTTGTAGACTGTCTCATTTGCAGAAGATATTAGGTAAGTGTTTCTTGTCATCCAATTAATATACTATCTTAGAGATATTTAAATTAAAGGCAGGTGTGACATAAATGTAATGTGGAAATCAAAATCTGATGTGGGGAATGAGATCATACTTTTAAAGTTACATCAACAAAGTTCCCAAGCTGGGGATGAGCAAAAGGATCATGTGCTCTATCACAAACCCTAGTCCATCTCAAATGTGTTTACTTGTCTTGGCTAAGACTGCCTTTACCATAGTAATACCACAGTCAACATTGATCTCCCCCCTGCTTCTCAAATGATATTTGTGGTGGTTTGAATACAAATGGTCTCATAGACTCATATGTTTAAATGATTAGTCACCAGTAAGCAGAAATTATTTGAAAGGATTACAAGGATTAGAAGGTGTATGACTTGTTGGAGGAAGTGTGTCATGGGGTGGTGAGCTTTGAGGTTTCAAAAGCCCATGCTAGGCCCAATTTATTCTTTCTGTCTCTGTTTGTGTTTGTGTCTGTGTTTGTGTTTCTCTCTCTCTCTCTCTCTCTCTCTCTCTCTCTCTCTCTCTCTCTCTCTCTCTCTCCCCCTCCTCCCTCCCTCCCTCCCTCTGTCTCTCTCTCTCTCTTCCTCCCTTTCTCTCTCTTCCTCCCTCCCTACCCTACCTTACCCATCCCCTCCCTTCCCACAGGATGTAGAGCCATGTCTTCTTGCTTGCTGCCATGCTCCTCACTATGATGACAATGAACTAATCTGAAACTGTAAGTCCACAATAGAATGGTTTCTTTTGTAAGGATTGCCAGCAACAGAGCAGTGACTAACACAGTCCATCCTCCTATTCTCTTACAGAAGAAGATAGCTTCTCTGCAAAGCCATCTTTCAAGTTATTTCTTCTTTAACTGGCCACGGTAACTTTCCATTATCTTTCTGATAAAAACCCATGTCCTTAATATCGCTTTCAGGGCCCTGCCTGATTCAGTTCTTTCTACTTCCCCAACTCCATCTCACTACACTCCTTTTTATTCTCTCTGCCTTCTTTCTTAGAAACTTTGGACTTTGTGTACAGGATCCCCTCTGCTTCTTTCTACTCTACTTTCTTCTACTTTCTAAGAGATTTCCCTTAGTCTTTATGTTCCAAGCAGACTATTGCCTTCTTAGAAAGATCTCTGTTGATTTTCCTAGCGTAGATAAATCGGTCTTTCCCCAACATTATATTTTAACATGGTACTTGTTAGTTCTTCTGAGCCACATGATGGTCTGTTTTATTTATTTACTTTCTATTTCCTTCCCAAGTATTCTCTGAATACAAAGATTTATTTTCTTTTTTAAACGATGACAATGGTAGATGCTTGGTACAGGGTAGGTTCCTATTTATGGCATTCTAGAGATAAAGCATGAGCTTAAGAATTATAATGGCAAGTTTACTTATGAACAGAACATGTCTACATGACATGTAGTGTCTATGTGATTTATAGATGATCTGTCCATGTGGATTTCGAAATGATAAGTTTCTCTAATTTTCATTATAGTATCCCAGATGTCCCCAACTCTAACCTCCAATTATGACTTTTTCAGAGTGTTTGTAGGGCAGATATGCTTAACTTAACCAAGTATTTTTTTTAGGACTTGAATAAAGGACATGAAAATAGAATATGTAACAGGAAATAATAATTCAACTTCTCATTTACTCTCAGGCATTATTAAAAGATGGTACCTGTTACTACTCTTCTGTATGAAACAGGCAAGGTTTGTGTACATTTCACCAAGTGATAATATGCTAAGAGCTTAAGTGACTTTGTCTTAGGAGTTGGAAATGAAAAATATTTTCTTTGTGTTCAGGCATCTTCTAGAGCTACTCAGAACTATCCAGTTAATGGTAATTTTAATATGAAAGATGAAGAGTTGGTTTCTATATAAATGGCTCATGGAGCCTTCTTGAATCTAAAGACTCTGACTTAAATGGCTTTCTTTTTCCAAGGTGGGTTTATGAGATGGGATGATGCATGAGGAAAACTCACTAAATGCTTCTCATAAAAATGGAAAACTCTCAAACCACACTGAGAGCCAGTTTAAATAGACTTGTAATAGTGAATGAACTGAAAGTAGACACAGTTGCCTACGTTCTTCAACTCATATAACCAAATAATGTACTAAAATACATCTCTTTAACCTATATTTGTGTGGAGACCAATAATGATATCTTCAACAATTTCTTTTGTTTTAATTGGAATTATATTTAGTTACATTTCAAATATTATCCCCTTTCCCCTCTTCAACCCACCTATACCATCCTCCCTCCCCCTGCTTTTATGAGGGTGCTTCCTCCCCTACCCCCCCAACTTCCACCTTACCACCCTGGCATTCCCCTACCCTGGGGCATCAAGTCTTCACAGGCCTTTCTTCCCATTTATTCCAGACAAGGCCATTCTCTGCTATATATGCAGCTGGAGTCATGGGTTCCTCTACGTATACCCCTTGGTTGGTGGTCTAGTCCCTGGGAGCACTGGGATTTCTGGTTGGTTGCTATTGTTACTCTTCCTATGTGGTTGCAAACTCCTTCAGTTCCTTCAGTCCTTCCCCTAACTCCTCCACTGCAGTTCCTGTATCATTCCTATGGTTGGCTGTAAGCATCTGCCTCTGTATTGGTCAGGCTCTGGCAGAGTCTCTCAGGAGACAGCTATATCAGGCTCCTGTCATCAAGCACTTCTTGGCATCACAATAGGGTCTGGGTTTGGTGTCTGTGTATGGGATGGATCCCCAGGTGGGGCAGTCTCTGAATGGCCTTTCCTTCAGTCTGTACTTCACACTTTGTCCCCATAGTTCTTTTAGGCAGGAGCCATTCTGGGTTAAAAATTTGGAGATGAGTGGGTGGCCCCGTCCGCCAACCAGGGACTTTGCCTAACCTCTTGATATGGTCTCTACAGGTTCTCCCAATGTCATCCCTACTGGGTCCTGGGAACCTTTTGCTTTTCTGGGATCTGGGACTTTCTGGTGGCTACCCTCAGTTCCCCATCCTCCATTGCTACACACCTCTGTTCAATGTCCTGACCCTTTGTGTATCATCCCTGTCTTCTCCCATACCAGATCCTGCTTTCCCTTTTCCCCTTTCCCTTCTCTTTCCTCCCAAGTCCCTCCCACCTTCTACCTCCTGTCAGTATTTTGTCCCCCCTTCTAAGAAGGACTGAAGCAATCACACTTGGAGAAATGCACAGTAGGTCTCATGTGAAAATCATGAAAAAAAGAAGAAACCTTTAGGTGGCGATGAAGAGCTATTGTTATGAATCCCCTTGTTTGTTTTTATGGGAATTTATGGACTGATTGAACGCATCCATGTTAAAAAGGGCCCATTAAGTGCAAAGCACAGATATAATTAGGCAACAGTAAGGAGTTTGGGAGAAAGAAAGGAACTAGCAGGAATGGAGACATGGGAACAAGAAAGGGAGAAGGGTGTGAATATGCTCAAATTAGATGATAAACATATGTAGGATGTCTTTATGCATATAATATCCTTATTAAGCATAATTAGCAGTACACACGTGATTTTTTAATATGTCAGTAAACAAAACCTTTACATTCCTAGAGAAAAAAAGGAAAAGGTAAATATTTAAAAATAGGAATCCTGAGTTTTGTCTAGTCTATTATACAGAGGTTTCAGGTCTCTGTGTTTTTACAGGATTTTCATTTCTATGGTATTGATTTCTAGTGTTGTCCTGAGGTCATGTCAGTGAGTAAGAAGTTCTCTTGCTATGTGTCTGTGAAGGAGGAGCAGCTGAATCTTGGGAGCTTCTATATGGCCATCTTTCGGATCTGTATTTTCTTTCTTAACTTTGAAATAATTATACTTAATTTCAATTTAAACCTCTACTTTCAGATTTCTACTTACTATTAAAGAAACAATCGCCAATTAATTTTTGAATATTTCATAAGCAGTTTTGATCATATCTACCACCATTCTGTCCCTCCAATTCCTCGCCATACTCCTGTTATTTTTCCCAATTCCATGTATTCTTTCATTTATTATTATTGTTATTATTATTATTATTATTATTATTATTATTATTATTACTATTATATAAGTACACTGTAGCTGTTTTCAGACACACCAGAAGAGGGCATCATTACAGATGGTTGTGACTTACCATATGGTTGCTGGGATTTGAACTCAGGACCTCTGGAAGAGCAGTCAGTGCTTTTAACAACTGAGCCATCACTCTAGCCCCATGTATTCTTTTTAAACCCACTAAGTCTACTTAGTATGGCTATGTGGGTATAGAGCCATCTGCTGAAGCATGGGTGGCCTCTCATGGGCTGCATTCCTGAAGAAAGCTAGTTCTTCCACCCCCAGGAATCATCAGAAGCCAAATTCATCAGCTAGTGCTGGGACTTCCTGACCAACAGGAAGTGCTTTGCTTAAAAATCACTTCTGGGTGCCCATTTTTGCAGATATCCTCTATTTTTGGTGTTACAACTAGTGCCCCAGACTAAATATTTACCTTTTTAATAGAGAACTTGACTAGTATTTGGATTTAAACTCAACATTCTGTTTCAAAGACATTGGTTGGAGTTATGCTTCCAACCCAATAGGCCTACTACTTTTCCTATTTCAGGATTCTGAACTTAATAGTTCCTGGAATTTATAGTGTCTTATCTCCTCCACTAGATTATAAACCCATAAAATTATTCCTGTCTCAGAAACACAGTTTCTGCCTTGTCATACTGTGATCTAAAATGCTGGTGATTCACCCCATTTCAGACCCTTGATTCTCACCCAACACCCACAGGACCACACATATCTTAAAGAACACTTGGTGTTGTGAAAGACAACCTCAGTATGGTAAGAACGCTCATAAGGTAAAGGAAATCTGGAATGCATCTCTTTAGCCGATGCAAAAGATCATGACAGCCAATTCTGTGGTTTGTCATTTTATTTTAATAAGAGTCAAACCTTTATGTTTTCTCTGATGAGGATGCAGTATATCTTCCTTTAAGTAATTCCTGCTGAGATGCCGTAATATGGTTAGCATTAGAACACTGTTAGGAACCTGATTCTTTCTATAGGACTTTCTCTAACATCTGTAGTCTGCGTTGGCCTTGTTTCCATGGCAATATATTTGTTCCCATGGAGAAACAGGAATGAGTGTCTAACTGCAATTGAACTTGAAGACATAAACTTCAATTGATGAGAAGTTTGCTCAGAGGCTATTTAAGGAAACAGAAAACAGAAAATATATCTAAAAATATATCTAGGTTTCACGTTTTAGCTACAAGCAAGGAAGCCGTGTCTGCTTTCCTTTGACTGGTTAAGCAACAAAGCGTCTCCTGTCATTAGGAACTTCTTCCTAAAAGCAATCTTTAAAACTTACTCTAATATTTAGATAAAGTCCCTTTAAAGTGGTTTGTTTTATCTGACCATTTGGTCTTTTTAGTAGTAACTTGTATGCCAGGCTTCGAGGGCTGGGTATGCTTCACGAGATTGTCTGAAGTTAAGTAAACTTCGTCTGAAAACATACACACAACAGCAACAAAGCACCCTCACCAAAAATTACAAACTAGAGTAGCAAGACCATCACCAACATAGAGATGACCTTATTTATTTTCACAGCCTAAGACAGGTTCCTTTTCTTTTCTTTTCTTTTTGTCTTTGTTGTCTTGGATTTTTCCTAGTTTACCAATATGGTCAGTTTATGGGAATTCCAGCAGCTTGCAAACTGCAGAGGGAGAGGAAACAGGTAGCCTTAGCTGGGGCTGACACCATTATGCCAGATCCCTAACAATACCACAGCAGGATTTTGGTCGCCAGTAAAGCATTTCCCATCCATCTGCTAACTCCACTGACAATGTCTAAACTTCACTCACAAAAGAAAGCAAACAGTCCTGGGCTTTTGTGGCTCTGCTCTGTCCTCTCTCTTGTTTGCTTAGGTTCCCTCACCTACCCCTTTACATTTTAGACACTTTCTATCTGAGAAGTTTTTCCTGCTCTCTAGCATTTTGTGGTCCTTGGCTTCCTTTCCCTTAAAATCCAGGCATCGTCTTGTGCATCTTGCCCTTCTGCTTCTGCTTTATATTTTTCCACCCTTCCTATGCTTTATTCCTGAGTGTTATTCTCTTCCCTTTTCAATATTCATCTCTTAACCTATTTAACCTATTAGCTTTACCTTCAGTTTCCTTCCCTGGTGTAATTTTCATTCTCTTCTCGTCGTATTTTTTTTTTTAGCAGTTTGTGCCTTTTGTACTCTCTGTCTTTGTTTCTCTATTTTCTCTGTTTCTGTCGCTGTCTCTCTTCTGTTGCTGTGCCCCCAGATGACTTTTTTCTCTCATGTTTAGCGCTATTTTATCTTGGTTCCTTTAATTCTAGTCCCACTGGTCTTGTGCAAAAGATTATAATTGGAACAATTTTAAGAATTTCTTAACTGAAAATATGAGGAAAGATTTGCTTTGGAAAATAGGATCAGGCTTGATGAGGGCTCAGCAGGTGAGACGCTTGCCACCAAGCCCAATGACCTCTATTCAGTCCCCAGAATTCACATGATGGTAGAAAGGAACTGATTTCCACAAACACGTTCTTTTCTGACTTCCAAGTGTAAGCTGTGACAAGTATGCATTCGTGCACACCCCCACACTTGTGCACACCCATACAGAAACACACATAGGCAAATGCTAACAAAAGAAAGAAAACGACAAGTTAATCAGAAGCCTGCTGCCTCCCCCCAACCCCACAACCCTCGCCAGGCCTTCTAAGTCCTCTGTTGTTTCAGAGGGAGGAAAGTCAATGAGACTTGCTATCTCCACTTTTTATCTAAGTCAGTCATTATTTACTCCAACTAAGCAATTAAGCTGTAAAAAACCAAAACTGTCATCGAGTTTGTCCTGCTCTGAAAAGTAGTTGCTACCACTCTAGATAAAGTAACTTTTTTATATTATGTGGCTGACTAGGAGTCAGGTGAAAAAAGTTTGGCCTAGAATCAACTGTAGGTTTTGAAGCAGAATTTACATAGATATATGACTCAAAAAAATCTTTTGTTTTTGCTCTTCTCCCTTTTTGTATATGTTGTGGGGACAGGAAGGCCCTCTGTCCTTGTACACTGATTGTTCCCTTTGAGAACTGGTGCCCACAGAGCAGTGGGGCATCCACGACAGGCTTTCTCTGCCATCCTTCAGCAAATGGGTAACATGCTTTGGATTTTACTATCTTGCTTTATTCCTTTTGAATTTTAAGAGTTGTTTGATTTCTTCTGTAGTTTTTTTTTTTTTTTACCTAATTTTTGTAAGTGTGCAATAGTGATTGAATGAAAGGAGAGGGATCCACTCAGATTTAGATGCTTGGACTAAAGATACTTATAACCTGTTACCTGATTTCTTCATAATTATATATTTATCTTCCTTTAGTACAGTGGTACTAAAGAGTCATTATGCTTTTTTGCTATACTTGAAATTAAACTTCCTTTTTTAAGATTATATATACTATGCACCTAAAAGGCACACTAGTCTATTATTTTAGAATCTCTGATTAGTAAGCTTTGAGTCTTCTCACCATGAATAATAGTAACCCATGATTTTATATTTCCCAAGCCTTGGGCAATCAGTTCTCTATAGTTTAGATACATCTCCCTCTGTTTATCTCAGTCTGTTGCTTTTGCATTTTTTAAAAATGTCTTATTTAAATCCTGTAATTTTGGAAGAAATGAGTTGCAGACAAAGTTACTATTGTATTTTAGGATGCAAAAAGTCAGACATATTTTCTTTGTTTGCTGATACAATGGTATGGCCAACACACAACACACACACACACACACACACACACACACACACACACACACACACACACACACTTGTTCCTTCAGCATGCTGCAGTGTTAGGAATCATGATTCACTTGCTCATGCAGACTGGTATACACAGGTTCACTTTGTAATTCCCATCAAGACTCTGCCATGAATTTACTCATCTGAAAGAAAAGAAATTCTATTAAGTCTAGTTTAACTCTCAATCTTATAGATCACCTGGCTTTCTCCTTTCATGCTACAGAGGAGAAAGCTGACAGAGAATGGCACAATCCTAACACACTATCACCACATGAACTATAGGAACTATTATCAATTATCAATAACCATCTTAATTCCTTCTGGTAGTTAATTCAAGGCAACCAAAAAAATTACAGTTCTTTTATTAGAATCCCTTATAAACTTCAATGGTTTTAGCAGAACCTTATTCCTAGATGATTCTGGATTACAAGTGGTAAGAAGACTGGAATGAGTTCTGTCTAATTTTCTGTAGGCAGCTTTCTATGTCATTCAGTGGTCGACGGAATGTTCGGGAGAGGGGGTTTACCACCTCTCTTGACAGACAGTAGGAAACATTCTGAGGAAGATTGGTATTATGAAATGATGATAGTTTCTTAGAAGTTGATATTTTTACTTTCCTCCCAAGCATGTATTAGGAAAGAGTTTGATCTTTACCATAGAGCCCATGTTTATTAATAGCTACCCCCACTTTTCCTTCCCTACTGTTTCATTGCTCAACATTACTGTGTGGCTTTCATTATTGTATTTTAATTGGTTTCTATTCCCTAGCTGCGTGGGGAAAGATCTTCGTCTGTGTACCACATTTAAGCTTGTCTTTCATCTGCTTTCTCTGTCCCATTGTGCATCTCCACGTGCTGATACTAGACTGTTCGGAATCAAGCTAGAAACAAATATCACAGAAGCTCACCAGAAGGAAACACCCAATTGAGTGAATGTGTTTTAAAACGCTCATACAGGGGCTGGGGATTTAGCTCAGGGGGAGAGCCCTTACCTAGGAAGCGCAAGGCCCTGGGTTCGGTCCCCAACTCCAAAAAAAAAAAAAAAAAAAAAAGAACAAAAAAAAAAAAAAAAAAAAAAAAAAAAAACGCTCATACAAAAGTGTTGTGTTATGAATCTAAGGAAACTGAGAGATTGCAGGAAGTAGGAACAGGGAGTAGGCTTTATAATCCACCTGTTTTTATTGAAGTCAGGCCCCACGCTCTTCCCTGGAACCTGAGCAACAAACAGGGATTTGTTTTCAAAGGTCAGAAGAAAATGTAATTTTCTTTCGAAAGGGCTTGATTTTTTTTTTTTTTTTCTAGCAGGCCCTGGAAGGTAGGAGTCTTCTACACCACCCTAGATACTGTTAGTTCCCGTTTGTTGGGCTTACAAAGTCCAAGGTCATAGCCTCCTGGGGAAGACAGCTCAGACAAGTCCAACTACAAGGACACCAAGGACAGAAACTTGGTTAGGTTAAACAAATTCTTGGTCGGGGTCCCTGAAGGTTTCCCATCCAAAAATTCCTTATTTTTTTAGATGACTTTTTATATTGTTTAATTTATTTATTCATTTTACATCCTGATTGGGGGCCCACCTCCTGGTATGCCTCTCCCACAGCTTCTCCCCCATCCCTTTCTCCTCTGAGAGGGTGGAGATCTCCTCTAGGTATCTACCCCGTCCCTGGGACTTTAAGTCTTTGCAGGGTTAGGTACATCCTCTCCCACTGAGGTCGTACAAGGCCGCCGAGTTAGGGGAAAGGATTCCACAGGGACAACCCTTGCTCCAGTTGAAGGATCCACATGAAAACCGAACTGCATCTGTCACACATGTGACTATGTTCAGCCCGTGTATACTCTTAGTTTGGTAGCTCCGTCTCTGAGAGTCCCAAAGCGTCCGGGTTAGTTGGCTCTGCTGGCCTTTCTGTGGAGTTCCTATCCCATTCAGAGCCTTCAATCCTTCCACCGACTCTTCCAAGAGTCCATGAGCTCCATCCAGTGTTTGACTGCGGGTATTTGCATATTTCATTCAGCTTCCGATGAAAACATAAGAGCTGTCTCAGCAGACATCATGGGGAAACACATATGGTCAACTTTAAAATTCTTTGCCTGGAATGTAATTGGTATGACATGTGGGGAAGCAGAAAATTAAAAGGTAGTTGGAAGATTATATGTGACTATTGAGTTTAGATTTTATCACACAGTATTCTCAAAATGTGGGACTCATCCGTAGATGACATTTTGGTGTTACAAGTTTAGGCCATTGGAATTCACCACAATTAAGAAGTCAGCTATCTCGATTTAATTAAGGAGAAAGTTTTAGGTTGATATATAACTTATGTCATAAGTAATATCTACTAACTGGCCTTTATTTAAACAAGAGTAGATTTATGCAAAAAAATTAATAACATTGCTTTATTTTCACCATTTTAAATACTCAGCTTTCATTATAATAATAATCACTTTCAATTTCAATAAGTAATATAATGTTTTCTTCCACAACACATTTGTGTAGGTCAGACTTGCTGAGTCTTTTAAAAGACAAACCTGAGGACGGGTGGCAGTAGAGAAGAATAAAGATGACTCCTCCATTGTTTCTGAGTTCCTCAGAGGGGTGTGGTGATGTCATTACCTAGGATAGGAATTACAAAATAGAACAAAGGAAAGAAAAGTCAAAGCCAAGAATAAGAAATGCCTTGCCTATTATTACTGGATATCCAACAAAGTTTATTTAAATCAGGATCCACAGTTCACATTTTCTTCTACGTGGCCAAAATAACATGGCATAAAACAGTCTTTTCACTGGTAAATCCTTCTCCCTCATTAAATTGCTTCATCTCAAACATACTCATGCTGCCTTTTGTTCTGTCAGACATTAACCCTAGTTCTAGCTTGATCTAGGTTGTTTTTACCCTTAAACTTGAGGGTTTTCCTGTGTGTTTATTTCACCACTTTCACTTTTGTGCACTTCTGAAATACTGCATTTAGCTAATGGTTCCTGTGTCACAAATTCTAATTTTCCCACAGTAAACAACAAGCGGTCCTTGTACCTAGTCTGGCCTTCAAAAGAAGTCATTTTCCATACTCCCTTCTTAATGAAAATCACTAAGAAACTGTTATTGCATTGTTTATGTTAAATGTTTCCCAGTAGTTTATGTGGCAAACACTTTAAGAGTAGGTCCTAGTAGAAAGTTTTCTGATGATAAGGAGTTGTGCTCTTGAAGGGCATTGTAGAATCTTAGCCTCTTTCTTGCTTTCTCTTGCTTACTGGCTCATAATGTAAGTGATCTCACCAGCGTGTGTTCCTGCTTTGGAGTTCTGGTTTACTCTGACCCCAAACAAAGGGGCAGCCTAATTATGGTTGGACCCTCTAAAATAATGAGCCAACATAAGTCAGTTTGTCTTAGTTTGTTGTTGTAACAACAGAAAACTGACAAGCACAGTGTCTCTGTACTACACAGTAAATGAACCAAACTCAGGAAAACTAAAAGATCTCTCCTTTGGATATCAACCAGTGATACCCTAACACCCACCCCTCTTTCCAAAAGTTTAAGGTAAATCCCCCTTCTCCTCACTTGGAAGAAGACTTCTAACTTTTATATCTTCCTGTTGAAATAGAATATTTTTTCTTTCATTTTCAATTTGAATTTCTTTTGAAGCATATACCTGAAGCAGTTTCTTTTTTAGAGGTACTATGTTTTTTCATATTTAAAAATAATTGTTATATATAGGCACCATCTGCATGAACATGTTTTTTTCCTTCAGAGTGTCCATAGTAAATAATGTCTGCCTTTTAATACGTTCACTGGCTGCCTCATAGTGAGTCAGAATAATTCATTTAAAGTACAAAATTAGTAAATAATAATGTTAAGTAATTCTACTTTAAAGTCTAAATACTTTATGATTTTTATTTTCAATCATTTTGGAAATTTTGTTGCATTTTCAACAAATTTAAGAATTAAATGTCTGCCCTGGCTTGATGCTTCATACCTGTTACCCCAGCACTTGAAAGACTAAATCAAAAGAATCAGGAGTTCGGTGCCAGCCTCAGCCACATATCAAAGTTAGAGTCAGACATGGACCTTGTTTCAAAAATCTAAAATTGAAACAAAACAAAAAGGATTAAGAAATCAGATTCATACTTCTTATATTATATATAAATAAATATTTTTGTAATGGCATTTAAGACATTGATTTAACACTTCCATTTTGAAAAAGGATATTCTTTTCCCCCATCTTGGGCATGACCATTACTGGTAAGTTAAGGTCAGAAACGTTTGTTAGAGCACAAGATCTACATTCAGCTTTAAATTTATTCTAACTTAATAATAAAACAGTGGTGCTATTAAGACAAGTCAATGAGGGTAAGGATGCAGCTCTCAGGTAGAACACTGACTATGAGCTCTGAGACCTTGGATTCAATCATTAGCCCAGGAAAAGTATTAGTTGATGATGTAGTTGACAGAGATTTAAATGTGCTTGCTATTAGCTCTAATAGCTCTCATTTTTGAATTTATAACAAGCTTAGAGCTTCACTAAGGCACTCCTCCTCTGTTTAATTTTTAGTTCATTTGCACATATTGGAGAATTTATAGCCAGGCTATGGTGGTACATACTTTTAATCCTATTATTCAAGAGGCAGAGGCAGAGGCAGAAGCAGGTAGATCTCTTGAGTTCGAGGTCAGGCTCTTTTACAGAGAAAGTTCTAGAATAGCTAGGGCTACACAGAGAAACTTTGTCTTTAACCGCCCCCCTTCCCCAAGATTGATGTCAGTGGCTTGTGTTACCACAAGGGCCATGCAGATGTCTATGGACTGTGCCATAGCCTGATTTCCATGTTGATATCCATAGGCCATGCTATTGCTGGGGGCCTTATTGATCTGAGTGTCCTGTGTTGCTACCTGGGGCCATGGTGATATCTAGGTCCATGCTGCACCATAACTATATCTGGAGTCATACAGTGATACTGTAGCTGGGATCTGTGTTGATGTCAGTGGCCTGTGCTACCATCAAATGCTCTTCAGATGCCTATGGTCTTGCTGCAGCCTGATGTCATGTTGATGTTACTGGGTTGTGCTGCTGCTGAGGATCTTTTGATGTAAATGGCCTAGGCTACCACCTGAGGCCATGTTGATGTTCTTGGGCTGTCATGAGTGCTGTGACAGTATCCATGACCTGCAGTAATAGACAATTATGTTGATATCCATGGTCTGTATTGCCACTATGCTGAAGGCAGGGGCATGTGCTGACACCAGAGACCATATGGATGACTGTGAACTTCACTGTTGCTAAAAACCATGTGTAAGTCTGTGATCTGTACTTCTATTGACTATAGAGAGAGGGCAAGGAAGCTACTTTTGCCATGGTATTCATGACTACAGACTTACACATGAGAACAAGGGATATAGAATGCTTCTATGACAACCCCCTACCCCCAAATAACAAGCTAAATAGAAAGTAATCGAAGAAAACTCTTAAAACATATAATAAGGATGCTGAAATGTAGTTCTCCTCAATTGATGTCTTCTGGTAGGGGTAAGGGTAGGGAAGGTCTTGGTTTTCTTTAAGGAATTGGCTTCTAGGAGTTTGACTATTCTCCAGTAACATAAGGCAACGTAACTTGGCCTTTTTTCTTTCTGTGGGGGATCCCAAGTGTTGGGGTCAGATCTAGGAGGACTGAGAAATGAAGGTGTTCCATTTTGTGATGTAAAGTTTCCAAATACACAATAAAAATATTATGAAAAATCAATGTTGAAGAGTGGTAAGGCTGTAATATAAGGGATTATAAAGACAACCTATATATATATATATATATATATATATATATGATATATATCCTGAATCTTAATGCTGCATTTTGGAAATATAAAGTAGGTAAGAAAGCTACTTACTTTCTTGATAGCTACTATTCCTTCCATCTTTACGATTCGTATTTGAAAAAGAAAAATTAAGATACTACTTTGTGTATCAGGTATGAAGACTAAATTTAAAAACAGAAGATGTGATACTATTTGTAAAATGTCATCAATACCACTTAGAATACGCTTATTTTTCTCATGTCCCTCAACTCATCTCCTAATTATTTTTCCTTAGAGTAAAGCAAGTATATTTTCCATAGTTTTGATTTTGAATGTCTCTAAATTACTCACACATTAAAGGCTTAGTCTCCAGCATGGTGCCAGGTGGATGTGTGGAAGCCTTTGAGAAGTGAGGCCTTAGAGGAGGTCACTGGAAACATGTCTGTGAAAGTGACTGTGGGCCCTTAATTTCTTCTTTGATTTCTGGCTAGTGATGTGTTGGTATTACTTCACTACACCTTTCCTACATGGCATAGTGTCTTGCCCCATGATGAGATAAAAAAACCTCTTTATTCTGAACCAGAATAAACATTTTCTTTTTTATAAATTAATTGCTTCAGGTTTTCCATTATGTGATGAAAAACTGACTAGCATGAGGCTTTACTCTGCATTTTATCAATTCCTGATAGGTCCTGTGGCAATGCAATATTCTGAAGACATTTCTTATATTCTAAGAGACTGGAACTTATGCTGAACCCCACAACCACAGAATCTATCTCTATTTCCTATATCTATATCTATAATCGATCTATCGTCTATCTATTTATCTATCTATCATCATAATCTATCAACCCAACTATATCTTGCTGTCACTTAAGATTTAAGACTGTTAGTCAAATGTCTGTTTGCTTAACCTGCCTTTAAGAGGAAAATGTAATAATTAATATTAGCTTGTCTTGGATTTCCCATGTAATCAACTTTTAGCTGTAATCTTAAATTATGTACTCTTCTATGCTCCTGACCCAGGAGTACGTGTGTATCATTTGTTGAAAGCATCAAATACAGAAGCTAAAAGAATTTCCTGAAGTCTATCATAAAGGTTCCCTTGTAAAACTCTTTTAAAGAATTCTGTAAAGTATTGCATTCCACGTGATGCTTTCTGTGATGTTTAATAAACAGAGGGAAGCTCTTTGTTAGGGACAGATACCACACATACACACAGAGAAAGAGAGAGAGAGAGAGAGAGAGAGAGAGAGAGAGAGAGAGAGAGAGAGAGAGAGAGAGAGGCTATATAATGCACAGTAATACACACAGAGATGGAAGACAGAGGGAGCATGAAATAGATATTTCAAATCTGGAGTTTCTCTTAGTTAAATGACTCAAGGGGAAATACCTTTTTTTCTTTCCTTAATGTGACACCAATGTGTTATTGGTAGCTCAGGGTAAATCATTAATGTGTTTAATCCATACAGATCATGTGTTCAAATTAAATAAGAGTGATAAATGTTAGTGATCGGTGGCAACAGATAATTTCAAATGCCATATGGATCATGACATAGGGAATAACAGAATACATTGAGCCAAGCTGGCTTCTTTTTATCTATGTATATTGTGTACATGATAAGAGGAAACGACTTTACTTGCTTAATGGAGAACAGATGTCACAGGTGAGGTAAGGGCTTGCAGGTGTGGAGTTGCCTCACTATGCTTGCATTGTTGAGGCTATATACAGGGAAGAAGATAGAGGAAAGGATGACCATGGAAACAAAGCAGAAGCGGTAGAAATTAGAAGGAAACTGTTCTATAAATAACGTCAATGTCCACCAATGTTACTACTTCATTATTAGATTTAATTATCAGTGAGTTGTGAGTTGACTTTTTTAATATTAGAAAAAGAATGAAAGTTTTGTGTCCAGATTTGGGTTGTGATAATAGACTACATAGATATCAGAAAGGAACCCAACAAAATAAATCCAAGGCATTTATAGTAAGGGAGAGATTTGGGGCATCAGACTCTGACATTTTGAGTGGGACACAGATAGATCTCTGAGGTTACACGCAGGGTGACATCACATTTGTATTACATATGACTACATGGCATTTCAGCAGTATCCATCAAAGAGTGATGGCATATGTTTAGTTCACAAATTTTACATAGTGAACATTTTTCTATACATTAAATAAAGTAAAATCACTTAATCAAGCTCTGGTTCTGGGTTGTGATGTGAATAAAGTTGTATTCTTTCATGAAGAGGCAGAGCAGTAATGAAGAGCCTACATTCATCTAAGTTAGTGACATTTTTAACATTATTTATTTTTTGATGCAATCATGAGAAATCACCTTTATGTATTAACATCACTGAACTTAGAACACCATTTCTCTTTGTGTGTCTCTGTGTCTACACACACACACACACACACACACACACACACACACACACACACACACATACACACACACACACACACCCTCAAATATCCAGGTGACTATAAAACCTGTCCAATGGAAAATTATGGAGGTACAGTAACAAAACAGTTACAGAGTTGTCTTTTGAATGAAAGCAAGAAAATGATGAATTTAAATACCATGGCTGATGCTGTTGATCGTTGACTTGTTTACACGAATCACTAATGTTTTAAAATTAGAACATCCTATGAACTATTTTTAAAGGAATGTGCCTTTTCACATAATATTTAAATACTCAAAGAACACAAGTGTTGGACCCTTTCTCTGACTAAACAGTTTCACATAACAAAGAGACGAGTCTTAATTTTAAGCATCTTTAATCTTTGTCATGACTACTGACCTAGCTCAGGCTGTGACTTCAGGATTTGTGTCATTGTCTTTTTATGGTCTCTACCTATGCCCTCTTTCCTCCAATCTATCCTCTACAACTCTGTGAATGATACTTGTGCAACTGTGCACCTCATAGCACTTGGGATTAAACACTACATCTTTTCAGTTCACAGCTCCTTATCTAGGGGTTTTCTAGGTTTATCTATGCATTGCAGTTTATTACATCTGTGTCATAGGTTACACTTCAACTTGTTCAACTGCCAATACTATCATAGATTATTGTTTCTCTTTAAACTAGATTAATATAAAGAAGTTTGTGTTAGAAGCAAAACTTTGGGTCTTGCTTACCAATAAAAGCAATAATATTAAATTTGATCTTCAGTTTAAAAGTAGATACCATACTATTTAATTTTATATTGGGTGATGTCAGCATCTCACATTTTTAAAGCGCTGTGACTATTGATGAGGGAAAGATGAAAGGAATAAAAGATAAAGCTATGAAGATGGAGGATTTATTATATAATCTGGAGAGCTGTATCACATTCTGGGTCAGAAATAATGTTTGCATGTGCAGATATAGAAATAGACAGAGAGCTTTTGCTAACCCTAACCCTAACCCCAAGTCTAGGACATATCACTTGTTTTCTTGATTATGTGCTTTAATGTACTAAATTATACAAAAAAAGCATATTTATACTGATAAATCTTTAGAATGCTGAAGTAGAGGTATTCGAGAGGCAAAGAAAAATCCCATTTAGATTTTAGAAAAGCATCATGGTATTAAGATAGACTGAATGGCCAGCGTGCAGGACTAACGGGTGAAGTAGTAGCAATCATTAAGCTAATTTAAAAGAAAGTCTAGACTATTAAACACAAAGCTCTGAGAAATACTAATATTTAAGGGCTGTTGTGTTACTTTGTTGTTGCTGTGATAAGACATCACCACTAAAAACAACTTATGGAATAGTTTATTTGAGCATATGGTTCCAGAGAGATGTTAGGGGAGGCATGATGGGAGGTGGCAGAGGCAGAAAAGTGAGAGGTCACACCTTGATATACTCACAGGAAGCATAGAGAGGCTATTAGAAGTGGGGAAGATGGTAAACTCTCATGCACACACTTAGTGAGGTACTTTTTCCAGGCAGACTCCATATCTTTCCAAAAGTTCTATAACTTCCCTAAATGGTGCCACCAACTGGAGATCAAGTTTCCATATACATGAGCCTATGGAGGTTATTTCTCATTCAAACCTCAACAGATATATAGAAAGCCAAATAAGGGGAAAATTCTAGAATCTAGAGAGAAAGCAGAAGAGAGGGGTAGTCAAGAAAACTCAGCAAAGCAATGAAAGGATGAAGTGATTAAGGTGGTACCCAGGGATTGGGAAGAAAACATGGACCTGAATTAGAAATGTCAGTAGTTGGGCAAAGGCTGCTGTGAAGCAGGTTAAAGGCAGCATCTAGAGCAGGCAAGATCTGCTCTTTTATGCTGTGAAAATAAAGTGGACTGATGCAAGGGAAAATGAAAAGGATTCATTTGATGTCTTTCTTTCCTTTAGTGGGAAAAATGTCTTAGAACAGTATGTAGTATATGTAGGCACAATTTAGGATTTACAATTTACTCAATTCTAGAAGTTGACTTGATCCATTGTACAACTTTGCAAGTACAATGTGGATGTTCATGGCAATAAAGATATTTGAGAAAGTGGAATAGAGCTAAGTAACTCTGATGCAGTGTATGAAGGATGATGTGTATCTAGTGTGAAGGTTGGACTCAGATAATATTATTATTAAATAATATTAAATATTGATGATTGTCTGAAACTCAGAAGATAAGAGCCATAGATTTTGAGTAAAGAAACAAAGATAGCTTAAAGATAGAGGTTATAAAACAAAATGCTTGTTCAGTGAACAGGAAAGGATGGAAGAAAGCCTTGAAGATGGCAACCATGCCTCAGAGGATATGAAGGTGCATTGGAAGACATCGGTTCTCTATTTAATAAGTTAAATTGGGACAAATTGACCACCCATTAAGGTAACTACATTTTAAAAAAGGACATGCAAAATGAGGTTTTCAGAATGAGTGATTTCAGACGGCCATGGAAAATTCAAGAATAAGCGCAGAAATGGAAGTCCTTGGAAAGAAACAAACAGAGGGAAGATGAGTAACTAAGAAAAGAGAGCTCACTATGGTGACTAAGCTGAGTAGTTATGGGTTACAAGGACATGATATCTATGCTATTCCATCAAACATATGGATATTTTATTTCAAATAATTTTGGTAGGGGTATGATTATAATTTCCCAGGCATCTGCCTTCTTGAGTATCTACCTCTTTATTTGATGAATCTAACCTGTCAAGGAGCCATAATGAACATTACAGTTCACATTGCTTCTTTACTTCTCAGCTGGGACAACATGGATCAGTTTTTATGGGAATGACAGTTGTTAGCGAGTGTCAGTCAGTATGTCAGTCATGACTAAATGACCACTTATCCCTCAGTGATGTTTATGGGAATCCTTGAGATGCTCAAAAGAAGCCTGTGGTTGCTCAATGGATTGTTGGGCAATGATTGTTTCAATCTCTTTCCTCATAGGAGTTAGCTGAAATTCCCCAGGAACCTCCAAACACAGTTTAAGCCCCTTTCAGTTCTAGAGAGAGAAATGGGGATTTTTCAGGGGAAAGGAGAATCCCCAACATTGCCATTTAGGAAACTACAAAATCCATCAATTTAGACATCATGTATTTCATACCTCACTCCAGACCATGTACCCTGTTACCACAGAGACTACATTCTGGGATTGATTTCTTATTAAAGTTTTTTGCATTATTATCTTTCTTATCTAATATTATAGTTCCTCTAAGAAGCTATGAGGACAGGTGGTTTCTTTTTCAGATGTGACACACAAAGTATTTGCTCTTTTATTTTTAGTTTTTACTTTTATATAAAGATCAAAACTGTGACTGTGCAAAAAGGTACATTAAATAGTAAAGGCAATATTGCTAGCAAATGAAAGTCATTTCTGATATAGACGTTTATGGAATCCATAAAATAAGTATATATCCTCAGTGTTTGAGATAAAAGTTATCTAGTAAAAGAATCTTATAAAAGGGTCTGCCAGGTAGTTCTTCAGGTAAAGGAGCTTGGTGCCAAGTCTCATTGCTTGAGTTCAATTTCCAGGACTTCCTTGTTAAAAGAAGAGAACTGAGTCTCACAAGATATGCTCTAACCTCCATGTGTCTATGTGTGTACATGCACACATGTGCATATATACAAAGCAAATTATAATGAAAATTAAAACAATCTATTTGAAAGAATGTACAAAACAATTTGGTGGAATTTCCTATACTATATTCATCAGTTGTATTAGAATATATCCAGAATAATTGAAAAACACCTAAAATTCTGAAACTGTTCTGGACAAGCAATACAATGTTTTTTTAAAATTTTTTTTCATGTCCAATTTAGGAAGTATTTTCTGAAAATTATATATACATACACATATACAACACACACGCACATACACACAATATATATATATATACATATATATTATATATATATATATTTAGCACTGAGTCTTTGTATTCATTGCAGTAAATGAAGTTGGTCAGTTTTAATACCAACTTGACATGAGCTAGAGTCAAATGGGAAGAATGACTCAACTGAAAATGGCTCCATACAAGTGGCCTGTAGGCAAGCATGGTCAATGATTGATGTAGAAATTCCCACATCAGCCTGCTTTGGTTAGTGCCACCCTTGGACAGGATGTTCTGGGTTGTTTAAGAAAGCAAGCTAGCAGCATGCCTTAGTGATCTTCACTTCAGTTCCTTTCTCCATGTTCCTGCCTTTGCTTTCTGCCAGTCTGACTTCCATCAGTGATGCAGTATGACCTGAGTGTTGAAAGAAAATCCCTTTCTCCCCAGGTTGCTTTTGGTTATGTTTTTTTCAGAGTAATAGAAACATTAAGATAATTATCATGAGATCTGCACTGAATTTACAAAAAATGTGAGAGCTTGGAAACACACCAAACAGTAATTTGAAGCCAAACAAAGAAATAAAGATCACAGTAATAATAAATTCCTGGGAAATTGCAAAGAGTATAGCTATTGTAACTGTGCTTTGTATCTCCACAGTTTGTTTCCTACATAACTGGATGATTAACACATTAAAGTTATTGGATTATAGCTAGGGAGATGGCTTTAACAGTAAAGGCATTTGCTGCAAGGGCTAAGGATCTGGATTCAGTGTATGGGACCAGAGTGAAAAGACAGTTGTGACTTCTGCAGAATGTTCTCTGACCTCCATATGTGTGCCATGGCACACATGTGCTCACATACACACACACATGCACACATAATAAATCAATAAATGCAATAAACATTATTCAGTTACATTTTTGAACATATAATGTACAATTAAGTGACTTTATGACATTTTATGATATCAAAAACTGAAAATAGGTAGTAACGGGGCTTTAAGTAAATAGACTCTACTTTTATCATTAGAAGTAAACTGTTATAAATTCAAATTAGAATATTGTACTTTAGGATGTTAACCATGATTTTCAAGTAATTCTCAAGAGAATAAGTATAGAATACAAATTAAGAACCATTAGGATGTAACTAAAACTTTTTCATTTTAGAAAATCATTGAAACACAGTCAAAAACAACACAGAGAACAAGGGACACAAAGTAATAAAGCCTACAGAAAGTAAGAAACAAAATGACAGAAGTCCTCCATGGGTGTGGTCACTTTGTATGTAAATGGACTTCTAATTATCCAGTCAAAGGCAGGAAAAGAGATCTTTCTAAAAATACCCTTCTTATTCGTAGGCAAATGGTTGGAACTGGAAAATGTCATCCTGAGTGAGCTAACCCAATCACAGAAAGACATACATGGTAATACTCATTTTGATAAGTGGCTATTAGCCCCAAATGCTTGAATTACCCTAGATGCCTAGAACAAATGAAACTCAAGACGGATGATCAAATGTAGAATGCTTCACTCCTTCTTTAAAAGGGAACAAGAATACCCTTGGCAGGGAAGAGAGAGGCAAAGATTAAAACAGAGACTGAAGGAACACCCATTCAGAGCCTGCCCACATGTGGCCCATACACATAGAGCCACCCAATTAAACAAGATGGATGAAGCAAAGAAGTGCAGACCGACAGGAGCCGGATGTAGATCGCTCCTGAGGACACAGCCAGAATACAGCAAATACAGAGGCGAATGCCAGCAGCAAACCACTGAACTGAGAATAGGACCCCCGTTGAAGGAATCAGAGAGAAAGAACTGGAAGAGCTTGAAGGGCTCGAGACCCCATATGTACAACAATGCCAAGCAACCAGAGACTAAGCCACTACCTAAAAGACTATACATGGACTGACCTGGACTCTGACCTCATAGGTAGCAATGAATATCCTAGTAAGAGCACCAGTGGAAGGGAAGCCCTAGGTCCTGCTAAGACTGAACCCCCAGTGAACTAGACTGTTGGGGAGGCGGCAATGGGGGAGGGTTGGGAGGAACACCCATAAGGAAGGGGAGGGGGGAGGGGATGTTTGCCTGGAAACAGGGGAAAGGGAATAACCTCGAAATGTATATAAGAAATACTCAAGTTAATAAAAAAAAATCAAAAAAAAATACCTTCTTTGTCATGTATAATGTTACAAATACGGATGTTTTCAGGACTGACTAGTTGATATTTGACCAATTGGTCAATTGATATGGTCTTCTCCAGGGAATTCTCAGAATTCCTCACAAACAGAAAGAGAGCAAGGAGGGATACTAGAGAGTATTGGAGGAAGGAGATGGAAGAAAGGGAGAATGTGTATACTTCTGCACCTCAAAAAACAAAAGTAATAAAAAATTGAAGGAAAAGAGAATAAGAAAGACAGATTGGGGAGAGGGAGAGAGAGAGGCAGAGGGGAGGAGAGGAGAGGAGACAGAGGGAAAAAAGGCAGAGAAACACACACACACACACACACACACACAGAGAGAGAGAGAGAGAGAGAGAGAGAGAGAGAGAGAGAGAGAGAGAGAGAGAGAGAGAAAAAGAGAGAGAACATGGTGTGGTGGCACATACCTGCTTGTAATCTCCTTCGTTGGGAAATAGAAATGTGTGTGTAAAGACTGTTTACTCCAAGTTCAAGGCCAGCCTGACTACTTTATGATATTTTAAAAAGATGCAAAGACACCATTGTACAGAACAGAATGAAGAACATAATCTATATATAATAAAAAGAGATCATGGGTTCCTTTACATGCAGCTAAATATAAGCTTCAAATAAAAATTACAGTAATTTTATGATCTCAGCACTAATCCTTGTACCAAAGCCAAAAATATTATAAGAAAGCTATCAACCAATGGTATTATGTTTGAAGCAAAACTTCCCAACAAAGTACTAGCAAAGTTATTCTAGCAGTTTATAAGATGGTCAAAAGTAAGAGTCAATTCTGGAATAAGGGTTTTTTCTTTTCTTTTTTTAATCAAGAAAGTTTATTTATGTAAAGTGTACAACTTGATACTTTTGATAAGTGTTATCTGTGAGATAGTTAAATTAAGCTTATTTTCATTTGTGTAACTTCATGTATCTATCAAGTTTTCTTTGACAAGAATAGTTGTGATCTATTCTTTTTGCAATTTTCAATGTTATAACACATTTCTGTTAATGAATTTAGAGTAGACTCTTGAACTCATTCATCTTGACCATCTACGGTTTTATGTCCTTCAACCAATATATTCCTATGTCCAACCATCCACAGGGCATGTGCCCCTAATAATAAATAGTCTACTATATGTATCTGATTCAATATTTCTGAAATTTACATGCAAATGATTGTTAAGTGCTTCTTGTCTTTCTAAACTTTGCAAAGATATTTCCATATTAGTAAACCAATCGATTCACTTTATCACCTCATCAGCATGAAGGCAGCAGTACACGGTCATCTCAACAGATTTAGAAAGAACATTAGATCAAATTAACAATCTTTCTGATTAAAAACAAAACACTAAATAAACTAAAAACAAAATGAGAGCATCACTGCATAGTACAAATTGTACATGAAAGCAAAATACCAGAAGGCAGAATAGATTTTTGTGTAAGATGAGGAGAAGGCAGGAATTTCTACCTTCCCTATTTTTTATCAACCTTAGTACTAGACATTCTAGCAACAGTAATTAGGCAAGAAAAATGAATAAACTTCTTCACAATTAATCAAAAAGACAAAAAAACCATTTCCTGTTCCCAGAATACATAGTCTTATATGTGGAAAAAATTCCGCATAAATATGGTTAGAACTGATAAATTAATTCAACAAAATTGACACACATGACACTCAATTCTCTACACAAATAATGAACAATTCACAAGAAAATTAAGAAGAATCCCATTGAAAAATAACATTAAATTACTTAAGAATTGATCAAACACATGAATGGTGTCTGCAATTAAAAACTGTAAAGCATCACTGAGATAAATAAAAGATAAGTACATGGATACAAGACTTCATTGTTAAGATCCAACATTCCTGAAAGTGCCCAGTAGATTGAGCATAATCTTTGTCCAAGTCTCAGTTACATTTTGATCATAAATAGAGAATACTGTATTAAAATTCATTTGGAATTTCAAGGGAGTTGAGATGTATAAATCAATATATTAGAATAGACAGTTCATAAGTTAACCATTAAAATGTATTCGATTCCATTAAGTATTCGAAATCATTCAGTGAAAAAGAGAGAGACTTTCTTGTCAGAACATGGTCAAAAGATGACCCATAATGAACATGACTTGTGAAACTATGAGAGAGGCTCCAGGAAAAAAGGCAGAGGGTCTTTTACCTCAGATGCATTTTGTTCCCTGGATAGTTGTTGGGTGTGATTCTGTTCCTCCTGCATGAAACATTTACATTCAATTTATAAGACATGTTTATTCTTATTGAATGTCAGAACTTTGCTATAGAACCCAATCTCATCAGTGTACCCTGAATCTAAATCTGTCCTTCAATCTTGCTTTTATGCTTTCTCAGATATAATCCATAGTACATGATAGATAATTGGGTTTAAATGGTCTCTCCTGAGAATGTTCTGGGAAACGGCTGCTCTGTTAATATTTAGTATACACTTACTGGCATTTATTTCATGTTTTTTCTTCTGACTATGTTTTCCTGAACCCAAACACCCTTCTTCGGATCACTGTTTTCTTCGTTACATTTGTGTATAAAGATACACTGCAACTGAAGTAAGTTTGTCTATAATTTACACTGCAATCTGTCCCATTCTTTCAAGTCCTCAAATCCCAGGTCCTGCAGAAAAGATCTGCACAGCTCAATGAAAGTCAGAATTTGTAACAAATGTTTTCGGGGAAACTGGATATCCACATGTAAAAGAATGAAGCTGGGTTGTTATCCAACACCATGTAGAAAAATTAACTCAAAATAGATCCAAAACCTTCATACTAGATGTAAAACTGGGGGCTGGAGAGATGACTTGGTTGTAAAGAATACTTACTGCTTTTGAAGAGAACCCAAGTTCAGCTCCTAGCACCCATGTAACTTCAGCTTCAAGGGATCTAAAGCTCTCTTTTAGTCTGTGGGCACCTGCACTTACATGTGCACATCATGTGCACACACATGTATGCACGCAGGCATACACACACACACACACACACACACACACTCACACACACACACACACCAGAGAAACAAAAACAAGTCATTTATTAAAGATGTAAAACAATGCTAATTCTTTGAAGGAATCGTAGGACAAAACTGTGATGTTTGACTTAGCAGCAATTGCTGACTATGATATAAAGGTGACTGAGCTACCTAAAGGGGGAAAAACAGACAGGACTTTATGACAATTTTGCACAGTAAAATATACTATTCACAGAATATCAAAGCCAAGCCGTAGAATGAGAGAAATAGTCACAAATCATCTAGTAGAGGATTAAGGCAATTATGCAGAGAACTCAAGTTAAGAACACTGACGGTTCTTCCAGAGGTGTTGAGTTCAATTCCCAGCAACCACATAGTGGCTCACAACCATCTGTAATGGGATCCGATGCCCTCTTCTGGTGTGTCTGAAGACAGTGACAGTGTATTCATATAAATAAAATTGAGAGAGAGAGAGAGAGAGAGAGAGAACTACCAGGCAGTGGTAAACAAGTCTCCAGAAAAGGAGATGGTGATAAGAAAATAAGTGAACACAGACAGGTAGACAGAGAGCTGATCATCATGAAGAGATTCTAGGTATTGTGTATGAGTGTGTGTGTGTGTGTGTGTGTGTGTGTGTGTGTGTGTGTGTGTGTACTTTGTTTTTAAAGTAAGTTTCAATATCCTACTTTGTTCTTGAAAAGAAAACCATGAAGGAACTTCTTTCATGTTACAAAAATGTTGTAAGACATACATGTATTTTTAGTAAGACATATCTATTTCTACACTGATGAGTGCCTTAGGTTTTCTATTGTCCATGACAACGGCAACTTTTAGAAAACATTAATTGGGGCTGTCTTACAGTTTCAGAAGTTTAGTCCAATGTTATTAAGGTGTTTGGGCAGACATCGTACTGGAGAAGGAGCTGAGAGCCATAGGAAAAGACAATGAGCCACTGAGCCTGGGCTTGAGCTTCTGAGTTTTTTTATTAGATATTTTATTTATTTACATTTCAAATGTTATTCCCTTTCCCAGTTTACCTCCAGAAACCCACTATCCCATCCCCCCTCACTCTGCTTCTATGAGGGTGCTCCCACACCTACCTACCCACTCCCACTTCACTGCCCGGGCATTCCCCTACATGAGGACATTGAGCCTTCACAGGACCAAGGGCCTCTTCTCCCATTGATGCCAGATAAAGCCATTCTCTGCTACACATGTGCCAGGAGCCATGGGTCCTTCCGTGTGTACTCTTTGGTTGGTGGTTTAGTCCCTGGGAGCTCTGGAGGGGGGATGGGGGGCAGGTTGGTTGATATTGTTCTTCCTATAAGGTTGCAAACCCCTTCAGCTCCTTCAGTCCTTTTCCTAACTTCTCCATTGCTCAGTGCTCAGTCCAGTGGTTGGCTGTGAGCATCTGCCTCTGTATTTGTCAGGCTCTAGCAGATCTTCTCAGGAGACAGCTATATCAAGCTCCTGTCATCAAGCATGTCCTGAAATCAGCAATAGTGTCCTGGTTTGGTGTCTGCCTGTGGGATGGATCCCCAAGTGGGGCAGTCTCTGGATTGCCTTTTCTTCAGTCTCTGTTTCACACTTTGTTCTTGTACTTCCTTTAGACAGGAGCCATTCTGGGTTAAAAATTTGGAGATGAGCGGGTGGTCCCATCCCTTCACAGGGGAACTTTCCTAATCTCTTGATATGGTCTCTAAAGGTTCTTTCTACCTTTTGTTTGGCATTTGAGCTAATGTCATCCCCACTGGGTCCTGGGAGCCTCTTGCTTTTCTGGCATCTGAGACTTTCTGGTGTCTACTCCCAGTTCCCCATCCCCCATTGCTGCACACCTCTGTTCAATTTTCTGACCCTCTGTATATCATCCTGTTTCCTCCCATACCTGATCCTGCCCACCTTTTTCTTCTCCCATTCCTCTCTTCCTCCCAAGTCCTTCCCACCCTCTACCTCCTGTATTTTGTTCCCCCTTCTAAGAAGGACTGAAGCATCCACACTTTGGTCTTTCTTCTTCTTGAGCTTCATATGGTCTGTGAGTTGTATCGTTGGTGGAAGAATTCAAATTGATCCATTCTTATCACCTTGTACAAAGCTCAAGTACAAGTGAATCAAGAACCTTCATGTAAAACCAGATACACTCAAACTAATAGAAGAGAAAGTATGGAAGAGTCTCTAACACATGGGACATGGGAAAATTTCCTGCACAGAACACCAGTGGCTTATGTATGCTATAAGATCAACAATAGACAAATGAGACCTCAATAAATTGCAAAGCTTCTGTAAGGCAATGGACACTGTCAATAGGACAAATCTTTAGCAATCCTATATTTGATAGAGGGCTAATATCTAATATATACAAATACAATGAACTCAAGAAGGTAGACTCCAGAGAATCAAAAAGCCCTATTAAAAATGGGGTACAGAGTTTAAGAAAGAATCCTCAACTGAGGAATATCGAATGGCCATGAAGCACCTAAAGAAATGTTTAACATCCTTAGTCATTAGGGAAATGCAAATCAAAGCAATCCTGAGATTCCACCTTACACCAGTCAGAATGGCTAAGATCAAAAACTCAGGTGACAGCAGATATTGGTAAGGCTGTGGAGAAAGAACAGCCTCCATTGTTGTTGGGATTGAAAGCTGGTCAACCACTCTGGGAAAACAGTCTGGCGATTCCTAAGAAAACTGGACATAGTATTGTTGCAGTAAAATTAATAAGGAATGTTTTCTATCAGTTCCCACAAGCTGGATCCACTTACTCCAGCTGCTACTCTACCACTCGGTCTCCTAGGCAGTAGTTACCATGCCTGACATACACACACATATATCTTGTTCTGCAGTCCCTGTGTGTTCTCACTCAGCACAAGCAACAGAACCAGAACTGTACTCTCTAACTGCCTCTCAACCATTTCTTTCACACACTGTCCTCTTAGCCCAGTAAAATCAAAGTTCCAGAAACTTGTAATTTAGCAATAAGATTTACATGTTTAATTCTCAATCCATAATACATCCACACAATAAAGTCACCTAGACAAGATAAAATTGACCCAGTTCATCTGGATCTGGATCATCCTGCTCTATCGTCTCTATCTTGACCTCCTCCCTTCTTTCCTACTCCTCCCCTCTCTTTCCTAGAGTTTCCTCTGCCTAGCCTTCCTTCTCATCCAATGATAGCCTTCGCCTTATCTTGGACGTACCTTGCTGCATAACGACCTTATCCTACATAGTACTACCTAGCTGTACCACTCTTGGGCATATACTTAAAAGATGTTCCAACATATAACAAGGACACATGCGCCATTATGTTCATAGCAGCCTTATTTATATAATAGCCAGAAGCTCAAAAGAACCCAGATTTAACAGAGGAATGGATACAGAAAATGTGGTACATTTACACAATGGAGTACTAATCAGCTATTCAAAATGACTTAATGAAATTCACAGGCAAGTGGATGGAGATAGAAATTATCATCCTGAGTGAGGTAACTCAATTACAAAAAAACACACATGGTATCTTGTCCCGCGCTACGTCTCGCCAGCAGGAACGACGCGGCACACACAGGATCCTTCTGCAGAAAAAGCTTTACTGCGTCTTGAGAGGGAGAGCATAAGCTTACAATGCGGAGACGCCGAGTGAGGAATAACCGTCCATTATATAGGAAACTATCCTCGCCTAGGACGTGTCACTTTCTGACTGGTCGCTGCCAATTATGCCAGATGACGTACCAAAACGTACGTGTCCCTTTGAGTAGGGAAGTTACCAGGTGCCTGCGTATTGCCCTTTTTACTAGGTGCATTCTGCCGGATGCCGGTGCCATCTTGTAATGGAGTATGTGAGGACAGCTCCTCAGACAGCTCCTCACATCTGTGAGGACAGCTCCTCGGACAGCTCCTCACAGTATCTACTCAATGATAATATTAGGCAAAAAGTTTCTGAGATCTTAAAGCCTACTCTCTAAGTGATGTACTTCTGTAGTGGTTTGGTCTTTTGCTATGTATTATAATGCTAATACTGACCTTCAAGATCTGGTATTTCCAGGAACTAGAGAATCTGCAAATCTCCACACTATGTAACCTTGTTCCTTACTTTAATACTAAATTAAAGTAAATAAAGATGGTTAAATAAAGATGCTGACAACCTGTAGATGGGCAGAAGAGAGATAGGTGACGTTTCACTTCCCAGGCTTGGAGGCTGAGGAGGAGACCATGAAGAGAGAGAATGTGGAGAGTGAAGAAGACACCATAGGTAGGGTAGGTGAGTCATGAAAGCATAGCCACAAGGACTGGCCAATTGAAGTTAAGAGCAGCCTAGAGAGAACAGGACAAGTCATATCAGGGTTATTGGCAGGGATGTAGACGTAATAGTATATCTGCCCAGCTGTAGTGCATTAAAGGTTTATTATAAATACAAAAGTTGTGTTTGTTTTTAATCTGGAAAAAAAATTATCAAAGGCAGGATAGAACCTCCCTCCACCATCGAGATTAAATAATTACCAGAACACACTTCCTCCACAAAGTCACACCTACTACAATAAAACCACACCTCCTAATAGTGACACCCCCTATATGGAACAAGCATTCAAACACAAGAGGATATAGGGTCATTCTTATTCAAATCACCACAATTATATTTATATTAATTTTTTGTTTAGAATCGATGAAAGCTTCCTTAAAGTAGGCTTTAAAGAAGACAACCAGAAGATACCATTTTAAAGTTAATCATTGGCTTGATAATCATGAAATCATAGTGAGCTAGGGAAGATTTTTCAAAGAAGTGGAAACAGAAATGAACTCAGTAGATTGGTGGTGAGTGGAGCCTAGAAAGTAAAGATTGTACATTATATGATTTCCAGGAAACCTATTAGGAGATACAAAATTTAAACTAGATGCCAGTTTTTTTTTTCTTTTTAGTAGGAGCTTAGACACAAATTATATCTATAATCTCTCTATGCGTGTATATGTCTATATGAGGGAAAGCAGAGCTTGGAGGAATATTGAAAATAAAGACAGCTAAGAAATTGCTCATTTTACATCTTAATAACCAGTAACAATTGTATTCAAAGCAGATTGGCTTGCCAGGGATTAGAACAAGGTTTTCTCTAAAACAGGCGATGATACCAGAGGTTGGGAGCGATCCTGAAGCTGCTATGAAGAAGTGGTAATGCATCTTTGCTGTAAAAAAAAAAAAAAAAAGTTAATGGGAGGTTTCTTTATTTATTTTTTTTTTTTTCAGAGCTGGGGACCGAACCCAGGGCCTTGCGCTTGCTAGGCAAGCGCTCTACCACTGAGCTAAATCCCCAACCCCTAATGGGAGGTTTCTATCCTGTCTTTGATTATTCAGTTCCCAGATAAAAGGGCAAGATTGTGAAGCATTACTTGTGTATGTACAGAATCTCACATCCCTGGGGGCAATCAGGCCTTGAGGACTAGTATTTAATTTAGCATTACAATACATGGCAAAAGACCAAATCTCAACAATGCTTGCACCTGACAGTCCTTCCCACATGTGAGGCAGAGACCCTTGATGAGGTAAGAGTAGGGTCTTTTCCTAAGGGCAGTGGGACAGTCCCTAAAACAATGTGAGAAGGCTTTTCCCAGGAATGAGATGATGGAAACCATTCTGTTTCCATTATACCTGCTTTCAAGAACTTATCTGAAAATACAAACACTCATCTACACTAAGAAACCCATTGACTTTGGAATATGCAAATATTTGGTAGCAAATACAGTAATACTATGATATAAGCTGTCTTAGTCAGTGTTTCTATTCCTTCACAAATATCATGACCAAGAAGCAACTTGGAGACAAAAGGGTTTATTCAGCTTACACTTCCACATTGCTATTCATCACCAAAGGAAGCCAGGGCTGGAACTCAAGCAGGTCAGGAAGCAGGAGCTGATGCAGAGGCCATGGAGGGATGTTACTTACTGGCTTGCTTCCCCTGGCTTGCTCAGCTTGCTCTCGTATGGAACACAAGACTACCAGCCCAGGGATGGCACCACCTACAACGGGCTGGGTCCTCCCCCTTGATCACCAATTGAGAAAATGCCTTACAGCTGGGTCTTATGGAGGCATTTCCTCAACTGAGGCTCCTTTCTCTGTGATAACTTCAGCTGGTGTCGAGTTGACACACAAAACTAGCCAGTACATAAGTCATACTATTTTTTTATCTACATTTCTAGTCCATATACAGGAAAGTCCAATATTTGCTACAAAAGGTCATATTAGGGATAAAAAAAAATGAGAGTGAATGGCATACGGAAAAGCTCTATTTCTACTTAAAGGGATTAAGGGATTTATGAGCAAGTTCCTAGGGTTGGACAAACTGGGGTTGAATCTGGTCATACTGTATTTATTTATCCTCTCCCTTTCATGTATAAGATTAGAGTAAAAATAAAATCTCCCTACCCAAGAGTTTGTGAAGAATATCCATAATGCAGAATATTGATTTTTGGATATGTGATGTGTTAAAGACTAGGTGAGTTGCTTTTAGCTATATTTTATTGTTCTTGGTGCTCTTCCCGAAAGAAAATAGAGACGGAAATCTTTATCCTCTCACCGTAAGCTCATGGGAATGAATATCCTTTCCCTGTGTACTTCCTAAATGAGAATTTCTGTCAGGGCACAGGACCCCTCTCTACCCCCACCGCATAAAAAAAAAAGAAACAAATCATCATCATCATCAAAAACAACAACAACTGTAAGAACAGTCAGCAAATAAAAAGGCATTTCCCTTGGGCCAAATAGGAGAGAAGAAAAGATATCATTGAAAATAAGTGACTTGCTGTGTCTTCAAGGAAAGGGAAGTGAGTACAATCTGTTGCCTCACTAGGGGTCAGAACATCTTAGTGTGCAGCTCTGACTTCCACTGAGAGTGGAGCTGAAAATGGCAGTCACGTTTCCAACTCCCCATGCCCAGAATGAAGGCAGCAACCAAATAATTGCTCCTGCATAGTCGGAAAGAGTGCATGAATGATGATATGCTCAGAAGCACAGAAAATAAATCCTCTAAAAGTGTTCTATATTACTTGGTCTGATGATCCATTATTCTCAGACCTGGAGTTCTTTTGAAGTTTCTCTAAATTGTCAGCATAGTCCTGTGCTTAATGATTCTTTGAGAAATGATGAGCTGTGACAGCATTGCTTGGGAGCTAGCACCAGCTGAGCCACACCATGGGAGCTCTTCTACAAAGACTTCTTTGTATCAGATCATTCCTTCCTCATTGCAGGATGAAATAACAGACTACATTGTTCTAATTAAGATAATGGTGTGGTGGAACATCAGGTATATTAAACATAGAATCAGAAGATTCTGGTTAGAACCAACTGTGCAACTTTCCCCAGAAGTTGTCTAGACTAACAGAATTGCAGTTTTCTCCTAATGGAAAGGACCAGGACCAGGACCAGGACATAGTATTCCCTGAGTATCTCCCTCTCCATCTTCCTCTCGCCCTTTCCCTCCCCCCTCTCTGAAAGGTTACATATTTTAGTAATGGTATTTATTCACATATAACTTTAGACTAGGTTTCCACTCTAAGAATGCATCCTATGATGAAAACCTTTACATTGATGAAAATATCAATGCAAAATTAAAAATTTGAAGCACATAAAAATGGTTTGGTGTTTTTTTAACAAAACCCTGAAAATATAATGTTTACAAATACCAGTTAGTTTTTCATAAACCTTATGGGTCCAAGTTTTAAAGTAATCAACAACTTTCACTTCAAAATGGCAATCTGCATGCAATATGTATTGTCTTGTTTCTCTACAGACCATTGAAATGATGTTTATTAGCAAATGGATAAAACCATAAATAGTCTATACATAGCACAAACAGCCAAGAAGGAAGAAATGCTCCAAATTAGGGAGAGTTCAAGAAATTGCACTAAATCACTAGATGACACCTGGGCAAACAAACGTTAAATCAGGTCCAGTCAGACAGTGGAAGTTAGCAGTGAAGGAAGTTGTCAATGAGTGATTTCCTCAGGTGACCTAGAGAAATTCTATATTCTCTGCAAGCATAAAATGAGGTTTGTGCTTAGAATTTTCTTAAAACTCCCAGAGCATAGCTTTATAAAGAGAGAGTCCTGGAAGTGGAGAAAACAAAGGAGGAGCTTTGAGTGTTTATGAGAAGGAAGATTCTAGAATTGTTTTCAGAAAGTTATTAAGGCCTCTGGTTAGTTGGGAAATTGTTTACCATATTTCAATTTCTGTAAGTTTTGGTCTGATGGGATTAGAGGCCAGTTCTTTTTTCTCCCTACCAACTGTGATGAAAATGTCTCTAGACATAGGCCAGGGGGAAAGTCACCTCTCCTCAGATACATTTACCTAATGGAGTAAATGGGTAAAGACTCCACTGAGAGCACAACTTCCCTTTCTGTTTTCTGTGTGCTCTTGAGGATCCCTAGTTGTCTGGTTATATACCTTCCCTGAAGAACAAGCCAAAATACAGAGAAAATTTTTCATTCTCTCTCCCTACCCACCTCCCTCCCTCCCTCCCCCGCCAATCTCTCTGTTTTTTTTTTTCTCCATCTGAAATATCAACAGAATGTTAGGGGACATATTGCATCATTGATGTGAATAACTGTCCTGAGTAAAACAGCTGCCATCTTGGGGAGTTGGATTTTACCCCATTGCAAAAGATCATTCCAGCTGGGCTTGTTGACTGCTTACATCATCTCAAGAAGAAAGGAGAGGAGCGTAAGATTCTCATCTGAGTACACAGTTGCTCCCTACCACTTGTATGCAACTTTGCCTTAACTGCAAGTGACCTCAAGAAGGAGTGTGTGTGTGTATATATATATATATATATATATATATATATATATATATATGCAGTTAACACTAGGGGAGGAGAGTTTCTATCGATGCAGCTACAGGGAAGTCCTCATCCCTGATAGGTGAAAGCTTTTCAGATGCAGCATTCTAGGGAGAGAAGCACTCATACCCCTCTAAGTAACCCCTCACCTGTGCCTTGTAAGGAAGTCTAATAAACTCATTGGTTCCCTAGAGGGAACTTGACAGAATTGTGCCTCAGTTTATCATTTGGACCTTAGGAGAAAGTATAGAGCTTTCCCTGGGAAGGAATTTTGAAAACAATTGTCTACATGTTTATCTTTGCTTTTCATGTTACTTATTCTCTTCTCATTTTGTTACACCCTTTGGGAACTTTATTTCAGTCTTTAGATTTTTGATGTCATCTTTATTTAGGTGTTTTCTCTTAGTTGGGACAATCTTTACAGTAAAACCTTTATTTGAGCAATCATGATTTTGCACACAAGTGTCTTCATGTTTTCCTTTTCTAAACCAGCCAGTTCTTGTTTGATGGATACACTATCTCTGAAGCTTTGTGTGGACACTGATTTTTAAGCATGTGAACATTCTCTTCTGCTTCATGTATCACTTATTTCTTCCAAACTTAGAGGTCTAAATGTTTGGCTTATTCATTTTGACATTTTTCCTGTGTGCTCTTGTCCTTTGTCATATGTTCTGTGACCCTTGTTGCTCATAGAGTGAGTAGAGTACCTGGTAATCAGACAGCATGGGTTTAACTGTAGATATCTAAATGTATCTCCCAAAGATGCTGCTTATCTGGTATAAAGGCTACTGTGGGCATTGTCTTCATGAGGCAAGGGTAGGGTTAGTGTTCTTGACTTTCTTCATGCAGTGATATATCAAGCTGGTAGGTAACTGCTCCTTATCTAAGCTGGTAATAGTTGGGGACCAGATGTGGAACCTCTCATCTTCTGACACCGGCAGGACAGTCAAAGTTGTCAGAGAAGTGGCAGACTTAAAAAACTCAAGCCCACCCCATCTTGACCCACTCAGCTGCTTTTGCCACATGGCAATTGGAGCTGGGAAACAGTGGACATTGAAGGAGGAGATGCGAGGAGTTATGGGAAGCAGCATTCTTACTGTGGATGTGCTCGATATTTGGAAAGTTTTCTCCTTCCTCTCTAACGATTGGCCCTGTTTTATATGGTATTCGTTTTCACATATACCTAGCCATTCTCAGCCCATATGACTTTATATGACAGGGGTTGCCGACTCTGGACAGACTCATGGGATCATTCTTCCCTCCTAGGCAGAAAACAAGGAAGAGTTTAGGCTGATGTTCATGGTGGGAGTTTGACTCACAGCTGGCTTTCAGATCTGGCTAAGAGTCTGGCTCCTAGATACTTGTTGAAGAAGGGAACGATGTTCACCAGAGACAGCACCCCGTCACAAATCTGTCCCTTGCAGAGGAACTTACTTACAAACCCATCGGCCCTGCTCTGAGACACTATTCTTTGAATTATGATTTAAAATTCAATATATCTCTGAATTTAATAAATCAAATGGAAAGTTCAACTCTTTGATTTTTATATAAGCATGGGTATTAGAACTTCATATATATATATATATATATATATATATATATATATTCAATGGTGTTGCTATTGATTATAGGTCAATGCTCCATGTTACACAAATGCCATCTTTTTTATTGAACTCATTTGCTCTTAAATATAGAACTTCAGCATAGTACATTATAATGTGAACATATAAGGAAGAAGATCCTAACACATTAACAGTCCAAGGTGAATATGTAGTAGATTGCACCATACATGTCAATGGATATTGGCTTATTCACAGGTCTAGTTGAGTACATGACCCCACCTTCCTGAGGTCACAGACACACCAACCTGTAGGTTGATGAGCTGTTCTTGCCAATCAGTTTTAAAGTTTTAAGATACTTTGGGCAGATGGGTAGACAATCTCATTTCTTCCCTTGAAGAAATCAAGGTCTGAGAAATTTGACTGGTCATAGTTTAGATACACAGGGTATTAATAATAATAATAATATAGAGTGATCTTGGCAGCAATGTATATGCACAAGCTGAGCATAATAACAAAGGTATGGACTGAGTATCTTCATAAGAACAAAACAAAGAACAAAATAGGAGAGACAGGTTTGAAAAACAGTTATCTTTTCTATGGTGTTTATAGTACCAAGCCTCAAAGACCCTACTGTATCTTATTTTGCATGGTGAACTTGGGGGACCTTTAATATTCTTTAATCAATCTTTTTTCTATTTTGTTGGTTTGGTAAGGAGCAATGATTTAGATTATCTGCTGCCAGTTATCCCATCACCTGCTATGGGCTCTTGACTTGATCTGGTGACAAAGTCAAATATTATTATATGATTAAATAAAGCCAAACACAAAAATACAAAGTTGAATACATTTTGTAAGATTGATGTCAAAGAAGCCTCTTTAAAGGAAATACTACGTAATTTTCACTAACAAAATTGATCTAAGCAATTAAACAATTTATAACTCATAGCCTCCCTTTCTCTCTTATGGTCCTCCAATTTTACTAACATCAAATAATTAATTCAACTATGAAGATGTGAGGATTATATTTCAATTATATATACACTGTTAAAATTAATTAGAAAATCAAATATTCTGAGACATGCAAAATATGCAAAGTAAAATTTTCCCTTCTCAAAGCAAATACAGGGATACCTGGAGAAAGTTTTTACCTGGAGAAATATTCGGGAAACATGTCTATATTTCTCACAATCGAAGTATGTGCAAAACTACCCTACAGCACTTCACACTCACTATTAATGAGTATGCTTCATGGTTTGATTTTTGTCCAGTTCCCGGAATAAATTAGCTTCATTCTTTGGGTTTTCCCTAAGATTCCACCACCCTGTGTTTAAATATCTTTTGCTTTAAAAAATTCTTGGCTATTTTTAAACAAAAATGTTTATTTATGAGAATAAGACTTAGTGCATGCATATTAATAAGTACAGTGTAAAATCTTTATTCCTGTGCCAAGGTTGCACAGAAGATCATATCTGGGTTTTAGTTCTCAATTCAGCTAGGTCCTCTTGAGGACTTTAACTGTATAAAAATAATGAATCTAATTTGGATTTGAAAAGTGTAGGTAAGGGCATCACTCTGCTTGCTTACTGATATTTGTGTTGTATTAATGAGAAATCTTTTATGAGACATGTTGGGATATGTTACTTTCTGTAGCTTTGTTTCCTGATAGATGAGATTGTTAGATTCCCCATCAATCTTGAGTTCTCCTTTTAGATATTAACATAAATTAATTAAAATTTTTTATTTTCTGAAAAAATTAAATGACTTATAGTCACAGTAAAGATGTGTGGATAAAATGCTCTAAATCATTTTGTCAAGAATAGATGGATCAATCAAGTAATAATTATATTTTCAAATTTCTTTCTTAGCGAAATCACAAAATGCTTCCTTGTAGTCAAGGTAGAATCTGAACCATATTAAGTTATATGTAATTCTCATCAATATCAAGAAATATACCATTTTAATAAGCCATCCTATATAATCAACCCATGTAATCCATATATAGCCTCTGCCCAAAGCTCTCAAAAAATTATCAGGGCAACCTTTATCAGATGGCATTTTAGTAATTTAATTATTTGTCCTTTCATACATATTAAAGGCATAAATATTGTATATAGCGAATATCATATGATATTTATTATCATTTTAAATATCATAAGGAATATGACTTTGGAATAAACTCTATGAAAAAGTCCATATTTCTGGAGATGGCCAGTGTGCCTTTGCTTTTTCATTCATCCAAATACGGGATTTATTTCTCAGGTTCTTTTGTTTTTTAATTTCCTTTGAACTTTGCATTGTGATTTGATTTTGACCAACAGATTGTAATTTCCAAGTCATAGTACTGAAGGAGCCTAGAAACTTTGGGAAAAAGCAAAACAGCATGACCAATGAACCAATCAAAAGATAATCTTTGACTCCCAAAGCCAGTGGGAGAGAAAGCTCATCACCCAGACATATGGGCAATCCTGAGACTGCAGGGGAGGAGAGACCACCACTTCTGCCCACCTTTGCTCATATGCCTGGCCCAAGAGGAAACTGTATAGGGCCTCTGAGCACAGGAAGATAGGGGCAGTCAAGCTGCAGGAGCCCTGTGGTCCAGACTGTGCCAGGATATGAACGGACCCAGTCAAACAGCTCCGTGCAACCAAATCCTATAGGAGGGACAGCTAGACCTTCAGAGGGGCAAACACACCTGGGAAACCAGAGGAGACTACTCTCTGCATACATTTCTGACTCTAGAGGAAAACGCCGAGTGCCACCAGGGCCCCCTGCACACAGGGACCCAGAAGTAGGGGCAGGCCCTTCTGGTTGCTGCCCTCACAGAGAGCTGAAACCCAGTCCCGAGAAGCAACTTCAGGCCTGAGACCAGAGGTAAGACCAACTTTTGTGCTCCAAGTGACCTGCCTGGTGGACTCAGGACACAAACCCACAGGAACAGCTGAAGACAAGTAGACAAGAACGATGACACACCTGAAAGCAGAACACTCTATTCCCATAACTGGCTGAAAGAAAACAGGTCTACAGCACTCCTGACACACAGGCCTATAGGATGGTCAAGCCACTGTCAGAAATGGCAAAACAAGGTAACACCAGAGACAAACTGATGGCAAGAGGCAAGCGCAGGAAGCCAAGCAACAGAAACCAAGACTACATGGCATCATCAGAGCCCAATTCTCCCACCAAAGCAAACATTGAATATCAAAACACACCAGAAAAGCAAGATCTAGATTTAAAATCACATTTGATCATGATGATGGAGGAGTTTAAGTAAGACATTTAGAACTCCCTTAGAGAAATTCAAGAAAATACAAGTAAACAAGTAGAAGCTCTTAGAGAGGAAACACAAAAATCCCTGAAAGAATTACAGGAAAACACTATCAAACAGGTGAAGGAATTGAAAATGGAAATAGAAGAAATAAAGAAAGCACAAAGGGAGACAACACTGGATAAAGAAAACCAAAGGAAGAGACAAGGAGCCATAGATACAAGCATCACCAACAGAATGCAAGAGAAAGGAAAGAGAATCTCAGGAGCAGAAGATTCCATAGAAATCATCGACACAACTGTCAAAGATAATGTAAAACGGAAAAAGCTACTGGTCCAAAGCATAGAGGAAATCCAGGACTCAATGAGAAGATCAAACCTAAGGATAATAGGTATAGAAGAGAGTGAAGACTCCCAGCTCAAAGGACCAGTAAATATCTTCAACAAAATCATAGAAGAAAACTTCCCTAACTTAAAGAAAGAGATACCCATAGGCATACAAGAAGCCTACAGAACTCCAAATAGATTGGACCAGAAAAGAAACTCCTCCCGTCACATAATAGTCAAAACACCAAATGCAAAAAACAAAGAATATTATAAGCAGTAAGGGAAAAAGGTCAAGTAACATATAAATGCAGCCCTATCAGAGTTACACGAGACTTCTCACCAGAGACTATGAAAGCCAGAAGATCCTGGACAGATGTCAAACAGACCCTAAGAGAACACAAATACCAGTTCAGGTTGCTGTATCCAGCAAAACTCTCAATTAACATAGATGGAGAAACCAAGATATTCCATGACAAAACCAAATTTACACAATATCTTTCTTCAAATCCAGCCTTACAAAGGATAATAAATGGTAAAGCCCAACACAAGGAGGCAAGCTACACCCTAGAAAAAGCAAGAAACTAATTGTTTTGCAACAAAGAGAAGACAAGCACACAAACATAATCTCACTTCCAAATACGAAGGTAACAGAAAGCAACAATCACTATTCCTTAATATCTGTCAACAACAATGAATGGAATTCACCAATAAAAAGACACAGATTAACAAACTGAATATGTAATGAGGACCCAGCATTTTGCTGCCTACAGGAAACACACATCAGAGACAAAGAAAAACACTACCTCAGAGTAAAAGGCTGGAAAACAACTTTCCAAGCAAATGGTCTGAAGAAGCAAGCTGGAGTAGCCATTCTAATATCAAATAAAATCGATTTTCAACCAAAAATCTTCAAGAAAGATAAGGAAGGACACTTTATATTCTTCAAAGGAAAAATCCACCAAGATGAACTCTATCCTAAATATCTATGCTCCAAGTACAAGGGCACCTACATACATAAAAGAAACCTTACTAAAGCTCAAAGCACACATTGCATCTCACAGAATAATAGTAGGAGATTTCAACACCCCACTCTCATCAATGGACAGATCATGGAAACAGAAATTAAACAGAGACATAGACAGACTAACAGAAGTTATGAACCAAATGGACTTAATAGATATTTATAGAACATTCTTTCCTAAAACAAAAGGATATAACTTCTTCTCACCACCTCATGGTACTTTCTCCAAAATTGACCATATAATTGGTCATAAAACAGGCCTCAACAGATATAGAAAGATAGAAATAATCCCATGCGAACTATCAGACCACCATGGGATAAAACTGGTCTTCAATAAGAATAAGGAAAGAACGCCCACATATACATGGAACTTGAACAATGCTGTACTCAATGATAACCTGGTCAAGGAAGAAATAAAGAAAGAAATTAACGACTTGCTAGAATTTAATGAAAATGAAGGTACAACATACCCAAACTTATGGGACACAACGAAAGCTGTGCTAAGAGGAAAACTCATAGCTCTGAGTGACTGCAGAAAGAAACAGCAGAGAGCATATATCAGCAGTTTGACAGCACACCTAAAATCTTTAGAACAAAAAGTAGCAAATACACCCAGAAGGAGTAGAAGGCAGGAAATAATCACACTCAGAGCTGAAATCAACCAAGTAGAAACAAAAAGGACTATACAAAGAATCAACAGAACCAAAAGCTGGTTCTTTGAGAAAATCAACAAGATAGATAAACCCTTAGCTAGACTAACCAGAGGACACAGAGAGTGTGTCCAAATTAACAAAATCAGAAACAAAAAGGGAGACATAACAACAGAGTCAGAAGAAGTTCAGGAAATCATCAGATCCTACTACAAAAACCTATATTCAACAAAACTTGAAAATCTGGAGGAAATGGACAATTTCCTAGACAGATACCAGGTACCAAAGTTAAATCAGGAACAGATAAACCATATAAACAACCCTGTAGCTCCGTAAATAAAAGCAGTCATTAAAAGTCTCCCAACCAAAAAGAGCCCAGGTCCATCCAGATGGGTTCAGTGCAGAATTCTATCAGAACTTCATAGAAGACCTCATACCAATACTATACAAACTATTCCACAAAATTGAAACAGATGGAGAGCTACGGAGAACTTCTATAATGCCACAATTACTCTTATTCCTTAACCACACAAAGTCCCAACAAAGAAAGAGAATTTCAGACCAATTTCCCTTATGAATATTCAATATTCAATATTCAATAAAATTCTTGCAAACCGAATCCAAGAACACATCAAAACAATCATCCATCATGATCAAGTAGGCTTCACCCCAGGTATGCAGGGATGGTTTAATATATGGAAACCCATCAACATAATCCACTATATAAACAAACTGAAAGATTAAAAACCACATGATCATTTCATTAGATGCTGAGAAAGCATTTGACAAAATTCAACACCCTTCATGATAAAAGTCCTGGAAAGAACAGGAATTCAAGGCCCACACCTAAACCTAATAAAAGCCATATACAGCAAACCAGTAGCTTACATTAAACTAAATGGAAAGAAACTTGAAGCAATCCCACTAAAATTAGGGACTAGACAAGGCTGTCCACTCTCTCCCTACTTATTCAATATAGTTCTCAAAGTCCTACCCAGAGCAATCAGACAACAAAAAGAGATCAAAGGGATACAGATTGGAAAGGACGGAATCAAAATATCACTATTTGCAGATGATATGATAGTATATTTAAGTGATCCCAAAAGTTCTACCAGAGAACTACTAAACCTGATAAACACCTTCAGCAAAGTGGCTGGGTATAAAATTAACTCAAAAAAAAAAATCAGTAGCCTTCCTCTACACAAAAGAGAAACAAGCTGAGAAAGAAATTAGGGAAACAACACCCTTCACAGTAGTCCCAAATAATACAAAATACCTCGGTGAAACTTTAAATAAGCAATTGAAAATCTGTATGATAAGAACTTCAAGCCTCTGAGGAAAGGAATTGAAGATCTCAGAAGATGGAAAGATCTCCCATGCTCATGGATTGGCAAGATTAATATAGTAAAAATGGCCATTCTACCAAAAGCGTTCTACAGATTCAATGTAATCCCCATCAAAAAACAAATCCAATTCTTCAGAGAGTTAGACAGAACAATTTGCAAATTCATCTGGAATAACAAAAAACCCAGGATAGCTAAAACTATCCTCAACAATAAAAGGACTTCTGGGGGAATCACTATCCCTGAATTCAAGCAGTATTACAGAGCAATAGTGATAAAAAATGTATGGTGTTGGTACAGAGACAGGCAGGTAGACCAGTGGAATGGAATTGAAGACCCAGAAATGAACCCACACACCTATGGTCACTTGATTTTTGACAAAGGAGCCAAAACCATCCAATGGAAACAAGATAGCATTTTCAGCAAGTGGTGCTGGTTCTCCTGGAGGTCAACATGTAGAAGAATGCAGATCGATCCATGCTTATCACCATGTACAAAGCTTAAGTCCAAGTGGATCAAGGACCTCCACATCAAACCAGATACACTCAAACTAACAGATGAAAAAGTGGGGAAGAATCTCAAACACATGGTACTGCAAGAAATTTCCTGAAGAAAATACCACTGGTTTATGCTCTAAGATCAAGAATCGACAAATGGGATTTCATAAAACTACAAAGCTTCTGTAAGGCCAAGGACACTGTTGTTAGGACAAAATGTCAACCAACAGGTTGGGAAAAGATCTTTAGCAATCCTACATCTGATAGAAGGCTTACATCCAAAATATACAAAGAATTCAAGAAGTTGGACTGCGGGGAGACAAATAAACCTATTAGAAATGGGATTCAGAGCTAAACAAAGAATTCACAGCTGAAGAATGCCAAATGGCTGAGAAACACCTAAAGAAATGTTCAACATCTTTAGTCCTAAGGGAAATGCAAATCAAAACAACCCTGAGATTCTACCTCACACCAGTGAGAATGGCTAAGATCAAAAACTCCATTAACAGTAGATGCTAGCGAGGATGTGGAGAAAGAGGAACACTCCTTCACTGTTGGTGGGATTGCAGACTGGTACAACCATTCTGGAAATCAGTCTGGAGGTTCCTCAGAAAATTGGACATTGCACTACCTTGGGCATATACCCAAAAGATGCCCAACAAATAACAAAGACTTTATGAAATCGATAAGCAAATGGATGGAACTGGAAAATATCACCTTGAGTAAGGTAACCCAATCACAGAAAAACACACATGGTATGCACTCATTGATAAGTGGATATTAGCCCAAAGGCTCGAATTTCCCTAGATGCACAGAACACATGAAACTCAAGAAGGATGACCAAAATGCGGATGCTTCACTCCTTCTTTAAAAGGGGAACAAGAATACCCTTTGGAGGGTCTAGGGAGGCAAAGTTTAGAACAGAGGCTAAAGGAACACCCATTCAGAGCTTGCCTCACATGTGGCCATACTTGTATAGCCACCAAACTAGGTAAGATGGATGAAGCAAAGAATTGCAGGCTGATAGGAACCGGATGTAGATCTCTCCTGAGAGACACACCCAGAATATGGCAAATACATAGGCGAATGTCAGCAGCAAACCACTGAACTGAGAACGGGACCACTGTTGAAGGAATCAGAGAAAGGACTGAAAGAGCTGAAGGGGCTTGAGACCCCATATGAACAACAATGCCAACCAACCAGAGCTTCCAGGGACTAAGCCACTACCCAAAGACTATACATGGACTGACCCTGGGCTCCAACTGTGTAGGTAGCAATGGATAGCCTAGTAAGGTCACCAGTGGAAGGGGAAGCCCTTGGTCCTGCCAAGACTGAACCCCCAGTGAACGTGATTGTTAGGGGGATGGTGGTAATGGGGGGAGGATGGGAAGGGGAACACACATATAACAGCGGAGGGGGAGAGGTTCGGGGGATGTTGGCCTGGAGACCGGGAGAGGGAACATTTGAAATGTAAGTAAGAAATACCCAATTTAATAAAGATGGAAGAAAAAGATATTCTTTGAATGACAATGATTTCAATATTGCTGCAGCACAAGAGTATCAAATTGTAAAGACAACTCTAAAGCGTAGTCAGCAGGAAGGGGGACACCTTACTTACAAAATGTTCAATAAGAATCTCATGATGCTATCGCTTGGGTCTTCTTGACACAGAAGACTTTACATGAATTAAGGAATAAAAGCCATGAAAGAACGGTTTCACGGTTTCCTCACATGATTTCCTCAATTCTTAATTTCCTCGTGAGGCACTTTCTAGATTTCCCCCAAATAGCAGTGTTCTCAATTCTGTGTCCATCCCTGAAAGAAGCAAGGAAGAAACTTGTGGGGCTCCCCAAGTAGGGAATGTAGCCTGGGATCCCCAGCCGAAATGGGGACATCTAGTTGGAATTCACCCCCTCCTGAGGGCCTGTCCCCTCCTGGGGAATGCCTACATTTCCTACTTTTAATTCAGTAGTGTTTGTGGACATATTTTCTATACTGTTGACAAACTATTCAGGATTATCTAGGTCTGGTTTATGATTTCAGATGATAAAATGAACTTATTTTCTGTTTCCATCATATAGTTCTGCAAAATAGAGTGTCTGGCCCGGGTTTATATTTCAGCCTCCACTTCTTCAAAAAACAAAGGCTCAGACCAAAGAAAAAAAAAGTATTAAGTGTGTTCCCCAGTTGGGGCCAGGGCAGGAAAAGATCAAGAAGGCAAATGAGCAAATTGACCTTAGAAACACTTTCAGATTTTGTCTGCTAGAACTCTTTTGACTTGTCGAGTTATTATGAGTCCTTTCTGCCAAATCCTCTAGATATGAGTTTCAAATATTGCATTTCTTTAATGTCTGCTATTACTGGATTATTTTGTGGCCTAATTATGAAAGTCTGGTTTCAGAAACAATATGAAAGCAAACGTTCTTGGCATAATTGTGAAGTGTCTGAAAACAGAAGTGGAAACAAGCTGAATAACCCACAAGAAAAAAAAAAAACAACGAAACTACTACATGAAATTTGACACAGCAAAAAGAAATTAGTGGGATATATTTCACAATTCATTAGACTCTATTCATATAGCCAAAGTATTTCTGACCCACGGTTAGTTGAATGTTTTTGTTGTTCCAGCTTTCAGAACAAAAAGCTTTCTCATAGTTCCAATATTGAGTCCTTAAAACTGTAAGTACTCTTTTACATTTATTGGCAGAATATCTGACCCATTCCTAAACATTTCTGTAAACATACTTATTCTAAATATAAAAATTTCAAATGTTTAATTATTGCATCATGTTAACCTGTTTTGTGTTCAAATTTCAAAGTTGCAAAGCAAAATGCCATTGGTACAAATAAAAGTATAAGTAACTCATTGTTATATAGTTATAAGGCTAGACTCCTGGCACTGTGACAGTCAGCTTTATACACTTTGATTTATGTCCTAAATAATGAATATAGTATGGTAAGATTTTAGTACAGCAGAATTTGGTGTTTCACTTTGTCCATGTTTTGAGTCTTACCAAATAACTGATATTTTTATAAAATGTTTTAGTTTAGATATAACTTCGTGCTTACAGTACTATATAACAATAGGGCAGATCTTTCTTTATATTTTGTATTTTATATTTTGAATAGGTTTTTCCTATTCAATATGAGTGCTTTTGGCATGAACATGTGCATCTTCCTATCTATCTATCTATCTATCTATCTATCTATCTATCTATCTATCTATCTACTGATGTACAGGTCTCTCTCTCTCTCTCTCTCTCTCTCTCTCTCTCTCTCTCTATATATATATATATATATATATATATATATGAACATATGTGTTTATATAGACAATTCATATATTAATTTTTATGTAATTTTATTAATGTCCTCTAAATATTCATTATTTTTTTCTATAAGCAAATATATTCCCTTTAAGTTACAACACAGCAACCAACATTAGTAAATTGGAGAGGAGATATTTCAGCAGATAAGGGTTCTAGCCACTTAGCCTGATGACCTAGGTTTGATCCCTGGGTTCCACATGGTAGAGATAATTGATCACTTCAAGATGTTTTCTGACTTCCATATGCATGCCATGGCATGCACATGCACACACATTCACACAATATGGAAAAAATTAAAATTACCATTACCATTAATCAACATTAAAGTGATATTCTTATCTAGCCCAGGTTCCATAGTAAAATGTGATTGGTCCCAATAAGGTACTTCCCACTACTTCCTCATTGCCCCCAAATACAACCTAATATAGTATGTTTCATTCAGTTCTTGTCACTTTTTAAGTTTTTTCCCTGTTATCATAGAGATGTTTCCTCCCTCTATTTTCTTTAATTTTGATGTTTCTGAAAATGGCATGTTATTTTATAAAGTGTCCTTTCAGTTGTGTTTCCCCATATCTTCTTTATAGATCTCAGATTTAGAGTTTGGACCACAGAAGCATAAAAGAATGTTCCAACTTTCTAAGAGCAAACAGAGAGCACTTGACATCAATCTGTCTAGTAATTCTTCTAAATCATGTTAATAGTCTATATAGTAAGAGTGCCTCCCATCAATATAAAAAGTTTGAACTCATGAATTCTTATTTTATTTAGCAATTGTAGCCACTGGGATATTTATTTCATGTTTATCATATCCCATATTTGGCCATGAGAAGCTGGCCATTATTTCTTTATTATATGACATCAGTGTTTAAAAATTTCTCACTGTCTGCCACAAGATATAAAGCTCATATTTGCTTTCCCTTGGCCCTCGAATCAGCCATTTCTGTTCAGAGTTTTGATTGTTGGGGAAAATGATTTAGAAATCAACATTTGGATATTTGATAAGGCCCTTGTCATGGGAGCCATCTCAACAATCTTGGAAATGAAATGTCAGTGTCAGCAAGCTACATTTAGCTCCAGCTTAAGATTTGTGTGTAACTTTAAAGCAGAATTTATTTCAGTGACACTAAATAGCAACACATATGTAATCAAAAGGATTTCTGCAAACTGTTTGGTCATGTCAACCCTTATGGAAGGGTAGTTTTAAATTTACTTTATATAATATATTTATTTCAATCACTGGGACATAATGTCCCAGAAGAAAAGCCTACAGAAGTAACAGTTCATTTAGTCTCCTAGTCTTAGAGGTGTTGGTGTTAAGGTCAGCTGGATTATTTCTTTAAGCTTAAAGTGAGGTTGGTAGAAACTCTGTGAAAAGGAGGCTGTTCACAAAGACACTGGGGACTGGAAGAAGAGAGGAAGCAGAAGGATAAGGAAGAGGGATGAAGATAAAGAGAAAAAGCAGGAGGAACCAGGTTCAAAATAGACTTCATGGGTATCATACCCTATAACATACCCTGTATCTCACTTGTAATGGTTTCTAATACCCCAATTTATCATCCATATATGGACTCACATTAGATCCACCCATGGTTCCATCCATGAGTGGATCATAGCCCCCATAGTCAAATCTTTTCCCAAAAGTCCCTCTATAAATTTTCTCTATTAGTGACCAAGCCTTCAACATAGGAGCCCTTTTTCAGGATATTTAATATTCAAACATAAGCACTTAACCTAAATTGTCAAAATGATCCTCATGTCTGATTAGAACACAGCATATTTGTTTCAGTGTTCAGATTTTTTATTAAGATGCTTAAATTCACATAAGTGATTTTAATGTTAACATTTACTTACCACAAATTAAATTTAGAACAAATTTAAATTTAGTGGGGAAAACCCACTAATTACGACTCCCTTTTAATTTTTCTAACTCTTAAGTTATAAATGATTAAATCTCAAGAAAGAATTCCTTAGAGTTGAGAAGCACTCATCTCTTTATTTTGTTAGGATCATCATGGTATAAAATGTAGAAATAGCATTCCCCTATTCTGGGTCATCAAGCCTCCACAGGAACAGGGGCTCTCCTCCCAGTGATTCCAGATGAGGCAATCCTCTGCTACATATCCAGCTGGAGCCATGGTTACTCCTGTTTACTCTGTGGTTGGTGATTTTGTCCCTGGGAGCTTTGGGGAGTCTGGTTGGTTGATATTGTTGCTCTTCCTATGAGGTTGCAACCTGCTTCAGCTCCTATAGTTCTTCCTCTAACTTCCCCATTGGCTTCCTTGTGCCAGTCCAATGTTTGGCTGTGAGCATCACATCTGTATTGGGCCGGCCTTGACAAAGCCTCTCAGGGAACAGTTATACTAAGCTACTGAGGCAGGAGTGGGTGGGAGGGTAGGGGAGCACACTCATAGAGGCAGCGGGAAGGGAGAAGGGGATAGGAACTTGTGAGGGGGATAACATTTGAAATGTAAATGAATAAAGTAACCAATAAAAATAAAAAATGATTCAAAAATATAAAAAAATAAAAAGTTGAAAATAGAAAAATTCAAATGTCAGCTTTCTGATGTTGTTATTTGCTTGTTTATTATGAAGAAATTGAAACAGCCAAAGATGGCTTTGACATTATCTAGTCAAACAGAGGTGTCTTGAGTGAAGAAAAACAGCAAATGGAAGATGAACTGAGGAAGGAAAAGAGGGAGTTGATAACTCAAGAGGACATCATTTTGAAATAGTGAAGGGTACGTTTGCTGATTGTGTATCTATCTAATTGAAATCAAATGGAAACACATTAAAACTAACAAAAATTATATTGCTTGTTACCAATGCAGAATGTCTGTTGGCCAGGATGAAGAAAATGAAGACATACTCAATGGCAAATAACAGTATGTCTGAATGATCTCTTGTCCAGATATTTGATGAGAAGTAGTGAAAAACAAGACCTGTAGGAGGTGCGACAGCCACGATGCCCTTCCTGTGTAGGAGATGGAAGAAGCTAAAACCATTCTTTTGGGAGGACAAGCTGGGTAAAGAGAGTAAACACTCGCTCTGAGTGCATTTAGGATGTGATATGGAAGGATTTGCTTTACTGTGTTTGTAGACATCAACCAACAGCACCAACAATACACTGTACATGTGCTTAAAGAAGGCTGTAGTGCACTGTAATGGATTTCGCATACAGCAATTGCCCTTGAGTGTGACCTTCTGTGCAAATACTTTTTTGTTTGTTTGCATGTGAAGTTCCCTTTTCATCAAAGGCTTATGGTGTTCCAATGTCATGTTTAGAGGTAGAACTTCCAGTAAGATCACTGGGGCTTTGGCATAGTCAGTGCTTATTCAGTGATAGAATTGAGATTGAGAACATTATTCTGTGAGGCAGGGTCAGTTGGAAGCTCTGGGTCACTGAAGGCAACCCCTTCAGGATATACCTTTGCCCGAGCCTGCCTGTTCACGCTGCCTCTGTTTTTAAGCCACCAAGAGCAAATAGCTTTGTTCCATTCTCTGCCTCCTGATATTATGTTCCGTATTATCACACAGGACAGAAAATTGAACCAAGCGACAATGTTAGGACTTAACAAAAACATCTTTGGCTCACGTCTGAAGTATGCAGTCAGTATAAACCTCCATCTTGGATGTCTCTAAAAAGATACTTAAAACCATTTCCTGGAAGTAGGTTTCTGAATATTCAAAGGATTAAATCTACGCTTGGCACAGTTAAGGAAAGAATGAATGATTTCTAAATAGTTGTTGAAATAAAATGAATTAATTACACTGGTAAGCCTCAGTGTAAAATATATTTTATGACATTTTAAACGTTTCAAAATGATAATGCATGTTTGCTTCTATGTGCTAACACTCCATTAATTATAGCATCCGATTACCTTATGCTTCAAGCATGCCAGATAAAGTTTACTTAACTCTTTTTTTTTAATCTGCTAAAAATTATCAAACAGACGAACATCTGTTTTGCATTATGGTATGAGTCAGCCTTCTGCTGTTCTTCCATCTGCATGTACACTCTCACACACTCAGACTTTTACATGCCAGTGCTATGCTTTATTGACCTCCCTTTTCTCATACTTTTCATACATGTTCCTTCATGAATGCAACTCCTAGGTTTTAGCTTCATATGCATGAACATGTGCGTTGATCTATATACAATGAAGAAAGGGAAGGAGGAAGATGGGAGTGGGGGGGTGGAGAGAGGGAGGCGCACGTAGATAAAGAAAAGTCTTGTCGACCTCCTAACATAATAAGACCTGACAGTTGTTGAGTGTTTTGTGTTAAATGACATACCAAGCATTCTACATAATTGGTCTCATTATGTTGTCAGAACAACTCTTTTGAAAGTGTATTGCTATTTTCATTTTAAAAATCTAATAGTTAATTCTGTGGTAAGTTAAATCTTACAGTTGTTTAGTGTGAATGAAAATTTTCTTAACTCCTTCATTGCCTGGTCAATAATGTCACATAAATAGCATTTTCTACCCTTTTCCTTTCTACATCCAAGTTCATGTCTCCAAATTACAGTATTTTTCTTTTGTATCTTCCCCTGTGTGTTAAGGAAAGTAGTCTTCTGATGGGAGTTCAAATCCCATGATACTATGGGATTTTTGCAAATGCATGGAAACATTTGAAATTGTTTAACCAAGAAGGTGTTCCCAGCAGAGGCCAAGATCCTCTGTGCATCTCACAGTGCACTGGGTAACTCCTAACAGAGTTATATGGCCTAAAACATTCACAACAATAAGACTAAGAAACTTTTACCTAGAGAAAGATGTTCTTGAGGAGAAATGTCAATATTTGTAAGTGTATTCTCAAAAATTATTTATTTCGAGAGCTCATTTTAGGATGTTAGAAGCAATAGTTATTAGAACATTTCAGGAATCTCTTGGGCTGTTACACTGATTCACAAAGCACACAACCTTAATTGTTGTTCAGATAATAGAACTTCTGCATTGCCTTTGATTCCAAACTGTGTGTCAAAGTGTCATCACCTGGTGCTCACTATATATATATATATATATATATATATATATATATATATATATATATATATATCAAACTTTTAGGAAATCATCTCTATTCAGCTTGCCTGACTTCATTTATATTATTCTGGGGATGAGGTAAAATAACCAGCAAAAAGTGAACTCACCCCCTCTATATGTCACTGTTTTGAAAGTGTAAACATTGGCAGTTATATTTTATCAAACTGTAACACCCACTGGCCTACTAAATCTTCTAGTAGTAAGACTTTTCTGACATGGGGTTCATATCTCCACTAAGCAGTTTGAATAGTCAGTGTCCATAAAAATCCAGGAGGCAGAGCTGGTTGGAATAGACTAAATGGGAGATTAGGGAAATACATGAATTTTGGCCAATGACAGTGAAAAGTTTGCATGTTTTCACATATATTTTGTAGTGCAGCTAACATTTGATTTTATTCTTTGACCATATAACACAGTGAAAAAAGTAGCAGTCCTGAAATTAGTCTACCAATTGCTCAGATATAAGCTGTGGAGAATTTGGGATAGTTGGTAAATTTGTATCAGTTACCTTCAGTTGATTGATTACTGGAAATGGGAAATTATCTGTCTGTCTTTAGAATAATAACATAGGTTTTAATACTTCTATTTAAGTGATGTTACATTTATTGTATGTGTGCATGAATGTGAATGTGTGTATGTGAATGTGTGTATATGTATATGTATGTGTGTATGTAAATGTATATATGTGTGCATATATGTGAATGTATATATCTGTATGTATGTATATGTATGGATGTATGTGTAGATGTGAATGAACTTATGTGTGTGTATATGTGTGTGCATGTGGAATAGTTTACATGTGTGAAAAAATTGGGGTCAATTTTTTCTTCGACTATGAGTGTCTTGGGGATTGAACTGGGTTTTCAGGCTTGGCAGCAAGTGAAGCCAACTGGCCCTCTTCAAACTTAAATTACTATATTTTAGACAGTGTTGGAATGAGTATTTGTGGCTGGTGTACCATGAATATTGGTTGAGGTAACAAATGTTTTTACTTTGTCTTTTTAGTCTGTGCCTCACTCTGTAGCCCAGCCTGGCCTTGAAAGTTTGTCCTATCATCTTGTCATATTGAAGTGTGGTATATGTGATACATATCTTTTGATATCCAGATTGCTGTTTTGATCATTGTCTGAGTTCAGAATTGTGGTCTTGGATAGAGGCTTGACTTTAGGATGGCATTTAAGGTCATTTGAATGGGAATTTCCTCAGCTTTGGTAAGGAAATGGGACATCTTCATTATTGAAATACCCACAGGCTCTTTTTCCCTTGTGAATAATGCAGATGTGTCACCACCCTACAGCTTGATCGTTCATTCTGAGTGGTTCCTAGGAACTGCACATGCATAGTTATCCAGTACTATCTCAAATTTCTTCTGCTCTGTTGTTGAATCTTCTCTTAGGTGCATGAGGATGGTTCTTCACTGGCACTGACAGTGAGTCCCTGCACTTAAAGAGGCTGATTGTTGATGTTGTCATGTATAGAGCTATTTTTCATCAACTAGATTTAGCTCTTACCACCCTGGGGCCAAATGGAGGTTCATGAGCCTTCTTATACTCCAATACCTTCACCTGGTAGTCATGAGATGTCACTGAACCCCATAAAGCCTTTATCTCCTTCTCTTCTCTCAGTGAAGTTCAGATAGTACCTAAAATGTCAAATTTTGGAAAGAACTTTAAATGAAGGAAATATTTTGCTTTTATCTTCATACTTTACTCCCAATCTTCCAAGAAGGGAATTCAAATATTCTTAGTCTTTCTCTGAGCCAACCCCATCTTGGAGATCCCCTACCATAGATATGTCCAAAGTTAGAATGGCCCTCATGAGATTCTGTGTGTTATAGAGAGTGCTAGATATAGACTATTCTATAGATTGTGCTGTAGTCCATCTTTTCATTTGAAAAAGTTGAAAGGAAGAAGGGAGAGGACACACCAAATTAGACAAATTAACTCAGAAGTGATATATAGCTTTTCTAGATGTTCATACAAAATATGTTTAGCAAGCTTTCTGATAGTGACAATGTTAGAAATTTCATATAAATAAAGATGTTTATTTTTTTTTTTGGTCAAATGCTTTAGAAAGCAAAGGACTGGTCTGAGTTGTGATTGCTAGGGTACATTCAGAATTCCCTTATGTTGATTACATAAAAGTCCTTGCCATAGATCATTCCAGCATTAGAGGCAGGCTAGCTTGTTAAATAAATAGAAAACCAGCCCATTGATGTGACATTTAGTTTGTAAAAAGAGAGGAAATGATGAGGCCCAAGTAACATGTTTGCCATGTTTGCTTGCACGTCCCATCCAAAATGGAGGGCAGAGTCATTTGTTGTTTCCTCCAGAATGCCATTTCTGGAATTGTTCTGCAAGCACATAATGACATGGCATTCCTAATGTCAGTCATTATCATAAAAAGTTAACAAAAGAAGTCCCAGAGAAGATCCTACCTGCCCATGAAAGACAAGTATAAATTAAAAATTGCTCATTCCCATCCTGAGTGAGGTAACCCAATCACAGAAAAACACACATGGTATGCACTCATTGATAAATGGATATTAGCCCAAATGCTCGAATTACCCTAGATGCATAGAACATGTGAAACTCAAGAAGGATGACCAAAATGCAAATGCTTCACTCCTTTAAAAGGGGAATAAGAATACCCTTGGGATGGAATAGGGAGGCAAAGTTTAGAACAGAGGCTGAAGGAACACCCATTCAGAGCCTGCCCTACATGTGGCCCATACATATACAGCCACCAAACTAGATAAGATGGATGAAGCAAAGAAGTGCAGGCCAACAGGAACCGGATGTAGATCTCTCCGGAGAGACACACCCAGAAATACATAGGCAAATACATAGACGAATGCCATCATTAAACCACTGAACTGAGAATGGGACTGCCATTGAAGGAATCAGAGAAAGGACAGAAAGAGCTTGAAGGGGCTTGGGACCCCATATGAACAACAATGCCAACCAACCAGAGCTTCCAGGGACTAAGCCACTACCCAAAGACTATACATGGACTGACCCTGGGCTCCAACTGCATAGGTAGCAATGAATAGACTTGTAAGAGCACCAGTGGAAGGGGAAACCCTTGGTCCTGCCAAGACTCAACCCCCAGTGAACAGGATTGTTGGGGGGAGGGCGGTAAGGGGAAGAAGATGGGGAGGGAACACCCATATAGAAGGGGAGGAAGAGCGGTTAGGGGATATTTGCTTGGAAGCCGGGAAAGGTAATAACAATTGAAATGTAAATAAGAAATAACCAATTTAATAAAGATTTAGAAAAGGGAAAAATTGCTCATTCCGTGTTGTATGCACCTGCCATAATAGACTTCCTGATATATATTTGGTTGCTTTCATATATGTCATGTGTATGGGGTCAAGTATACACCTGTGAAATTATTGCTGTCATCCAGGCTGTAAACATACCCATCATATCCCAACATATTTTCTTGCCTCCTTTGTTATTATGTGACTACCTTACCAAAGATCAGATCAGTCCTCTTGGCTGTCCTTTAGTGTGTAGTATACAATGTAGTTAGCTGTAGACACTATTTGCCAATGCAGGACTCCAGAGTATCTAGCTTTTTAAGTTTTTACTGAAGCTTGATGTATTTTGTTTACCCTTCCCCTCAGTCTTTGGCAACCATCACTCTAAGTTTCTGCTTCTAAGAGTTTTACTATGTTAGATTCCATATGTAAGTGAAATCATGCAGTGTTTGTATTTCTGTGTCTGGATTATTTCACTTAGAGAAAGAAATTTGGATCTGATTTCTTAGCAGATTGAAGATTTTTCCTTCTTTTGTTTCAAATTAAAATGTAAAAAGATCACTGAGGAAATCTTGCTCAGATTGCTCTATACAAGGAAGGAGGCGCTGCTGGGGCTCTTTCCAAATTATCATAAAACCACTATAATATTTCAGCCTGAAAAGCTGAAAACTTACGTAACTCAGCACTAATAACTCCAGCAAGAATCACCGTGTCCAGTCAAGTATTAGAGTTTTTCTAACATGATCCAGTGAGACAATGCCAGCAGTTTCTGGCTGTCTTACAGTTTTCTCTTTCTCATTGTGCTAAGAGAGTGGTAGTAGGTATGAGGACACCAAGAAGAGTTCTTATATTGTCCATGGCCAGAAATATATTGATCATCCTTCAACAAAAAAGGGAATGTCCTTTTTCAACAATATTGTAATCCAAACAACTTTCAAATTTCTATTAGAAAGTGACCTCTTTGAAGGGTCATCTTACTAACAATTCAATGGCATCTGGGGGTATAAGATATTTAGTGAGAATATATAACATTTGTTCTATGAGACTTGAACAAAGTTGAATTGCCTTCTTTACTCAATGAAAAGAAATATAGGATGATGATTGATTAGAGCTATTTCTAGGGAAGTCCTTAATCATACCAGAGTTAGGTAGCTGGTTCATTAGCAATCTATAAATGAGGTCAGCTTGCATACAATGTCTAAAACCTTGATGTCTTGGTTCAAAGGTTTAAAAGAATAAATTTCAAAGGTATGCTATGTGTATTTTGAAGCAAGCAAGAGGAGAAAGCTGTATCAAAAACACAGATATAATCAAAACTAATTAAGTGTATTAGGACTAAACTGTCAAATAAGGCATTGACATCCATAATGTGTATTCCTTGGAAAGATTCTCACTTATTAATGATTAAAATCAGAGTATATTATTTCACTAACTTATTGTAGAAAACACTGTATATATTAACATTTTAAGCATATAAAATATGCAAATAGATTAGATTTTAAATGTAAAAATACAATATGCTTTAAAACATAATTTTGTGTATGACTTCTTTGCACTAGGAAAAGTTTTTTGATGAGCTGTGATAGTAGCCAGGAAGGCCATTGCTGACATATGCAGACTCTGATGTTTAGTCAAGTCATTTGAAAATTGGGACAATTTTAGTTGTCTATTTTATCGGTTTTAAAAGCTGGATAGTTAAGACAGTATTTCTTAACCTCACAAACGGAAAGCGGAAGCTGTAGAATGCAAATAGAAGTTCCAGGCTGGCCGAACTTTCTCCCGTTTGCTATTCATCTGTGGGTAAATTTCAAAACTGATGAGCATTAAGGCTGATTGGCTTTAGTCTCTATGCCTTAGATATCACAGACTTTGGGTTTCACATTTTTCCCTCGCATAGTGTTCTCTTTACCCATCTCTCCTGCTATTTTTCTGCTTAAGGGATTATCAAGCCAGCCATATAACCCAGACAATCCTGACCTATTAGCAGAATGAGTTTTGTGTGTGTGTGTGTGTGTGTGTGTGTGTGTGTGTGTGTGTGTGTGTGTGTGTGTGCGCGCTTATTTGGTTTTTAAGACCTCATTTAAAAACCTCATTTGGTTTTAAGGGACTCAATTTGTAGCACTGGCTGTCTTGGAACTTCCTGGGTAAACCAGGCTGTCCTCAAACTTACAGAGATCCTGCTACCTCTGGAGTGCTAAAATTATATGACCCACCATGCCTGGCACAGAATGAAATCTTACTTACACATATTGTTGGTGGCTATAACCATGCTATCAGGCATAATTGAGAAGTTTCACGTGGGACCTACGACCTCATAGTCTAAAGTCTTTACTGTTTAACCCCTTGTTGAAAACATTTGCTGGCCTCTGCTATACATGTAAAAGCATTTCTTTACTTCTGTGAACAACATCGGCATTCTTGTTACTTGCCCCTGCTAGCACTCATCTATATGTCTTTAAAATTGTTTCCCCAGAATAGCTAATTCATCAGAGAAATGCCTGGAAGATGGAGGCGCATTAAGGAAGGAATGAGAAGAACGCATGCTTCTGAAAAAGATGGGATTGAAGGTGCTCAGCACATGACTGCGCTTTGCTGCCATCTATGGGTACCAAGAGCCTTCTGAGTCCCTGAATCTTAACATACAAGGTGTACTGAAGTATTTTTTCAGTTTGTTCCTAGTTCATTTTAAGCAAACACACTTATGATGTACTTTCTGAATTTTTCCTTCTCATAGTACACATTTCTGTCCAGATTGAAATCACTGACAAATACATAGGAGAGAAGAAAGTTTTCAAGCAAATGGTGATTCAGTCCTCAGGAAAATGGTATCATCATTTGGTGTGTGTGTGTGTGTGTGTGTGTGTGTGTGTGTGTACACGCATGTATGTGTACAGCAGTATAATATATATTTGACAACTGTATTTTATGGAATAAAATCTTTTAACTTAGCTACTAGAGAAATATGCCAGCTATGAATTTACTGACTATCCTCCAACCCCACCCTTTTTCCTTGCTCTGTAATAACAGAGATTGGCCTTGTTAAACAGGGTCAGTACAGGGTACACTGTTTATTTCTCAGCAAATCAACCATAACTCCTTCTACGACACTCGTTCCAGGTGGCTTCCTTTGATATCAGCTGCTGTCCAGATGGGTTTCGGTGTAGTCACCAACAAAGTGAGTAGGCCTCCAGTGAATTCATCAGTATTCCAGAAAGAATTTTTCCTTTGACTGACAAGTCAGAGTCCTGCTTGGCTCCAAACAACACAGTGAAGTCATGTACCATTCCATGGGCATCAACTCTGCTATTTTAATGAGGTGTGTTGAAGATTCTTGTCGGTTTGAGAAGTCTCTTCCAGCAGCTCTGTATATTTTTCTCTCCTCTTCCACCATTTTTACTCAATTTATTGTGATTTGAACTCCTGTTGCTACTTCTTTACAATATTTTTCCTTGTTCATATTATTGTACAGTTTCTCTCTTCTGATTACATTATAACTAAAGTAGCAGAGAGCTAAGAACAGACTATGTTTGTTTCTAAAACATTTTATCTAGTAAGCAAATTAAATTTCCCCAGTATAAAGAACCCATTGAGTGAATTCACTTTTGTATAAACCTTACAATGAAATTACTGAATCATTTTCTACTTAACAAATCCCTTTGGTGTATGAGCAACCTCTGGGAATTCATGAGCAATAGTGGGGCAGAGAAAATACTTCACAATCTATCCATCTCCTTCAGAAAATGAACATGAAAAGAAAATGTTATCCAGTTTTGGTTTCCATAGTGAATATCCTATTTGAGTTCTAGCTACATTTATCCACATTCGTTCATGAGACTATAATGGCTTCCTACCTCATTCTCCAATTCCGTCTCTCTGAAGAAAAGTAGAGGCTATCTTATACAGAGGTGAGATTTTCCCACAGCTCCTTTGCTAGGCCAAATCCAGCCAGAGATCAAGTCACTCCTAGGTAAATTTTTACATAGATTAATGTTTTTCTAATTTACCTTCTTCTCTCTCTTTTCAGAGTTTCCTATTCTTGTTTCTTTATGTCAGTCCTGGTGACACACTGGAAACTTGAGACACCTGTTTTGACAGCAGCTAGATGATGTGGATTGAAATCCAAGTTAAGATTTCTTTGCCTGTGGTAGATTTATAGTATATCTAAATGTAGACCACTGAATACCATTGTAGCTTCATTGAATCAGATTCCTGAGAGAGCAGGAAGCCAGAAACCTACTACAGTTCTGTTTTTCTTCCATGCAAGTCTACTGAATTAGTAACAATTTATGGTGGTATTATCCAATATTCATTTGCATTTTAATATGAGAAGTTCTAGTTTATTATAGACTGGATGCGCATGTAATCTTGGATTTACTTTTATCTGGGCCATTTCTACACCTATTATAAGAGAGTTTTTTTTTCAGTCTTTTAGTAAAAGCTCAGTCTTAGATCTGGATACTAAAGTCCTAAGGTTCAAAGATCGGCACAGGCGAGCTTCATGGTAAGTTTCTGAAAACAATATGTGTGCTTTTTTTTTTGTCTCAAAAAATGATCCTCTATATAGATGAGTGAAGCATTAATGGAGGTGGTATAAGGAAGTTCAGTGGCTGTGTAGTGATGTGTGGAGGAGCCGACTATGGAAGCTTCACACATTCAAGATGGAGGCTGACAAAAACCTTAGAGAGTGAGAAGCAAGGTTGAAAGTACTCAATCATTCCTGGCAGGGGACAGGAGGATTTCAAGGAATGAGAAAGTACTTAGTGACCATCCAGTTCCCACCATTTCCAGACATTTCTCAATAATGAATAATTATTTATAAAAAAGAAAATATTTTAAAACATATTTTGACTTTAGTAAGTATCATATATAACTCAAGGTTGATAGATAAAGATATTTACTGATTTTTGCTTTTTTCTGCCCCCTTACTCTCTCCCCTTTCCTTTCTTCCTTCCCTTTTTATGAAAGATAAAATCCAAGACCTCTTAAATGCTTAGCTAATGCTTTACATCTCTCATCCCACCTCTACAATCAAATTACCGAGAATTCCCTGATGAGCAACCTTTAGGTAGAGTGAAGTTCTGTAATGTCTGTCATCTATCTACTTATCTTTCCATTCTTTTAACTCCTTATTTTGAAATATTTATAGGTTCACATGAGTTTTCTTGATATTTATATACTTATTATATGTATGTATAATATTTATAGCCACTTTTTATAGTGAGACCATATTGCATGGGTAGAGTACAATATCTAAATGCATAATATTTATTTTTAAAAACTCTCTAGATAATGACTGTTTACATAGCTGGAAATTTACTAGGTGAATAATTATCCAAGGAACTGTGTTAGCTAAGCTACTTCTTGTAGTAATGGAGTACTTAGCAATCTGAGGTCAATCTTAATAGGTCATGTAACTCATGCATTGCCGTGGGTAGGGGTATCATTAGTTATGACTCATTGAAATGCTTTAGTTAGTCACTGCTTCCTTCTATTTTTGAGGCTCAGTAACTTTGGACTCAAAGAACCAACTCATACTGAAAAGTGGTTCAAAGTTCTTTGTCCCTTCTATTAACATTTTGTAGACAAAAAGAAGCAGGAAATGAAGAGAAAGTAGAACTGTTTTGATCAGTGCTTCACAGCTTCATATGCAGCTGCTGGAATATGACTCGATTTTGAAATTAATTTTCTTTTTATGAAACTCATCGTATTCTTCCTTCGCTTGAATTTTCTATGCTAGAATTTAATTCTTAATATTAGGAACAAATTTAAAAAGCTTTGACCCTTTTGTAAGCTATTCAATTCTTGACTTACTTCTTTTCAATTTTCTTTTTAAACTTTAGAAGACTTGGATACTAATAGCAGTTCTACCACTTTTGGTTTTTCTGACCACGACCAATAAACTTTAGTCATCTGTGTCTTTTAATTTTACTTGTAATATTCAGGGTTACCTAGAACAATATTGCAAATGGAAACTGCAGATAGATGTGTAGGAGGAAATTTATTAGGGATATTGGCCACTGAGAAGTCCCATGACAGGTCTCCCGCAGTCTAGAGACCACAACATGGAAAATCCCAACTCAGGCCCTCACAACCAAGAAGACTGATAGTGTAACTCTTTTTTCAAGGCTGAGAGCCAAGTACTCACTCATGGAGAGGAGCAATGCAGTCTCAAGACCAGAAAGCTGGAGTTCCGATGTGTAAGGCGGGAAACAAGAATGCAGTAGTTCTCAGATGAGATTCCAGTTCACCTTCTGTTTTTATTTCCTCTAGTCCTGGTACATAAATCGATATCCAAACAAATATTAACCACCTTTAGAAACACCTCCACAAGTATGCCCCAAATATATTTTTCCAGGTCTCTGTGTTTCTCAATTCAGTTAAGTCTATATCCGACATGAATCATCACACTGTTATTTTGTCTATAAACTCAGAAAATCTGCAAGTAGTTGAAATAACCAAGAGAGTAAGACACACACACACACACACACACACACACACACACACACACACACACACACATATACCAAATGGTAAATTTCATTTTAATAAAAATAAATAGGAACAAACTTTTATGAGCCTTCTTTCTGCAGTCTTTGGATATATTCACCTAACAAATGTTAGATCTATCATTTCCAGTATATTCCTTATTTACCAATATAATTGTTTTAAGGTATATTTTACATTTATTTTGTAGTTGTCTATAAATACTTTTATTTATTACCTAGTACTATGTGAGGAGTGATCTCAAAACTTAGTTTTTCAAAATAATACATTTCTTTAATTTTCACTTATGAAGATCTGGGATGGAGGTATGGCTGTGTTGGAGTCTCTCACTTAGGTTGACCACAAGGCTGTCTTCAGCATCCACTCTTGGGGTGGAAATTCAAGCCTCTGCTGAGGTAGGTGTATTCACAAGCTCTCCCACGAGTGGCTATTGACAGAACAAAAGTGTGTTTCTTACTGTGTGGTGTCCTGGTTAGCTTTAATTTTCAGTCTGACACAGTCTAGAGTTATCTGAGAAGAAAATCTCAACTGAAGAATTATCTAGATCAAAATGGCTTCTAAGCGGGGTGTGAAGGCTTGTATTAATTGTTAATTGATGTAAAATGTACCATTCCACCTTGGGCTGTGCCATCCCCAGGTAGGTGGTTCTAGGCCACATAAGAAAGGTAGCTAAGCATAAGCCAGAAATCAGATATTATTGCTTCAATATCTCGTTTGAGTTCCTGCACAGACTACCTTTAATAATACACAGTGACCTGGAATTAAGACAGATTAACAATTTGCTCCTCTCGGTTGCTTTTGGTTAGAGTGTTTTATCATAGCAACAGGAAGCAAATCGGAACATATGGGTATCTCTATAAGGCAAGGTACAGCATAGCATATGACTTCCTGAGGGAGGGAGAAAAGAGGAAAGCAAGCAAGACAGAGAGGGGAAGCCACAGTGTCATTTTCTAAAACACCACATGCCACGGTATTATAACCTGTTGTTAGAAATGTATCCCTTGAAACAGAAAATATTGAAGGAAAATAGATTACATGGTGGAATGAACACCAGGATTGCTGGATTTCTAGGAGCCAGTTAGAGTTGCTCCCTGTAGAGTTCCAACAGTCTAGTATGGATCCTTGAATTCAGTAGAAAGCACATGCAGTTAATAAAGAGAAATTTATAAGAAAGACTATGAAGACCTAGTCAGTGACTAGAAGAGTTCATAAGAAGAAGTCTAAATTGAAGTAATTAGGGGAATGGTATAAATGATTTAAATAATTTGTTCATTTGTAATTATAGATTTTAGATGTATCAGTGTCAAAAGAGAAGGGGGTTCAAGATTTAAGAACAAACTGTTGCAAAAAGGTAGAAGAACTTTAGAGATTTAGCATCATTAAAGTTAAAGGTTTTATTATATATGTACATATAATGCAAATATAGATACATTAATAGTATTTTAGCAAGACCGAATTTGCATACAAATCTTCCAACTAAATCCCACTTTTCTCCCTTACACTTTTCGGTAGAAATTTTTATCTTTTACCTCTTTTTTTTATTACAAGTTGTTAATGTCTAGTTATCCATAGTAGCAAACTCTATTTACTAGAATGTCATTACTGTTTCAAAATTAAGTAGGAGCCATTAGTCTGAGGTAGCTATAGTGCCCTGGGTTTCTATGAAAACAGAAGAGAATTTAGGATCAATCAACTATATGAAGCAATACAGCATTTAATAGATTGAAATTTTAAATAAACATTTTATTATTCTTAATTATGTGTACACATGCATATCTATGTGTGGGTACGTGTACATGAGTGCAGGTGCTCTTGGATTCCAGAAATACCCAATTGCCTGGAGCTGGATTTGGAGAAATTTATGAGCCATCTGATATCAGTACTGGGGATCAAACTTTGGTCATCTGCAAGAGTAGTACAGGTTTGGCCACTGAGCTATCTCCCCAGCCCCTTTAGTTAGAATGTTCCATTAAGGCAGTCCAAATTAGGCAAATATTCATATTCTGACCAGTCAGATCATTCATTTGCTCTTGTGCCTGTTCACAATTAGTATTTACCTCTAGAGGTGTCTGAGGCACTTCTAGTTTGTCACATTTGTACTGATAAATACTTTAACATTATAATGTGCTAGAGAATTCTCTGTCTTTCTTTCTTTACTCCTGAAGAAGCAAGAAGGAGCTGAGTCCCACATTCTACAGTAAAGCATCTTTCTCTTTCCTATGTGGTATTGAAAGCATTTCCTCTGACCTTGTTTTGCTTCACATTTTTTTTTAAAAAATTATCTTTTTTCTTTTATTAAATTTTATTTTTCTTGGATATTTTATGTATTTACATTTCCAATGTTATTCCTTTCCCCCCTCTGCCACACCACCTCCTCCTCCCTCTGCTTCTATGAGGATACTTCCACTCCCACCCACTCCTCCCTCAACGTCCTGGCATTCCCCTGCATTGGGGAATCAAGCCTTCACAGGACCAAGGACTTTTCCTCCTATTGATGCTGGACAATGCCATCCTCTGCTACATATGTGGCTGGAGTCATGGGTCCCTCCATGTGTACTCATTGGTTGGTTTAGTCCCTGGGAGCTCTATTGGGGTCTGGTTGGTTGATATTGTTGTTCTTCCTATGGCGTTGTAAACTCCTTCAGCTTCTTGAGTCCTTTTCTTGCACTGATGTATTTGTGTACATATATGGTGTGTATATGTGTGTATATACACATGTACATATGTGTGTCTATGCATGTACACATATTGTGTGTGTGTGTGTGCGTGCACATGCACATGCGCATGTGTGTATGCATGAGTCAGAGGACAACTTTTGGGAACTGCTCCTTTTCTTCCATATGCTTCCTGGATCAAACTCAGGTCATCAGGCTTAACAGCAAGCACTGTTACCTGCTGAGCCATCTTGCTGGCCCTTTGTTCCATATTTTACATAAACTTTTTTTTGTTGTTCTTTTGCTGTCTTTTCCTTGTTTTGTTTTTTTTTAAATGAACAGAGAGTTCTGACAGGATAGGAAATCTGTTTTGATCTTCATCTCCTTGCTTTTAGCATCATGCCAACTTTAATGATTGTTCTTGCTGTTTGTTGAAGAAGTCTAACATAATAATGGGTTGAAGGAGAGTGGGGTAAAGCAGCTGGAAGGTGTAGTCCATTAGGGTGGAAGTGATGTATCTGAAGACAACCCAGGCAGACACAACATTAGGCAGGAAGCAGCATGTACACCTAAATTTGTTTAGTGATAATCTAAATGTATGTCTATCTGAGGCAAATGTTTCTTTATTTTATATCATGTCATAAGAGATGAGGTGGCTCCATAGATAGGAGTACCAGCTGCTCTTGTCGAGGTCTCAGTACCCATTTGGAGGCACACTACCACCTGTAATTCTAGTTCCAAGGGATCTCTTCTGGCCTACATTTGTACAAGGTGCACTCATGGTGTGTACACCTACATGTAAGAAAAAAATTCATATACATAAGATTAATGAATTGAGGAAAATAGTATAGTTTAATAGAACATTTTATGGAACATGTTTTGTTAGCATACAGTAAGAAAACACAAGGCCCCAGATGACATTTTCATTCATGTGATTTATCTATTTAACTTATTTGTTATTTCCTTTTATAGAAAATAGATTTTTCCCTCATAATATATCTTGATTATGGTTTCCATTCCCTCTATGCCTCCTAGTTGCCCTTCTCTCCTTTCACCCTGATCCACCCTCTTTCTGACTCTCATTAAGAAACAAACAGGCTTATGGGAGATAATAATAAAGAAAAATGAAATATAACAAAATAAAATATAATAATAAAGAACAAAAACTAGCACATAAGAACTGGACAAAACACACAGAAAAGAGCTCAAAAGAAGGTATGAGAATCAGTTAGTTGTTCACACATTCAGGAATCCCATACATTAATCTGGAAGCCATGATATCGATGCAAAGACCTCTAGGGTTAAAAAGAGAGAAGAAAAACTAAAAATGGAAGTATAAAGTTTTTTTTTTTTTTTAAGGAAAAGTCCCAACATGACTTTGTGAGATAAGGACCTCTGAGTTTGTTTCTGTTGAATATCCACAGACGGGCCAGTAACCTACCCTTAATAGTAATAATAGTAATATGTTTTCCCTCCTGGAAATGGACAAAGATATACCTTGTTGGTGGTATTATTCTTACACCAGTTAGGAGCAGATCAGATGGCCTCCTAGATTGATGCCTGGCTTGGTGGCCAAAGCTGTTTGATGCTTAGGATTTATAAAAACCAAATCAAATCTAATCCAGGCAGAGCAGCATGGGAAGAGGAAGACAGACAGAAACCTGTAGACGACTATGCCACCCACAGACCTGCCCTCTGGCTCACAGCTCAGGTGGACCACAGACAGCCACTTGCTGTGCGACACATAATTCAGACAGAAGATGTCACCCAAGGGCCCACCAGCCTCATGGCTAGCCTGCACCAAGAGTGACCACTGATGGGAGAGAAAGAGAAGTGGAGCAGTTTAAGCATTATAAAACTCAAGTGTGGAGAAGAGTAGCCTGTTGTGCAGTGGCCAGACTCGCCACCTGGAGCCATGGTGAGGTCCCAGCCTGAGTTGCTGTTGAGGACCATGTCTGGGTCCATGGCTACACTGTGGCAGGTGTCGATGTCTGTGGCTATTACCACTAAAGAACATGGCATTTGTCCCTAGTCGGGGCAGCCACAAGGGACTAAATGGATGTCCAGAGCATGTGAAGAACTGACACTACCTCTCACCAGAGGCAACACTATGGAAAGCTGCCCCTGTGCTCTACCCAGACAGCACAGTGAAGCTGGCCCTAGTGGTGGGGATACAAATCAGCTAGCTCAGAATGAGAGAACATGGGAGAGCTGGCCTCCCTATTTGTCTTGTAAAGTGGCAAGGATGTGGGGTGATATCCCCTCATACCTTTAGTGGTCTGGAGAGCAAGCACTGGGGTCATGAGAGCTGGAGAGTGGGCCCTATATCTTGTCTGAGCAGCACAGTGTTCAGGTAAGGAAGTGAGGGAGAGCTGGCCCTGTCACTTATCAGCTGTAGGTGATATGGGTGTGTATGGGGAGGTGTCTTTCCTCTCCTCAAGGGCATGAGAGCAAGAGATCTTACCCTGCCTCCTGTCGATGGCCGCAGTGGGTGGCTCAGCCAGAGTAAATGCAGAAGAGCTAGTCCTGGTGGTGAGGATAAAGGAGGGCTCCTAGAATCACCAGCTCAGCTACCACTGAGGCCCAGATTCAGGGCTCCGTGTTGGCCTACTCCAAAGTCTTTATCATCTGCAAGCTGTTGGGACTTGTGAAAGGGCCAGTCCTGCTGATCCAAAGCTGCAGGACTCCATGACACAGGGGAACAACAGGATAACCAAGAGGAGTCTCTCTGAGGATCCAATGTTAATGATGTCACAGAAGCCAGAGATCTCAAACCTGACCAATGACTCATTGCAATAAACATTTGCAAATGAAGAACTATGAACTGAGGAATATACTATGGGACTCACTGTGACCTACTACAGCTTCCATGTTGAGATGTTTTCTATGTGGTGTAAGTGTGTGTGTGTGTGTGTGTGTGTGTGTGTGTGTGTGTGTGTATGTATGTGTATGTATGTGTGTGTGTTGTTTTGTTGGGAGGTTGCATGGGCAAAGGGTGGCTATGAGGGGATAGAAAGATGAGTGGGGGGACTGGAGTGCATGAAGTGAAACTCAAAGCATCAATAGAAGGTTAAAAAAAATAGAGCAGATTTTTACTCTACCTGTGACACTCTTTTGGAGGAACCTAAGTTTTTATTTGTAAGTTATCAATTAGAGGTTGCTTCTGGGATAGGCATGGGGGCATGCATCCACTTCTTTCAGCTCTTGGGTCCCATCTCTATGGTCCTGTGTATGCATCCTTAGTCTTGTGAGTTTGTGTGCTCATCACTGTGTTGATATAGAGGACCTTGTTTTCTTGGTGTTCTCCATGCCCTCTGGCTCTAATAATCTTTCTGCCTCCTCTTCTACCAGGTTCCTTGAGGCCTGAGGGGCAAGATTTGATGGAGACATCCCACTTAGAGGTGAGTGTCCCAAGGTCTCTCTCTGTATAGTTTTTGGCTGTGGATCTTTGTATTTGCTCCCATCATTCACAGGAGAAAGCTTCTCTGATGATGGCTGAGCAAGGCAATACTCTGCTTCCCAGGTCAGAGCATAGTGTCATTTATTATAGGACCTTATAAAACATTTATTGTGGACGTTTATCTCAGGAAATACATTGGGTATGAATAATGACACATGTATATTTGTCCAATAAACTCACTTTCTGACAAAAGAATCATATTTTGGAACCTTTGGATAATTCTTTGAGATACTCAATTTAGTGTATTATAGCTGTGACAGAGGCCTATGTCATGTAGTCAATATTCTAATTGTGTCTTGGGTAGCATTCAACACCTCCTTGAGCTCGATTCTGCTTCCAGCCTGTAAATGAAAATAACCAAATGTGACCTCTGTCATCCTCTCAAGGGTACTATAAGGCTTAGTAAAGTGAGTAGCAAAACTAAAAGAGAATGGTATCTTCTTTTCTGTTGGATTTCCGAAGAGAAGAAACTCCATAGCAGCCTTTCTCTTATCATCTTTCAAATCACCCAAAATACCAAATCAGATAGAATCTGAGCCTACTCCACTGACTGATGTGTTTTAAAGTGAACTTGAAGGCCAGAAGGCAGGTGCACAAGCCCACCTGGAAGGCAAAAGCCAGAAGGAAAGTCAGTACCAGTGAGGGTCATCCTTCTGGTCACTTCTTTCTAACCCTCCTGTTGTTTTCAACTTCAGTTCCTTTCAGAGATTGTCTGAGGACTGAAGCAAGGGGTCACCTTGAGTAACATTCTCCTGAAAGGAAAGAGCTTCTCTCCCTGGGCCTCTCACATCCTGCTGAGCCACTTTCTCTGAAGAGGCAGCTTTTCTATTATAAGCTTGTCTATTCACCAGTCAAGGATTGAAGTACTGCTGAATTGAGTAGGAGTCAGACGCCACTAAATCCCCAGTAATGACAACTAAGCACAGAGTGTAAAGAATAAGGTTAGAACTGAAAGTACAGCACTTATTGGAATGGTGTGGGGAGGTGGGGGAATTTTTCTCAACCCTCCACATGAGGATTTTGAAGCACTGCCATGAGTTTGCTTCAGTCACACATTGAGGGCATTTTTCATGTCAGCAATGAGTCCCATTGTAGCTCTGTTGGCAACTGGAAGTCTTTATCTCCATGCCTTTAAAAATGGAGCTAGTGATTCATCCCTTGCAGAGCTGTGAAAACTAAAAGAGGGTAAAGAAGATTAAAATAGGGTCATGCAGTGACATTCCTTTTAGATTCCACAGAGGTTATCAGATAAAATACTTCTGCTACAACTCTTGTCACAGCTCTGAAATTAAATAGCTCTTTAACAAAAGAAAAATAGACTTCTGATCCTTTCAGGTTTTGCCTGGAAATTTGTAGTAATTCTTTGGTGACTAGTGTATTTTTTTTTTCTATAGAGTTAAGACTAATCTCATACGCTTATTGTACTCATTCTTGTAGTATGAGCTTTCCTTTTAGTGTACCGTGTTTAGCAGTACAGCTTTTATTCAAGTTTTTATATTAATATTTATTTATTATTTCATTGTAGTATTGTCCAATTAAACTGTGGTTTTACCAATGACAAAGCCACATGTTTTACATGGAATGAAGGCTACATCTTGGGCCTCCAGAATCCTGCCATTTACTTGCTATGCGGAGGATCTTCAAGAGGTTACAAGTTACATTTTATTTTTGTCCTCTCCTTGTACATTGAGTCTATCCAGTGTGTGTACTTCTGTGGGAAGAGACATGCACCACAAAGTGGTAAATCTGAGAAAGGGAGACAATGAACCAACCAATCTATCTTATTTCCAACCACCCTGTTTCTAATTCTCTGGACCACTTTGGTGAGTAGCATGCATCGCTTCACAGCAAAGGTAGGAACTTAGAATACATTAACTTTGAATTTAAAAATTTATCCCCCACCTCCTGTAGTCAGAAGCCCCTTTAAACAAAGAAAATGTTTGGCTTGACTGAGAACTGGATACATCCTCATAGCTCCATAATCAAGCATTGAACTTGAAGATCAGGTAATTCATCAGTGGAGCCATGGGAAAACACAGAATGAAGGCAAGGGTCTTCTCAGAACCTGCAGGAAGTGGAAAGCCCAGCCCATCATAAAGTAATAGAGTACAGAAAGAGAAAAGTATCTATGCATGATCCACCAGAATAAAAATAAATAAATCAAAGAAGACTTTATAGTTCTAAGTCCTTGAGCCTGTTTCTTTCTTTCCTGGGTAGAAACTAGAAAAATGACAAGTTTCAGTAAGAGTCCCCACACCTCTGAAATGCCGGGTGATAAATGATGCATGAGATATAAGTTTAGGGACATAACCCTCAAATCTTATCAGTGGTAAAGGGATGAATTCTGGGAACTAAGCAAGACAATCTCAACTCATCCCCTCTTCATGTGGTCCCATCTGTATAGAAGCTACAATGGCAGAGGCTATTACAACAAACATAATGGTGTAGATCATCTGGAAACATGTGTCCCATTCCCAGGTCTGAGGACTTGCCAGTTTCTTTCTGCATATAGATACTGTAGATAAGCGCCAGAAGTTCCAAGTAATGAGAAAAGTGTAGTGTAATATTAAATGTATATATATGTGTGTGTGTGTGTGTGTGTGTGTGTGTGTGTGTGTGTGTGTCCTATCTTTCACAGAAAGAAGTAATTGTGGAATAGACAGAACCAGACATTAGCTATGAAACCATACTAGCATTGCTGATATTTTTAATATATACACACTGAATACATATGTGTCACACAAGGAAAGAGATCCATGAAGTCTGACTCTTTTAAAGATAAAGATTCTTTGAAAAAATAAACTTTTTTTTAGTACATGTTGGGAGCACAGCATCAATGTCCTTGTGCCTACAGATCTCCAGAAAAACCAAGAATGTCAAGCACACAGGATTGTCTTTCAATGGGAAAAATGTAAAACCTGTTCTTGAAAGAAATGCCACATACCCTGAGTCAAGTTTTGATGTAATTATGCTTCTCTGCAAGTGTATGAATATGGAATCTTAACTATATTAATGTTCAGATCTTTTCTGTTGATTTGATCTTGTGCCAGTGTAAAACTCTGGAAGCCTTTAAGGGATCCTTCACCCAGGAAATCTCCCAGACTCCTCTCTGCTCCGTCTTGAAGAGATTTCCATGCTGCTTACTCATGAGGCTCTTCACTTAAGTGTCCCTGTGACAGTAGTTAGGAATGTCATTTTGTGTTCTATTGTCCAAACTTCTGTGTGATAGGAGAAATAAAGAGTGATTGCCAGCATAATATGCAGTTGGCCCCAGGACTGGGTTTATAGAAAGAGCTAGAACCTATGGTCTGATTAGGTTTGGAAGATCTGGAACACAAAATTACCTATGTAGTTGGACAGAGGTACATCAAGAGGGCCATGCTATGACAGGGAGAAATGACCAAGTATTAGGGAAGCACAGTCTTCAATAGATTCTACTCTACATGAATATTTTTGGATAGTAAGCATATACTAAAATTTGGGACAAAGCAAAGGGTAAACTGAGGCAGTGAACTCTACTTTGGTTCAGCAAATTGATTGACAATTTTCTACCTAATTGCTTCCCCTAAAACGCATTAAGAGTAGTTACCCATTTTATTTATTTTCTGGAGCTATTTTTCACATTTTATTCTTGCTGAAATCTCTCTGGCAAATTCAGCCTAATCTTGTCCATGATCTGGTGTTAGCAGTGGCATTTAAACTAATGGTACCTGCAATATTCAAATTAAACTTTTAATTTAAGGAATATAAAAATAAATCAATACATGAATTTGTAATTCTTATTCAATATTAACAGACAAAAAATAACATGTGTTATTTTTCAATTCTATAACAGTAAGTTTTGTAAACAATGATTTTAAATGGTGGGAACAGATAAGCCAATGACTGAATGTCAACTACTTCAAACCCTTTACAGAGTGTGAACCCACCTCTGTTTTTCAGGAAGAGACTTTTCTGAAAGCACACTGCTAGTTTGGTTGCTTATAATTTTCTTTCTCATTGTGAGAGTGTAGAAAACAGGAAATCATAGTCCTGGTGCTTTCTTAGAGGCTCCCATAGACCACATAGGAGCAAAGTTAGTGACTTGCCAGAGTAGCCAGCTGGGAAGAGAGAGACCTTGGGAGAAAGGGAGGGAAAGTCAAGCTGACGGTAGTGTCATTCAGGAGAGAGGAGTACTAATGGGCTGTGTTGCTGAATTCCTCACATTCTATAGTAGAAGCAGCTAGAATAGTAATTGATTGGGTGAGGAAGGAAGGTAGGGAGGGACGAAGGGAGCCTCTATTTCATGGCAGGGTAGGATAGAAGTTTTCGTTCAAGTCACGGAGGAGAGTGGGGTGTGATACTTTTGACCTATCATATGCTGTTTTAAATACCCAATACCACTGCTTCCAGGTTCAAGACTATGTAAAACAGTGCTGCCTGCACACAGGTCCAAATCAAGTCCCAGTTTAAAAAATAAACAAAGCAGTCCTAGCTGCGAGAGAGCTGGATGCACAGATATCTTCCAGAGGACTGCTTTTGATCTACTTACTCTGAACTCATCTTACAATTTTAATAGTACCATAAAGCTTTTTTCTGTTACCTGAGATGGTTTATTTAAGGGTATGCCATTCTTACTATTATTAGAAATAAAATTAATCCTGAACATGTATCAACTGTGTGATGTATCAACATGTGCATATAGCTCAGTTTTCCAAACTCTATAAAATGGAACACACAATCTATTGTGTGACACTGTTTTAAGTTAGCATCAATAAGTGGATGTTGATTCTTAATATATTGTATCTCTATGGGCTGCATCCTAATTTCTCAAGCCCCTGTGGAACCTTTTTGTCTGGAACTACATTTTTTGATGTTATTGTAAGTTCCAGATTGGATTCCTCTGAGGGTTTCCTATTTTGATTTAAAGGGTCTTTCAAACTCTGTTTTATGGTCTCTACTCCAGTATCTAATTTCTCAGTCTCTTCTTTCTCCAAAGATTATGATCTCTCCCAAAGAGGACATACAAAATTGTAATCATTGAAAAAACAGCCATTTGTATGCTGATAAATGAAGTGACATTATGTGGAATCCAGATACTGAGTGTCTTTGTGTTTCCTTCCATTCCAAATATAGAAACCATTTTTCCTTTTCAATCAAAACACTTCTCCCTAAGGACTTAATTTTTACCAATTTTAAATTTAATACTTAACCAATCTGGGCATCTTGTGCTTTTTATGTTATACCTTGTGTTGTTGCTAGCCCAGCCGTAGCCATTCAGGTAGCTCAGGGCTCCTGGTTTCCCCGTATGTTGGCCCTGGCCAGGCCTTTCCAACCTGTTTTACTTCTGGGCTGCTTTAGGCTGCATAAGTTCAGGCCTAGCTCTTTCTAGCATGCTTTTAACCATGCTGCAGTTGGTAGAAATTGCAGCTATTATACCCTTAGGCTTTGGTCTGTTTTTGTTTTTGTCTTTAAATAGACCAGGCCTCTTGTCTGGCTAGCCTGACTTTCCCCTGCCTTTCATCTGGCATTTTTAGGCTATACACTTGGGTTCTAATTGCCCCAAGTTAGGTGCCATTTGTCTGGTTCTTCTTCCCTGTCCCATGTTCCTAGAAATAAGCCTCAGACTTAAAATATATTTACAAATACCTTGGCCACACAGCTAGGCTTTTCTCTTATTAGACAATAACTTATATTATTATATCTCATTTAAAATACATTCTATAATCTGTCTGATTATCTGTGCTCAGGGTCCATCTTGTCACGTCTTCCCAGGCACCTGGCTCTATCCCAGAATTCTTTCTCCTCCTGGCTGTCCCACCTTCTATTTTACCCTTTCCTATAGGCCATAGGTTATTTTTTAATTGACAGGTGATGCATCTATACAATAATAAGATATTTTCTCTACATGAAAGTATATAAAATAAATAAAGTAATTAATTAATAATAAAAAAGAATAGCGTTTCTCTGATGAAGACTAAAGTCACAGTGATGGATCATGTTTTTAACATGGTTAAAATGTTGAGAGACTGGCAATACTGTATGCAATTAGAATATGAAACAACAGTTAGAATTCACAAATTCCTGGTGTGCTAAGCATCTATTGGCTTTGCAAAAATATTAATTTCTTAATGAATATACACATTTGACATTTGTATCATCCTCCTTCTCCTCACACCAAGACTTGAGTATTGAGGAGGCAGAGAGATTGCAAGAGCTGGAGAGTTGGGAGGGTTGCTGTGAAATGCCGTTCTCTGAACATGACATGACAGTTACGCATATAAACTCACAGAAGCTACGGATATCTGCATGAGACCTTCACAAGGTTATGCCAGTTAAAAATTACAGTAGGGACTTGGGAGAGGGGCTGATGCACTATTGGCAACTGGTAGGTTCAGGGAAAGGCAGTCTCTTTTCTATAAGTGATGGCTGTTGATAGCTATCTGGGCCATAGCAGATAACCAAACATCCATGTATATATGGGCAGCATTGATTGGACTCAGTGAGCCACAAGAAAGAGAGGATATAAAGTTGGGAGGAGGATGTGCAGATTAGAGGAAGGGAGTGTGGGGAGGGTATGATCAAAATACGGCTATGTATTTGCTGTATTCTGGCTGTGTCTCTCAGGAGAGATCTACATCCGGTTCCTGTCGGCCTGCACTTCTTTGCTTCATCCGTCTTATCTAGTTTGGTGGCTGTATATGTATGGGCCACATGTGGGGCAGGCTCTGAATGGGTGTTCCTTCTGCCTCTGTTTTAATCTTTGCCCCCCCTATTCCCTCCCAGGGGTATTCTTAGTAAGAGCACCAGTGGAAGGGGAAGCCCTTGGTCCTGCCAAGACTGAGCCCCCAGTGAACATGATAGTTGGGGGTAGGGCGGTAATTGGGGGAGGATGGGGAGGGGAAAACCCATTTATTAGGGGAGGGGAGGGACTAGGGGGATGTTGGTCTGGAAACCGGGAAAGGGAATAACAATCGAAATGTAAATAAGAAATACCCAAGTTAATAAAGATGGGGAAAAAAGAGTTAAAAAAAAATTACGGTGTGTCCAACAACAATTTTAAAGCAGAGTATAACATGCACAGAGGTTGTGCTAATTTTTCTCTGTATTATTTCAAATTTATGATTCAGAGCAAGCACTGCACATTAATTTATCCAAGAAGTATTATGTTTACCTACCTACAGCCCAAGTTACTGCACAAAATTGAATTATACACATCTCCTCCTTTAAGTGGTTTGTTGTTTGTGTATTTACTTGTCTTTTCCTGAATGAGTTATTTTTATCATTTTTATTAATGTGATTATGTGAAAAACTATGCAACATGACAGAATTTGAAAAATGCATTATGTAACACAACTGTTCATGAATAAGCAAATTGAAAATTTAAAGGAGCGATTAATATTTATTATCTCTCTATTAACTAAAAGATCTTGACAGTCAGATATTTGAAATAGAGAGATAAATTCTTGACCTGACCTTGAAGCATAACGTCTAGCATTTCGTTGTTATTTGTTTATTGAGACAGAGTCTTTCTATGTAGCCTAGTCTGTTTTGGAATTCACTGTGCAACCAAGGCTTCCCCGAAGCTCATGACCTCCCTGTTTCTGCCTCTGGAGTTTTAGGGTTATAGGCATACTGTTTTAACTCTCAAGTATTGTCTATAATACTCTAATATAATATTGAATATTAGTTTTTGCAAGTTTTGAACACAGTTGAAAATCAGTATGCTATGATAGGAAGAGATTAACCACTGAACTTAGATGGGCTGGCCTGAATTTAATTCAGAATTTTTCAGCTTACTCCCTGGGTGCCCCCTTTCAGCTAATTTAGTTATAAAGAATAGAGATTACCTCACTGTCTTGAGACAATTAGGAAATGTACAAGGCATGTATAGAATACTTAGTATCCAGTACCCATTATTCTTATCAGTCATCACATTATATACAGCATAGTGAAAGAATGCTGATGTTCACCTAGACTTCGGGTTTGCACATCTGCACTATACTCACTGACTTAGTGCCTAAGGTAAGCACCTAAGCTTGTTTAAACTTTTCTTTTACCTATTTGTAAAATAATAATAACATATTTGTTTTGAGGATTAAACTAGGCAATATATAGAACAATTGATGGCATGAGTCAGAACCTGTCCCCGCCAGCGGGGACCCAGTTATTCAGGGTCCCGAAGAGGCTTTCTACCTGTGGGCCAAAATGGGGGTGAAGAGAAGAAGGAGACCAAGCAAGAGTTCTGTTGTCAAGGTCTCGTTTATTGAGAGGAATGTACAGCATTTAAAGCTCTGAGGCAGGAATAGAAGCAGGAACTGAAGCTTAGGGTGGGGGAGTTTGGGAAGTGCCCAAGGATATAAGGTGAATCACTATACTGCAAGATATCCTCCTATAACAAAGAGGCAACAGTCTTCCGGGGACATGTTCTTTGAAAAGGTCTAACCCTTCTCAGGAATCTGCTCAGGGACATCCGGTGTTTTGCTCAGGCTGAAACATCCTGTTATTGCTCCCAGGGTCTTCCTGGGAGAGGCTCTTAGTTCAACAATCTCATGTCCGTATGGCAGTCGTCTCAAGGTTAAACCTCTGTGGCCATGCAGCCCAGAGTCAAGTAGCCACCTTGAGCTATGCATTCACAAAGCGGCTAGGCCCAAATCCAATACAGCTCACTGCAAGAACCCCGTAAAAGTGGATTTGAAATCCAATTTTTAATGAAACTCTCATGTAAGATACATGATGTCACTAAAGTTGCTTTTCAGAGGGAGATATAACATCTGCCCCTTCTCCTTAGGTTCCAACAAAACAAGGCACAACCCCTCTGAAGTTCAGTGTAGGGAATCAATGAGTTTATTAGTTTTCCTAACAGAGCATAGCTGAGGGGTCACTTATAAGACTATGGATGTTCCTCCTTCAATAGACTACACCTGAAAAGCCTATACACAGCAAAGATGCGGCCTTTCCCAAAACCATTTGGAAGGAACCCAATCCCCACATTTGTCCTGGACTATATAATCTATCACCTTCCCGATTAAGGCAGAACTACAAACAACAGGTGGAAGGAAGCAGCTGAACGTTCTCACTGGGGTCTTGTGACCTTTCCTACCCTTCTATGAAAGGGTGTAAACAGTCAACAAATGCAGCTGAAATAATCCCCAACAGCGTGATTATTCGGTTCAAAAGATAGTCATGACAACTCAAGTCATTAGAATTTCAGCATGCACGTTTTACTTACCAATATTTTAAAATACAAAGTTGGCTTCAGAAACAAGAAACACCATGATCATGTCTTAAACTTTTCTTATTTTATCCAGTTGCTTTCACACACAAAGATACCTAGATAACTAGTCAGGTAGATAATCCAGGAGCTACATCAGAATTCTACACCAAAAGCTTTACTATGTCTATTAGATTTGCATGGTAGCCTGTAAGACAGGGAGACAGAAGTCAATGTGATGAAGAATCCTACCAGACTGATCACTTTTTCTTTTGACAGCTACTCTTTCTTTGTAACTTTGTTATTAAGCAGTTGAATTAAGAAGATGTCAAAATAAACTTGAAGCTTGAGTGACTCAAGCTCTGTAAAAGCATTCAAAATGCAAATTAAAATGACATTGTACAAAATGGAAACAATGCTGTGAATTACTCCTTCACTGGGAATATTTTTCAATTTACATTTGTTATCAAAGACAATAAAGATATATGTATAGTCACAAATAATTATGAAGTAAAATAAATAACATAAAACATGATAAAATATTGCTTAGAAATTAGGAAGTAAACTATACAAAAATAATACATATTACTAAAGCCATATATTTCAACGAAATGCACATGAACATTTTAACACTTTGCCTGTGACAATGCTTATAGACAAACATGTTTTAAACTTTTTAATCAGAAACTAATATATCACATGGCTTATTCATTTGTGGCTGAAACAATATAGCACAGGCAGTATCAGCTGAGAGCCTACATTTCTACATAGGACTCTTCCTACCTGCAAATGTGATCATTCTGGTTTGTGGTTCTGAGGTTGGATGCCAAAATGTGTTGGCCCTGCCATGACTTTGAGTTAAGGAACCATGCTGCATGTGAGACATCTTTATTTGTGGAGTTTGGTTTTAGTGCATTTAGTTTAGGAAATGTTTTTGTATGATTTTCCCCTTCTTGTCTGGAAAATCATATATGTTTAATAAAAAAAGCATTAACTAGATAAGAATTATCAGGTGAATAGTAGAATTATAACTGTGTTATATAAGATATATGAAGCGAAACCTAAGTTTTATAATTCCTTCTACAGAAAACCCATTTTGATAATTAAGTTATAGTTCCAGAAGTGTTGTTGGTGTGGGATTGTATAGCTACAATATGGCGCATTTTGTCCATTTAAAAGCAGAAAATCTATACTCAAATCTTCTTTTGATACAGATTTGTCAGAAGTTTATGATTTGTGTATGAACATTTATCTATGCCTCCACACATACCTATCTATTCTATTTGATTCTAAGAAGAGAATGATCTTTGTCATGCTAATATTTTAAAAGGTGGCATTGTATCACTAAATTCAGTTAGTATAATGAAGCATTACACAAAACTATGGGAAGTTTAGCTTCTGCTTTTTGGTTTGTTTCAATGACCAATTTTTGTGGACGAATCTAATCTCAAGTTCTTAAAAATGATATTTATTCATATTTAAAACCTAAGATTAATTAATTTATTGTAAAGCATCTAAATTAATGATTCTGACTCATTTCACAAGAATAAAATATGGACACAGCCAGATATTGTATTATGCTTTGTTTGGCCCAGTGTCCACTTGCCTATGGACAGCCACCTTTTCTTTTGTAAGTGCCCCTCAATTAGTTAAGGTGCTGTTAAGAAGAAGCTTTTTTTTTTTTTTTTTTTTTTTTTGGCTTAGCTAAGGTAGAATAGGCCAAGCTTAAAAGTGCTGAGGTCATATCAATACTTATGTAATAAGCTTCCTTTGGAACAAATTAAACACAGAACAAGAAAGGCTAAAGATGGAATTATACTTATTCTCAGTAGGAATGCTTGACACCAATTGTGCCTGATTTACTTCAGACTTTAGAAATGTGAGCCTATACATCCTATTTTTATGCATAAGTCAGCTTGAATTACATTTCTGAATTTTGTCACCATAAAAATATTAACAATAACAAGTAGGTGGATGATGAAAATTTCACTTTCTCAGTATCACTGTACTCAAAGTCCATAACATTAGAAAATATCTTTAAATTATATTGAACCTCAAGCATGCACAAAGGGTTTTAATTGTTGTTGTGCCATAATAATGACTCCATATTCAGGCCTCTCTAACTAGATACACAGATACTTATGCTGTGTACTGTTTAGTGTCACACAAATAAAAAATAAGATTACATTCTCAATAATATAGGCTCAATGTCCTGCTTTGAACAAACCAGTACAAAAGAAATATATTTCCATGAAGAGGTCCAGATTTCTACAAGACCTTATGAATTTCATCAAAGGCAATTAAGTTCAGAGATTTACTCCCCTCATGATGGCCCCTTCTGTGCTAGATACCAAGCCAAGTGTAAAAGTGTTGGGAGTCAACAAGTGTCATGTGAGTTTAGAGATAATGCTATGTTTTACTACAAAGCAGTTATAAAAAAACTAGACAGGTATTCCAGGGGTTTGGTGGCTGGATAAGAAATGTCCCTATAAGCTCATGGATTTGAACACTTGATCCCTAGTTGTTTGTACTGTTTTGGAAAGTTATGGAACCTTTAACATACTGGAGGAAGTATGTTGCAAGGGTAGACTTTGAGGATTTATAGCACCACTCACACACCCCTCCCCACTCTGCTTTTTGTGTATAGATGCCTTTCATATAATGATAGACTCTATCCTTCTGGAATAAAATTCTTTCTTTCCAAGTTGTTGTTTTTTTGTCAGAGTATTCTTTCACAGATGGAAAAAAGAAAGTCACTGATACACAGCCTCTTCCAAAGTTATGGATGGTTCTTCTCTTCAGGAAAGACCATTTTGTAATTAATTTTTTTTGCAAAACATGAAGTAGACAGTGAAAACTTCCAGATTCATCATTGTCAGGTTAAGAGCTGAATCTTTAGGGAATCTTTTTGCAATGAAATGGGAATTTGTATTATCTTCTGCTTCATTTAACACCAAGTAACACTTCAAACACCAGGCCCTGGCCCTGGTCCTGGTCTCTGCTTCATAAACTTCTCCTCTGACATGAATAATTCTAGACCCTAGAACAAGCTTCCTCAAAGGGGAGGTCTGTCCTTATCTCTCTCACTACTCTCACCTAGGTAGGTTTTTTTCTTTATGATAACGCATCACTACCTACTGATAAGCAAGATTCACCCTGGCTGTTTTAAGGTAACTCAAAATGCAAACAAAGAGATATGGACTGTCAAGCAAAAAACAGTTGTATTGGAATTTTTTTAAATTAATAATTTATACTATTTATAGAATGAGTCATCGTAATTATCATACTGTTTAAGAATCACTGAGAGAAGTTATGGTTAGAATTATCATTGGTTTCTTTAATAAAATAAGTAGTCTCTGTATGATGGTGTGAAGGTATTCAGTTTCTTATAAATCAGACTCTCAAGGATTTCCTGTGGAAATGAGAACCTCTTAGGAACTGATTTCACACACACTGAATGGAAATTCTATCCGTGGGCCAAAACTATACCAACTAACCTTCACCTAATCCTGGGTAAAAGAGCATCTGCTAATTGCTTGGTTTACATAAGAACTTCTTACCACATTAATCATGTGAATATAAATTACCAGTGTACAATAGGAACAGTATATAGCTTTTCTGAGGGGTTACTTCACCACTGATTGATTATTCCCATGCAATGTCTTAATACTAACATTTTGTAGACAGTTACTATGACATTAGTTGAATGAGCATTATATTTGCTGAAATAAGTTAACAATTTCCACAGCAAACAATAGCATCATGAGTACTGCCATGTTTAATTTGAAATGAGTAAAATTTCTGTGAAAGAAGCAACCAGTGTCTTGAGCAAGGTAGACTGAAATAACTATTTTAATTTTTTATAGTCCAGCCATTGCTTGCCCCCATCCCCCTCCCACAGTTCCTCACTCCATCCTCCTCCTTCACTTGAAAACACTGTTTATTAAGCTCAATAAGCACTAATAGTGTCAGGATTTGGTGCCTGCACATGGGATGGATCCTAAGTTGGGCTGGTCACTGGATGGCCTTTTCTTCAATCTTTACTTCATTTTGGTCCTTGCATTTTCTTTAGACAGGAACAATTTTGAGTCAAAATTTTGAAGATGGGTAGCGGCTAGTTACCAGCCTAACTTGGGATTCATCCCATGTGCAGGCACCAAACTCTGACAGTATTACTGATGCCATGTTGTGATTGAAGACAGGAACCTGGCATGGCTATCCTCTGAGAGGCTCTACCAGCAGCTGACTGAGGTAGGTACAGATACTTATAGCCAACCATTGGACTGAGATCAGGAACCCCTCTGGAAGAGTTAGGAGAAGGATTGAAGGAGGTGAAGGGATGACAACCCCATGAGAAGAACAACAGTTTCAACTAACTTGAACCCCTCAGAGCTCCCAGAGACTAAGCCAACAAGCAATGAGCATATATGGGTTGATTCATGGCCCCTGGCACATATGTAGCAGAGGCTTGCCTTATCTGGCCTCAGTGGGAGAGGATGTGCCTAATCCTGTAGAGACTTGATGCCTCAGGGAAGAGGGATGCTAGGGGAGGGGAATGAGATGGAGGAGGGATTGTGAGGGGGTGGGTGGGTTGCAGAGCACCCACTCAGAAGCAAAGAGGAAGAGAGAGGAGTGAAGGAAGAACTATGGGAGGGGGACAGGGAAGTGGAGCAACATTTGGAATGTAAATAAATAAAATAATTTAATAAAAAGATGAATAAACATGTAACAAAAAGCTAGTCTTAGATGTCTTTCCAAATTTTTGGCTGGGATTAATTTTGAAGATCCCCAGCAGATGCCTCATGGCAAGAATAATGCAGCCTCAAACAGTTCTTCGGAAGTCCTAGGTGTTTTCTCAATTTCTGATGCTTGCAAACACTAATTTCTGCTTCCAAACACTTCTTGTTTTCACCTTTCTTTTATCTAGCTTTCCTTCCCCCTCTTTACCTCAGCTTAACCACCCATTATTAAGCAAGCTTTTCTTGACAGTTAAAGACTGAGTCATGTGTCATTTTATCATGGTCTAGTGACATGTGCTGTAGCCCTTCAGATTCTATGTTGAAGGTATCTTAAGCTCCTTTGAACAATGGCCTTACTTTTCTGCCGTCTACACAGTATTTACCACAGTGCCTAGCACACGGATGCTGTTCAGTAAAGTTTTAGTGACATTTTTTTCTAGAATTACAGTTAATAGGTGGCAGATCAACCTTTGACTCCTCTGCTGAAGATTTGATCCTATTATGCTGAGAAACAACTCCTCATACACACATCTAAACGTAGTTATTAAAACCTTGCCTTGGGTGTATTGCGTGGTACAGACTGACACTCTGTTAGGGAAAGATCCATAAGGCAAAGAAAATAATGTGAAATCCTCTCGTCAAAGTGTGACATAAGAGCACTACATTAGATACTTTTTGCAGTGTGGTTTGGCCCAGGAATGGGTCTTTCTGCATTTCTCACTTGATGGGACTGCTGTAGTTCTTCAAATCCAGCCATGCGGAGCCATCAAATCATGAGTGCACATCCTTCTCTGGCCCCGATCTATGTACTCCCCATAAACTGCATCTGAAACTTGGCATCCTGTGCAACTGTGTTAGCAGAAGTGAACTGTCATGTGCTGTTTCTGATAGTGGAAAGAGGAGTGTTTTAGATCATTTCACTTCAGTATATTTTAACTGAGTTTTCATTCTGGGATGTAGTCTGTAATGTATTTATGCTACAGAACAAGGGGCCTTTCAGGCTCAGCTGCATTGATGAATTATTCAAGAGCGCCTAAGAATTTTTTTTAAAACTTCTTAATCATTTTGATGTTCGGTGACAGTCCTGGAAGAGAGATACAGCTGAGGGAGACACAAAGCATCGGACAATAGGTCTCACAGCTGTGAAGAAGGTCTGACAATCTTGTGGATTTTCACAGGGGCACAGACTTACTCTCTATGATGTGCCATGTGTTTGTAATTCTGATGGCATAGGCTGCATACACAGTCCATTCATTTTAATTGCTTACTCCGTGTAATGGATTTCCTGTCTGTAAACCTTGCCATTTCTAGGATGTCAATTGAATGATATTTATAAAATAATTGAGTTAACATTTTTAAGTGACAGTTTTAAACTAAAAATCCATATATATGTTTTTAAAAAATGAAGTACTGTTGATGAGTTGCCTATGGAGGGCTGCTGCCTGCCTGCCAGATTGCTCACAAGGATTGTTGAATCCTACTTCACAGGTTCCTCCTAATAGGTTCTGTTTCTGCTTCCTTTTCCCTCTGAGCTTTTGACATCTGGACTAAAATATCCCAATTTTTATACACAATGGCGAATTTGTCTACAAGTCTGAAACCTGCAAAGAAAAGTCCATTGTGTTTTTGTTTTGACTTCTATTGAAGACAGGATTTCATGTGTCTCAGGTTGGCCATGAGCAGGTGGAATGGTACCCAGCAGAGTCAGTTTTCAAGATCAATTAGCTACTGAGAGTTTTAGTACAACGTTTAAAGTGTTGGAGAGTGTTATGTTTTATTCCAAAGTAGTGTTATATCAAGACTGAAGTAAGTGAACACGTGGACAGTGCTATTCATATGCTAATTGACTCAAAGCAGTAAGAATTTATGAAGCCCTGTATACAGTATCTGTTTTCAAATGACTTACGGACTTTCTCTTGCTGACGATCCATGGATAGCACTGTGATTTGGAAAAGGGGAGGATCTAATCTTATACAAAGCATTTGGGAAAAGAAAATTAGAAGCTTGGGGTTGGAGAGATGGTTCAGCAGTCAATGGAATACACTCTTCTTACAGAGAACCTGAGTTCAATTCCCCACACCCACATGGCAGCTCATAATTGCCTAGCATTATAGTTTCAAGATATCCAATGCCGTCTTCTGGAGATCATGGGGACCAAGCATACATGTGATGCATATACATACATGTAGGAATTCACACATACACATAAAATAAAAATGAATCTTTAAAAATAAAATTAAGTGCCTAGTTAGAATTGTGTTAGTTTGTAAGTGAATATGCTTTTCACCAAAGTTAAATGACTCTAGTTTTAATAAATGTATTCTGTGGGTAAACATTTTCTTCCTAGGAAAAAAGATTCTATGAGAAGTAATATTTCACATACTGGAGAGTTGCCCCAGCAGTTAAGATTGTTTGTTGCTCTTGTAGAGGATTCAATTCTCTACAACATTCTCTCCCAGCATTCACATGGTGGCTTGCAACCATTTACAACTCTGGTCTCAGAGGATCCTAAACTCTCTTCTGACTTCCTTGGGAAAACACACATGCAAGAGGTACACAGGTATGTATGCCTACAGTACACTCATACACCTAAAATAAATAAATAAAAAATTAAAAAGGAAAGAAGACTTTACCTGTTCTTTATCTGAGCATAGCTATAGAAAGTAGATCATTATTTTCCTTCAGGAAATTAACTAAACGTACTAGCCCTTGAACGTTAATCACATTTGAATGTTAGAGTGGCCATAGTATTTTATTTCTAGTTGGGAAACAGCTATTTCTATGGTTCTTTGTCCATTTTGTTGCTTTACAATGATACAGGGCTTCTGCTTCCAAGACAGTGAGGAGATTGGCCCATCATGGCTACAATATGCATGTGGCACCGGGACCTTGAAATTTCTCATTCATCTGATCTCAGTTGCTATGAGGGTGCCAACATAGGAGATAAATCCAGACAACTGAATAGATAAAGTTATAAATAAGTTATATTTGACTTAAACTACATCTTTTGTTCTACCACTATGTTAAGGCACCATCTTTGACTGAGGTCTCCAAAGAGGAACAGCATATTGTTGGACCCACAAATTATTTCTCAGTCTTTGTCCTGCTTGATCTCCCTGTATTATGTGACCCTCTTTTGAAAAATTCTGTCATCCTGTATGACTCTCTCATAGTTTTACCTCTTTCCTATCTCATACCCAGTTTTTTCATAATATTCCCTTCCCCTGCATTGTTTTTTAAAAATAAAACAAATCAATTTTTGCATGTTAACCCTATAGTTAATTCCTGGCGTGATCTGCTTCTCACTTCCAGCTGCAGACACGTTCCTGTGTCCCAAGCTCTCAAAGCCTTATCTTCACTCTAGATCTTTCCTTTTTAGCATACACGAGAAAGAAGAAACTGAGATGAGGCTTACTCTAGTTTACAACTCAAGGTAAAGTCATCGTAGAGGAGAATCAGGTGTAGGAGCTTAGAGCAACTAGCTGGTCAAATGAGTCTTCAGTCAGATAAGAACAACAGAATAAAATTAGTGTGTGCTTTCCCCATGTCATGAATCCCAAGATCACTTGTGCAGGGAATGTTTCTAACCACATTCCGTGTGGGTGTTTCCATATCAGTTAATGTCATCAGGGCAGTCTCTCACAGCCATGTTCAGAGGCCCATTCTAGATTTTGTCAAGTCAACAATGCTAAGCATCTTGTCTCCATTAGTAAAGAAGACATGGATAAGAGCAGACATCCAAACAGTGAAGCTTTCCCTACTAATTTTGGTTTCCATAATCTTGAGTCTAACGATTTATTACAAAAAAGCAAAGATGAGTTTTAAAGCCCACCACTTTTTTGTTTCCATAACAATTGTCTGTCTCTTTCTTTACTGCATCATGGTGTGACCCTTTGGCTCTTTTACTTAGGTAAGGTAACGTTAGGGCATGATCTAGGTTTCCTCCCTTCTTAAAGAGCTAGCCAATAATTTCACTAAATGTCAATTTGCTCTTGTTAATTCTATCTATGGCTCTGTATCTATATCAAAATTTAGAAAATATTTTCATAAATAAAATATATTTCATATAGGCTTGAGGCCTCTAGGACTCTTGAACATGTCTATTCTGTTGTCCTTGTTCAGCTCCTGTATGGACACTCATGTTAGTGAAATTTTATGGTGTCATTTTGACATTACTAGGAGACCCAGTAAATTCACAGCAAACTCCTTAATCCTCTGACTCTTATAATCTTTCTTCTCCCTCTTCAGCAATGTTCCTTGAGTTTTCGGGAGTAGTTGTTTTGTAGATATATCCAAGGGGACTGAGTTATCTAATACCAAATGGTCAGCACTGAAAATATGCACACAACTAGCATTATACAAACTGAAAGGGCTATTTTTAGATAAAAGAAATGAAAATGAAATGAAAAAGGAAGCTATGAATCTGAAAGAGAGTAAGAAGTGGTATATGGGAGAGTTTGAAGGGAAAAAGGGGGAGAAATAGTATATTAATTTCAAAAATGAAAGAAATAATTAAAAATAAAATAAGATAGACAAAATATTACATGGAAGTCTATATAGATAAAGGATAGGAAGCTTTTATTTCTCAGCACTCTCTGAAGCATCACCACTCTTTGTAATCTGAAGAACACTGGCTTGTGTTATGGAATCTAATACTTCTAGTCACCGAACAAGTTACAGACTATCTTAATAAACCCCTTCCCATTATAATCTGCTCCCTATCACATCAATAGTCCTGTCTTTTACTAAATTGGTTTCTCTCACTGTGGATCTTGCTACAATTCCCTTCTTTAGTTGCCTGAATAGTGACTGGTCACATATAGACATAATTTAACTCATCCCTCAGAAACATAGCTCAAGTTTCTCGATGCCCAAACTCCATTCCCATGAAAACATTTGTTGCTTCTAATTTTGAACACCATAGTCCTTTTACTCACTTACTTTATTATAAAGATCTTACAAATATGAACTAAGCCACAGCACTGGATTAAGATAGCCACTCAATTTCTTGTCCAGACCAAAAGTCTACATATCTCAATGAATGCCTATACATTGAATGAATACCTTAGAATGGTCATTTTGAAGGCATGAACCTTCACTTTGGATTTTACAAGTCCATTATCAATTATAGGTTTTATGTATTTATCCACAAACATGAAAATGAAAAATCTAAAACTGACTTAAAACTAGAAAACATGTTTATGTTGTTTTGCATGACATGTTTGTCCTTTACTTACAATCTGTCTGTCTTCATCACCTACTTGTATCTTTGTTGTACTTTTTTTCATACATCTCTGTGTTTTGTGTATGTGTCTAGCTCTATATGCATTGTATATTAGGTAGTTAGTCTAGTCTCATCCAGTAGACAAAACAAATGCAGTTTTCATTTTATAAATTCTCATTATTTATACAAAATGCTTGGATTAAATTCTGCAGGGACTTTTACATGATTTTGCATGGTCTGAATTGATAATATCCAACATCCAATTTCTCAAGGCACAAATGTGCCCTACGATTCCTGCACGGCTCTACAGTCTTACTGCAGTTCTGATGTTGCTATGTTCTGATTAAGTGTTTTCAGTGATTCTTTTTATTGTAAATCTTATTTGTTTCTTTATGTTAGTCACTCATTTATTAATGCAGCAAATACTTTTTCAAGCCTATTATTAAGGGGCACAAAGTACATGAAATAGAAATCTTAATGTAACTGTATTAGGTTTGCTCTGATAGACTTCAACCTAGAAAAAACAAATTTCCTTAGGATTTTGGCAAAATTTGAGAAAGAGAGGACTTCTCTGCCTTAGTTTTGATTGTGACTATCATGTCCAAATCAGTGACGTCTCAGACAAGACACACACAAGACGCAAAACTATAGCTACAACCCAGTTACTGTCCAAAGGTTTATTTTCTTAAAGTCATTTTAAGGAGAATTTATGCTTTTATTTAGACAACAGATGTAACTGAATGAAGATTTTTGTCTATTTTTGTGGGATCTTTCTGCAACTACAAGTTATTAAAAGGGAACTCAAAGAGCTCAAATAATCATTTCTGAATAAAATAAACATGTCTTGCTAACATGGACGACCAAACAAAAGCTGTTTGTTTTTTCACCTGGATAAAATTTTATGCAATAAACATGGAAAATTTTGTTTTTCTTTTTCTTGTGCGTTTTTATAGTTTTAGTTAAGAAAAGGAAACACAGTATTTATTGAACATCACTTGTGTACCAGAATGGTTCCAGATGTGTTTCTTTACTCTTCACAATGAACGTTGGAGTAAGAAGCACTGGTACTTTTGTTTTATTCAGAGAACAAATTGATCTCAAGGGGAGTGAAGCAGTTTGTCCCAGATACTTGACAAGAAATTGGCAGAGTTTGACTTAGAACTCAAGGCTACAATGTTTGTCTAGAATCTTCCTAACATGTAACAGAGTCTCTTATATAAGTGATGGAAGCCAGAAAGAAAAAATGTTATCCAGGGAAAGAGTCTAAATTTCTTTTCAACGATGCACGCTTAGACAGGATGTCCCATTTGTTATTTGCCTCACCTTTATTGGTAAATATGAATTTCTAGTTCTTTCCTAAGACTGCAAATTTGTCATGCATGAATTTTGATGGTGCAATTTATAGAACAACACTTGTATCATAGGCTACAATTAAAGCTATTTTGACCAGTGTTATAACAAGTATTTTATTTATTATTTAAAATGAAGCATGACAGGGAGTGGGAGCCTCAGGGTGGTCTAGGACAGGACCCTTCTGGTCTCCATCTGTTCCCAGAGTTGCGGCTGTCCCACAGCTCTCCCATCCAAAACCTGCTGGCAGACAGCAGGTCAGCCAGGAGTACTCTCCCTCCTAAGCACACAGACGACAGCCCACAGGTAGGGCCTCACATTCTCTCCACTGACAATCCAAAGAGAGAACCACCAGGAGTGTACAGGGTTTAGGAGCCACAGGGCAGCCTGGGACAGGACCCTCTGGTCTCCATCTTCTCCCAGAGCTGGGGCTGTCCCACATTCTTGGGCACAAAACCTGCCCACAGAGAGCTTGTCAACCAAGAGTGCTCTCCCTCCTAAGCCCACATCCCACAGGTGGGACCCCACTTTCTCTCCATTCACTGTCCAAGGAGAAACATGCCAGGAGTGCACAGGGCAGCCTATAATAGAACTCTTCTGGTCTCCATCTAAACCCAGAGTTGCCCTATCCCAAATCCTTGGACCCAAAACCTGTCCTGAGAGAGCTGGTCTCCCAGGAGCCCTCTCACTCCTAAGATCATAGGATAACAGGCCCACTGGAGGGAAAAGTTCCAATCAGAGACAGCAAGACCAACTAACATCAGAGATAACCAGATGGCAAGAGGCAAGCACAAGAACCTAAACAGCAGAGACCAAGACTAGTTGGCATCATCAGAACCCGGCTCTCCTACCACAGCAAATACTGGATGCTCCAACACACTGGAAAAGCAATATATGGATTTGAAATGACATCTCATGAGGATGATAGAGGACTTTAAGAAGGACATAAATAACTCCCTTAAAGAAATACAGGACAATACAGGAAAACAAGTAGAAGCCCTTAAAGAGGATACACAAAAATCCCTTAAAATTTACAGGAAAATACAACCAAACAGGTGAGGTAATTGAACAAAACCATCCAGAATCTAAAAATGGAAATAGAAACAAAAAGAAATCACAAAGGGAGACAACCCTGGAGCTAGAAAACCTAGGGAAGAGATCAGGAGTCATAGACACAAGCATCACCAACGGAATACAAGAAATTGAAGAGAGAATTTCAGGGGCAGAAGATACCATAGAAAACATTGACATAATAGTGAAAGAAAATGCACAAAGCAAAAGCTCCTAACCTAAAACATCCCACAAATCTAGGACAGAATGAGAAGATCAAATCTAAGAATAATAGGTATAGAAGAGAATGAAAAGTCCCATCTTAAAGGACCAGTAAACACCTTCATCAAAAATATAGAAGAACACTTCCCTAACCTAAAGAAGGAAATGCCATGAACATACAAGAAGCCTACAGAACTCCAAACAGATTGGACCAGAAAAGAAATTCCTCCCATCACACAATAGTAAAAACATCAAACACAAAACAAAGAAAGAATATTAAAAGCAGTAAAGGAAGAAGGTCAAGCAACATACAAAGGCAGACCTATCAGAATTACACCAAACTTCTCAATAAAAACTATGAAAGCTAGAAGAACATGGACAGATGTCATACAGACCCTAAGAGAATACAAATGCCAGCCCAGGCTACTATATCCACTAAAAACATCAAATATCATGGACAAACCAAGATATTCCATGACAAAACCAGATTTACACAATATATTTCAACAAATCCAGCCCTACATATGATAATAGATGGAAAACTCCAACAAAAGGAGGGAAACTACACCCTAGAAAAAGCAAGAAAATAATCTTCTTGCAAAAACCCAAAAGAAGATAGTCACACATATATAATTCCACCTTGAACAACAAAAATAACAGGAAACAATCACTATTCCTTAATATCTCTTAACATCAATGGACACAATTCCCCAATAAAAAGACATAGACTAACAGACTGGATATGTAAAGAGGACCCAGAATTTTGCTGCGTACAGGAAATGCACCTCAGTGAATAAGACAGACACTACCAAAGAGTAAAAGGCTAGGAAAAAGTTTTCCAAGCAAATGGTCCCAATAAACAAGCTGGGGTAGCCATTCTAATATCCAATAAAATTGACTTTCAACAAAAAGTTATCAAAAAGATAAGGAAGGACACTTCACACTTGTCAAAGAAAAATCTACCAAGATGAACTCTCAATTCTAAACATCTATGCTCCAAATGAAAGGGCACTCACGTTCATCTCAGAAACTTTATAAAAGCTTAAAGCATACATTGCACCACACACAATAATAGTACAAGACCTCAACACACCACTCTCATCAATGGACAGTACATGGAAACAGAAACTAAACAGAGACACAGTGAAACTAATAGAAGTTATGAAACAAATGGACTTACCAGACATCTATAGAACAGTTCATCCTAAAACAAAAGAATATACCTTCTTCTTAGCACCTCATGGTGCCTTCTCAAAAGATGACCATATAATTGGTCACAAAATAGGTCTCAATAGATATAAGGAGATGAAAATAATCCCATGCATCCTATCAGATCACCATGGACTAGGGCTGGTCTTCAATAAAACAAAAACAAAAGAAAGCACACACACATATGGAAGCTTAACAACCCAGTACTCAATGACAACTTGGTCAAGGAAGAAATAAAGAAAGAACTTAAAGACTTTTTAGAATTTAATGAAAATGAAGGCACAACATACCCAAACTTATGGGATATAATGAAAGCAGTGCTAAGACGAAAACTCTTACCTTTGAGTGCCTGCAAAAAGAAATTAGAGAGAGTATACACTAACAGCTTGACAGTACACCTGAAAGCTCTAGAACAAAAAGAAGTAAACTCATCCAAGAGGAGTAGACAGCAGGAAATGATCTAACTCAGAGCTGAGATCAATGAAGTAGAAAGAAAAAGAACTATACAAAGAATCAATGAAACTAGGAGCTGGTACTTTGAGAAAATCAGCAAGAAAGATAACCCTTAGCCAGACTAACCAGAGGGCAGAGAGACAGTAACCAAATTAACAAAAACAGAAATGAAAAGGGAGACATAATAACAGAAACTGAGAAAACTAAAAAAATTATAATAGTCTACTCCAAAAGCCTATGCTCAACAGAACTGAAAAATCTGGAGGAAAAAGACAATTTTCTAGACAGACACCACTTACCAAAGTTAAATCAAGATGAGATAAACCATCTAAACAGTCCCATAATCCCTAAATAATTAGAAGCAGTCATTAAAAGTCTCCCAACCAAAAAAAAGCCCAGAACCATATGGGTTAAGTGCAGAATTCTATCAGACCTTCAATGAATACTCTTCAATCTATTCCACAAAATAGAAACAGAAGGAACAGTACCCAATTCATTCTTTGAATTCACAATTACACCTATACATAAACCACACAAAGACCCTACAAAGAGAACTTCAGACCAATTTCCTTTATGAATATTGATGCAAAAATGCCCAATAACATTCTCACAAACCGAATCCAAGAACACATCAAAATGATCATTCACCATGATTAAGTAGGCTTCATCCCAGTGATGCAAGGATGGTTCAATATGTGGAAACCCATCAATGTAATCCACTATATAAACAAACTCAAGGAGAAAAACCACATGATCATTTCAATAGATGTGGAGAAAGCATTTGACAAAACTCAACACCCCTTCATGATAAAAGTCTTGGAAAGATCTGGAATTCAAGGCCCAAACCTAAACATAGTAAAAGCAATATGCAACAAAACAGTAGTAGTCAACATCAGACTAAATGGAGAGAATCTTGAAACAATCCCAGTAAAATCAGGGACTAGACAAGGCTGCTCACTCTCTCCCGACCTACTTCATATAATATTTGAAGTCCCAGCCAGAGCAATTAGACAACAAAAAGAATTCAAAGGGATACAAATTGGAAAGGAAGAAGTCAAAATATCACTATTTGCAGATGATATGATAGTACAATTAAGTGACCCCAAAAATTCCACCAGAGAACTCTAAAGCTGATAAACAACTTCAGCAAGGTGGCTAGATATAAAATTAACTGAAACAAATCAGTAGCCTTCCTCTCCTTGAAAAGGGTAAACAGGCTGAGAAAGAAGTTAGGGAAATGACACCATTCATAATAGCTACAAATAATCTAAAATAACAGGATGTGACTCCATCCAAGCAAGTGAAAGATCTGTATGACAAGAACTTCAAGTTTCTCTAGGAAGAAATTGAAGAAGATCTCAGAAGATGGAAAAATCTCCCATGCTCATGGATTGGCAGGATTACTATAGTAAAAATGGCCATTATGCCAAAAGCAATCTATAATGCAATCCCCATCAAAATTCCAACTCAATTCTTCATAGAATTAGAAAGAGCAATTAGCAAATTTATTTATAATAACAAAAACCCAGGAGAGCGAAAACTGTCTCTCTGGAGAGAATTTCAGGAGGAGTTACCATCTCTTACTTCAAGCTGTATTACAGAGTAATTATAATAAAAACTGCATGGTATTAGTACAGAGACAGGCAGGTAGATCAGTGCAATAGAACTAAGGACCCAGAAATGAACCCACACACCTATGGTCACTTGATCTTTGACAAAGGAGCTAAAACCATCCAATGGAAGAAAGATAGCATTTTCAACAAATGATGCTGCTTCAACTGGAGGTCATCATGTAGAAGAATGTAAATTGACCCATACTTTATAAAGCTCAAGTCCAAGTGGATCAAAGACCTCCACGTAAAGCCAGATACACTAAAACTAGTAGAAGAGAAAGTGGAGAAGAGCCTGTAACACATAGGCACAGTGGAAAACTTCCTGAACAGAACACCAATGGCCTATGCTCTAAGATCATTAATCAATAAATGGGACCTCATAAAATTGCAAAATTTCTGTAAGTCAAAGAACACCGTTAATAGGACAAAACAGCAACCAACAAATTGGGAGAAGGTACTTAGCAAACCTACATCTGATAGAGGGTGAATATCTAATATATACAAAGAACTCAATGAATTAGACTCCAGAGAAACAAATACCCCAATTAAGAAATGAGGTACAGAACTAAACAAAGAATTCTCATCTGCAGAATATCGAATGGCTGAGAAACACCTAAAAAATGTTCAACATCCTTAGTCATCAGGGAAATGCAAATCAAATCACCCCTGAGATTCCACCTCGCAGCAGTCCGAATGGCTGAGATCAAAAACTCAGGTGACAGTAGATACTGGCAAGGATGTGGAGAAAAAGGAACACTCCTCCATTGTTGGTGGGATTACAAGCTGGTACAACCACTCTTGAAATCAGTCTGGAGATTCCTCAGAAAATTGGACATTGTACTACCTGAGGACCCAGCTATACCACTCCTGGGAATGCACTCAAAAGATGCTCCAACTTATAACGAGGAAAAATGCTCCACTATGTTCATAGCACCTTATTTATAATAGCCAGAACCTGGAAAGAACCCAGATGTTCTTCAACAGAGGGATGGGTACAGAAATGTGGTATATTTACACAATAGAGTACTACTCACCTACCCAAAACAATGACTACGTGAAATTCTTAGGCAAATGGATGGAACTAGAAAGTATCATTCTGAGTGAAGTAACCCAGTCACAAAAGAATACACATAGTATGAACTAACTGTTAAGTGGATATTAGCCACAAAACTCAGAATACTCAAGATACAATTTACAGACCATAGGAAACTCAAGAAGAAGGAAGACCAAAATATGGATGCTTCATTCCTTCTTAAAAGAGAGGAAAAAATACACATGGGATGAAATACAGGGACAAAGTGTGGAGCAGGGACTTAAGAAAAGGTAATCCAGAGATTGCCCCACCTGGGATCCATCCCATATGAAGTCACCAAACCCAGTCACTATTGCTGCTGCCAAAAATTGCTTGCTGACAGGAGCCAGATATGGGTATCCCTTGGGAGGCTTTGCCAGAGCTCTACTGATACAGATGAGGATGCTTGCAGCTAGCCATTGGACTGAACAAGGGGACCCCAATGGAGGAGTTAGAAAACAGACTGAAGGCGTTTGAAGGGGTTTGCAACACCATAGGAAGAACAAGAGTATCAACCAATTAGATTATATCAGAGCTCCCAGGGACTAAACCACCAACCAATGAGTACACATGGAGTGACCTATGGTTCCAGCCACATATGTAGCAGAGGAAGGCATTGTTCGGTATCAATAGGAGGAAAATCCCTTAGTCTGGCGAAGGCTTGTTTCCCCAATGTAGGCGAATGCCAGGGCGTTGAGGTGGGAGTGGATGGATGGGAATGGAAGCATCCTCATAGAAGCAGGGATGGGGGAGGGATTTGGGAGAGGAGGAAAAGAGGATAACATTTAAAATGTAAATACATAAAATATCCAAGAAAAGTAAAATGAAAAAATGAAAAAAAAATGAAGCATGAAATCTACATTAAACAATCTCTATTTCTACTTTGTTTTTCCCAAGTGAACATTAATCCTTAGTGTTTTTTCTTTATTATTTATGTTTTTGGTTATTAAGCATTTCAGAAATGTCATTTTCTTTTCTGTTGACCAAGTATACTGTGATCCAATTTGGTCCAGCAAGGGCATAGACCTGTGGCTAACGATGAGAAACTAAGATTCTTGTGAGGAAAACACTCACACCAGGAATCAAGACAAAGCAAGATAATTTCTTATTGAGATTGGAATATAATATCATAACTATTTCGAAATATTGCAGTTATAGTTGATGTTTCAGCATGAAGATTTTTTTAATAAAAACTTTTAAAGGTGCAATTAACATCAGATTTCCAGTTTTTCTCTGTATCATATTAACTAATGTTGGGTCTCCAAATATTTGAACAACAACTGAGTATGTACCATTAGCAATTAATTACAAAGTGGCATTAATGACACACTTCTAGTGTGAAAAAGAAAGAAATGAGAGAAATGGCTGCACTCAGTACTTAGGCAAGATATATACACATGCACACAGTTTGTTATTTTCACTGATCCTTTGAGCGAAGAAAGCCTATTATTAAAATAGTTTTATTATAATCTAAATCAATAAAGAATGGAAGAAATTGAGTCTATCTTCACCTATGGTTAAATTTATGTTTCAGTAAGATTTAATAAGAAGCCTAAACTCACAGCAGTTCAAATTAGAAACTGGCAACAAAGTTTTGAAAGAACCTAATTGTAAACAACTTTAATATTTCCTACAATTTTATTCACATTATGCCCTGAGCTATTATTACCAGATTTATTTTGAAGAACAGAGATCAAAAAATATTTTTGTTGTTGTTTCTTTGTAACTATTAACATTTCCCAATGTCTCATGTTTAGAGGATATATCTCTGGCTCAAGAAGGGATTGGGTCTGAAGGGTTCTGATTTTATCAATGAACTCTTGAGTTCTTAGTGGGTTCATAATATGATGGCATCATTTGGTGGAATGTAGGAGGAGTGGACTTAATGGAAGAGATAAACTACTAGAGACATGCCCTACTATCTCTCATCCCTTTGCTTCTTGGCCATTATGGGTTAAGCAGCCTCTCCTATCACATGACTTCCACTTCAGACACTCTGACTCACCAGACCTTAGCAACAAAGCAAAACAGAGGACTAAGAACGGAGAAACCGTGGACTAAAAGAAACCTTTGAACTCTGCAAAAATGTTTCACTTAAGTATTGTGTCACCATTATGAAAAGTCCCATTGCTAATGCCATTCCCAGTCCCCCAGAGTCTTTCCCACAAAAAAAAGTCTGCTACCGTTAATTGTAGTCTACAAAATCAAGATTAGCAGGAAAAACCTAACCTTATCACGGTGTTGTTGATTGTGTGAAAGTCATGCTCTTTCCAGCTAAATTTTCTTGCTTCATTGCAAAACCAAGTCTGGAACTTACATCTTCAGGTTAAGCTTTGTACCACATGACTTTGTTGCTTATCCTGAATTCCACCAGTGATTTCACTAGAGTCTGTGCTGTGCATATAAATGTATGCTAAGTATTTCTACAGGTATCAAGGGATATTGTTTCATTCCATGAATATTTATTAAGAAGCTACTATGTTCTGAAGATATAGTTGTAAATGAAAGGGTCAACTTCTCTGCTTCCACAAGACTTAAACTCTAATAGTGGAGTCAGACAACAATTAAGCTGATAGGTCTATAATATGGTAGTAGATATTCAAAGCAGTGCAATAAGATAAAATATTTTGGATAGTAACTATATGGATCCTCTGTGTTAAACTTTCACATGAAGATTGTATAAGGTATTAGAAAGAATATTGATATTCCTATTTTTTGTTATCTGTGGAAAGAGTAATCGTATCTGTTTCATTTCACTTGTTATAGTATCTTTCAGGCACATCCATGTTATGCCAAATGGCATGATCTTATGTGTACGTGTCTGTGTCTTAAAGAATGAATAACATTCTATTGTAACTGTGTATACATATTTATACACTATACACATAAGATTTTCTTATCGTTCATAAAATTAACTTTTAAAAATAGCACAAATTCTTATAATGCTTGCCTTCACATGGCAAGTCAGGCAGAGATGGATGGGAGTTTCTGCTCAGAGGAAACAAAACAGTATGTCTGTAGGATGCATGGCTCAGGAGTTGTAACTACATGTGCAGACTTAATGAAATTATGATGTCTCTAGGGTTTTGTTACTTGGGTAGCTTTTAGCAATTCTTGTAGTGAGATGATAAATATGTTAATTTACCTCACTATAGAGATCAGTTTATTATCTCTGTGTATCCCACAATGTAGCATTGCAAACATGAATTTTACACTATAACATTTGTACTTTATCTAACTAGTAATGTGTTGTTTAGAGCTTCTGAATGGCTTTAAGTCACACTATCATACCCCTCCCACCTCCATTACAAGCTTACTTCAAATAATTCTGGGTTTTCCTCTAGAGTTGAAAACAAGATGATATTGATAATAATAGATAAGAGCCAATGAATAGCAAGGTACTATAATTTAGGCACCTGGCTAAGTGTTTTTTGATGAATTATCAAATTTTCATTGTATTTTATTTAATGCAAATGCCATGAACTAAATATTATAATTTTTTATTATGAACAGAAGCTCCAATGATGTTAAATGTGTTACTTATGTTTACAAATGTACCAAGAAAGTCAGAAATGTACCAAGAAAGCATTCATCTATGCAAAATGAATAAAATATATTTTTTTTACTAGTAAGTAGAAAGTAGTAAATTTTAGTCTACAAGTCATGGACTATCTGTATGAGTGTGGTCATTGGCCTTAGTTAGAGGGAAGTCCAGTTGCTGCAAACCACAGTTTTCATGTCTGTCTACGTTCCCTGAGTGTGATGGTAAAGACCACAACAGAGACTCTATTGAACACACAGTATTGGCTGATACAAACCAAAACTATGAGGAAAATGAAATAACTTTTCTCTGCCAGAATATTTCAGTAGGACTCTTAAGTAGCTACAGGGTGTGCCTGGAAAGACCAGGGAAAAGCCATTCAAATATCATGGACTCAAAAAGATACTTTTGGTTAGTAGATACCTGGGCTTTATTGCCTTTGACTTTTTGGTACTTGGTGCTTATCTGTCTTATGACTTTCTGTCTCTTTGTGTGCAGCCCCATAGGAAGAACAACAATATCAACCAACCAGACCCCCCTCCAGAGCTCCCAGGAACTAAACCACCAACCAACGAGTACACATGGGGGAATTCATGCCTGCAGCTGCATATGTAGCAGAGGATAGCATTGTCTGGCATCAATAAGAGAAGAAGCCCTTGATTCTGTGAATTCTTGATGCCCCAGTGTAGGGGAATGTCAGGCTGTTGAGGTGGGAGTAGGAGGGTGGGGATCATCTTCATAGAAGCAAGGGGAGGGAGAAAGAGAGAGGAGGCAATTGGGAAAGGGGATAACATTTGAAATGTAAATACATAAACTATCCAATAGAAAAAGGAAAATGCAAAAATAAAAAGAAGAAGAAACCACATATATTGCTGATCTGATTGTGAACTCATGTGACCATTAAATAGATCATTGTGGCACTTTCAGAAAAAGAAAAAGTAAAATTATGGCCAACCGATGACTGGCAATCTAGCATAACTGGATAGGAATCTATAGAACTCATTACTGAAAGGTTTCATCCAGCAGCCAATGGAAATGGATTCAGTGATCCATAGCCATATATCAGGCAGAGCTGGGTCTTGTGTAAGAGTGGGCCCTAGAATTGAGCAAGCTGGAGGGGTCAAGAACACCATAAGAAGGCCTACAGAGTCAACTAACCTGGGACCATGGGGATTCACAGAGACTTTACCATGAACCAAAGAATGTGCAGAGGCTGGACGTAGGTCCCCTACACATTTGGAGCAGATGTGCAGCTTGGTCTTCAGTTGGTCCCCTAATAGTTGGAGTGGTGGCTGTCTTTGACTCTGTTGCCTGCTACTGATTTGCCTTCCCATACCTGGACTTCCTGGTGGGGCCTCTGTGGGAGAGAATACCCTTAGTCCTACTGGGCTTAGATGTCGCAAGGTGAAGTGTACCCAAGAGGAGATTCCCCTTGGAAGGATGGGGAAAGGATAATGGGGGAGAAATTTCTAAGAGTGGAACTGAGAAGAGATAAGGGAGGGGAGTTGTAACTGGGATGTTAAGTGAATAAATAGATAAATTAATGAAAATGCTTATTTAAGCATACGAAAAAGTGAAACTATTAGTATTTGAAGTTACTTCTCTGATTACCCATTTATTCATTTAACCAGTATTGATTGAGAATGCCCTTTTTGTCAAGTACTGGTTAGAGAGTTGGTATATTGGTCTATTTACCCCACTATAATGAGTTCTATTATTGTAGGCTTTACTACAGATGGAATAAGACTGTGTAAATTTGTAAAGAAGTTTTTAACTCTAATTTTTTCAAATCCTATTTTTAATGATGGTTTTAAATAATTTAACATCTCTTTTAGCCCACCACCCGCCAGGGGTAGTGGGAAAGAAAGGATAGGAGGGTAGTGAACCTATTTAGTAAGGTTCTTTGGAGCATCTCCTCTGTGTTGTCTGGGAATAAGTAGTTCAGGTCACAGGTCAGCAGCAGCTCAATTCACTGGCAAACTAGACACCAGCAGTCTAGTTTGGTAGAGGCAGGAATAGCAAATAGGAATCAGCAGTAATGTAATGGTACTACCTAGCAGAGACAGCTAGGCTTCAGCTTCAGCTCAAATCAGCAGGAGGGACCAGGACAAACATTCCTAAGTCCTTGCATCCAAACAACTTTCCAAAGAACCCTTAAATTTCCACTTCAGAAATTTGTTTAGCTCTTAGTTTTGGAGGTCTAAGAATGGGGTGCTGCATTTGGCATTTATCTTACCAACCAAGCTCTAAAGTAGCACAGGACACAATGTAGCAAGGAATGGAAAATTGTGTACATGCGCATGTATATGCACATACGTCCTGCAGTCAGTCAGTCCCCTTCTCCTTTTTGTAAAGCTGTCATTGTTCAATTATGGAGGATTCAGACTGATAGCCTTACTCAGTTATGAGCATTCACAAAGGCCCAAGTTCTGAACACCATATTTTGATTAAACATCCATATCTTCTTGATACCTTACAATAAGAGTTAAACTTCAATGTTTATTTTACAGGGAACAAAACATATTCAAATTGGTATGTATAAAAGTTAAAGACAATTTGTGTTTTAAAAGTGCTTACAGAATATATTGTTATTTTGTCTTAGTAAGAGTAGAAACTAAGGCCTTACACATACCAGGCAAATGTTCTACCACTGAGCTATATTCCTGCTTCAGTAAGTACATACTATGCTTGAAAATTCTATGTAATATTATAGTGCTGATTTATAACACAAATGTTCATTAGATGTTATGTCTAGACATTCTAGGTCAGAGACATAAAAATATGTAGAGGGGGGACATTGGTGAGCTCATGACATATATGTTGAGGTGAAAAGGTGAGACATAGACATATAGGCATTATAGAAGAAACTCAGAAAAAAAGATTAAACATCCGACCTGGGAAATAAGAGAACAAGAGGAAAAGAGAAGAATTATTATCTAGTATTTATTTTAGAAGTCTTATTTGCAGAATCAAGAATGAATCAGGGTCTTGAAGCCTTTCCTAATGTTAAGCTTTCAAGTTTACAGTATAGTGATGTAAACAGTAAAGAGATTAAAGAGCTGCAGGTAAGAGGGTAAGAGACAATATTTGCTTAAACTGACCAGCCTTTTAAGATTGTAGAGAGTGAATTTTAGTTCTAGAGAATTACTGACTCTTATAGAATAATGTATCAAGATAAACATCTTAGGCCACAAAATGCAACTGGAAAGAAGAGGCTGGTGTTCAACAGTAAATTGATATACTGGGGACATTTTCATTTGATTTATTCTGAACCATCAATTAAAACACTTTATTGAAATTATGTGGTATGACAATGCTCCCATTTATTGCTTCATAAAAGTCATTGCTGGGGTCAACATCTAGGGAAAAATAATACGATTTTGTATCATGTCAAAAATGCAGAAATAAGTATTTCACTAATGAAAATTTACTTCCTCATTTTAACAGGGTACTTTTTAAATCCTTTGTCATTCTAGGGTGCTGACACTTTATTACTTGGCAAATTTGTATGGTTTTCAAGTCTCTAATCCATTCATGGTTATTATTTCTAGGACAGCTTAAAAATTAAGTTGTGAGGGAACTGTTTCCATGTGACTGAAAGTCTGTGACTGGCAGCTAGGTGATCAAAGGTGGTTAGAAGAATCTAATGTTTCTTCCTCCCCCACCCCCCCCAACTGTGTTCTTGCTAAGATCTCATTGGCAAAGCATTCTCCAGCTATTCAGCAACTCTTTGTGCAACTTATTCTAAGAATGGACACAACTGTTAATACTTGATGACTCTAGCAGAGGAGAAAGGAAGGATTCCTTAGCATTCTCAGATCATAATTATACTAAATAAGACCCCAGTCAGAACATTCTTCTCATTGACTTCAAAGAACACGTTCCATCACTGTCCAGGATTGCCTTGCATATCTGTATTAGGAAATAGCTAGTTCCAGGAATCCAAAGTGGAAAGTCATCTAGTCAGGTCTTGTTCATTTGTACCTCAACTATTTTTGCCATATTGACCACCTCAATTTATTTGATGCCCTCATAGTCTTTGTTCTCAAGGTGAGATCCTAAATCAGCAGGGACTTGTTAGAAATGCAGATGTAAGCACCCATCTCTAGGTAAATTATAATTCATGCTTTTTACCAGAAGCATAACTTGTATTGGAATCTTCTGCATCCATACATGGTCTGGTCTCCTCTCCTTGTCAAATCTGTCATCACATGACATATTTGATTTTTGCTATAATTGTGTTTTTATCATTTTTAGAGATAGCCTTTTATATGATTAGTATATTCCAATTCATTTTTTGTTTCCCTGAAATATACACAGAATTTTGGTTTCATTTCTTCTAGAGTACACATGTAGGCACCATTACCTACCAGCATTCTTTCACTCCTACCATACCTGATGGATTACCTCCTTTCCCTTCTTAGCCAAGACTGCTGGCAAAAGCACATGACCATGATAAATCAAATGGCCTGTCATATTACTTCTGGCTATGATGACTAAGAACCACAAAGAGATGAGCTTGTGAACACTTTGATTAAATGAGAAACAAGTGTATTGATCTGGGGTTTCTGGGGAGAAAAACATCTTTTATTTTTTGAGGGGTTGCAAGATGATAGGTTGTTGGGTTTTGGAGTTCTTCTTGCACTCATTTCGACCTTTAGATCCAGGCAGAAGTGACTTAATGTTCTGTCATTTTCTCCAGTTATTCTGCTTCTCACTGATGAAGAACCCCTGAGGTCATAGGGAAAGTAGAGGATGTGCACGTTTAGGTGTCCCTACTGACAGTGGAAACTTTCTATGACTATTGTAGTCTAAGCTCAGATCTGTAGAGTATGCAAGACTCTCTCATTATCACAATAATGAGAGATGAGGGTGAAAGAGTAGCAGCCTCACCCACCATTCTTCATTTATTGTCCATAGCTTATGAAATGTAACCTCTAAGTCAGTGAAAAGATGGCTGTTAGCCATGCCCTACCCACACAGGCTGAGTTATTTCCTTTTCTGTGCTTCCTTTTTTCTACAAATTTTGTTTATACTTAACCATTATGGCATTATGACTACTTAAAGAATATGTTTAGCACTTTATTTTTCCAGAGATTCATTCGCATTATTCACCTGTTAATCCATGGAGTCTTCAGAAGATTGATTCCATGAGCCTAATAGATACTAAAGTCTAAGTGTGCCTTTCTCTTGTATAACATGCCAGAATATTTGTGGATACCCTGAAGATGCTCTTCTTTATACTTTAAACATTTCAAGGTTATTTACAATATCTTGAACAACTTTAGTGTTATATACATAAATAGCAGTTACATTATTAAAGTAATGATAGTAAAAATAAAAATCTGCACATGTTCAGTTAAGATACAATTAAAAGAAATGTGTCCTATCTTTGCCTAGTTGAATCCACAATTGAGGAACCCATAAGCAAGTAAGGCTATTACTTTATTGCTGAAGGGAACACTTGGAAAGTTCTCCATTTAATCCCCTTCATGACTCTGTTCTTTTTATTTTCTCCTCTATTTCTTTCTCTTTCTCAATGAGCTGTTTTCTCTCTTTTCCTCATCTACTGTTTGTATTTATGAAAGAATAATACTTTTATCTTCCCACTTCAGAGAACACTAGAACTCCAGCCATTTCTCCATTAATGATTCAAAAATATTTATTTTCAGGAATAACAGTGCTTTTCTCAAAAGGGTTCACTCAGGGTTAGTTAGTTGTTTCCAGTTCCTTGTTTATTGGCTTTGTGCGAACCTTACACAACACTGAGAGAGGAAGAAAAGAGGATCAAAGACTGTGTACATTTTCAAGTAAACCCTAGTATTTAATTATAGAGTAATTTTCAAATAGCTGTGAGTCAGACATGCTAAACACTTTGCTAATGTTCGTTATTTAACTTTAGTAGGAGTCTTTCAAGGCAGGTTGACTTATTATTTCATTTTGCATATGAGTCTCATGAGGCTTGGAGAATTTTCTCTCAGCTACTGGCTAAAACCAGAACCTGAATTTTATCATGTATCCATCTTCTGCAACATGAATAAGCTACAAGGATATATGGTGTGTGGCTTTAGCAATAAGCACTTTGTGACAACTTTATTTCCCCAGGCAATAGGCCTTACTTTCCTATGATCATTCAGTAACTTGGGCCATCTAGGAACTTTCATTGCCACTTCAATAAGTTACCACTCATAAGAAAACATTACTCTAAGTTTAGATATACTTTTGCCTTTTTTTATATATTCCAAAGCATTATTGAAGTATAAAGATTTGTAGAAAAGCAACTAAGCAAGCGTCATAGATAAAATTTTGTTATGTGATTCCAAGCAAGACAGAAGTCCATACTGGGCTCCTGTTAATCCTAAGATTTGGAGGAGAGAGGCCTCTTCCACCATTTTGGGACAAATTTGAAGCAAGTCTTATTAAATATTAAGACCAAGAGATAGACTTTGGTCAGGACTACTCCCTGGGATTTCCTAGCTGAGTGGCCCTGAGACAAGTATTGCAGGGGTTTATAAAAACAAACCACAGGTCATTGTACTTTCCCATGAGGCTTTTGTTCCAAGAACTACAACTTCCAGGAGGTTACCTGTCCTTGGGCAAGTGGAGTTTACAGGTGAATTTTGGGTATTACATTCCATAGCAGCCTTGCCTTGAAGAGAGGGGAACCAGAGATTACCTTATCATGCTAATAATTCTTATAGAAGAAAACCCTATGAACTGACTGTAAGCTCTATTCCTCAGAAAAAAATCAGAACCAACTGTGACTTCAAACTAAAACATTCCAAAGGTTTTGAATTTTGAAATGGGCTATGACTGGAAATGTCAGGGTGTGTCTGCACAGCAATGGATTTAAGGGTACCTGTCCAGGTCTGTGTTGCCATAGGCTGTTGCTGTAATTATTAAAAATAGAATTTTTATCCCACACTAATGTTGGCACCAGAAGGCCACATGGCATCTGCGGCCTACCTTCATCTCAGCAGAGGCTGGTTCCATGGTGGTCCCCTGGTACTCTCTGACTCAGGTGGTCGCTCCCTGGCATTAGTTCCAGCACTGTAAGGCCATATAGAACTAACATTAATTTATCTCTGATTAGTATCTCTCCTGGCTGCCTCTCTGCTAGCCATGAACTCTGCCCATACTCCAACAAGCCCGACAAATTCAAAACTCCAGAAACTTGTAATTTAACAATGGCTTTATCTCAGATTTACTTAGCAAATTTTACACCCCACAAAGCATCCACACCATAAACTCAGAGTCAAATGATGTAATATAATTAGCCCACCTAGACAAATCAAATCATCCTGTACAAGTTCATTTCTTATAAAATATCCATAACAACCTGTATCTATGCAGAGATGCACAGAGAGGACCGTCTATGTCTTCTGCATGTTGCTTCCTAACCCTTCTCCTAGCTTCTCTTCTCCTCCCCTTTCTAAAACTTTGTTCCGGTCTACCCTTCCTTCTCGTCCAATAATAGGCCTGTCCTCTTATAATTCCAACCACAATGAATATTGTACAGGAAGCTGCTATATTATGTTTTAATAAATAAAGATGCAAGCTATGCTCACTGCCAACTTTAGAGCTTGTTTTCTTCTTACAAAGAGTTGTACATGAGTATTTATGTATATTTTGGGAAGTTCTGGAAATTAAGATACCAGAAGTAGAATTTTTGGCTCCTTGGCTAGATGTACAACCTTGGACAATTTTACTTTGTTCACATATGAGTTGAAGGTATAAGAAGTACTTTTTCTGTAGGATATTATGAGGACTAAATGAAAATATATATGTAAAATGAATAAAGGGGTCTCGCCAGTGCAGGAGTGTCACTTGGTGGTACTGAGCAAGCTGTGCCCCTGAGATTGCACTGCCTAGGAAAATATGAGGGATCTGGGATTTCACCATGAGTCACATTTGATAATAATGAAGCTATTGACTATTATAGTCAACACAGAGTAAATGTAAACCTTGCAGTGGACTAGAGTACAAAGAGAAAGTGGCTTGGACTCAGCTCCCATCACATAATTTTGATCTTCATCATCTTTCTAACAACATTTTTTCTATAGCCATAAAGACCATCACAATAATTCTCATATTTTTGAAAACAGATATCTACTGTTCCTAAGATGAATTGGGTCTGGATTAAAGGGCACTTGTGGTTACCATAGAAGTTGCACAGCCGATTCCCAGGTTCTCTTATACATGGCTTCTAAGGGAAGAGGTTAGTGAATGCTTACTTCTGAAAAGCAAAGTTAACAGCCTAAAGTCAAGCAAGGCCTCAAGACAATGAAGCCAGAGCATAATCTAAGAACTTTTTTCAGTGTTGGAGTGTTAGCACTTCCTAAGTTGGTGTATGATAAATGGTTGTAGTGCCTCAAGGGCCAAAGTTGCCTATTTAATTTCTTCCTTGGCTCACTAGGATAATTAATTTACAAACTCAATTGAGTTTTGTAAGAAAAGGCTGCATATCAATTTATTTGATGCCTGCTAAGACTTAACAGTCAAACCTCTTACAACCCACAGCTCTGTGTGTTTTTCAGAATAGTCAAAAATAGAATCATTTTCCTCATATTATTCCAAAAGGATTTCTTGTTCATTCTTTATAGAGACATAGCTTAACAGCTGGAAAAGCTAGAGTAAGAATCAGTTGTTTGAATTCTTGGTTCACTTGTTTTTCCGACTATGCAGTATTGAAAACATTCTTGAGCACCTGAAGAATGGTTGGAAATATTGACTAATTCCCCCAAACTCTTTAAACTTACTGCCTTGTCTGGCCTCAGTGGGAGAGGATGTGCCTAATTCTGTAGAAATTGGATGCTCCAGTAAAGGGGGATGCTGGGGGAGGAGGCTGAGGTGGAGTGGGTGGGTGAGGGGGATAGGTTGGGAGGGAGCACCCTCTCAGAGGCAAAGGAGAGGGGGAATGAGGTGAAGAACTCTGGGAGCAGGGAGGGAGAAGGGGGGGCAACATTTGAAATGTAAATAAATAAAATAATTTAATAATAAAAAGAAAGTTAAAAAACTATTTAAAGATTACCCTATTACTCTATGACCAAGTTTCATATTCTTTTAATGATCTGTATCATCTGTGTGTGTGGTCAGTTCTTTTCAAAGTTAAATGTTGCTTCTCAAAGAAAGAGTAGTTGAACTAGAGATTAGATTCATAGAATAGCCAACAAAATCTCAGCTCTCGGGACATAGAAATTCAATGCTCATACAAAGCAGTAGATTCTAATGACTGCTCGGTTTTGTGGACTTATGTAAGGAGATTTTTTTTTCTTTCTGGGGCTATCTCAATCAAAGCAGAGTTGTGTTCAGTTGGAAGAAGAAGGATGGAGGTAAATATAGAGAGGACCACCCTGTTACTCAGTGGGTCATTCATTAGTCTACAAAGCTTTGATGTTTTCATTCTCCTACAATAATTCCACAGCAATATAAGTATACAACTTCCTGACTTTTATGTGAGAATAGTGCCTGTATAATCTAATGTTAGGTTACTGAGGTACCAGTCTGATTCTAAATCCTAAACACTTTAAAGAATGATTTCCCTTAGAATTCACTTTTCTACCTTTTAAATCTAATAGTTTATTGCAGCCTTGAAAAATACAATGATGTTGGGAAAGTCTGCCAGGAAAATGACCAAAGGGCAAATCAATATCAACAGCATAAATATGAAATGAAATTATGTGGTGATACCACAACTGTCTTTGTAAGAACCTTAAATTTGTGGAGAAATTTTTTATACTGTATGACTTACCTTTAGGCAAAATAACACATACGAATGAATCCCAGGGCTCTCTCACATTTCAGAACTCTTTTATCAGCTCACTAGAAAAATGAAAGGGACTTTTCTCAGTGTAATTTCTTCTTTGGAATCCTGAAGTTTTTCCCTAAAATATTGTAAATACTTTTTGTAATCATTCCCCTCACTAAGTGGCGCCTTTAAGCCATTAATACAAAATATTTATTTTAAAATATACAGAATAACTCCTGGAGTGTTGAAACACTAGGAATTCCAGGAAGAAGGTAGTAAAATTGACAAAATTAGGACCATGATAACATGTCTCTAGTTCATTGAATCTACTGAAAAGATGTATTGGTCCTTTGAGTAGTACCAGAACATCATTGCACATTGATTGTTTCATATCTCAGAATAACACACCTCAAAGCATGGACCCTTGTCTTGCTGATTTGTTGATTTCCAGGATGTAGTAGAAGGCAGCTCTCTTTGGCCTTCTCTCAGCCCTGCTTTCTTTCTTTCAGTTCTCTTTCAAGCAGGCCAGAGAAACTAGAAGTTCAGTCCCGTTAAATGAATCACAAAAAAACTGAGATTCCTTTTTGAAGTACAATCTATAAACGCTATACAGCTCATGTTCTGATTTTCTCTGCCTTTAAGTATGAGGCATGGTCATTAGAGAATTCGCTTCCCTACCCTGCCTTGAAAGCGCAGCCTCATTCCCGAAGAGTCCTGTACTAGGCCCAGCTGGGAAGAGAAAGCTACACAGAATGGCCAGAAAGAATCTGAGCAGACAGGAACTACAGAGTTCCCCTGGGTGATTACCATGAGATCATGTTTCCATTGTGTCTATTTACACTTCTGCATGACTGGGTATTCTTCACGGCTTCCAACCAATGTTCCCTGGGCTTGGGTCCATGGTTTAGAAGGATTCTGTTTTAGACACAAACTTTTCTTGTTTGCTATTTTTCTCAGTGACCTGTTATAGTCATGATCCTTGTGGTACATGAGATGGAAAATGTTACTTTTCACCCCTACACATTGAAAAATATATGCTGTCCACATTTTAAAGGCAGTCTTGCAGCACAGCCAATGTCTAGACGACCATTCAATCATAAGACTCTTCTTTTTCAAAAGAAAAATAAATTATAATCCCAAAAAGAAAAAAAGAATTACACATTTTCTAGAACATTGCTGTGGAATCAAATTATGAGTTTAAAAATTGGTAATTAAAAGAATGAATAAAAAGATCTTCCATTGAAGTCTCTATGCCAGTTTTTTTTTAATTATCTTCATACTACATGGATATCTATAAAGGCTCTGACACCATTAAAAATTAGTGACCAGACCAATTTCTAAGAAATTAATGTACTTTAATACATTTTTGTAAGGGTGCATATAATAAGAGCTAGTCTATTTTATAGGTCAAATGGTGTCTATTTTATAGGTACACATAATAGGAGCACATAACTTTAGTAGACACAAAATTCATTCATTAAAGGTCTTTAAAAAGTTAATACGTTAAAAAGCCAAGGAGTGTTGAAATAATTTAACTACTTAGAGAAATTAACATAAATAATATTCTAAGTTTTAAACTTCGACATTTTGATATTGGATCTTTCCTATAATGAAACTTTTAGTTACGTTATAAAAGCCCTGGCTAATCATATAGATGCTTCAAGCATTTATTTTGACCTTTAAATTTTTAAATGAGGGGGCAGTGAGATGATTTCATTGTTAAAAGAACATGCTGAGAATTAGAGTTTGACTGATAGCACCCATTTCTAGTGGCTTACAAACATCTGTAAGTCCAGTACTAAGAAATCAATGCCTTCTTTTGGTCTCTGCATACACCAATTCACTAATTCACTTACAGACACACACACACACACACACACACACACACACACACTTTAAAAATTTAATATTTGTATTCTTATATCACCATTGGGAACTTAATTGTTAAGTTCTAGAATGTGAAGTGCACCATTTATTAAGAAAAACATATTTGTTGATCAATATGTTAAATACATTCAAAGGAATCAGAGTAACTTAAACTTGATATAATTCCAAATTTGAATGGGTTATTTCCTTCTTACTGGTAATATTAGTCTGAGGTGTGACTATCTAAAGTTACTAGTTTGAAACTTACAATGATGTATTACCTCAATTGCTTGAGCATAGGACTAGTTTATTTCATTTCCCAGAAGTCCAGTAAAATTTGAAAGATTGTTTTTATTTAAGATGACTTTGTACTCTGACTTAGGCAATGCATATATTTCTTCTGAACTATAGAGGGAAAAATTTTGCAGCAAGATACCAGCTATTTTCTCTCTCTTCTTTTTATCAATGGCTATACATACTGAGAGGCATATCGATCACTACATTAAGTGTCACACATGAAGAATGCTCGTGAGATATGGTGGCAAGACATGAGACGGCTGTATTGCTTCTTTTGTCACTGGGACCATAGTTAACCTGTCATTAATAAGTGAATAATGACAAGCCCTCATCTGTCTTGAAAATCATCTCTATAGTTTTCTCTGGCAATACTGAATATACATACCACTTCTTTATTTTTAGAGCAGTTTCATCAAACATATTAATTTTATTCCCATAAAAATATAATAAAGAGACTGTGGTTTCTGTCATTCAGTAATATACTCAGACTATATTTAGTGGAGGTTCATTTTAACCTGATTCTCTCTTAAGAACTGGAAAGATAAAAATGAAGAAACACATTGATAGCCTGGCTTCAGGGAATCAACTGAAAGAGCAAATGAGTTATTTACAAAACTTGCCATGGAATTTTAAACTTCATAAAATTTCCTGATGGATGGACATAGTCCAAGGAATAAAAAAATATTTCAGTGAGATAAAGACAACTCAGAAAATTCTGGGACTGAAATAAGTGTCCTATGGGGCAGAACATAGAACATAGTGGACAGATAGAGAGCAACTCAGAAGACCCTGGGAGGTTCATTAGCCAAGTAAGAATCACAGTCTTTTCTGAGAGCAAAGGAAAACTATTTGAGAATTTTAAAGTTGAAACAATGCTTTTTAAAAATTTTACATTTTTGAGAAACATAAGGATGCACTCAATGAAGACCAGAACAAATGAGTTAAAGGGGCCCAGCTAGCCAGTGTGGAGCAGGCTGGTGGCTGTAGAAATACAATGAAGAGTACCGAGTAAAATCTGATTAGGAGATGTATAGCAGGAGCTGGAATAAGCACCAGGAATTCTCTGAGAGTTTGATTTCCAAAAATGAATGGCTCGTGGAACTATCCCTTAAGATACAAAACCGACATAGCAAGTATCCAGTCACATTTATGATGCAGTTTCATATTGAGGTACACAGATGGAAACGAGAAAGGGTTTAGCTTCTAGAAAACAGGTTTGATATGAATGTAAAATCATGAGTGTATGCAAGACAGCAGAAGCAACGCCAAGGATGATGTCTCCCAGAGAAGGACATAGGGAACCAGGACCTACAGTGCAGGAAAGAGTTTCCTCTCTGGTTATATCTGGTTGGTGCTCTGTGGGCTTCTTGTGCTAGGATAGGAATCTCTCTAGATTTAGGAAATTTTCTTTCATGCCTTTGACCTGAAGATTCTATTCCTTTTATATTTATATGTGAGGCGCGAGAGAGAGAGAGAGAGAGAGAGAGAGAGAGAGAGAGAGAGAGAGAGAGAGAGAGAGATGACAGATAGAGTTGTTTTTAACCTTATCTTTTTTTAGTAAGTGATAAAATCTTTCTACCTTAGTTTTAAGCCCAGATTTGGTCTTTTATGTGACCCATTTCTGTTGGTGAAATTTTATTAGGATTATTGAATATTTTTTATTTCTTGCTTTCTTTCAGTTTTAGTTTCATTTAGTTATTCTTTTATTTAATTCTATTTTCATATCATAAATTATCCTCTTTATTTTCCCAGCCATTTGTTTGGATTTTCTTGGACTTCAATTATTTTATTTCTTTCCTTTATATTGAATACAAAGAATTAAAAAATTCTTGAACTTGTTTACAATTTTTAAAAATTCTTCATGTTGAATTTAGCCTGTTATACTGCTTAGGGAATACAACTATGGAGTTGGTGGGGTTTGTTGTGTGTGTGGGGGAGTGCACATATTGTCTTGGTTTATCTATTGTTGGTTATTTCGTGATAGGACCAAGACCATTGGATTTAGGAAGTTCATTCTTTTTGGTATACCAGTCTGGAATTTGAAACTCAAATTATAGGTTAGGTGGTTTAGGAGAAGCTCCAGTGGCCAAACTCAGCTGGATATGAGGGAATTAAGGACAAGGGAGGAGGCAAGGTCTTGAATTGAGCCAACAGTGGCCAGAGCAACCAAGTGACACAGTTATGTTGAAAGACAGGAGGGGAACAGGCTAAGGGCCAGGGAGGTAGTGGGAGTCACTTGCAAGTTATCAGGAGGTATCAGCATGTCCTGCAAGCCATGAAAACTATGATGAGGAAAGTGATATAGCTAAGCGAGAAATTTTTTGAGGTGATGATGGGCTAGGGAGAATGTTCAATAGTTAAGGGCATTTGCCCTTAACCCTAGTGACCTCTATATGGCAGAAGTTATATGACTTCTGAATAAGGCTGCTAAAATGCTGATTAGGTGTGATGCTCAGCCTCAGTGGATAAATCTACTAAAACAACTCCTGCATCCACAGCTCAGGAAACACCCAAGAAGTGGTATGGAAAGACAGTAAGAGCCAGAGAATCTGGAAGTCTGCTGTGAAATCGCATCTCTTAGAAATGACAGGGACACTATCATGATTATCTCAACAATATGACTGCCTAAACAAGACCCAAATAATGACCACACCAATAGACATGTTAACTCAGACGGTGACAATCTCATGGGATACCACCTCTCCAAATAACAGGCAATAGGTGAGAAAGGGAGAATTGGTCTTCTCCAGGGATGAGCCCCTTAACTGGTTATCTAACACCAAGTGGCCAGTTTTGAAATCATATATATGATTTCATGATCTGAGATCTTTCTCTATGTATCTATCTATGTATCTATCATCTATCTGTCTGGGTATCTATCATCTATTTATCAATCTATCTATCTATCATCTTTCTACTCTATTTATTATCTCTCTCTCTCTCTATATATATATATATATGTATGTGTGTGTGTGTGTGTAACAACAATAATAATTAATTTTAAAAGAGGCTTTGAATTTGAGAGGGAGAGAGGTTTGGAACATGGGAAAAGTTGAAAGAGAGAAAGGGAAGAAATAATGTAATTATATTTTAAATTTAATTGTTCAAAACCTACTTTTAATGATAATTCTTAAACTTTTTAATCTCCCTTCTAGGCCACCACCCATCAGACATAGAAGAAAAGAAAGGATATGGGGAGGTGGACCTGTTTAGATAACTCCCAGCTGCGTTGTCAGGAAATTAGCAGTTCAGGCCACAAGTCAGCAGCAGCAGCTCAATTCACTCACAAATCCTTCAGGACATACCAGCAGTCCAGTTTTAGTGTCAGGATAACAGCAGTAGTATCACAGCCTAGTAGCAACAGTCAGGAATAGGCTTGAGTCAGCAGGAGGAATTCGGATCAGATGAGAAGCTAGAAGTGCTCTGCCATTTGCTTCTCTCAACAAAGCAAAGATCTGCAAATATGAGACCAAGAAGCATTGCAGAGCTAACTATCAACAAGCCCCTTTCACAGTCCATTGAGTCCTATTTATACTCTCTCCAAACACCACATGTTCTCTGTGGGTCTTGCTTCAGCATATGAGTCTGACTTAGCAAAGACATCACTATGCCAATCATCCTGAGTCCGAGGAAGTGGCTAGAAGCCACAGCACACCACCAGAAGCGTTTTTGGTGCATTTCTCTCTGTGAAGTCATGACAAATGGAGCTCAAATACGCAGAGTAAGCCTGACCAATTCATTCGTGTTAGTGGATTCTTCATCATGTGTCCTTTGTAATGCTTTCTTTTGCAAAACATTCTTTCACCTGTGTCTGCTTCAGAGAAACCTTCCTTCCAGTGTTTGCCCCAGCAAAACACCATCTGACACTCGTGATGTTTCAAAGAACCCAGAAGTTTCCATTTCATACCTATTTCTTTAAAAAGCTAATCAGGTTATTTTTACTTACCTCTATTTCCCTTTTGCTAATGCCACTTCACTTTTTAGATCTTGTATATGAAACAAAATATGGATTTTCTTTTTAATGCAATATATGTTAATATTATGAAAGCATATTTTATACGCATGGATAAAAAGTCATAATAAAACTCATTAATTTATAAAAATCATTCCATGGTAATTGTTATGATGAATCTGATTGTCAACTTGATTACATCTGGAATTAACTAAACCTTAAGCATCTTGGCACATCTGTAAAGAATTTTTCTTGGTTGGATCATTTGAGGTGGGAGACCCATGCTAAACCTGGACCACATCTTCTGGTGTCTGTCCACAAAAAAACAAAAACAAAACAGGATGCAGAAGAAGGAAGCTTTTGCTTTTGCATTTGTTTTGCTTTCTTGTCCTCACTCTCACAGGCAACTTCATCTATCCTTCTGCTGAGGCATTCCTTTGCTGGTAATAGAATCGACTTCTTTGGGATCCCAACATAGACTAAAGACAAGATGAGACATGTACACTGAACAACTACCCAGAGACAGCCATTATTGGGACTAACCAGACCATAGGTTGTAAGTAACTCTAATAAATTCCCCTTTATTAAATGTAGATTAACCCTATTGATTCTGCTAATTTAGAAACCCCTGACTAATTAAAAAAGAAAATAACCAATTTTTAAAAAGGAGGACAAGAACGAGATGCATAGATAATAAAGTTTCCTTGAGAGAAATATAACAGTTGGCTTCTATACAGTGGAGGAGGCAGAAATATGTGGCTGAGGAGGCCTTGGATGGAAAGGAGATGTACAATGAACACTGAATATTTCTTACAAGTCAGGAAGTACACAGCTGAGAACTGCTAACAAATTTGCTGGGGAATTTTGACTTACTTGTGATCCTTGTCTCTTTCTGAAGATAATTTATTTGGAGAATAAATGATACTTAAATGAACCTTACAGGAAAGGATTAAGAAAAATTTATAAAGCTTTTATGGTATTTAATTATTGTATGATCTTTCTTTGATGGTCCCAGTGGTACCTGAAAACAAAGATAAGCTCTTACTTCCTTTCCATCAGGATAAGACTTTTTTCCACTGAGAACCAAGTCAAAACTCCATGGGACAAACTTTCTATTTTTGATGACATCATTTAAGTTTTTCATGCTATAGGAATACAGTGTTGAAGATGTATCAGAAGTCAAAGAGAGCAGTCAAAGTGTAAAAGCACAGAATGTTACCCACCATATTTGTGTAGTCACTCAGGAAGGACTTCCTATGGTTAAGGAAACAACACAGTCTTATAGAATGGATGACCCTTAATGCCACTTGTTTGCTTGCTTTCTCTACTGCAGTATTCTCTGCTCTTAGAACAATCCCTTGTACTCTGTCAACAGCCAAGAAGTATTTGCTGAACACAAAAGTGTTCAACACTTGCATTCAATGCATGTTTGTCCTTGTGAATGAGTGTGCAGCAATCCTTTCTGTGGTTTTGCCATTTCCATGACCAGCCTAGCTCTCTTTCTGCTCCACTGCTTTTTTGTGGTGCTGCCAATCACTTATTCCTACCCTATTGCATTCTACTCCATAGTCTCTGAATAAAGCCTTTAGTGAGTTTGTAGCTTCTTTCATCTTGTCAAGATGTTAATCAGGGTTTTTCAGCATTCAGTGTCTAAACCTCTATTTGAAATATTTCATTTACATCCCAAAGAGAAATGATAGTGGGTTATCATTTAATATTGAAACATGCTAACAGGGCAGAGTCCACATATGTTCAACTATATGATGCTACTATATAGCTATATAATTCTTCAGTTTGCCCATGGAAAGCCAGTACTTACATAAGTGGACAATGATGTAAGAATCATTCACAAACACGGCATACATAGTGGGTAACACATACACAAGCCATCACTTGTATACGTATTCTGAAATGAAGAGTTCATGGACCAAGACTTTATTATTTCAATGAATGTTGATCCTGTGCTATTCCCTCCATCATGTCCTTTCAGTTCCATTTTAATTCATTAAAAAATAAATTCATTTATGCCATGCATTTTGAAAAGTAATTTCAATCTAGTTATCTCACATCAGTCATGTGAGGAATAATGTCATGTTTTGCATGTCCTGAAAAATTTTGCCTGTGGCTAGGGTTTTTTTTAAATAAGGAAATTGTGGTGTGACAGACAGTTCTTATATACTCTCAAGTACAGGAAAACTTCTGTTTCTCCATTTAGTTCCAGTCACCACCACCTCCAGCTTTCTGCTTACCATAACCTTATCTCCATGGAAATGTTGTTGAGAGTACTGCAAGACTCCCCTAGAAGTCTTGGTCCTCATGCCTTATATATACAAATATGTTTCTGACATTGGAAGAGGGACTTTATGGGTCTGTGCTTTGAGATGGGGTGATAGATAAGTCAGGTTTGAATGCAATTATAGATCATTGAAGTTAGGCAGCTTTTCCTTTGTTGTCACACTCGATGACAGAAATAGATCAGAGAGACTCCATAAAATGCTTCCACCTCCTTTTCCTGGTCTTGAAGGCAGGAGAAGGCATTTAAGAAATGTGAATTCATGAGTGGAGAAAAGAGAAAGGGAAGAAGGACCCTCATAATATCAATAAATGGATATGACCATGCAGACACCTTGGCTCAAGACTCAGTGAGACTTGTGTCAGTCTATTTAAATCCAGAACACAAAGATTTTTATAAAATTACATTTATTTTGATTGGGGGCACAAACATTTGCAGGTCAGGGGACAATTTGCTAGACATGTTATTCTCATACCATATGGTCTTGTTGTTTGAACTCAGGTCCTCTGGCTTAGTGTTAGATGACTTTACTTGTGAGCCATCTCACTGGTCCAGAGATTAAAATTTTTAGTTTAAGCCACTAATTTTATAGTAATTTTTTTATTATAATAGTTGAAAATGAATATGCTATCAATGAGTATGTTAGCACTAGGAGAAGGTGCCTTGCTAGGTTAAGCATTCTGGACAGAAAACCTCCTTATAGAGTATTGGATGGTTGGTGTATGGCACTCATTGTCTTCTCTTCTACAATGCTCTGAGATTTTTTTTCAGATAGAGAGATACACTGGGATATGTATCTGTAAAGTTCTATCTTGGGCCTTCAAATGATGTTGTAGAGTTCATTGTGACATAATACTAATTAGGAATATAAAATATGTAAGATAGCATTCTCAGGGAATGAGAACTTCATGTCTTAAAACATATTTTATATCATGTGAAAGACTTAAAAATCTTCAAGAAATAGATGTATTACTTTCCATTTAGTCTGACAAACATCAGAGGTAGTAAGCTTATAAAGACAAAAGACATATGGTGACTCATAGCTTTGTAGATTTTAGTAAATGCTAGGTTGTTATTCCTACTCTTGTAGGATGGGCAGCATATTATGACAGGGTACTCAGTGAAGCAGATTGCTCACTTCGAGGACCAGAAATGAAAAAGAAGAAGGGTACCCTTCAAGATAATATTTCAATGGGCTGAGAACCTCCCATGACATTTCACTTCTTAGATTCTAACTTGTTCCAAGATCACCACATTAGAAAACAAGCCTTCAGAAAGCATTTACACTCCAAACAATGGCATATACAACCTAAACTATTTAAAGATATAAATTAGTGCTGTCTGAACCCCTTCCCCCCAACTTTCAGATTGTGATTTTTGTAGAATACAATTCTAAGATGATGTTCTCTTTTCAAAGAAATCTAAAAATCCTATCATTGTTATATCCTAATAGCTGATGTAGTTGATATTCTGTGTACAAATAACACACATATATGTGCACGCATGCACGTGTGTGCACGTGCGCGCGCTCGAGTACACACCCCCAAACACACACACAAGTGAGAGAGAAAAACACATGCATATGTACTTACTTTTATTAAAGGAATGTACAAATTTGTGCCTTCCTAGATCTTATTGACAAAAACCATGCTTTGAAAGTCCTATGAAAATCATAAACTCCAAGTTTATGTAAGTACACATAAAGCACTTGATTTGAATGGTGATGTTTATTTGAGAGTGACAATTATATCAATAAAATAGAGAAGAATCAGCACATGGATAAATTTTACATCTAACATATGAGACAAACAATCTATAGGTCATCTGGTAAAAACTGCACAAAGCACTTTTTTTCCCCTGAAGATTAGTAGCCAAAGGGCAGCCTACAAGTATCTTGTGATGCTGTGAAGACCTGACACCTTTCCTTGAGGGTAGTCCAGGAAGCAAATGAAAGGCAGCAGTAATGACTTCTAACCTATTACTTGCTAGGGGTCAGTTTATAGATGATTCATCTTATGATTGAGCCCAGACCCAGAAAGATGTAGTGAAGGAAATATGAAATTATGAGAACTTGGTTCACTTTCTTAGTCTAGGAAAATATGACCAATTATTCCTAAATTAACTCTAGCCCTACCATTTTATGATAATTGACCTATTCCCCACCATTAAATAGTAGTTGGCCTTATCATGAACTGTTTTTGGAAATTTGCAGTGTGATCATGACTCAAAGACAAAGTGACCCAGGAATGGAAGTTATAGCAAGCCAAGTCTGAGAGTTTATACATACTGAAACAGGATGAAGGAAAACTCCACGGGTAACATTTTTCTAAGCCCCCAAATTTGCCTTCCTCTTTCCACAACAATCCTTTCCACGTCTTTTATTTTTCTCTGAGATATAGAAAATTGTCAGTGCCACCACTTTCTAGACACAGAGAGGGAAGTAGATTCAAATTTGTAGCCATTTTCATCCTTGATTGGAAAAAAAATTACCTGTGCATTAATAAGCAACTTGTCAAGCTCCATATATTTAGACAACTTTTTAAGTTAGAAGGACCTTAAATTAAGACTTCCTCATTTACTTTGTGTTTCATTTTATGTCAACAAATATGAACTATGACATAGCACTTTGGAGCTTTTTAGAATTTTAACTATTTAGCAGTAAGTAATCTAGACTTTAATTAGTAGTATCTAAATATGGTGGGATACACAGAGCAGAAATGTATACCTGTGGCAATGTGATATAAGATGTAACTGATCAGAGTAAATAATTGAAGCTGATCTAAATTAAAACCAGCATACAAAACTCCAGTCCCAGGTTTCTGAAAGGGCTTGGAAATTATGAACGTAGCTTAAGAAGCTGTAGAAGCAACCCAAACAATATGGTCTTGATAGATTTTTATTTTTGCTAAGCCCTAGAAACCACAGTTTGTATGAATCACCAATATCATGAATCCTAGCTCTGCCCTCCATGGTGACCATAATCACATCCAGAGTGAGGTGCTGTTTGCACAGCTGCCTTTGTTCACTGTGTTCATTGTCTTCTGTGCCTGTTTCTTTGTATTGTCAGTTGCTAATTTTATCTCAGACAGCTCTATCTGATCCACTATATTAAGAGCTTTGTTTCTGTCTTATCTACAAAGCTAGATAAGATAGCAAGTCACCAGAAATTTACTTTCATTACTGGAGTATATAGATAAAGGGAAAGAGTAGAATTTAAACTTTAATGGAGTATATCAGTGTCTTTAGGCTGAAATGTTCTTTTGAAGGACTCTTGTTTTATTCTTACTCTTTGAGTAATTTATCTAGTGAGTGAATATATATTCTGGGGGATGAGCATCACACTATAGTGTGGGAAAGAGGCCTGAAGTCCATGTGGTGGTTGTATATCATATCTGGCTCACTCTATAATGGATTAGATTTGTTGTTGATCAGAAGGCCTTTTGAACTCTAAATAGCATGATGCCCTTTGTTGAGTGATTCTCACCACTTATTTTGGGTGCTGAAGAAACTGCAGTCTCTTTGTCCTCCTCTTGACCCCTGCCACTGAAGAATATGGGATGTTAGTCTTTTATTGGTCCTTCCAAATGCCCCTGCAAAGCATAGGTCCAACTGTGTAGCTAACCACAGAAGGCCTATACTTGACACATACTAATCTGTGTATCCTGATGTGTTTCCAAGAAAACAAACCAGTTAAAGTTCTTCCAATCTCTGATTTCCTCCTCCTACCCACTGGGATGAGAAGGGACTGACTTCTCAACAAACCTGTGAATACATCAAGAAGTAACATTTGTGGATATTTTAATTTTTTTTAAGAACAATACATTCCAAGGTTGAACGTGGTCATGATTTTAGTAGAAAACTGCTATCACCTTGGAGAAGCATGCACAAGGCATCAACTCACCATCCATGTCAGTACAAGGAATTGGGAAGGAAGCACAGAAGAAGTAAAATGTCAAAAGTGATTTCCTTAAAAAAGCAACCCTAATCCGTGTGTGGAGGATGGGTGGTGGGCCTAACTTAGGCAGTTTTAATTATTGCCATACAGGCAGCCTATGGAGTCAACAATTGTACAACGCTATTAGACACAGGGAGGTGAACGCTTTCATTACAGCCAGACAGCACTTACCTTTATCAGATTGCCTTTATGTCTGATGGCCCACAGAAATGTCACTGTGTGAGTCAGCTGCAGCAGGATCTGACTCACTTCCTCCACCTCTGTTGACAGCCAGAAGACAGCTGAGCAGGTGAAGATTCAGAGAATAGCTCTGAGACTGATGTGCAAAACTAACAAGTGCTGAGAATGCCTTTCTCTCAGTGAGGGAGATCAGTGATTAAGGACTATTTTAAAGAGCCTATAATGTTTTAGGTTCAGACCCAGGAGATTAGGATTGGGAGGAGGAAAGCCAGAAATGTGGGAGCCAAGAATCAAAGATCAAAAATGAAGGCAAGAACAGAGCTCAAGAAAGCAGCCATGGGTTAGAAAACTAGCCTTTAGGATTTAGAATGTCAAGTAAGTACACTCAGGATCTGGAGATAGAGAAAGAATGGCGATCCACAAGAGCCGTCAATTCAGGTACTATCAGGGGCAGTATTTCTTTATTTAATACTGTTATGTTCTGTAAATAAGTGGTGTGGAGGCTGGTATGATGGTGGACTCCTATTGTCCCAAAAGACTAAAAGGGATTAAGTTGCCAAGTCAACCTAGATTATATAGTAAGAGTCTTCTCTTAAAAACAAAGACTAGAGGCTGCGGGTGTGATTTTGTTGGAAAAGTGTGTGCTACACAATCGTGAGCACCTGAATTCAATCTCAAACTCCTAAGTAAAGATCCAGTTGTGGTGCTGTGGTATGTGTAACTGTAATCCTAACACTAGAAGACAAGACAAAAGGATTTCTGGAGCTGCTGGTCAGCCTTAAAAATAAGGTGGAGAGCAAGTAAAACATCAAGACAAAGACGCCGACATTGATTTCTGGCCTCTGTGCACACACACACACACACACACACACACACACACACACACACACACACACACACACACACACACACACACACACACACACACACACACACACACACACACACACACACACACACACACACACACACACACACACACACACACACACACACAGAGTGGGGTTGTAGCTCAATGGTCTGGGTTTGATCTCCAGCATTATGAGAAAGAAAAAATATAAGTAAAAGGTGTGGGAGCCTCAGAACATATTGGCAAGCAGCGGGCTCTGATAGCAGTATTTCTTGCAGAAGTCCACTGGGTGGGATAGCGATGGCAGTAAACATTAAAATCTAACTTAGGCTAATATTGCTATCATTTTCTGCATTGAGTATTTGCTTCTCAGAAATATCTATGTGTATATTACTGAATCAATGAGGTGGGGATGGAATAAAGTTCTGCCTTCAAATAAAGATAGGGGTGCTTTTTATACACAAACACATCTATAATAAGAACACATGATATAAGAGCATATCAGAAAACCGATTAAGTGGGAGGGACTAATTCAGATGAAGCCAGATGATGCAAGAGAGCCATTATTTAGGAAAGCAATATAAATGAAACATAAAGTTAGGTTCTAGTCAGGAGTTCAGGGATGGTTGGACTGCTATGAGATGACTCAAGGAGGAACTTCAGCAGGACTCTAGCTGGACGAGGTTACTTTGACAGTACAGTTACAGAGGACTGAAGAATTCTGGGACAGAGAGAGGAGAGCAGGAAATGGAAGACTCTCTTCTTGGTCATCCCTCTACTGTCTACTTGGTTTGATAAATCCCCATGTTATGCTTTTAAACTCAGACCAAGCCAAGGCTCACTCCTTTCTGGGTTATATTTCACAGGAAATAAAGGTTTAGATAGAGAGACCGTATGGAAAAAAAACTGGGTAAAACACATTTCTTAGTTTTAGATTCTTAAAAACTTTCCTGTTACTAATACTGCATAGTATAACAGTTAATACACTGCTTTATTAACTTACAGTTTTCCTGTTCATTTTCTTTCTCCTAAATTCTAAACAACTAGAAATAATGCTGTTATTTACAGAAGGAAAAAAAAATAGACCCGGAATGGAAAGGGGGGATCATTTTACTCACAGTTATTTAAAGCCAGTTATAAGTGTAGTGGTTCCTTTTTTTTTTTTTTTTTTCGTAATAAAGTTTTTGAAAATAAAGGAAACACCCCCGCATGTCTGCCTCGGCCTTATTGCTGAGTGAAAAGCAAAGTGCTGATGTAGGAGAAACTGAGACTATCTGGCCTCACCTCTGCTTTTCAATCCACCTGCCTCCCCAGGCACAGAGGTGCCCACACCTTGAATCACCAAAAGAGAATCTGGCCAGGCAGGTTCCACAGCTGCAAGAACATTTGTTTGCAGAAAGAATTTTCATTTCCTGCCAAAGGAGTTCTTGAGGTTTTTGGCAAACATCACCCCACTTTAATTTCCTTTTATGGTAAAAAGGCCTTAGGTCTAGTCTGGTCCTAGATGTACCTTCTTCCCGACCCCAACCCCTATCCTCACCCAATCCCACATGACCTTTTAAACAGCTTTTGTTTTCTTTGAGCGAAACTGTAGCCATCTCCCTGATTTGATAGTTTCAGGTATGGAGCCTGAATTGTGGGTATTGTAGTTCTCTTGCCTTCCAGGGTTTCTGGTTGGGCAGCATCCCTGTCACGTTGGTAAGTATTTGAATCCCAGGTAGTTCTTTCAGGAGGAGTGCTGGTGTTCCTGGATCACCAAGACAGGCATATGCCTAAGCTGAAGAAACCGGGACTCATTTCCACAGATGTAAGTGTTACTTTTAAAACATACTGTTCCTTTCATTGCTGATGTGTGCTACACATTAGGAAGTTCAGGATTTTCAGAAGCATTAACTAATGGACTGGTTCTTCTTTTCTAAGCTCTGCTTGAGAAAAAAAAGGGGAGGTAACTTATTCAAAAACCGTGTGGGACAGAGTTAGAACCACACTTCGAAATATGGCTTAAAATGTTTTGTTTTTAAAAGAATGAACGTGTGTTCATGGAAAGCAAGTTTTAAAACAAAAACAAACAACAAAAACTTCACTTTAACCCAGATCAACACTCGGTTAAAGCCTCTGAAAATACTGTTTTAAAGAACATCTGATTTGAATGTGTTGAAAAGATTGAGCTTTGGAATAAGGTGGGGTTGCATTGACCCAATGGAACAGGGTTGTTTCATCCTATGAGGCCTCAGGTTCTTCATCTGTAAAGTACACTTAGTCTACCACATAGTATCACATTGTTCTTAACACATGCTAGGCAGTACCTGACAGAGGTGACTTAACCTCATCTAACTTGTGTTAATTAAGCTTCAGAAACTGACCAAAGAGACAAATACATATTATTCCACTCATATAAGATATCTAGATCAGTCAGTTTCACAAACACAGAAAGTAGAATGGTGGTTGCCAAGATCTGATAGAAAGAGGAAGCAGTAGTTCTTTTATGGGTGTAGAGTATTAGTTTTGCACAATGGAACCATTCTGGAGACGGTTTCTATCATTGTGGAATTTACTTAATGCTACTGTACTTTATATTTATAAATAGTTAGGGTGGTGTTATTACATTATGATTTTCCACAATGAAATGACCTAAAGGAATATAGTAAAAATCACAATGCTATTAATTTATTAAGGTTCATTGTTTCTTCAAAGTGCATCTGAATCTGTACTCATTGTGTCCAATTTCAGGTTAATATTGAGTTGTTGATGCTAGGGCATTGTGTCTCAGAATAATTAAGAGCTGGTTGTGATGTACTTTAGCCACGTTTTTAAAGTTATCTGGATCTTAGTGATGATCTTTTTATTCCCTCCTTTACATAACTACATGATTTTCTTTAGCTCATAAGAATAAATTTTCCTAGGTGGTATACAGAACTTACAAATTATGAAGTTCTGTTAATTAATATAATGGACTTGGAAGCTGTAGTTACAAATAATTCATAACACTTAAAAGTAAATTCATTGTTTATTTCTGTTTCTCACCTTCCCTACAGCCAATTTTTAAGCAGGATATTTTTACCTGTCTGTGCCTGAGAAATAATTAAGACTACTGAGCCAAAGCTTGTTAAAAGTCATCCCATGTTACATGTGCCAGCTAAGTTGAAAGATGAAATATAGTTTGAAATTATATTGAAATAGAATATGTGATTATTTAATTTTTAGTAAGTCCTTTCTTAAAAGACCCTGCTATATGCCAACAGATTTCCCTAGGGCATTTGGTGACCATTGAAGGTAGCAACTAGTATTTTGTATAAGGTATGCCATATAAATGTGAACTCTTTAGGGCCTAAGACAGTGCAAAATGAGAATATAGCTGGGGTGATACTTCAGAAGTAAGGAAGATATATGGTACACAGTTACTAATAGAAGTGACCTATGGTCTGGTTTCTTAGGAAAGTCTCATTTATTTGTTTAATAAATATATTTAGAACTGTTTCAGTAATTTCCAACAGGGCTAGGCCCGGAGACCATAAGAGTGTCTTAGATAAGCTTCATTTATTCCAAAATACTTTACTCAAAATACTGAGTAGGAGAAGGGGCTCACCTATTGGTTACCCAGGCATACTCAGGGAGTCACTGCTGCTAATTCCATAGCATAGAAAGCATGATGGTGAGAATCCCAGGATTACAAAGCAGCCTCTCTAAGTCTTTAGTTTGAATTGAAGGCACTAGAGGCCAGAAAAGTGAATGTGTGTAGGAGTCATTCAAAAGCAGAATCCAGGATGGCGTTGGCCGTAGCAGCAACAGAGTAATAAATTTCCAGAGGGCACTGAGGGAAGTGGTGAACCTTTAGCTGTGCCTGGAAGAAGGGACAAAGTTGGTCTCTCCAGAGAAAGATGGTGAGACTATTGCATGCACAGCAGCAGTTTCCAGACTTTGTATACATGAAATCATCTTAGCCAACATACAGGCTAGAGAGTCATCACCATTGAAATATTAGACTTAGAAAGCTGCTAGTTTCTAACATGTATTACCCCAGGATAAATTTTTTTATTTGAAAATTCTTCTATCACTTGTTTGATTTTTTTTCAAAACACGACAAGAATAAGCAATAGATTTTATCAGGTAAAAAGTAGTTCAATTGCTCTTTTTAAATAATAATCATTTATAAGTATTGATTATTTATTGCACATATATTAAAAACATAACAGTATTTTAATGTTGCAAATTAACCTTTAAAGCATTTACCTGAATTAAAAATAGTAGTGCATTTACAGACATATTAAATGAAAACTTTGTTTGTGTGGTAATTGGCAGGAAGTCATGAACAATGAATATTAGATTTTGTTGAATTCTGAAATAGGAAGAATGCTGAACATAAATAATGCTGGCAGTTTCTATGTATTTTTGGGAAGAAGGGATGTCGAGTATTCTATGGAGAGGGCAGTGGAAGATTTTGGATGACAGCTCTGAAATTGGATTGGCTATGGAAACTTCAAATAGATTTGGACTTCTAGATAACCAAGTGTTCAAAAATGTCCTGACTCAGTGAGTTAGGAGCCTTGCACTCCTCAGAAGATGCATCCAGGAGACAGCATGCAGGTGAGCTGGGGGATAAACAACAGAGATATAAGGGAACTCATGAAAACAGACTGATACTTTAAGCATGGATAAAGAGGATAAAGAGGAGTCGGAACATGTATGCGGAGATCTATATAGATGTGAAGCCCAGGCATTGGGGGTTTTCTGACTGTATCACTTTCTGCTTTATTTTTTGACATTAAGTTTCTTACTGAACAGTAAAGACCCGTCTGGGATGCAGAGACATGCAGATCCCTGAGCTTATTGGCCACACAGTCTGGCTAAATCAGTGCATACATGTATCTGTGCACACCACCTCTCCCCATCACACACTCATGAGGATATAATTATTCCATAAGAATGTTGAACAATAATGACAAAGTTTTCAAGCTTGAAAGCCTAAGAGAGAATGATAGTCACACTGTAGGACATGGGAAATTGAGAGAAATGGATCTATAAGGTGAAAGGGAAAGTACAATGTTCAGCAAGAGAAAAGGTAGTTACGGGACAACCAGAGCATGGCAGGAACAGCAAGTGCCATCTATAAGAACAAGACCTAGCCTAGGCTTCATCCTGTCCCACTCAGAATCTTGGGGAGGAAAACTGAAGAAAAAAAAAGAGTATCCATGTGTACAGGGATATAGGAAACCAGTGGAAAGAAACATGACAACTTTGTCTAATGACTGACTTTCTCCTGGGATTCTCTCTTGATTATTCTGACCACCTTACTCCGAGGTATATGATGCTTCAATATCAAGGATAAAATAACAATTTATTTTTCAGAACAAATAGGAATGTTTTAATTTCTAACCAAGAGATAGGGTGGGTTTTTTTGGTGGTGATGGTGGTAGGATTTTTTGGTATTTTTTGTTTTTGTTTTTGTCTTTTCTTTTCTTTTCTTTCTTTTTTTTTTTTTTGCAGGAACAATAGAAGAGTTTTATATATTTCCTTTTTTTCAAATACGAAAAGGAATTAATTCAAATGTTTTTATAAAACTTAGGATATTTGAAGGTAGTCATCACAAAGACCATATAAGTGCCATATTCAGAAAAGAATAACATTAAATGTAAAAGAAAGTATTTCTTAAGGCTAGTCTCCTTCAAACTCTAGGATCTTATCATACTGTGTTTAGATCTCTGCAGAGTATATATGCATATACATTTTTCATTAGTTAATTTATTTATTTACTTTACATTCAGATTGTAACTTCCCTTCCTCCTTTCTTCCCAGTCCCTCCATCTTCTCTTCCCATTTCCCCCTTCCCTTTTTCCTTATAGAAGGAAAATATATCAACCCTCTTTGGCATACCAAGTTTCATCTTCTTTTATTATGGCTAGACAAGGCATCCCAGTTAGGTGAAAGGGATCCAAAGGTAGGAAACAGAGTTAGAAACAGCCCATGCTCCTCTTATTAGGGGTCCTGCCTGAAGTCCAAGCTACATATCTGTTACATATGTATAAAGAATAATTTTACCTTATATTTAAAAAAGTTTTATTCTTTCCACTGCCTTGTGGGCATATCTATAGGTGATGTATAGATTGCCTTGGATGCTTAGGCATTGTAAGTAGACATTAAAGTATACATAATTCACATGTAACTTCCTCTTTGCCCTCAACATTATACATTATGAGATCAATCTAGGTCGATCCTTACAGAATGACCTATTAATTCCCACAACTTCATTTTGTTATAATGGATAAAACTGGAAGATACTCTACCACACTCTCTTATGAACTTCAGAATTAGCCTAGATACTGTTTCTAGGAATGGATTCGTTACACTGGAGGTATATTTGTTTCTTTTTATGAGATACTAAAAAAACTGTTCTGACATGTTTATACCATACGGTTCCCCCAGCCAAAATCAGACTTCCTGTTTATTCCCACTATGGACAAGTTTGTTGGTAAAATTGGAACAAATAATCTTCCTGGATATAAAGAAAAATGAGGCACTCCTGTCATCTTGGAGAGTCTGATACTTTTGGAACATTCCAATCTCTAAAATATGGTGAACTATTTTATTTTAAATTAGCTTCTTTCTTAGCTGACTGTGCATTGTCTAACTTTCCCTTTGAATGGCATTTAGTTTTGTTATAATTCAGTCAATAGCAATTATGATATTGATAATGAGGCCTAAGAGTACTAGAATATTTTCACCTGACAAATAATGTGTCAAATGCTTTACTTCACTTACATGAATTTTTGAGGTTCAGATGATAGGTTTTATTTAGATAAAATCAAAAGGGCATTCTTGAAGGATTCAAATAAGTGCAACTTTTTTTTAACTAAATAGAGTTTAAGTTTGCCTTCATGTAGATCCCCTAACAACTAGAGCAAAGGCTATCCCTAAAACTGAGCTGCCTTGCCAGGTCTCGGTGGAAGAGGATGTGCCTCGTCCTTCAGAGACTTTATGTGCCAGGGTGTGTGGATACCCACAGGGGCCTCCACCTTCTCAGAGGAGGAGGGAAGGGGCTGTGTGAGGGAGGCAGCAATCAGGATGTAAAGAGAGTAAATAAATTCATTAAAAAGTTTGCCTGGTAAATATCAGGTCTTATGTTTACAGTTTGACCAAACTTTGCAGAACTTTGTATACTTGAGAGAGGAAATTTAAGGGGCAAAACTTGGAGGGAACAGCTTTTTGAAAATATGAACAGTAGATCTCTATCTGGAAAAGTTAAGTAATTTATTTGAACATTAATTCAACAAATAATTTTTAAGCATATGCTATATCAGAGCTGAGCTATTTTGAAATAGAACAGTTATTAAGAAATATGGTACCACTACTCACTGATAAGTAAGCTTGGGATGGAGTATCTGGTGAGAAAAGAGCAAAAGCATGAAGGAAAGTGATGGAAAGCCTGGTGGCGTGTAAGGGTGAAGACTTTCCATAGTCATGATGTGCACCTTTCACTGAGGCCTGAAAGAATCACTGTAAGTCACTATGAGGCAAGTGGCAACCATTATTATTCATTCAATATTTACTCTACCTGTAATTTGCTTAGTAGTGAGGATGGAGGAAGCAAGGCACTTATCATGGAATAGGAGTGGCAACGTGTAAAATTTATAATGAAATATGAAAATGAAGTCATAAGGAATCAGAGAAAGGACTGGAAGAGCTTGAAGGGGCTTGAGACCCCATATGAACAACAATGCCATCCAACCAGAGCTTCCAGGGATTAAGCCACTACCCAAAGACTATACATGGACTGACCCTGGACTCTAACCTCATAGGTAGCAATGAATAGCCTAGTAAGAGCACCAGGGGAAGGGGAAGCCCTTGGTCCTGCCAAGACTGAACCCCCAGTGAACGTGATTGTTGGGGGGAGGGCAGTAATGGGGGGAGGATGGGGAGGGGAACACCCATCTAGAAGGGGAGGGGGAGGGGTTAGGGGGATGTTGACCCGGAAACCAGGAAAGGCAATAACATTCGAAATGTAAATAAGAAATACTCAAGTTAATAAAGAAAAAATAATAATAATAATGCAGAAAAGGATCGCAGACTAGGCTCTGAATCTATGGGAGGTCTGTGTGCCTATGGTGGTTACTCAGGGTTCCACAATGGGATGGTAAGGTTTTCCCACAACTGAGGTCCTCAACAGAGCTGAGGCGCCACCCTCACAGTTAAGGAGAGAAGCTTAGTTAGATGCAAAAAAAAAGAAAAGAAAAGAAAAGAAAAGAACAGAAAAAGAAAAAAGAAAAAAGAAAATGAAGTCATAGGTTTGCCTCAGAGAAATGTCTAGTTCTGGCTGTGGTCAGTGAAGAAAAGAGCAGGTAGGAGATAAACCAAGGTGTTTGGGGTGTTTGGTGTTTTAAGATTTTTAAATTTTAATATATAGGTGGTTCCTTTGGATACTTGCATGTGTATGATTTCAGGGTGACCACTTGGTATTGGTTAACCAATTGGGTCCTTCATCCCTAGGCAAAACTTTATTTAGCCCTCAGCTTACCCTAGTTCTCTGTAGTTCTTTGTTTGTGGGTGGGGCCTTGTGAGATTTCCTATGTGTCTATATTAATAGGTAGTCTACTTATTCAGGACAGTTTAGACAGTCATATTTTTGAGGTACTGTGGATGAAGATTCTCCGCCATTTTTAGGAGGCACAATTTCACAGCAGATTCCCTGGTCTTCGACTCTTACCATTTTTCCTTTCTCTTCTAAGATGTTCTTTGAACCTTAGGTACAAAAGTTTTGTTGTAGAGATATCAAATGGGGTACAGAACTCCTTGATCAATTTTTTTTTTAATTTTGGACAGTAGTAGTAGTGTTTTTTGAAATGGTCTCTATAGCAAAAAAAAAAGTTTCTTTGATGAGTGATGATATATGGATAAGTATTTAGAATGCAATTAGGAATTATACTGGTTTAGCAAGTGGTGTTAACATGTTCTCCTTTAAGAGAACGGGCTTCAGTATCCCTAGGGAGTAGGCTAGAGTACCAGGTATAATTTCCCTCCTGTTAAGAGAGTCTTAAATCCAATTAGAGACCTGTTGGTTACTATCAAGGTAAGAGCACCACTATAAAATCTGTCTGGCAATGCTGGTCTGTGTTGTGGTTCACAGGTATCAGGCCTGGGTGGAACTGTTGGTTCTTTTCCTTCCTTGAGAGTACTTCAAGTGCTATGAAAGCTAGTCCTTGGAGAGGTTTTTCAGTTCATATCTGTCTCAGATTCTCCAAGTCCTGTGTCCAAAGGATACAGTATCTTCATCAACGGGGATTTTCTTCAACATCTGGGATGCAACCAAAGGCAACAGTAATTGTCTATATTACTTTAGAGGTCTGATAAACTTCCTTGACCACCATATTGGATATTCTTAAAGAAGATAGATTTAGCATTTTATAAAAATATATGGTTTTTTTCTTTCTGATTTAAAGGTATTTTCTGTTACTGTAACAAATTTAAGAATCGTATTCATATTACTTTTAAGTCTGTGTGTCTGTATCTTAGTCTGTTTGTACCTAGAATAGATGTTCAGAATGCTAATTAACAAAAAGGTTGTATGGTCTTTACTTCTTACTTTACTACACATTAATAATTGTTATATCACCATTACATATTATTCTACAACAAAATTCAGATGAAGGTCAGTGGAGGATTTATTGCAACAATTTCTTGAGAACAATATAGAACCTTTACAAAAGATGTGAAACTAGTGATGGAGTCTGATGGGAGTTATACTAACTACTTAGAAATTAATAGATTGAAGATAATGGTAGAAAGGCAGGGAGGGGTCAGATTGATTCTGCATGACCTCATGCTTTGTCATATTGGTATCTTACTGGGTGGGTAACAGTGCATTTATTCTTTAGATAGGAAGACAGGAGCAACAGGTTTTTGGAGAAGGACTATAGGTGATTTGAGTTGAGGGTGGTAGACTTTGACACTCTGTGGTTTTTCACACAAGGAAGTAACTCGGCAGATCTTTGAGTCAGCAGTCTAAATGTGTTAGAGGTGGATATAGAATCAGCAGATCCTAGGTATAGCTGCTGTCATTTATTGTGGTTGTCTTTTCCATTTGGTGCATCTGACAAAGTATCAGCCAAAGTTAAGAATGAATAAGAAAGGCCAAAGAAATAGGGAGAAATCCCACTTAGAAGAGAGGCAGTGAACAAAATAGGGGAACTTTTCAAGAATGGAGAAGATGGAGGTGTGTGTCACAGAGGGGTCAATGGAGATGAATGATGCCCTAATAAGTGTCATTGCCAATCTTATCCAGAGCCATTTCTACAGTGTTTCAGGGACAGGTATCAGATAACATGGGACTTATGTTTCAGAAAAATTGCATTTGGGGAGTGGAAGGTGACAATAAAAACTAACCCAAAGCAGATGTCAGGGCATTAATAGATACTAAGGCAGCTGGATATGTTGACTTGATGTCTTTGATATACAGAGGAAGAAGGCTGAGGTTAAGGGTGCTCTAAGATTTTAGTTGGAAAACGTGAAGATTGTATAATAGTCAACAAAAGCAGAGTGAAGGTAGAAAGCTGATAGGGAGAGCTGTGGTTTGAAGTTTATTTGAAGGTGAACACCAATTTGAAGGTGTTCATCAGTCTCAGAGAGAAATCGTGCGGGTGAAAGTGAAGGTTCTGCAGCTCAGGTAAAGGATTTAGGTAAGATTCAAGTATTAATAAACTTTTCCTGTAAAAGCTGAGATTTTTAGGGAGGAAAAAAGGCTGGAATTCTTCAAGGATATTCAGAATAGAAGAAATAAGACAGCCTTTAGAAATAGCTAAATAAATATGTAATCGAGAAGAACCCACTGGAGGAAACAGGGAAGGAATGATCAAGTAACAGCAGGAAAGTCATGGGAACTTTAGCTCAAGAAAGCAGAAGAGGAGAGAGCAATAGACAGCCAAGGTCAAGGCCAAATCAGACAACAATCCCAGAGAAACAGGAAGAGAACCAAGCAGATAATCTGGGCTTCTTCCAATTCTTCTCTCTTCTTGGGAAAGCTATGTGATATTGTGATTTACATCTTCTCCAAGTAAATTTTTTTCAATATCCCCCTTTTCGTACATGCTATTAAATATTTACCATCGATTCTGTAAATGGCTTTAAATTTCTTATTAAATGAATCCATAGGAAATATTTTATGATTTGGATATGTTGCCTAAAAATGACCTGCTTTGACACCATGAAAATTTATGATAGGTAATGCTTATGTACTTCTATTAATATATTTTTTTGCAATTTTCAAGAAAATAAACTTTATTGATGTCAGAAGTGTTATTGACGCACCTATTAAAATGTATTTGATGAAAATTACTTCTTAATAAGCTTAGCATAAGTTTAATTCTAAATCTATATATTAGAATGATGGTGAGAACCTTTTAACCCTTCTATGATTAGAAAGAGGGAATATTCATCAGTGCTTGCAGACTTACTAAGTTGGTTATTCTCTCTTTGGATAATTTTAAGAAGCAGGAGAAAGTGTTGTAAGACCCCATAGTGGCCCTACCTCAGGAGTGCCACCCACAGAGCACAAATTGACAAAGTGACTGCTGCAATAGCATGAGGGTGTAAGGTTTTTAATTCACATACATGGGGTTGCTCATCCACTCAGGGAGAGGCAACCCTGAACCCAAAAATCACACAATTTTTATTCGTTACAGAGGGCAGACTTCAGTAACAGGGTTAGCTGGCCTATTCTCATTGGTGGTACACAGGACAAAGGATCTGGTCAGGTATTGGCTGGCCTGCTCAAGAGGCTGTTCTTGGCTCAATTAGTCACTTTCCTCATCCAGCCCTACACCTGGCCTTGGAGAATCACTGCAAAAGGGCTAAGTTGGCATGTACCTTAGAGGAGGGTGAACTGGGTGGTTGGGCAGGGTCAGAATGAAATCTTGCAGTTGTTCTCGGAATTTATCAAAGGGAAGGGTAGGGGGGTCTTTCCAAGAACAGTTTTTTGTTTGTTTGTTTGTTTGTTTGTTTGTTTTGTCTTAATTAGCTTAGTTAGAATCTTGATCACCAAAACTTTATCCTATCACTGGGCATCCTGACATCAGCTGTATCTCTCAGAAAGGTCACAAGTTTGTCATAGGCATCCTGACCACCAGATGTATTTCTCAAAACTTGTTTTTACAACTTTGTTTTTCATGTCTACGAAACTTTGAAACTTTATTTCTTCAAAAGTAACAACTATTATTTGCTGTTAATATAAATAATGCAATCTAATTTTTAAGTACAATGGTTAAGCTTTCTTATTGTCATGTTACTTATGAAGTTATATGATACACAGTTTGTGTGTTAGATTACTGCTCATGTTCCAACCTGTTTTCTTTATCTCATGTATAAGGAAAGAGTAGAGATAATCTATTTACTGGAAAACACCAACTCTCTTATTTACTCAGGGTTTTAGAGGTTGGTATAATTAACTAATTGTCTGATTATGTGTTTTCTACTTAGACTTGGGTTGAAGCTCCAATGTCTTAGACTGCCGAAACTGAAAAACAGATGCTGGAAATATTCTGCAAAGATAAGGACTTTAAAAAAACACACACACACACACACACTAAAACACAGCAAGCAAATGTAGGCTTCAATATATTTGCCAGTATCCATGTAAGGACAATAAGAAGAATGTTGTTGGGCCAGTGAGATGACTCAGTAGATAAGGACAGTTGTTAAGCCTTACAACCTGAATTAAATTGTCAAGACCTACATGGTAGAGAGAGAGAATCAGTTCCAGTAAGTTGTGTTCTGAATGTGGGCAGTGGTATGTATCCATTCACACACACACACACACACACACACACACACACACACCCACACACACACACATATATACCTCATAAACACATAGGCACAGACACAAAATCAATAAATAAACTGTGAAAAAAGTTCAATTTTGTTTTGTACTCTTGGGAGTCAAACCCAAGCTCCTACACATACCAGGCAGGAACTCTACCATTTATCCCTGAATATAAAGTAATTCTTACAAACAAAGCAATTCCATAGAGTGTAGAAGTACATACATGCTCATAGTTTATGTTTTAATATACAAATACAACATATCTAGCTTCAAACATTTTACTCATTATATTTTGTGATAGAATTCTATTGCCTATGAGGTATACCTTTCTTAAACCATGGTGATCATACATTTTTTAGTATCTAATGAAAATTACCAGAGAGTCAATTTTGATCCTCAATGATCAGTTTTGCACAGGAACACAATGTAAGGGGATAGGGTGGGGATTATCTCAGAGTCAAGGACAATTGATTTCAGATACCTTAAAGGTATCTGGCAAAAATCCCAGCTGTGAACATTTAAACTGAATTCTACCGGCAACTAAACCAAAAGTGTGGACAGACATGAGGAATTTGTGAGAGTGATTTTAGAAGGTTATTCCAGTCCTGATAGAGATAAAGGAATCTATTCTCTCATGCTAACTTAGAGGTTGATGAGTCTTCCTGTGTTTCTCTGCTTGCAATCAGAGCTCCAGGAGATATAGCTGGCTTAAGAACTGAATACCTGAGCTACTTCACAAACATGGCTGTAAAATTTCTGTGGATCTCCCAAAAGTGGGTATGGAGACATATACACACACACACACACACACACACACACACACACACACACACACACACACACACACACACACACCACCACCACCACCACCACCACCACCACCACCACCACCATCACCATTACTATTACCAGCACATCACAATATCACATTAGCAGCAGCATTAGCAATGATAAGCATCAGCCAGGTCCATAATAGAGAACCAAAGGCAACTTTGTCATTTGATTGAGACAGGGTCTCTCTACTTAGTCCTGGCTGTCCTGGAACTTGCTATGGATACCAGGCTGGTCTTGAACTTATAAAGTCTACCTGCTTCTGCCTTGTGCCAGAATTAAAGTCATTTGCCACTATGTCTGGCCTCAAAGACAATTTGGAATTATTCTAGTAGAATACAAATGTTTTGTTATGCTTCTTCTCCATCTTCCTTATCCTCGAAATGGAGCCATCAACACTCCAGCAGCTAGAGGCTGGGTGATAAGAGTGGTATGGTAGGCAAGAGAAGAAACAGGCTGCTCCCCCTTCCCAACTCCCCAAAGGATATAGACCCATATGATGGGGAGGTTGATCTACAACAGGATCTTGTATACTGATGGAAACTTTCCTGAATGACAGACACATTAAGATGAAAAAAAAATCCACAAATAGTCTATTTGCAAATTGGAAAGGAAATTACTTTTTGTCTAGAAGTTCCTAACTTGTTTATATTTTTCAGATGGTAAATATTTATCAGATAGACCTTTATCCTGTCCAGTTTCCAATAATTCTGATTTCAGAAACATGCTATAAACTCAATGTCTAAGCAGGTAGGCATGGCCATCTTCTATGTCAACTTGATTGGCTTTGGAAATCCTGTGGGAGCTGGTGAGGTAAACCTTTGCTGTTGTCTGTAAAGGTATTGTTTCTGATTTGTTTTTGTTTTTTCAGAGAGAACTGTGAAATAAAATAAACCCTATTCCCCTTAAGTTACTTTCGTTAGTGTACTTTAATACAGAAACAGAAAAAGAATCAAGACACTTACCCTTTACAAATGAAATTCATCATGAAAAACGTTGCTTCATATTAAGAATCCCACACTATGAAGTAAACTTCTTCATTTAGGGGTAAGGGAGAGTAGTATAGGAGTCAGTGGGAAGAAAGTAAAAGCCAGGCATAGGGATACAGCACTAAAATCCCAGCACTACAGAGGCTGAGGTAAGAGAAAATGAGTGCCAGTCATGGCTACTTGTTGAATTCAAGGCTCTCCTTTGTTGGTGAGATTTTTTTCACAAGGAACGGTGGTTAATAAACTATACTTGAGATGTGAAACCTGCTTCCTGTCCAAGAAGACAGGTTGAGTCTTCTATATCAATTTCCCCCACCTTGTGAACCCACAGACTTTTTTGGAGTTGAAGGTACTGCCTGCTTCTTGGTGTGTGTGTGTGTGTGTGTGTGTGTGTGTGTGTGTGTGTGTGTGTGTACCACACCTCTCCCATCACCCAACCTCTAGCTGCTGGAGTATTGATAGCTCCATAGTCTGAGGATAAAGAAGATGGAGGAAAAGAGAACATTTGTATTCTACTTGAATGATTGGAAGTTGCCTTTGGCCCTTAGGTAGGTAGGCATAAGTTAGCTTTTTTGGATGCAGAATATTAGTGAAAATACAGTGATGTGGAATGGCCAGTGGGCTGATAAGAATGGATGCTGGGTAGGATATGCCACATGACTACTCCTACTGGACCTCATCTTACCTGGAAACAAAAGAGAGACAGGAAATTATTTCCTGGACCTTGTATTGTACTCCCATATTTCCTAGGTTGGATTGGCCAGAGATGGCTTAAGAGTCTGATGCTGCACTTATGGAAATGTTTTCCCTGGATCAAGCAAAAAGAAAATTCACTTCTGAGTGTTGATGCATTGCTTCAGCTCCCCTCTTATGCAACCGCACTGCTTGATTTCTTACATCTTGGGCTGAATCTGGGTGTTTGCTAAACTCAAAATTCCCTGTAATTAACCTATGCACTTTTGCCTGTTGCAATTTGACAACAATTTCCTTTCTCTTCCAGGATTTGTTGTTATGAGCTGTAAGTTGGTCAAGGCGACTAATACAAAAGGTCTCTCAGTAACCTCTCATTTCTTTAGATGTCATGGGGTGTTTTCCTCAGTGTTTATTATTTTGAACTCTAACTTCACACTGTTTGCTAATGGGAGAGGCATTTTCCTCTCTAGCTATTTCTTAAATGCTATTAGATGAACATGTAATTTGTGTAGCCGCATGTGTGTTTGCATATCTGGATGTGGACACTGGGTTTTCTTTGTTCCTTTTGTTGCTCATGACTGCACAAGGCAAACTCATTGGATCTTTAAAGCTAAGTTTGCCTGGGTCTCTTTCTATTATGAAAATGTGTACAACTCATTACTTTCCTCTTGATTCATCTTCTAGAACATTTAGTTTGACTTATATTTGTCTTTTAAAGTTTAAAAATGTCTATTTCAATTTTTTAAAAGAAGGCAAGGAACCAGATTGAAAGCATATCCCCTGGTATTATTTCGAAGTGAATCTCTGTGCTACGTCTCATCTGTGTGAATGAGTGCCTCTTAATCAGTGCTGGGGTTCAGTTCTCAGTATTAAAAGGTCTTTTTCCTCCCCTACTTAACTTGAGGAATTTTACTAACTCTGTTTTTTTCAATGAATAGCTATGAAGAAATTCATTCTTGATAATTAGGGAATGAACTCTGTGATGTTGTCACATGTGTGGTTAGAACAAGGTGGATCAGGAATGGAGTGCTGACATCAGACTAAATGGATACCAAAGTGTCCATTTTACCAGACAAGTTCAAGGATGGCCTTCTGGAATCTCCCTGGCATCATCCATGTCTTTTGTTTCTGATAACTGTTCTGATGGTACCTATTTTCTCCATGAGACGTAGCCAGGAGAAGGTCACCTTTTGCCAGTTGTTTATATGTGAACTTATTTTCTTCTTTAGAAACTAATAATTTTCTCTTCTACTTACAGCTTTCTTGTACAGGCCTTATACAAGCTGCCTAATATTTCAACATCTCAAGGTTTTAGGTGCACATGGTACAAATAACACTGGCTGCTTCTCTTCTAAGATACCCTTGAGGATTAATAAGCACAAATGTAAGTTGATGCACCCTCCTTCAATTCAAATTACTATGATTAGTCCCCCTTCCTTTCTACACTCATCCAAGCAGTATCCCTGACAAAGGATTTGGCATTGATAATGAGCTTTGCAATGAAGAAGTGTTTTGCAATGCCTGGCCATTTAGACAGCTTCTTTTTCTGCATAGTCTCAACTTCACATTTATATGGAGAAAGGATTTGTTAAATGCTCTCAGTAGTATTCCCTTTTCTATGACTCTTCATTGTTTTACCTGTTCAAACACTATTATTTTATCCTTATTGAGTCTTCAACTTAAAGACTTCATCCTGTGCTGAACCTATCAGGATCCATAGGATTTATTATTTTGACTTAATTAATTGGATAGAATTAAAGTAATTTGCCTACATACATTGATATCCTAAAAGAAAATTAGGATTGAGGACCATGTAGGGGAGGTTGAGTGAAATCTAGTTTTTGAGTCAGCTTTAGAGGCTTATCAAGACACACTGGATAATCAAAGGACAGAGTCTGTACAGAATATTTACTGATCTGGATAAATCTGAAATGTCTACATTGACACATGTGTCACCTTTCTTCCCTTTCACCCACTAGGTGACCAATTACCTTCAAGCTCTCTTCCTGGACTGCACTGCTCTCTTCATTGTTTACATTATGAGCAAGCATAATAGGCTTGGCTCTTTATCCTTCTGAAGGTCTCATGCTGCCTTTGCATCTGATACCTTATGCTGTTCAGAAAGCTCATGGGTCTTTACTCAAACACTAGTTTAATTAGTGCAGAGTTTCTCCAGCCTCAGAGAAAAAGGGCTCAGACATTGCTTTGATAGGTATTTCTAAAGCAGTGTTTTAACTTCTGTTCTTCCTACTCTCATCCTTCCCTGGAGGCTCGGCTCTTCTCAGGAAATCCAGATGCTGTGATCTTCATGAAGTATCTAAGTCACATCTAAATACCATGGCTTCTCCCTATTCTCTTCCTCATCTGGGTCAGCCAGGAGGCAGGTTGCCCCAGGACTTTGTAGCTTAAGGGTTCTCCTCCCACACTCTAGAGGGTGATATCTTCCTTTTGTGGTCTTTGAGGCTGTTGAAATCACTCAGATAAATCCTTCCCCAGTGATGCAGGTATGTTTCCAGAGGAAAGCAAACAAACAAACAAACAAAACCTATATTGTAAAGAGGCAAAATGAAAACATAAGTGGTAGCTTTAGGAACAATATATATATTATTGTAGCTTTAGGAACAATATATATTATATATATATATATATATATATATATATAATTTAAAAGTCAACATTACAACTTAGATAAATGAACAGCTCCAAGGCCCAGCTCCCAGTTGTAGAGCAATAGACAGTCCAGGGATTCTGGGGAAGTATAAAAGCAAAAGTAAAAATCTCTAACAAAACTGAAAATAGAAATGCACAGTTGTACTACAATAACTGGAAATTTCATTCAAAGACCATTTGGTTCTAAAGACTCTGCTTATAACCACACTAACTAAACACTGAATTAAAAACCATCAACATAATGCTCTTTTGGGCCAGTTATAACTTTAGGTCAATATTTGGGTAGATCTTTCTATGTTAACAAAACACATACTTGGGTATCATGGGATGCACCTTTGGAGGAGACCTGGTATTGGGTAGGTGAGTTCTCACAGATAAGTCATGGGTATGCTGTACTTCATTTTTCATACTGAAAGAGACTGAAGTTAAACAATTATTCAGATTTTTCCTTGGTGAAAGTTTGAGTACTTTAGGTGACCTGAGAGCTCTCACTGCAGCGAAACAGGGGAGGCCCCAGGTGACGAGGATAAGCTTTTCTCCTACTTTTCATACTTGTTTATCTTTTCAATGCACTCTTTAATTTTGGGGAAATTTTAAATTTGAAGAAATATATTCTTCATATATTAAGATATATGTTTAAATAATTCATTTAAATTGTTAAGTCTTTTAGTCTTGAAGATAGACATTTCTGTGACTATTAGCAATAGTATATTTTGTATAATTCAATTCACATGTCTGAGTTCTTTGGATATAGCAGTCTGTAGAGGGATTTTAATTCAGCAACATGGCTACTCTAGCTGGAATACAGACATGCCATTAGTACATACCTTTAGTCCCAAATAGTGAAGATATAGTTAGTTTTAGAAGGAAGTACTTATGTTTGAAAGTGTTTAATTGAGTGGCAAAGTGACAAATCAATTACATTGGTTTACATGCATATACTGTTCTCCCCAATATGGCCTGATGTATGTATTCACAAAAATATATAACCAATAGAACTAGGTCTCATTATAAACAAAAATCAAACCTTATACAATATGAACAAAGGATGACAGGCTGAGAAATGCAATTATATATGTATTTTTAAAATTCAGGTATAAAGACAGTTACTTATGTAGATAGAAATCTAAGCTAAGTTGCCTTTGTAGACCTAGTAAACTCTGAAACTTTCCAAATGAATGTTTTATTGACATTGACTTAAATAAGACTTGGCAATTACTATGTCATGAATGGTGATCAGGACTTTTAGGAAGTATGTATAGACAGCTTTGAATTCACACTGTGAGCATTTTGAATTCACACTGTGAGTGTTTATGAGAAAAGTAGACTCTGCTATTGCTACCTGAAGATAACAACATGATATTTTGCGTGAAAATAAAACTTTGACATGTTTTTTGTTGCAAATGTGACCTCCGCAAGACAGGGCCTGAGATCAGGCTGAATTTTGTTTCAGAATGAATTTATGTGTTAGGGTACAATGAAATCAATGAGGCCTACTTAAGTAAGGCTCTTCATACCCTGCCATGTGAGCAGAAATGAATGCTTTCTCTTAGTCTCCTTATTTTTGAATATTTAAAAGCTTCTGTATTCAATTTTTAAAAGTGTAATATTTTTATTAATTCCTTGGGATTTTGATACAATATATTCTGATCATATTTATTTTCTACTCCCCCCTAGAACTCCTAGATAACCCCAAATTTCCAAATCTCTCCCAATTTTGAATTTTTTTAAAAAAAAATAACCAAGTCTAATTTATGATCCCATATTTCCTCATGGATGCAATGCCTTCCCCTGAAACTTGGATGACCTATCAGAAGCCACACCCTTAAAGAAAACTGACCTGGCTTCCCCTGAGAAGTCATCAATTTTCAACAGCTTCTCATTTAAGGGCTCTTTTGAGCCGTTTTCTTCTCCATGCTAGAATGTTGACTGGCTTCATATTGTTCAGCTCTTATGCATTTACCTGTAGATGCTGAGTTCTTTGAATGTAGAAGGATTTTAATCCAGCAACATGGCTTCTCTACCTGGAATATAGACACACAATTAGCACACACCTTTAATCCCTCTGGCTAGAATATAGACATGCCCTTAATCCCAAACAATGAATGTAAAGTTAGTTTTAGAAAGAAGCACTTAACGTTTGAAAATGATGTTTAATTGAGTGGCAGACAAAGTGATGAATTAAAGAAACATTTGACAAAATATTCTGTATTCCATATTGACAAAATAGGATATTCTCAACCCGCACAAGAAGAGAAAGGAAAGAGAGGAGAGACAGCAGCACAGAGAGGGAGAAGAAGGTAGTTTTGTTGAGAATTTCAGAGACTCAGGTTGAAGAAGAAACAAGCTACACACAGAAAAAGACAGAACAAACCAGAAAATGGGAGGGAGCCAGAAGATTATAACACATTGCCAAAGTTAGTAAGAAATCAAGTGGAACAATTCAGTTAGAAACAGAGAAGCTAGTTTAAATCAGTTAGAAACAGAGAAGCTAGTTTAAATCACTCAGTTTAGAGAAGAGTTTTGAGTCAGAAAGCTGAGTTGAACCAGCCAGCCAGATTACAAAATGAACAATAAATGGTGAGCTTATTCAGCAGTCTCAGAGGTTGAAAACATTCTTGGCCTCCATTGCTAGAAGCTTCCAGGATTAGGCCTAGGTTAGCAGACAGAGGCAGTAAGCCTCAGAGATGACATTTACATCACACACATGAAGGTTTCTTTTACAGCAGTTCCTTCATATCCAGAAGATACAACTTCTTTCTTGTGCTCCCTGATCTCTCACTCTTATAATCTTTCCATTTCCTCATCTAAGGTGGTTTTGGATTTTTGGAAGGTGTCTTAGTTAGGGTTTTACTGCTGTGAACAGACACCGTGACCAAAGCAACTCTTACAAGGACAACATTTAATTGGGGCTGGAGCATACATTCAGAGGTTTAATTCATTATTATCAAGGCAGGAACATGATAACATCCAGTCAGACATGGTGTAGGAGTTGCTGAGAGCTTTAGATCTTAATCTGAAGGCTGCTAGCAGAATACGGACTTTCAGGCAGCTAGACTGAGGGTCTTAAAGCCTACACCTACAGTGACACATCTATTCCAAAAAGGTCACACCTCCAAATAGTGCCACTCCCTGAGTGCACATTCAAACCAAGACGGAAGATGATGATTCAGGTGCTCTGTTTGTAGCAGTTTGATCAATTATGAGTTTCTGCATTCATCACCTTCCACTGCACAAAGAAATTTCTCTGATGAGTGCTATCTGATATATTAACCTATGGTCATAGAGATTTTTAGTATAGAGGGAATCTTGATACTATATTCACTCAGTAAAATAATAGTAGTAGGTTCACCACCAGGGTCCGTGAGCTCTTCAAACATGAGTTATTGACGGGATTTTTGGTAACAAGCATGCTTCCTCTGACAGAGAAGATCTTAAATATATTAATAAAGCAATTGTTTCCCCCATAATTGTATTTATAGCGTAACTTGCTATGCTGATATATTACTGTAATTCACAGGGTTCCTAGTTATTGATGACTTTCCCCCACGGCAACCCATATAACACCTTTCAGTACCGTGGAAGCTAGCCATCAGGGAAGAACTTCCTGATCAGCACCAACTTGATTTCTTTATGCCCTATGGCAAAGTGTATGGTGTGTTCAGCAATTTGTCTTACTGAGTTCTGGTGGGCAGCTAAGAACGAAGACAATAGCCTGTATTGTGTTATTGGTCTTTGGCATAGCCCTAATAAACAACAGGTAGCGTATGCTTGGCACTAGGCTTTTCATTTGGCAACGTATGTCTTCTGAGAGGAGCATTATATCTTTTATAGGGGGATTCAAAATCAGGCCATTTATATGAACATGTGTGTGTTTGTGTGTATAGTATTATACATAGTATATGAATATATTATATGAAGCTTATAATATATACACATATATACATATATGTTATATGAAGCTTATAAAATAGTAGGTTTTCACATGGCGTTTTCAAACATCTTAATGTTAGCTGTACGTCCTGCAACTCCATCCTCTGGAATATGAAAAATCACTGCCACTTTGCTCTGCTACGGTCAACATTTGTAAGGAGAATAAAAGCTCAGCTTTCTCTCCCTGGCATCACTGAGCTGTACATCAGAATCTGGCTTACCCAGCAACTGTTTTCTCTTATCTAAATTTATTTCTCTCACTTAAAATGCTATCCTCTAAGCCCTTGGGAGTGATTTATAATCGGAATATAAACATGAATAAAGGGGTTTAAAATACTCAGGAAAGAGTTATTCCACATGTAGTATTCTTTTCTTTTGGCAGGGTCTCACTCACTCTGTAGCTCAGGCTGGCCTTGAGCTCTCAAGTGCCTCAGCCTCCTATGTAACTAAGAGTATAAGTGACCATACCTGGCAACTGTATTCTCTTGTTTTAAAAATGGAACCATAATTTCTGCATAGAAAGTGTAAATGGGACCTTCTTACTTCACAGCTGGTTACATGGAGGCTGCCAGAAGTCAAAGAGTGGCTGTAGGTGTTGGGAACCCCTTTTTACAAACCCAGCTAGACTCTGATCCTGCTGTCCTGTCATTCCTCAAGTATCCAAAATTTTGTTTTAAACAGTGTATTTTTTCTTTAAAAATACTTACTGGAGGGGGAGGGAAAGGAAAGGAGAGATGGAGGCAGGGAAGACGGAGAGGGGAGGGAGGGAGAGAGAAAATAAATTTGTGTCTCTTTCTGTGAAGATGGTAAGAGGAGAGGATAGAGATGTTGGCTTTTTATTTCCTGGCTCCTAATGGTTTTACTTTGCCCCCGATGAGGCAAAAGGGGAACAGAAAGGCGCCAAACTTCTCTCAGATTCTGAGTTTACCTTCCTAATGATAGTTTGGTTTTTCCACATTAGACACAACATTACGTATAAGAAAGTAGGAAGTGGTACTTTACAGCCAGACATGCCTTGTTAGCCTGGCTATTAAATGGTTCCCTTGGTCTAGCTGCAGGATGTATCATATAAACATCAGAAACTGGTTACTGAGTGTTTGTATCACTTTCTACTGGCTATAACAGGCTGTAACTGGATGAGGCGTGAGAACTAGAAAGAAGTAAAATTCAAAATTGAATCTCATGACCATTACCTCAACCTAACAGTTTTCCCTTCTCCAAAAATCCCCTTCCAGTTCTTACCTTTAATTTGTACATTGCATACTTGCAAGTATGCATTATGTACCCTCTCAACATAATCTTTTCTATTAGACATTTTACAGTCTTTTGTGTAGTTAAGGAATTTGTGACTTCTATTTAAAACATGACGTTATGTCCTGAATTAATAACTTAACAGTATATCTAATTATTCCTCTGTTGTAGAACATTTGGGACTTTCAGTTTACTTTTCAATCATATATAAAATATTCTGACAAAAGAGGTTTATAAAAACACAGCTATCCCTCTTCTAAAGTATGTGTTTGGAGAAAAGACTGATTACTGAGAATGCCCAAAAGAATTTTATGATTACTAATGTATATTCTTTAGGAATAAATTTTATCTACGGTCTGAGGTGTATACAGATTTTGGTGAATCGGTCTTCTTGGAAAGAAGATATTATAAACACAGACTTCTAGGTAACCTCCCATCTTGAAGTGACTCCACAGAGAAAGGCCATAAGCCCAGCTCTATGCATTTGCATTGTCACAGAGGCTTCAGAGTACCATAACACTTCTACTTCATCAGTAGGAAATGAGAATTTCTTACCTTTAAAGTTTCATGAGTATTCTGTTTTGTAATTTAAATGTTAGTTAATTCATTCATATTCAGCATAATGTCTGTTTTAGCATGCACTGTTTTTATTGACAAGGGTGGCAGATTTCATTAGCTGTTATTACCGCATAGCAAAATGCTCCAGCTTACAGCTCAAAACAGAATCCTTAATGTGTTTTGTAATTTGGTGATTGCCTTGTTCTTCTCCTTACCTCTGATTGAATCTATCCTCTCCATCTTCTGCAGGATACAAGATGTCTTCACAGTCGTGTCTGATATTTGGAGGGAAATGAGTAGAAGACAGTATTCGAGTTTAAGACTGGTCATAAGATCATCTTTATGAGGTTTCTCCTACATGGTGGTCTTAGAACAATTTAGCTTCTTACTTGGTAGCTCTTGGGCAGCTGTTTCAAGACTCTTTGGGCAGAAGATTCCAGAAGAATTTTAATCCTCTAGATTTGGAAACCCCTGAATCCTTTCTTTGACAACTAACATACTTTTCTTAGTCTCTGTGGCCAATCCAGACACGAAGAAAACCTCAATGAAAAGAGCAAAGAATCAAAGGCCAACTATAACCTAGCACAGGCTGATAATGTTTCCCTAGATGTATACAATTTGTCTAAGTTTCATAAACATTGCGTAAAAGTGACTCCACAGAGAAAGGCCATAAGCCCAGCTCTATGCATTTGCATTGTCACAGAGGCTTCAGAGTACCATAACACTTCTACTTCATCAGTAGGAAATGAGAATTTCTTACCTTTAAAGTTTCATGAGTATTCTGTTTTGTAATTTAAATGTTAGTTAATTCATTCATATTCAGCATAAGGTCTGTTTTAGCATGCACTGTTTTATTGTTAGGGTGGCAGATTTCATTAGCTGTTATTACCGCATAGCAAAATACTCCAAAGCTTACAGCTCAAAACAGAATCCTTAATGTGTTTTGTAATTTGGTGATTGCCTTGTTCTTCTCCTTACCTCTGATTGAATCTATCCTCTCCATCTTCTGCAGGATACAAGATGTCTTCACAGTCGTGTCTGATATTTGGAGGGAAATGAGTAGAAGACAGTATTCAGTTAAGACTGGTCATAAGATCATCTTTATGAGGTTTCTCCTACATGGTGGTCTTAGAACAATTTAGCTTCTTACTTGGTAGCTCTTGGGCAGCTGTTTCAAGACTCTTTGGGCAGAAGATTCAGAAAATTTTAATCCTCTAGATTTGGAAACCCCTGAATCCTTTCTTTGTAACTAACATACTTTTCTTAGTCTCTGTGGCCAATCCAGACACGAAGAAAACCTCAATGAAAAGAGCAAAGAATCAAAGGCCAACTATAACCTAGCACAGGCTGATAATGTTTCCCTAGATGTATACAATTTGTCTAAGTTTCATAACATTGCATAATAGAAGTGGAAGTGAAAAATATGCAAGCAGAATTTTTATATGTTTTCATGAGAATAAGGAAAATAGATTTGGCATCAATTTTTTAACATGTATAAATCTATTATATGCTTTTGAGAAAAAATAAAAATAATTTTTTAATATTAAACTTAAATAATATCACTGGTTTATTGTTATGTTTTACATTGCTTTGTCTTTATTGTGTATTTATGTAGCTTGTCTTTTCTATTAAAATTTAATTAAATTTATTTGGTATGTGATGGGGTGTGTACACATGTACAGTGCACACATGGAAGTCAAATGACAACTTTTGAGTTTTCATCTCATTACGTGAGATTCTGGGATAGAATCCCTATTGTCAGGCCTGAAAGGAATCATTTTTTTTTTGTGCTCTGCCATCTTGTTTTCCAAGGAAATAAAAATAACATCAAATTTTAAAAATGGTCATCATGGGAAAAACAAACAAAACATATATAAAAGTTACTGCTACAGACAATTTTACATATTGCCCTGGGCATTCACTTCCTTCCTTTGCATTTTTCCATGTATTATCAGTTTCTGAGATCCTCTAGTTTTACCCTTCTAAGTTTCTATTGCGGGATTTAAGTTGGAAAAAGACTGAGAAAGTAAAAGTGAGTCACCTGCTATTCCCAGCTTCTGACGTCCTTGAGTGTCAGCAGGAAGCTATGGACCCCAGTGCCCACAGCTCCTAAGTTCTCCTTGCTTCTAGAACTAGTATGTAGCCATTAATGCTTCTCTGTCCAGTGATGCTTCCCTGGCTTAACCTGGTTCCTATAAGCAGAGTCCCTATATCAGTTCAGCCAGGTTGTGTTTCATATTGGCATGAAACACACCCCACCCTTGGCTGTTCCAGAACCTCTTCCAGGCACCTCAGTCTGTGCTTCCAATGCTTTTTTTTGTATTCCTAAGATGTCTTGAGTTAATGCCACAATAAGTAGGCCCAGGAGCTTCTCACCACCTCCTCCCTTTTGTTTCTCAAGCCATGGGATAGTAGCTGCTTTCTGTAATTAATATATCTTGGTTAGCTCACATCCTGTTTTTTTTTTCCTCTTTAAGACTTCTGAATACATCTTAAACTAATACTCTTTGCTTGAAATATCTCATACCATTTCTGTTTTCCTTACCAAACTCTTGACCATATGGTAGGTCCTGTGTTACTGCCAGTCACTTATGGATAGGAGTGGCATATCCATTAAAGAATACACATATTAGTATAGCTGGAACGGCAGAAAGATGATTATATGAGCAAGCCATTTATCAAATACAGTTGAATTATTTTCCATGCCTTTTATGTCATTCTTTATTTATGGGCTCTGTGTACAGAGAACCAATTGTTCTTCTCAGGGAAGCAAACATTCTTAGGCGCACTATTTATTTTTTCTTGTCAATGCCAAATTCAATTTTGTAGGAGTTCAAGTCATAGAAATATGTCTACTGATTATTCTGTCATTGACAGTTATGTGCATGCTCTCACATCAAAAAGTGGGTTATTATTTGGAAAAGACATTTCAGTGAAAACACTTCCATTTTTCTTGATTTGAAAAATAGAAGTAAAATTCCATGACTTGTCCTTTTGAAGCCATGAACTGCTCCAGAATTTCTAGTCTTTAGTATTATCTGTGCAGCTGTGGAGAATGGCAAAAGGTACTGGCTGGTTCCATTGAACAAAGGAATTAGCAAAGAGGAATCTTTGTATTATACCTTAACACTTATATTAATTTCCAGTTCTATGCAATTTATGCTGAGAAAAATATTTAATATCATCAGATGATAGTTTATTGGATAATATCTGGCCATCACATATTATGAATATACTAAGTGATTTAAAATAAAAATGTTTTAGCTAAAGAAGAGACTGTTCAAAATTAGATATTTATGAAAGATAACAATAATTATTTTAATGTTGAACAGATAAAATGGCATACTGTGTTTGAACAAACATATAAAATTAGTTTGTTTTTTAATTTGTATGCCAAATACTGTGGTTCTAATAGATATATTCTCACATTAGAGTTGATCATTATCTTTTTACCATTGTAGAACTACTTATAAGTAATCATTCATATCTTAAGTATGCTTTTTTATTATTAAGTAAGTCTTGTTTTACTTAATTTGAAAGACTGGTCTTAGTGAAGTAGAACTTTGTCCATTGAAGTCAGTTGTGACTGATTTAAAATGCTATTCCATGTGATTACCTTGTAAGCTGACGTCAGGGGCTGGGATTTGATTTGTAAGCTAGGTTAAGAATGTATTATTATAATCTATAGAGTGGGTCTTATGAAAGCAAAAGAACTAGAAAACCAGAAGTTACCAAACACCGAGTCTCAAAATCATTAAAGCAAGAGAGTGCCTGTGGTTTTCTTCCCTGAGCACTTTCAACACAAACATCACATTTAACCCAGAGTTAAGTACCACAAGTTTTAGACACTATATGCATTGTAACTGAACTTCCCATGCATTTATTTTGATGTGATGTTACCTGTGTCATCCTTGATAACCACCTTTTAAGGATTTGCAGATACATACAACTTAGAGGGCATTGACAAATACCACTCTGTCTCAGGGCGAACTAATAAGACCAGGTCACACAGTCACAAACTCATGCATTTGAGTCATTTAAAATGTTATACCATGTCACAATGTATTATAAAAGGGACATATCTGTAGGGGATTTATTGCAGGATTATATGGCAAAATGACTCATGTGGCATTTGTTAGTTATTCATACACTGGGCTCACTGGGCTCACTGGGCTCAAAGGACACGGAGTTATGTTGATGTGCTCTTTGTGATCTGGTGGTAGTTTAGTTCCAACAATCAATATTTTCCATGACATTGAATTAATATGCTTATTTTGAAAGCTAATTTGTAGCTTATAAATTAAGAATTTTGCCTGCTGAAAGTTGCCATAAGCATATTGAATTTAGGGAAATTTTACAGTGCAACTATATTAAACTGTATACATTTAATCTCATTACCACTTATACTTTCAAAATTTATATATAATTTCAAATTGAAAATTGAAATCTCAGAACCAGGGCAGGCCATGGAGTAAATATTGAGTCACTAAGCCATTTACAGTATAGTTAAAACCAGTTCCCTATAAACTTGTGACTTAGTTTATTGTTACTTAGCTCCATTTTTAAAATTAGTTTTATTGGAAAGTGTGGTTTTAGAACTTGTCTTTGTCACCTATAAGAGCCTAGAATGCTCAAATAGCATGAATTTTAAACATTACCCATTCAAGGACAAAACATCAGTCAGCAAGCCTGTTTCCAGGCAGATTATATATCAGAATAATGCTCCTCACATCTACTAACATGTCTGTGACTAGACAAGGACCTACCTGACCTCCAGAGCGGGCAGAAGGAGAACTTCTATCTGTGTTCAAAGGGCAAAGGGGTGGGAATGTTTGCTAAAAGGCATGGGTGACTGTCACAAGTTTAGACACACAAATTATGTGGAGGTTTACATCTTTATGTAATTTTTAAAAATTCTTTAAAAATCTTCCCTAAGGAATCCTCACTAAATTCATTCTTCCTTTTTTTTGTTCAAACACAAAAATTTAAGTTCCTCAAACCAATTATTTGACATTTTTGTTTTTGTCATATGAATTCTCCCAAAGTTTCCACATAGTATTTAAATAATATTCCCAGTGGAATTAGGAATAATAGACTCCTCTTTAATTTTCAGTATGTTTGACTTTTGAGTTTATTACTTTACCAGATTTTTTTTAAATATGATGCTACAGTTTTTATATATGTAGTCTCTCCTGACCACAGCCATAACTTCATGATCTGACTATTGTTGGGTTGATTAAATAATAATTTATTTTAAATTTTAATTACTTTGTATAGCTTACTAAACATTTTTCTGGACCTTTTTTTTTCTGTTGAAGGTTCCCTGGATTCTCTATGATGTCACTGGTGGTAAAATCATTTATATTTTATTGAAAATTTTCACAAAACATCTGAGCCATTCTTTTCGACCTCATATCAATCAGAAATGTTCTTAGCTTATGAGAGTTTATGGAAAGGCCACACAAGGAAAATAAACGATGTGAAATGTCAAAGGTTTTACTGAGCTATAACAGTTGAGTGCTGGGTATGACAGTGCCTGAAGCAACTTGAAAGAAATTCAGGTGTCCCTTCTCCAGGCAATCTCAGGACTGTCTCTAGGAGGGTCTGAGGATTCACTAAACACGTGACCTCTATGTGTGCTGTTGTGATTGTGGACTGGGGACAGGAGCATTAGTTAGCCTTTGGCTCTACTGCTGTTCTTTCTCAGCAGTATGATGTTGGGTAAGACTTGGTCCTTGTTTGCTACACTTTCCCCAACTAGAGAATATTTACAGCAATGTCTCTAATTAGTCCCACAGAGTTGGTGGTGAAAGTAGGAGTTAGGGCTGTAGAGATGGGTCAGCCATTAAAGGCTAGGCTCACAACCCAAAAATATAAGAGAGTAAGAGTTAATACAAATGACAGACAACTGCACCCAACCCTTTCCAGCAGAGCTGCTATGAGCTGCTATGAGCTGCTGCAGATTGGAAGTAACATGATTTAGACAGCTTCCTCCTTAGTTCTTTTGGATTTCTTTTATTTACTGTCTAGTCTTCATTATCTTATTTTACTAAAGATGCTTTAAAATGCTGAAGGTTTTGGTTTTTACTTTATCCTCTACTTTCATCCTATGCCCTTTACATAAAGATGGACTCCTTTCATATTTCTTCATAAAGTCTGCCTGGAAAAACTCTCTGCTTTCTTCTGAGAATTTTGTAAGAACTTAGCTAGGATAATCCAGCTTTGTTGAGGGGCCTTTCTTAATTCTGTCTCCTTTTTCATGGTTTCATGCCACTTTCACTCAGCTTATGTCTCCTTCATTGAATTTAATTTGAGGTGTTTCTTTTGGATATGGTTCAAATGCTGGAAGCTATATATTTGAAAATAACACTTGTAATGTCCTTTAAAGTTACTAATGGATATTTCCCTGGGATATTTATAGAAATGCAATGAGTGACTTACTTCTGTTCTTACAATAACAAATGGTAAGACTTTGCTCAAAAATTCGTTTCTTCATGATTCAGAGTTAGCCTTTTCTATTTCTTAATACTAATTCTAATTAATGATTTTTCAAAATCTTGACAGGTTGAAGAATGATGTGGGTTGTATATTTCAAAGTAGGGAGGACAATGTCTACTGATCATATTTGAAAGGCTTCCCCCCGATGAGCTTCATACTGAAGATTGATGGCATTCTGGTCCCAAGACTAATATCTAAATGTGCAACAAACATATTGCATCAAAATTTAATAAAGATTGGACATCATTATTAATGTTCATCATCATAGGAAGAGAATAAGAAAGAAGGTGAAATATTAGTTAAGATACTTAATTTTGTTTGACAAGTTTCCTTTGATTGACCTTGGTAGTTATTCACAAAGTAATTTGTTGCCTTAGGAAAGAAAGCAATGCTATTTTCTCAAAATTTAATCAATATTTCTGGAACCACATTCCATATGGAAAGTATTTTTTTTTGTTAAGAGAAAGCATGTTGATGAACCTGTAAAAATATTGTGCTGTAAGCCACAGATGTCTCCTATGCCTCAAACATCTCTAATGTGTGAGGAACAGGTCTATTTTCCCCTCTGTGCTAATTATTCTTACAAACAGTTATTTGAGGAAGGGCATGGGCAGAATTATACAGACAGATTGCCATAAACTAGGCAGATTGAGTTAGAAGCTTATAAGTACTTTCTGCTTGTTACTATCATATCTTTTGAAACAAAGTAAGTGTCATGGTCTTTAAGAGTAGAAAAAGAAAAATGGTGGCTGCAGAGATGGCTCCATGGGTAAGAGCACTGGCTGCTCTTCCAGAGGACCCAGGTTCAATTCCTAGCACCCATATGTGAGCTCACAACTGTAACTCCAATTCCAGGGAATCTGACACCCTCACACATACACACATGAGCAGTAAGGACACAGTGTTCATAAAATAAAAATAAATGTAATAAAAGGAAATAAAAATAAAAAGAAAGATGTGATAAGTGTACTGAGAAGTAGAAGTAAAAAGTGCTTCAGAGAGTGAGGACATGACTATGTGGAAAGATGTGAAGTTTGATATGCTCTTCCTAGAGCATAATGAAAGATAATGGCCTCAAAGATGTAGTCAGTTTTAGCATTAGGTAAAGGGCTACATCCTGTCAAATTCTTTTTTAAAAAAACTAGATCAATATACTAGAGCAAAAGTGAGTTTGAGATTTAAAAGCAAATGTGTACAGTGCTGGATGATAAAATCAAAGCTGGGATGGGTGCAAATGAGGACAGTTGGGGGATAGAAAGTGGTGCTGGAAGTTGGAACCAAGTATTTAAAGCCTCAGTCTTGAGTAATTGTTGGCACTGGAATATTACATGGAGTCAGAGTTAGTGTGAGGATGAAGGAAGGCTAAAAAGAAGTCACAGAGAATTTCTCCTTTGCATGAATTTTATAGTCATTTATTACTCCAAGACAAATTATCAACTTAGATGCTTGAAATGAACAACCACTTGTTAGTTCACTGTTCTATACAGCAAGTCTAGCACAATTAGGTGGATCCTCTCTCTCAAAGGTATTTTGAAAATTAGATAAATTATCCCTTGGACTAAATTCTCCTGAGAGTTTTGATCCAAAAAATTCTGTACAGCACAGACTTAGTTTGAAGAAATCAAGGGATGATCGAAATAGTTGTGTTTTTTTTTGATGTTTAGCTTTTTGAGTTATTTGTATGTTCTAGATATTAATTTGTTGCTGTAAAATTTTTATATATATATATATATATATATATATATATATATATATATATATATATATATATATATAAAAAGACTTTCACACCACAAGGTCTGGCACTGTAGTGCCCCAAGATATCTGATAGACATCTTAATCTCAGTTAGCAACGTGTCTCACCCACTCTTTTCCACCCCATATCACACTGCCGATGGCAGCAATCTCTCTACCCATCTAGTTCCCAAGGAAGGTTGCCACCATGCCAGAAATACATATCCCAATTCTGTGGTGGTCTAGTGTCACCAGACGCCACATACCCTCTTGAACTTAAATCACTATATGAAAGAACAAACACAATAACCTCTGATCCAATTGATAATATATAATTGCCCACCTAAACATACAAAGCCCTGTACACATCCATCCCTTAAGAATATTCATAACAACCTTTAAATATGCAGAGAGGAATCTTAACATCTGTCTCCATGTTCTCTCCACTGCTTCTCCTGCTTCCTCCAGTCTCCTCCTCTCTCTAAAACTTTTCTCCCACCCATCCTTCCTTCTTATCCAATGACAGGCCTCATTCTATCTTGTACCTGCCTTCACCTGTATGACATCCTACACTGATTCTCTGTTAAATAGTGTAGGGAAATTTTTCTCCATTCTGTAGTCTGCCTCTTTACTTGATTGAGCTGGATGACATAATGGTTGCAATCATGTCAGCATAGAGCCTTGGAAAAAAGGCGGAAGAGAAACCAAAGGCATGAGGGAAATGGGGCACTAGTTGGGAGGAACAATGGCTTCATCATGGATGTGGGAGAGTAATGTGATTGTACATGTGTGCAGGGTATACAAGTGAAACACTCAGAAACAAAAGAAAGAGCATTAACCACTTATAGGCAAGGGCCACACACAGTTCCTCCTCGATTCTGATGCCAGCCAGAGAACTTCCTGCTTTTTAGTGACTCACTTGAGTTACGTATGTCCCATAACTATTTGCATTTGCCACACAATGTAACATAGTCATGCATTTGCATTTTCTCAGAACAAAGATGAACTCTCAGTCAAGGAAAGACATCAGAGAGTGGTGAAAGTCACTGGGATAGGAGCATCTTAGAACTCGGTCTCCTACACTAGTCCCATCATGCTAAAGTATTTTTCTCCAGTGTAGAGGAGCTGACCACTTCACCAAATACAAGCTTTATAATGGCTCTGTGCAAATCGTTTCCTAGATTCATATCATTTTGTTTTACAGTTGTTCTCTTTTGTGGGTATTTTTAGTTGTTAATGGAGGTTCCCCCATGAATTTATTGTTACTTGATTCATGAGTATATATTTATTTTATATTTGGCTGCCCAGACTTCTCATTAATTCTAATAATGCCATCTACTCCCTTGCCATTGTTGGAAGCATCATCGCAGTTTTATAGATAATTTTTCTCTTTCCAAATGCTCATATTTTAATTTCCCTTTCCTGTTCACTGCCTTGGTTATAGAATCTACTGTGATAGAAAGCAACAGCAACATGATTTCCTTAACTTGTGCCTCTAGACTCAGAGCTTTTTAACACTTTCATAACTGTGAGTGCAGAACAGGCTTGAGACAGGTAGTGGATATTAGAGAAATATCCAGTCATGTTCTCAGGTCGTTGACATATTTTGTAGCATGTAAAGAATAGACTTTTAGAAAATGATTTTCAAAAGGGAGTGAAAGAGAAATTTTCACCTATTAAATTAATTCTATTGCTATTAATATGCTATAAAAATGGGAGCTGGCTGAATCATCACATATCACTCACCTAATGCGTTTTATGGATCTCATTTGTTTATACTTTGTGGATAATATTTAACCTTATATTTATTTCAGTTCCACTGTAATTGTGCATTTAACAGTTATTAAGAAGAACAATAATTATTTATGATATGGAGTATTTACATAAGGCTTTATAAATAAAACTTGCTGTAACCGGTTGGGGATTTAGCTCAGTGGTAGAGCGCTTGCCTAGGAAGCACAAGGCCCTGGGTTCGGTCCCCAGCTCCGAAAAAAAAAAGAACCAAAAAAAAAAAAAACTTGCTGTAACCATAGTTTATTCAACTATAAATCTAGTGAATTACAGAAAAGTTCACAGCACAATAAGGGTGAGCACAGAGTTTATCAAACATTGACATAAGTTTAATCAATCTTGACTATGTGTTTCTAAAATAAAGTTAGCATATAGGCCAATCATAATATACCTCTTCAGTAGGAACAGGTTCTTACATTCATTTCTGGTTTTAGAGTAGTAAGAAATATTTAGACATTAATATTTTTTATAATCTCAGTAATTTAAATGTATCAAAGAATAAAAATAGGAAGCATTTAGAAATCTAAAGTACAGAACAAAAGAGGATATTAATTTTTTCTTAATGAAGTAAAAGAAATAGATGAATAAAAGCAAGTAAACAGACAAAAACTTGTGGTAAAAATAAGTAAAAGTCCATGATTTTAAAGATGATAAGAATAGTAGAACTCAATTATCTAAACACAGCCGCTCTTAGCCACTGTGACTTATTAGGGATCTGAGCATTGTCTGCTAATGGTAGGGTAGATAACAGCCAGTCATATAATTAAAATAAGATAATGCTTAATAAATATCTTACATACTTTAGGATACAATCTATTTAAGATACCATTATTCACATACACACACACACACACACACACACACACACAAAGAAAGAAATGAAGGAAGGAAGAAACATGAAAGAAAGAGGGAAATAAGAAAGGAAGGAAGGAAGGAAGAAAGAAGGAAGGAAGGAAGAAAGAAACAAAGAAAGAATGGATTAGCACAGTGACAATACCGAATGCTGAAATCAATTGCCTGGGTTCTTTTTGTTTTCTCTTCTTTTTTTCAGAGTAGATGAACCATAAGAATGAAAGTACACAAAATGATGAAGTGTGACAATCCAAACAAGATTGGTATGTTAGTGTCAGTATAAATATAAATATAAATTGCTTTAAGTTCGTGTCAGAGAAAAAGAGGACTAGAACGAAATAAGACTCTTCCCACCACTATTGCATAAAGGGCACATCTTTCTATGCAGCTCAGTACTGCAGCGTCAGGGCTCACAGTTGGATGTGATCATTGATGGCTTTTCTCCCACAATATGGTCAGTCATGATCACACAGCCTCTCTGCCTGCCTGATTGATGCCTGAAAAAAAAAAGCAAGAAATAGGGGTGGGAGGATGAGAGTCAGTGCAAGTGGGAGGGAAGAGAGATGGCAGTCGATGGAAATGATCACAGTGCATTGTATACAGTTATGATACTGCCAAAAATAAGATAGCAATTTCAAAATCATGATACAAATTTATTCTACCTCTTAACAGAAACAGAAATCACACAAACATAAACCAACTAGTGAGTGCTAGTGAATAGCATACTTTACAAACCTGTATTAGATATTAAAGATACCAATCGACAGGACTGTCCTACTATATGCTAATAATTGGTTGTTCAATTTTGGATATTCTGTTTGTATTTTTCTAATGTTTAAAGCATTTTGTATTAAAATAATGAAATATTCACAGTGAGTTACAAAGATAGCAGATGTCTCATCCAGCCTTTTATGGTATGATGTAAGAATGACTACATAATATCCAAACCAGGAAGTTGGTATTGATATAACAGGGGGACATGGCCGCTGTCACTGTAGCCTATGCACAGATTTGTGTAAGTACCAAGACCCAAAACATCATCACAGAACTCTTCTTAAATCTAGCCTATTACAGCTCCATCTGCTTCTTTTCCCTCCAGCTCCCTTATCCCCTGACAATCATCAATTCATTATTTAGAGTATGCTCTGTGGAATAAATCACAATGTGTATCCTTGAACATATAGCTTGCTTGAGTATAACTCAAGATATATACAAGTTGTACTTTACTGCTCAGTAATAGTCCATTGTAATTTTATCATTTATTCACAAAATAAATGTTTTGGTTATTTCCGGGTTTGAGTTAGCTATTAAAAACAAACCTGGTATAACAATTGTGCCAAGGTTTTTACATGAAGATAAATTTTCATTTGTCTTGAATAAATGTCTAGGAATATTGGCATTGGGCTATATAGCAGGTATATATTTAGCGTTCTAAAGGAAATTTAATGGATTATTAATTCATAAAAGAGAATTATATTGCCTACATTTGGAAAGTAATAAATAAAAATCATAGTGGCTCCAGCTTGGGATTTGGAAATAAGTGGACATTGTATTAAATCTGCACTACCATTCTTAATCATGTGATTTGGCAAATTACTTTAATCCCACTATAATTCTATGCTGTTTTATTTCAAATGGGTTTCTATAACTCTTCTTTTTAAATTTAACTTGTATTTCTCCAGTTCTATTAAAGTATAATTGTCAAATATTCTTCACACTTAAATCTTTATAATCTATTTTCATATATGAATGCACGATGAAATGAAGTCATGATCTTTTATACAATATGGCAATACTCCCCATATAACTAGAAGTGAAAAATATAAATCTTGGTCTAAAAAAGACACCAGACCTTTATAATTTTCTTGTTCATTGTTTACCATATTTAGCATTTGATTTTTTTCTAAAAAAAAAATGAACCATGGCATGCACGACCCTCTGCCCTAAATGAATAAATAGAACATTTATTCTATTCTGTGGATTTTACAGCCATTGTGGTTTGAATGAGATGTTCCCCGTAGTCTGGGGCATTTGAATACTTGGTCCCCAGTTGGCAGTGCTGTCTGGGGAGGTTTAGGAAGTTTAGTCTTGCTAGAGGAAGCACATCCCTGGGGGTGAGCCTTAGGATTAAAAGACCTGCTGCCAATGCTAACTTGCTCTCTTTGCTTTGTGGTTAAGGCTCAAGATGAGAGCTCTCAGCATTCTGTTCCAGATGCCATGCCTTTTGTTTGGTGCCAACCCTCCCTTTCAGGACAGACTCTTACTGCCTTGGATTCATAAACCCAAATAAACTCTTCTGTAAGATGTTTTGTTCAAGGTGTCTTATTGAAGCAACAGAAAAGTAACTAATACAGAAGTTGTGGTTGATTGTTCACCAAAGAATGTGAACATTAATTCACATATGGAGATATACAGTATAATTTATTTTAACTTTATTTTGGAACTCAAATATCCTGCTTTAGCCTCCTCAGGGCTGGGACCAGAAGCATCCATCAGTGTGTCTAGCCATATACATTCCTTTAAGGCATGATTTATATTTTTTATGAAAATATTTCATATAAATAAATGAGAAAGCAGCATTTGGAATAATATGAGTTAAATGTAAAAAGTGTATTTTGGGAGGATGAGAATTTTATTGTTGTACTTTTCTGTATTAAACACATTTGCATGCACATCATGATTATATATGAGACCAGATTATAATACATATCTTGCTTTTATTTCATTTTATTGTTTTTAATTATGGGTATTCATATATGTATGCTATATGTATGTATGTAGGTATGTGTGCATGTATGTATATATGTATGTCTGGATGTACCTATCTCCACCAGACTGTAGATGCCAGCAAAGGCCAAAGGTGTTTAATCCTCTGGAGCCAGTATTAGAGGTAATTGTGAACTTCCTAACATAGGTAATGAGAATAAAACTCTCTGAAGGAGCTTTACATCTCTCCAAACTATAGATCTTGCTTTTGGACAAAAATAATATTTTTTAGTAATTTCTTATATCACTATTTATTTGCTAACCTTGTTTTTGTTGATGATATAAAAATTACATAACCTTCTAAAATGTCTTTCTCCCACATGAGTTCTAGCAGGTAGTTTCACTGTCTTTTTTTTTTATTATTATTATTAACTTGAGTATTTCTTATTTACATTTCGAATGTTATTCCCTTTCCCGGTTTCTGGGTCAATATCCACCTAACCCCTCTCCCTCCCCTTCTATATGAGTGTTCCCCTCCCCATTCTCCCCCCATTACCGCCCTCCCCCCAACAATCACGTTCACTGGGGGTTCAGTCTTAGCAGTACCAAGGGCTTCCCCTTCCACTGGTGCCCTTACTAGGATATTCATTGCTACCTATGAGGTTGGAACCCAGGGTCAGTCCATGTATAGTCTTTGGGTACTGGCTTAGTCCCTGGAAGCTCTGCTTGGTTGGCATTGTTGTTCATATGGGGTCTCGAGCCCCTTCAAGCTCTTCCAGTTCTTTCTCTGATTCCTTCAACAGGGTCCCGTTCTCAGTTCAGTGGTTTGCTGCTGGCATTCACTGTATTCTGACTGTGTCTCTCAGGAGAGATCTACATCAGGTTCCTGTCAGCCTGCACTTCTTTGCTTCATCCATCTTGTCTAATTGGGTGGCTGTATATGTATGGGCCACATGTGGGGCAGGCTCTGAAGGGGTGTTCCTTCTGCCTCTGTTTTAATCTTTGCCTCCGTATTCCTGCCAAGGGTATTCTTGTTCCCCTTTTAAAGAAGGAGAGTTTCACTGTCTTTTAACTTAAAATATTTGGAATGATTTCCTTATATTTCTTCCTTGAAGTGAGCTCTGTTCATTTTAGATAGGAGAGGCCTCACCATGATTATTACAGATCTAGCTCTCTGGCAAGTCCCGTTTAATAGTCTTCTATCTTTTGACATACATTGCAAGTGTGCATTATTTACTTTGAACCGTTCCATCAAGATTGCTAAGAGCTTACTTCGTGAGTCCTGGCAAGCATTAGGATCCGAAGCTGACTCAGGCACTCCCTGCTTGCAGAAGTCACAGTGCCGTGCTCAGCCTGTGCTGCTCTTTCCTTCACCTGATCACATGTCCACTCCTCCAATTCCTTGAGTTTCTAAAATCCGCCTGTTATTACAAGGGGGTAATTATCCATTTTACACATGTTCAGGTGACACAATTACTCTTCAAAAAATAATAGAGTTCATTTAGCCCCACATTCAGGGCTATTTTTTTTTTCAACTAAACCAAAAGTGCTCATCTCAGCTGTCCTTGTCAGTCTAAAGCAAGCTAACAGCAGCGTCTCTTGTATGACCTGAATGATGCCATGGGCTAGGATGGCGTGTAGCTAGGATGAATCAGATCGCCTGTGTGTCAGAGGCCTGTGAAATGAGTAATGGTGGGTAAATATGAGTAGCTAATCTCAGTCTTTATCACCAATTTACTTTGGTGCTGAACTATAAAATTCCACCTGAACCACAAGAAATAATTTTACCTAACTATTTTTGTGAACTAAGGTTTTATGAAAAAACACACACTTTATATTTCTGTCTAGATTTCATATTTCTAAGTCTGAGAGAAAACAAGGGGATACTGGATCTCAAAATACCATTCTTAAGGACAAAGTAATTGTCTCTAAAGCTTAGAGCAGAAATCATGTGCATCTTGGCGGATGCTCATGTCATACAGGAATCAAGATTCTCCTTTACAATATTTAAATGCTATGTCTATAACATGCTCCCAATAGGTCTCTTGGCCAGCGAACTATTGTCTTGAAAGAATATCCATTTGAACTGCCATTTATTTTATATACCCAGCAATGTGCTTATGTAAGACAAAACAAATAAAACAGCCATATTCTCAGCACCTCATATTATGATTTAGTGCTCTTATTATTCTTTGTGTAACAGGACCTCCACGGATGTGTGTGTGTGTGTGTGTGTGTGTGTGTGTGTGTGTGTGTGTGTGTGTGTGAGAGAGAGAGAGAGAGAGAGAGAGAGAGAGAGAGACAGAGAGAGACAGAGAGACAGAGAGAGAGAGAGAGAGACAGAGAGAGTGTGTGTGTGACCGTGTGTGTGTGTGTGTGTGTGGTTTTTTAGCCTTCTGTAAATTTTTAAGCTCCAAATTTGATTTTCATGCAGAGGAATGGTTGAGAGTCACTGTTTTATACAATGGTGTCCAGAGAGGCCAGGGAGGAAACAAGAATGGTGTAGAACCTTAGCACTGCCTTCTAGAAAGACCCTGAGCAGGCACCAGGTGGTGCTGTGCACAAAACTCTAGCCATTCCTCCAGTAGCCTCTGATGGTGCCTGACTACCAGCTCCACAGAATAGCAAAGGATCTCAGCAGAGAACAATGTTCCTTTGCCTTGAAGTGAAAACTGTATGGACAGATGGATGCTCCCGCTTACAAAAGCTCATAATGGCTTTGGGCTGCTTAGTAACTTCAAGTTTTAAGTTGATTTTATGAAAGAGAAATATTGAAGGATGATTATGATGATTGAGTTCTGAGGATTTCTTTTGCATTTGCTTTTCCATTTCTCTTATAAATATATTTAATTTAGTTGTAATTTATACACTTGTATATTTTAAAATACATTATGTTTAACAGTGGGTATACACAAAATTTTGATCTGAGAGTATGTTTCTGTGGCTTCTGGGACTCATGATTAATTTCATACATTAACAATGGAGCAAGAATAGGCTGAAAGCCATTAAATTTTATTATAAAAGTACTGATAAATTCTAATTATAACAATATTTTAAATTACCCTTTCCAAGGAGATGCAAGAGCTGCAGTCAGACTGAACAATAGATTGAACAATCTACACAGTGTTTCTCCTTATTTCTACTTTCTAGTGTTTTTTCACAACAGTAGGGATAGGACTCTGAGCCTTTATCATGTCAGTAAGCACTTTACCTCTGAGCTTCATGTTCAGGCTCTTACTTTCCAATGCTCTTTAAATACAATGTTTCTAACCTCTTATCATTCTTGTTTAAAACCATCACAGTTAAGGCCAGGTATGGTGGTACTTACCTGAAATTCTAAGACTTGGGTGACAGAGGCAGGAGTACTAGGAGTTAAAGGTCATCCTTTTCTACATAGCAAATTTCAGACCTGCCTGGATTGCAGGACTCCAAACACAAAACACACAATTAGAATTGGCATAGATGTGCTAAAAATAAAAAGAAAATCATTTTAAGCAGTGCCTGGGTTTTTTTATTGAAACTTCATAATATTTAATTTTTATTTCAAAATTTTAAGTTGCAATTTAAAGTATTTTATCTTTCTTTTCTATATGAGAAAATTGGTGCTGAGGCTAGCAAACTCATTCATTTTTGACTCAAAATTATACCTTTATTTTATTTTATTTTTATTGGTTATCTTATGCATTTACATTTAAGATTATACCTTTAATTACAATGGCAATGTTCCTTCTACTTCAGTCATATATATAACCTCCGTTGTCCTAAGTCCAGGCCATCTTTTTGGCAGAAATAGTGGCAGTAGATGGTAAACCTGTATGTGAATATGGAGAAGAGATAATATAGAGTTCCAAGACATTACTAATTGGCAAGTGTTTCTGTTTCTCAGTGAAGTAGGGAAGGAGAGAGGGAGGGAGGGAGGACGGATTCTCAAGCCACCTCTGTCAGAAGCCACTGCGGAGCCAACCACTTCTCCAAGTTCTTTTTAACTTTTCCCCCTAAATAATTCAGAGAAGCAGAAGAAAAGAAGATGGATCCTCTAACCTAGCTACTTTAATGTAACATTTGGTTTAATCCCTTAGGTAACCTGTCAAAAACTATGAAATCATTAAAAAAATAATAAAAATAGTGGTCTGTCTTTCTACAGACAATACACAGAGACTGTAACAGTTTATTGCTTCACAAATGTGTATGCAAAGATCTGAAACTGGAGAATTCTGACTCCAAATCCTTTGTGATTTTTCAAAATGGATTATTTGGGTGTCAAAACAGAACAGCAAAAACATTGCTCACGGACAACCAGGAAGGGCTTGTGATTTACTGGCACGGATGTTTTGAAGCAAATAAGAAAACAAACTCTGACGCAGGTTCAGTTCCTTGGAATTTGAGGGCCTGAAGCTTCATTAGTTACATTGTAAATCTCACTTCGGGTTCAGCCCTTTTGAGACAGGAGTTGATCTGTGTACCTTTAGAAAAACACAACCCAGAATATTTCTCTTGAGTGGCATGTGTTGGGGTGGGGTGCAGTAGAAAGGAGTCATGTCTTAAGACCAACAATTATGTCAACTCAAGCAGCATCTCAGCTCGCCCAGTTCTGGACTAATTCATTCCCAAGAGGTTGTTAGAAATACCCAATACTTAAAGGTAGTCTTGAGCAATAGGGTGTTGGAAGTGTCCTATGTTAATGGTAGCAAACTATTAACAACTTTCCACAGTGGCTAACTCTGCAGCCTATTTCCTAGGATGGTATATAAATATAGAGACACCGTCTGTTCAAGTTTGTGATTGAGTATCTAACTTTTACATTCTTGGAAGAAAGCTGCTCAGGACATACGAATCAGAATTTCTCTGTTTAATCTGAACCCTGTCAACAGAAATTCAGGTGAGAAATGCTGTGCCCTCTGGGGCTCACTAGGTAGGCGCATTGCATTTCTTCTCATTTTGGGACTGATTGTGTGCATACCTTGAATTGGAGGCAGAGAGCTGTTTACCCTACAGAACTGGCCCTGGGTAAGATGATGGCATTGGCATGTATCAAGAGAGTTCGGGGAAGTGGTTATGGTGTTGACATAGCTGTGAGGAGCTGTTGTCAGTAGATGATGCTTCTAACTCCTCTTCCTTCCCAATAATGCTGTGCAAACTGATCTGAAACACATGCTCACTGGAAACCTTGGACATAATAGTGTTTTTCTAATGTAGTCACTTTCACAAGGAAAGTCCCATTTCTAGATCACTGCTGCTAAGTAAACTGGAACCCACAGCACAGAGTTTGAAAATATTTGTACTTTGATCTTTTGACCAACTTTCTGCAAATGTCACCTCTAATTTATCCTTTTACTTGTTTTTATTTTAATATTTTTACCCTAGAGTAATATACACTCCTATGTTTAAACTTTGTTATTTGAATATTTGTAAATATTCTCAAAATACTTTTGAGCCAAAGAATTGTGTATGGGCATGTGTGCATATGCATAGCCATGTAAAATGAACCTACTTGAATGTAGATAAAATTAAAATAACAAATATCCATGGACAATTATATCCTTAACCTAATGTTATAAGATTACTGTTTTACAATGTACATTTTATCAGTTGTCTGCAACATTACATTGACTACTCATGTACCATGCTCTGAACTTTTAAAATGTGCCGTGTTTTATTAATTTGCATTTATTTATTTACTTCAGTAAACCTTTGATATTTCCCCCTTGGTACTTTAAAATATTAAGATGTTGTAAAGCTCATAATGAAAGAGGAGGCAAACCTCAGTGGCTTCCAAACCTGCTGATATCTGACTCGTTACATAATAAATCTTTTTGCCATGTTTGCTATTCATCTTAAACTCTAAGCCATGATGATATTTGCTGGTATATAACAATAATTTTCTACACTGGTGGAGTTAATGGAAATAAGTAGCACTGTTTCCACAACTCTTTCCTTCTGGTGCAATTCACAGCCAGACAGTAGTCGCTTTACTAGTAAACCTGCTAGTGATCAACTTTAGCCATAACCTCATACTTCACTTTTCTACAACTGCTTTCATTGATAGTAAAACATGTTTTTTTCATTCATAGCAATGCTTCTTCTCCCTTTTCATGGCTATTTGTAAATTCAGCTCTATATCTGGTTCTGAAGGATAAATACTTCCTGGCTTGTGGACCAGGATAATTTCATAGTTGACAATGTTTTAGGAACACATAGAGTCTTGTTATGATCTGAATATCAAATACCTCCCCAAAGGCTCATGTGTTTAATAAAGGTTTGTTTGCCACCTGATGGACTTCCAACATGTGATTGGATCATGAGAGTTCTGTCTTAACCAAGCTGGACTACTAGGGGATGGGAATAGGAAGTAGGTTATCAAGAGAGTGTCCTTGAAGACTATATTTTATCTCGGACCCTTCCTCTCTATCTCTGTCTGCTTCCTGGCTACCATGATGTGAGAAGCTTCTTACCCCATACCCTTCCACTATGATGCTTCTGCTTATCATAGGCCTAAGAGCAACAAAACCATCTAATCAGGGGTTGATGCCTCTAAAATTATGAGTTCAAAATAAGTATTTCCTTAAGTTGTTTTCCATATGTTTAGTCACTTTGGTGACCTCTTGTCCAAAATATAATACATCTTCCAGAAGATATTTCTATTAAGCAAAGGGCCTTGCGAAAACGGGGTCTGCTGCAACTGGACAAGAGGTCACATGCCCATGAGCGCTGTTTAAAATTTTTTAGGTATTTCTTTCGCGTATCTGTTCCTGATAATTTACCTTCAGGAATGAAGATTATGGAGCTGTTTCTTGGTTATATCATGAAGCTGGAGGCACAGCTGATTCCAGCCTGTTGGCTCTCTGTATCTGACATATGGAAATAAGATATTATGTTGCAGAATTTTTATAATTTCCCTGAACTTAAGTTCTGCCAATGATGAAAGCTTAATAAGATATAAACAAGTGATCAGTGCCACACCTGGCATAGTGATATTAGCAAGATAATATATTGATGAAATGATTTGAGCTACTAGTGCTAAAGGCATCATAGAAATTACTCTCTTTTATTAAACCAACTAAGTCAGGCTTTCTGCAGCCCTCCCCACATAATCATCTAAAGCGACTGCTGGAATTTGCTGTCAGGCTGTCAGCCTATTAAATGTTTGCTTAGAATGATCAGAGATAACAAATACTGGAGCTACACCATAGCTGGTGTTGGGGTATATACATATCCACCAGAATGTTCCCTAAGGGTGACATCTTAGAAGGTCACATTTTCATCAGCATACAGACCATTAACATACTAGTGAGTGTCTTCAGTGACAGTGATTCCTTTGTGTGCCTGTCAGGTCCTCTCTACCACTTGTGTTTGCATGGTAATGTAATATTATTTGGACAAGTTTGACTTTTAAAAGTAAAAGAAGTCTATTAGTCCATCAGGTTCTTTCCTGACATTTTAGAGTTTGTTGCTATTTTTAAAAGTGGTAGCTGACATGGACATATTTATATTTTAATACCACATAACACACCATGGAAAGAACTAAATAAAATACAGGTCTTTGGAAATCAACGGGACCTAAGATATTCAGACTATTGAAGATACCTGGAGCCTTCTGGTTCCTATAGTACTGATTTTCACTATATAAAGACCACATAATTATTTTCACTATGTAAAGACCTCTGTAAACATTTCAAAGAGCTGGGGTTAGTTTAATGCAAGAGCACGTCTAGAATGTTCCATCTCCAGTATCTTCTTTTAAAAGGGGAAGGCCCAATCTGGGTGTCAGCCCCCCACTAACAACTTCCCTCCAACACACATCAAGTTGCTCTGGAACTAGGCTCATCATCTCCCACTAAAGCCAGACAAGATGTCCATTTAGAGGCATGGGGTTGAGGTCCACAGGCAGGCAGGCAGGCAAGTAACAGCCCCTGCTCCAGTTGTTGAAGGACCTGCATGAAGACCAAGCTGTTTATCTGCTACATATGTACAGGGGACCTGGGCTCATCTTGTGCTCACTTTGTGGTTGGTGATTCAGTCTTTGGGTGCCCCCTAGTGTCTAGGTTATTTGACTCAGTTGATCTTTCTATGGAGTCCCTGTCACCTTTGGGTCCCTCAATCCCAACTCTTCTGTAAAATTCCCTGAGCTCCATCTAATGTTTGGTTGTGAGTCTCTGCCTCTCTTTCCATTGGCTGCTGGGTGGAGTCTCTCAGAGGACAGTTATGCTAGGCTTCTGTCTGCAAGCATAACAGTGTATCAGTAAAAGTGTCAGGGATCAGTTCTTGCCCTCAATTCGGGGCAGTAATTGGCTGCCCATTCCCTCAGTCTCTGCTCTTTGTCCCTGCACATCTTGTAGACAGGACACACCTTGGGTGGAAGGTTTTGTGGGTGGGTTGCTGTCCTTATCCCTTCACTGGGAGTGCTGACTGGCTACAGCTAGGAGTCTCAATTAGAGTCACCCCCACAGACGCTCTGATGCCTTTCCACATCCCAGGTCTCTGACAAGTCCTAGCAATTGCCAACCCTTGACCACTGATCAATATCTCTTTTCTCTTTTCTGCTGTCCCTACAAATGCTCTTCCTCCCCAACCACACCCCTGCTCCTCTCTCTGTCCCCTCTTCTTCTACCTAGTTCCCTCCTTCCTTCTACCTCTGATGCCATGTATCCTTGCTCTCTCCAAGTCTATTTTATCTTGAAGGCTGTTATATTTTGTACAATATTTTTTTTTGGCATCTAATGAGATGATCATGTGGTTTTTGTTCTTTCAGTTTGTTTATATAGTAGATTATGTTAATGGATTTTCATATATTGAACCATCCCTGCATACCGGGCTATGAAGTCTACTTGATGGTGGTGAGCAGTGTTTTTGATGTGTTCTTTGATTCTGTTTGTATTTTATTTAATAATTTTGCATCAATATTCATAAAGGAAATTGGTCTGAAATTCTCTTTGTTGATTCTTGTGTGGTTTATCAGGCTGAATGGGGCCTCATAGAATGAATTTGGCAGGGTTCTTTCTATTTCTGTTTTGTGGAATAATTTGAGGAGTGTTAGCATTAATTATTCTTTGAAAGTCTGGTAGAATTCTGCACTAAAACTATCTGTCCCATGGCTATTTTTTGGTTGGGAAACTTTTAATGATTGCTTCTCTTTTCTTAGGGGTTATAGGAACTATACATTTAGTTCACCTGATCTGGATTTATTTTTGGTAATTTGTATCTATCTAGAAAATAATTCATTTCATTTAGATTTTCCAATTTTGTGGATTACAGACTTTTGAAGTAAGAATGATTATTGGTTTGTGTTTTCCTTATTGCTTCTATTTCTTTTTTCAGGTCTTAAACAGTTTCATATTTATCCTTCACCTGTTTCATTGTATTTTCTTGTAATTCTTTATATTTGTTTGCTTCTTCTTTTAATCCCTCTACCTGTTTGAATGTATTTTTCTGTATTTCCTTAAGAGATTTATTCATGTCTTATTTAAAGGCTTCTATCATCTTTATAAGATTGGATTTGAGATCCTCTTCTTGTGCTTCGGTTTCATTAGGCTATCCAGGGATTGTTGTAGCAGGATAGCTGGGCTCTGGTGGCACCATATTGCTCTGGGTCTTATTGATTATGTTCTTATTCTGTCCTTTAGGCTTCTGTTTTTCCCCGGTGTTGGTTGGATAATCCTGGGGGCAGCAGGACTTCTTGGGAAGGTGGCAAGGGCAGTGGGCCAGACAACGGAGGTCAGGGTACTGGATTTTGCTGGCTGTGCCTCAGGCAGGCCCTACTCTGCAGAATGTGTCCCGGTGAGACCCAATTGGGATGACAGGCAGATCTGACTAGGATAGGATTGGTGGAGCAGGGTTCCAAGCTGGTTAGTCTTGGGACTACCCTGAAGGTTTCCACTGGGAAACAGGATGTTCTTGGGGTCCCGCAAGACAATGGGACAATAGGTCTCAGGGGACTGTGAGCAAGTCACCTATGCAGGCTGTGTCACAAGCTGCATGTGCCCAACTGGGATGGCGGGCAGATCAAACTAGGATGAGATGGGTCAGGCAGAGCTCCAAGCTGATTAGTTTTGGTGCCCCCAAAGGTATCCATGGAGAGGCAGGACTCTCTTGGGTTCCTGCAAGGCTTTTACAGACCAAAAGGCAAGCCCAGAGCTAGACAATGGGGCTCCAGGGACCAAGTCCCTCTCACCTCTGCAGGGTGTCCCAGGTGGTAGGAAAGAAATCTTTTAAAGTGCATTGTTTTTCAGGTTTGTTGTTGTTTTTGTTTTTTCATTGTTTACTAAATTTTATACCCCCCTGCCCACTCTTTTCTCCCTCAAAAAACTCTTGGAATATTTAAGTTGTATATTTGGTCAGTTTACCCAGTTACTTAAGGGCTGATGTACTATTAGTAAAATACTTCAAGGACAAAACTTTACTCCTCAGCTTTTTAAGAAAAACATGGTGGCTGGGGTTGAAAAAATTCAGAATAAATAAATGAAAGGCACATCAGAAAGCCTGTGTTAAAAAAGAAAGGAAGAGGGAAAGAAAGAAAGAAAGAAAGAAAGAAAGAAAGAAAGAAAGAAAGAAAGAAAGAAAGAAAGAAGGAAAGGAAGGAAGGAAGGAAGGAAGGAAGGAAGGAAGGAAGGAAGAAAGAAAGAAAGAAGGAGAGAGGATAGTGGACAGAGTTTTTGATAGCTGCTCATTCCAGAAAACACAGATTCATGATTCTTTAGACAATGTTTGAGGACAAAGCTGCTTTGGATAGCAGCTGCCTTAAGTAAAACAGCAAGAAAACACAAGGTGGTGATAAGTGTGGTTGTGTTGTTTGCCACCATGGGTAAACAAGACTTGTTCTGTGAAATGGGCACACTCATCTCTTTGCCACTCCACCTCTCCCCTTGTCCAAATTCTAATCCAGATTTAGAATCTAGTACTGCCATGAATTTTGTGTACTGAAGGATTCGGGTAGGAAGAATTTCAGGAGGCTGTTGGAAGCAGTTTGGTGCCCAGATGGGAAAGCATTGGAGTTTTCCGGTGTGTCTCTCAGCATGAGCCTCCCACAAACATAATATCATCCGACAACTTTTGTCTCAGAATCCTTGCTACAACTCCAGACTTTTTACAGCAGCAACACTTAGGTGAGCCCAGCAGGCTGTATTTGATTAGGCCAGCAGGTGACTCTGGTACAGGGCTTTAAAACAACCAGGTTGAGGGACAGCTGATGACTGGAATAACTGTAGTGAAGAGTGAATTTATAAAGAACTCTAAGTACAAACCCTGTGCCTGTGTTCCCAAGATGCTATAACCTGTCATCAAGGGGCTTGCTCTGGCCTTCCTGAAGTGTCATGGTGCTTCCATCGTAATATTAATTGTCCAAAGTCCTGTGAGTACTCTCCCTGTGAGTAAGGGTTTCTTGTTTTATTTCAGTGGGTTAGATTTTTTAACTTGGAAGGTTATTCATGTCAAAGGAATCTTGGAACATAAATTGTTCTGTGTTGTTCTTTCCCTCAAAAAAGAAATGAAAGAGCTCAGGAAGATGGCTAAATTGGCTTTTCATTTAAAATGTACCTTATCTCTCTGAAAAATGCTTTTCCACAGAAAGACCTGTTTTTCTTTGTTAATTAGAGTTTGCTATCTTTTTCTAGAGGACTTGAGTTCTGTCAGACTGTGGTGTGCTAAGGACTTTTAACTTTGGACATCATACTTGGTAAAATCCAACCACGGAATTTTTAAAGGGCTGCCAGGAAACTTGAGGACCAAAGAAATTTGCATATTGCATAATTCAATTTTTAACTCAATTTTTCAATGTAATTTCCCCGATCAGAGAAAAACTTGTTATTGGACCATTTATGTTTTTAATACTTCCCTTTAAGTTATTTTTGCCAGTGTCTTAAAAAAATGCCAATCCTTCTTTGTTTTGTGCTCTTCTTTTCTTCCCCCTTTCTTTTTCAATTTTCTCTTTCTGAAGCCAGAAAAGGCTTTTAGTTTCTTTTTAAAGATTTTTTTTTCTGTCAGTGAGTGATATCTTTTTTTGGTACCTCACTGTGACTTGTAACTTACTCACTGTGTAGTTCAGGCTGGCCTTGACCTCACAGCAATCCCACTGCCTCAACACTCCAAGACCTGGTATTAAAGACATGAATCACCATTTCTGGAAAAACAACACCACCCGAAAACACTTCTTTTGAAAAGAAGTCATAACTTTAAAGGATTATGCTGAATAGGACGGTAAACTTGAAGGAGTTATAGTCAACACACTAGACGGAAGAAGAAGAAAGACTATGGCTGAAATGTTGGCAGGAACGTTGGCCAACTTTTGGAGGCAACATTGGGAACTTTAAGACAGAGAAGGAATTTTGCGTAACCAGGTATATGTGCTGGCTCTAACATTAGAAAGTTTTTCTATGGCATTCTCACTTCCTTTTCAAGTTAGTCACGTCCTATTACTTGGGCTTGAAAAAAGTTTTCTTTTATATGTATGTATGGGTGTCTTGCCTGCATCTGTCTTTGCACCAACCATGTGCTCTATACATTAGAGTCCAGAAAGCTGTGTTGGATGCGCTGGTACTAAAGTGGGAAGCCACTACAAGGGAATAGTACCTGTGTCCTCTGGAAGAGCAGCAAGTGTTTTAAATATAACCGTCTCTCCAGCCTCTTGAGGCTTATTTCCACTGAAAATCAGATTTTTAAACATTTTCAGTGCTGTTAAGGAGCAAAGAGAAATCTATATGTAACATGAACTGAATCTCACTCAGGAAATGAGAACCCTAAACATAATGTTTACACTTTTAATTCATCTGCATTAACTATGGAAGAATACTCTGTTACATTAAAATACCATAATTTATTTATCTATTTATATGGTAAAAGATGTTTTGTTTAAATTTAGTTTGTATTCACATAATTAATGAACATTATGTATAATGTCCTTTTAAAATTATTTTTTATTTTTGAGATTACTATATAATAACATTTCTCTCTTCCTTTTCCTCCCTTCAAGCTCTCATATATATCCCTCCTTGCTCATTTTCAAATTCATGGTGTCTTTTTTTTTTCATTAATTGTTTTTACCTATATATGCATATACATACGTATTTAAAGTATAACAATATATCGTTCTAAGTCTGTATAATGCTACTGCGTGCATATTTTCAGGGTTGAACATTTGATACTGGATAACCAGTTGGAGTGCTCCTCCTGGGCAAGACTTCTTCAGACCTCAGCACTCTTTAGTTACCTACAGAGCTTTAGAAAAGCAACTGAGTAAAATTGGAATCCCTGGGTACCAGGCTGTGAATGTTCTCGCAGATTTTGCCAGATGGATTTCCAAGTGGTTGTGATATATATTCTAGAGTATATACAATTTCCCTTTTTGTTAGGTTATCTGTTTAGGATACCATATTGGTGAGATTTCACAGGTAAAGCTTTCCTGTCATATATAAAAGACACTATCTCAAAGCATATTTCCTGGTCTTCTGGCTCTACAGTCTTCACCCTGAAATGTTTCCTGAGCCTCCGGAGTAGGGGTTATGCTGTAGATATAGCTATTGGGGAGTGGGTACCCAGAGTCAGTTGTTCTCTGTAATTATCTCTTTGTGCTGCAGAAAGAAGCATCTTTGAGGAAGGGTAAGAGCTATACCTATCTGTGGGTACAAGGCTGAGCATTTAGAATGCAGTTAGAAATTATACCTGTTCAGGAAAGTGGCAGCAATCACATCTCCTCAGTTGGCTAGGTTTACAGTGTCTGCCGTGAATTCCCTTCTGTTAAGCAGGCCTCAAGTCCAGTGGAAAGACTGTTGGTTACTTTTAGTGCCACTATTGCACCTTTTGGAATATCTATACTGCTTCTAGTGATTGTTGTGTTATGTAGGTGTTCTTCTGGGAAAGACAGTTGATTGCTTTTTTTTCCCCTTGGCATTTTGCACAGCTCCTTGCAGTACTCTGAGACCTAATACTTAGGGAGGAGGCTTCCAGGTCAATTTTTCCTCTCTCCGAAGTGTCTGGTGTCTTTACAATAGGATCTTACCTTCTATTTCTAGGAGGCAGCCAAGGGCAACAGCAGTAGTTTATATTGTTAGGGTGTTTTTGGTCTCATCTGTCCAGCAACTTAAAAGAAGGTTTTCTGTGCTTATCACTGGGATTTTGCTAGCTAGTTTATGGCTTTGAGTGGCATAACTTCATTTAAACCAAGTACATATATAATTTATATACAAAATTTTAAGTAAACATAAAATAATATGATTCCCTATGGTCTTTTCAAACAGCTTTAGTATTATTTATCCCTCCATCCTCTGTATTCCCTTCCCTCTCCCCAGGTCAGGTATTTCCCCCACAACTTCCGTCTTTTGCCCATTTCCCACCACAGCATCTGTGGTGCATACCTTTAATCCCAGTGATTGAAAGGTAGAGGGAGGTGGATCTCTTTGAGTACAAGGCCACTCTTGTTTACATAGTGAGTTTTAGTTCAGATAGGGTTACACTGGAAAACACTGATGAGGTGAAGGGGGTTTTAATGTTTTTCACATGGACAACCAACAATTCATGACTTCTACATTGCTCTTCACGGCTGCCTCTGTCAGGTGGATATGAAGATATCATAGGTGTGCAATTCCTTTTGGGGTCTCAATTCTGCATCCTTGGTTTATTTCTGTTCTGATTTCACATTGTATTAATTAGGACACATTTATAATAAATGCTGTTAGTTGGTAGGCAGTGAGCATTATCGTGTTCCTCTTTTGGTTTATTGTTAACATTCTTCTTAAGTCTTTGCAGAGACAAAAACTTGTTTTAAAATGGCATGCTTCAAAAACAGCATATTGTGTATGATAGCTGTTAGAACTAAGTGGTGAGTCCCAAACAAATCACACTGTGCAGCAGGTCTCACATGGGAGGTTTATTGGGAGGGGGAAATAGAGGCAGCCTTTGGGAGAGGAAGAAGAGAAGGGGAGCTCAGGGAGAACAAAACTTTTACTGGGCCCGTGGTACATGAGCAAAGGGACATGCAACAGGGGTTGTGGCACATGTGCAAAGAAAGGGACAGACACAGGAGAACCGCTGTTGCCTCTTGGGCTGCTAAAGATGTGTCTTGTTGCTGGATCCCTTGAGAGATGTTTATAAAGATGCCTAATTTTCATGAAATCGCTTCTAGCTGTCCATGGATGTGCCTGATTGCCAACATTAGCTATAACAATTTTGATTTTTCAACTAAAAATAAAATGGAAAAGTTACATATATATACATATATATGTAAATTTTCTTGGGATTGCATTGGTGTATAGAAGAATTTGAAAGAAAAATTCATATTTTTATATGTAATTTTCTAGTAGTCAGATATACTTTATTAAAGTGTCAAAATACTATGCTATGTCTTATCTTTGACACATTCACTGATTATTTTACACTGACTCACAAATGAATGCTTTACCAGGGTAAATTCTTTGTGATTATTCCAGAATTTTCATTAAAGAAACTGCTAACACACATTTAAGGATACCTACCAGAATAAGAGACATATGTAGATGTTATTACATGAAGTTTTCTGTTTAAATATGAACAAGCATTTTTAGATGTTTCCTCTGCCAACTTACTTATATGTACTTACAATAAATATGCCTCTATTTGCTTTGTAGGTGGCAAAATGCTAATCAGTGAAAGAGCCTATTATTGGCCACGAGGAATTGGTCGAAGTAGATCTGAAGGGAATTTGATTGACATGGAAGCCTCGAAACTCTCAAAACATCACAATATTACAGGTACAGGAATTTGTAATATGACAATGTTTCTATGTAAATAAATCAAATAATTTCTGTTATGTATGGAATGTTTGCCTCTATAAAGTACAATGGAAGATTTGCAAAATCATCAAGTACAAGTTCTATCACAGAATAGAATATCATTAAAAATAAATTTCTTCTTAAGAAAATACATTAATAGGGGCTAGAGAGATGCCTCACTGGGTATAATGATTGCCACGTAAGCAAGAGGACAAGGCTTTGTTTTTTCCAGTATGCATTAAAAGCCATGCATGGGTATGTATTTGTAATCCCAGAACTAGGGATCAGAGACTGGCAGATACCTGAAGCTTACTGCCCAGCAACTATAACTAATCAGTGAACTCCAGCTTCAATGCTATCTCGAAATGAGGTGAAGTGTCATAGAGGAATATGTTGACTTCTGGCCTCCATATGTAGATATAATTGTGTGCACACCCCCTGTACATACACATATACAACACACACACAAACACACATACACAAATAAAGAAAGCACATTCACAGATTAAAACAGATATCAAAAAGAGGCACAAATTGACAAATGAATAGTATATCCTACAAATATTGTAAACTTGGGAGGTTGGTGATGAAGATAAATAGGGACAGAGAAGCCTAATCTTCGTGGAGCAAAAGCTAATTGACCTGATAGTAAAAGAGAAAAAAAATGAGTTTTGAGAGAGTTGGGGATTTGTAGTAATAAGGAAAATACTATTTCTGTTTTCCAAACCCTTTTCATAAGTAGCATAACTCATTTAAGTCAAGATAAAAGTTCTACAAATAGTAGGAAAAAAGTAACAATTTTCTGAAACTTTTTTTTTCTAGAGAACTTCAGATAACTCAATTGTCTATGATGTTTTTCATTACCCCTAAAGCAATATCAAATGTACAAAGTCCTCAAGTTTGTGACTAGTACTTTTATGAAAGAGTCAAACAAATTCTACTCTAAACATGAAATGATCCTGATACTACAGGATGCATTAGGAATGTTTTCTGTGTTATTCTCTCCCTTTCCAAAGATTACATCCCATTCTTTACCAATTACCATCTCTCAAAAGTCCAGTAAATTACTTCAGGCAATAAATTCATGGGGAATCTGTTTTCTCACTATGTCTCCTATACACATGCAAAATATATTGTTAAATCTATCAATAAGGGGTTGGGGATTTAGCTCAGCGGTAGAGCACTTGCCTAGCAAGCGCAAGCCCCTGGGTTCAGTCCCCAGCTCCGAAGGAAAAAAAAAAAAAGAAAAAAAGAAAAAAAGAAAAAAAAATCTATCAATACAATGTGACCAGAAAATGAATAAATAATGATGATAGCTCAGAAGACTATTTTCAAAACTATTTCAATTGTGTATGGACATGTTTGACATTTCTTAGATATCATTTGAAAAGAAACACATCAAATTAATATATAATGTGATTAACAGCTCAATGTTTAGGAAAACTTGATATTGCCTGTTTTTTCAGGAGTTTACTTTGGGTAAATGAAACATAAGATAATAAGGTGTAACTTTATGCTAGCATAACTAAATGTATTAAATGCATTATTAATGTATTGTTATATGTAACTATCAACATTTATTTACTTTATATTTTATGATACCTTAAGATAAAATTAATATACCTCTACTCAAAATGACTCTATATAAAATGCCCCTTTCCTCATTATAAAAAAAATTGATGATTTATTCCTGAGCTTGTAGTAGACATCAGCCCAAAGTAAGTTTTGAGTTTTTAAGGTATGAAGAAATTAATCATAGTTGTATCTTAGACTCTTACTTCATTTTATCTTTGTTTTGTTTTTGTTTAAATAACAAGCATGGCAAGGACGAGGCTTGCCTCACAACTGGCCAGATGCTTCTACTCTCCATGGTGATAGAGATGCCAAAGCTACAAATCCATTCTGGAGTGAACTGTCTGCCTCAAACCCATTTCTGGAGGACATCACACAGCTAAGAAATAACAAAAAGAAAGATAACATGTCTATATTGAAGGAAGATCCTTTCCTTTTTTTAAGACAAATAGAAATAGGAAATTCTTTTGATTCCTCTGGTGATGAACTAGATATGGATCAGGGGCTTAAGTCATCTTCCTCAAGGACGTCAGGAAGGTCTAAGAGTGTTTCAGAGTTCCTGGATGTCTTAGGTAGTACGACACACACTCACCACAGTATACAAAGCTCTGATCAGATCCTAGTACAAGACTTAGAATGGCTTCAAAACGACCGGGAGGCATACAAAATGGCTTGGCTAAGTCAACGTCAGCTGGCTCGCTCTTGCCTAGATCTGAATACAATTAATCAGAGTCCTGGGTGGGCTCAAACACAAACTGCAGAGACCATTGCAGTTTGTACATTAAATCACCAAGGAGGGTCAGTTCAGTTACCTGACTCAGACATCACTGTTCATGTACCTCAAGGACACGTAGCTATAGGAGAATTCCAGGAGGTATCTCTGAGAGCATTCCTGGATCCTCCACCAAAGCTGAACCATGATCTCTCCTGTACTATAAGCCCTCTCTTGGAAATCAGGTTAAGCAACCTGAATACCATGGAAGCTATTTTGTTGGAGATGAAAACTGGAACAGAAGTGAAAACAGATCCTCTGAGCCAAGTCATGACAAAAATAGTGTGTTTACACAGCCTGGACAGAGAAGGCCCTTTCCAAGAGCTAAACAACTGCTATGTCTACAAAGATACCATCCAAGCTAAGCTTCTTGATCTGAGCCACGTAATGTATATAGTCATAGCTGCACAAGCTACGATCATTCAGCCACCAGCTGCTACTATTTGGGATTATATCCACAAAACCACCTCCATTGGAATTTATGGACCCAAACATCTCCATCCAAGCTTTACTGCTGTTTTCACTGTTTGTGGACACAACTATGTGCCAGGAAAGTTTACCGTCTCTGACATTAGGAAGGGTGGAAAAAACACATCTCCAGTCGTATTTCACCTCTGGGGGAAGCATTCGTTTTCACTTGACAAGCCACAAGATTTAATTATTTCAGCTTTTTCATGTGATCCTGACTTTGAAGTAAAGGAAGAGGGAGAAAGAAAAGTAATTGCGCAAGGGCAATTGGAAGCAGGTGCGCTAGTACATCAACAAGTTTTCTTTTCTTCAGTTGACCACAGAGAGATGCACTTGTTTGTTTTCCGGGTTGAGGTAAAGGCCCCCAGTGGAAAACCAGTCACACAGTTCTTTGTCACTTCACCTGATCCAGCCCCAAATCTAAAAAGTTTCTCATATCTGCCAGACATTTTCCAGAAGAAGAGAGAAGATAGGAGAGCGTCTTTACTGTCATCAGGACTTGTTAAGTATCCCACATTCCAAAATAAAAACTTGAACTTTACCAGTTATGGGGTCACACTGAAGACAGTACTGAGGCAAAGTAAGATTGACTATTTACTTGAGTATTTAAAGGGGGACACAATTGCCCTCCTTGGCGAAGGTACGGTAAGGGCCATCGGTCAGTACAAAGTGAAAGAATGGTACGTAGGAGTCCTCCGAGGTAAGATCGGACTTGTGCATTGCAAAAATGTCAAGGTGATTTCCAAAGAACAAGTGATGTCTATGTCTGATGGCATTTTGACAACCAAGAATCTTCTGGAACAAATTGCCTTGCCATTTAAAAATCTGACTTACGTATACTCCGTTGTATTGACTTTGGTGTCAGAAAAAGTTGACGACTGGCAAGTTTTAGCTAATGTACTGGGTTACTCAAATCTGGCACAGGAAGATTTTGATAGAATTCAAGCTGACAAGGAACCAGAAAGGGTTTCTTACGTTGTCAAGAAGTTAAAGGAAGATTGCCATGAAGATAGAAATACCAGGAAGTTTCTTTATGAACTGATTGTGGTGAGTATTGGTTGATCATAAGAATTCACTTTAGAGAATTTGATAAACTTGAAGATATTTATAACAAAAATGAGAGGTGAAATGAACAACTAGAGGTCTCAAATACATTAAAGCTATTGGACAGCAAATAGGGAACTTTTCCTGCAAGGTCTTAGCTTTAGATTCATGATCTAAGAGTTAATTGTGATCTTTTTTCTCAGAAAATTGGTCTGTAAGGATAATCTAAAGATCACATTTGAGTTGGGCCTTTTCTTTTGAACTCAAGAAATTATTTCTTCTTTTATGAAATATTTGGATGGACCTTCATATATCACAGGAGCTCCATAACATGAAAGTAAAGAACAAAAACCAAAACTACCCAGACTTACCTGAGACTAATTTTTGAGTGTTCATTTTCTTTGAACACATAAACATTATCTATTTATTAGTTTAATGTTCTTTTATATGTATTACTTCATGACTCCAGTAATGATTCCGCTAATACTTTATTTAATGTTCTAATAGAATTCTCAAGGGTAAACTCTTTCCAGAATGTATTGAGCCCAATTAAAAACCTCGTGGAGAGTTATAAAAAAAAACACTGGTTTTAAAACAGAAATTCAATGTTATAGTAATAAAATATCAAAATGATATTTCCAAAGAACATTAAAGCAAGGCTGTATGCATGTAGCCAATAATTTCTAAATGCTAAATGCTAATACATTCTTCAAATAGTGTGTGTATATGTGTTTGGTGGTGCTTAAATGCTTTGTAAGTACATGTTAGTTTCTGGTTTGAATAGCATAACTATCAAAACAGTGCTCATAAGTACAAAAATGGGCAGTTGGCAGAGACATGTAAAAAAGTAAATTCTAATGAATCAGAAAACAGCAGATGAAAAATAGTGGATGAATTCAATGTGTGACATGAATAATAATTTTCATGTTAAAGAAATATACGAACAACCAAGAGTAGTTAAAACTATAGCGTTTTAACGTCTAGTTGGCTAGTAGACAGTTTTATTATAGTATGCTGTGTTCTTAGTGACTATGGGCCAAGTGACTGAATACTAGAAACTGCTCTGCCCAGTATAAGCCACACATTCATTTTCTAATTCCTTCTTTTTGTAACTTGGATGTTGAGCACAGACTGCAGAACTAAAAACAAAAAAAAAAGTTTTCTTTTTTTTTCTTAGCAGCTGAAAATAAGTTATCTTGGCTTAACAACCTGAACATTTAGGTCTGATCATACCAGAAGTTTGGAGAGGGAGTAATAAATCATAGAATGCCCTGATTAAACAATCTGGTGAAGACCCATTCAATTAATGCTAAGCCTCAGTGGTGCCATTAAGACACCCTTCTGAAGGAGAGTTAGGCCTGGCCATCTGTTAACAAAGCAATTGATCCTTCTGTGGAATAGAGTTAAATATTCAAACATTCTTTGTGTCAGTGTAAATTTTTCTTGCTCTGTATCTTGATGGGCCAAGTTGAGAAGTTAAGAGTGATTGCCCTTTTCTACCTAATATATGACATTTCTGAAAGTCCTTTAGAATGTGATTTTTATCTTAATTCTAGAAGACTAGGCAGAATTGTATTGTCACCATATCCATTATAAAAATCACTGCAAAGATGCAGCAAATATTTCTTATGAAATTGTATTTTGCCATGGAAAAGCCATGCCAGGAAAACTGTCATGTACTTTGGAGGCCTGCTGACCTGGTATTGCTTCTTACTTGAACCACCACTGATCAGTAAAAATAGAGAGGTCAATAGAACTTATGTCTACAGTCCATGAGCTGTACTTCTAAATACAGATCTCATGGGGATATACACAGTGCATTTTAATTGGTGCTTTCTTTTTTAATTCAACTTTATTTCTTTCATATAGGTAGATAAAACCCCTAGGTACCCTTGCATAATGAGGAATGACCAAGCATGTTTACTGACTTACACACACACACACACACACACACACACACACACACACACACACACATTTAAAATATCCTCAAAGCATAAAAGAAACTCTTAGATTTGCCTGAAACAAGGAAGAAGTGTGAGCAATAAATGAAGAAATAGTCTGATAGCATTCCTCTTTCCCATTGTATAAGAGTGTTCACCTTTATTACCTTTTGGTTTATGTTAACAGAATCACATTAGGAGTGATTTAAATTCAGAAACTTCCTTAGCTTTGTTCAAAATTAGAGGGGTATCATATGTCTATTCAATAAACATAATTCTAGAAAATTTTAAATTACATCTTGATGAAATAGATTCTGTATTAATCCTCTGGTAAGGCAAGGAATACGTTTTTTTTTTGAAAATGAGTAATTACCTCTAGATTCAGAAATTATTAATTGCCAGAGTCATCAGTATTAATAAAAAGGTGGATATTGTTCCATTAACAGTTAAAGGAATTAAGACATATATGTAAAGTGGCTTATCCATGATCCCATAGTTAGCTACTGAAACTATACTAACATCCCCCTAATTCTAGTATAGTTATGACCACTGTAGTTGCTTGTTGAATTTTCTTAAATGTGAATCAGCATTCTGAGTTTTAAAATCTCAACTATATGTGTGGTGGGGAAAGGAATTCCGACTTCTAGAACACATAATGCAAATTATAGTTTAGAAGGAAAAATCAATGAGTTGTTTCTAAATATGATACATACTTGCTGCCCCAGGCTCTGCTAAAAATGGACTGCCAAGGATTAGTGGCACGTCTTATCCAAGAGGCTGTTATTTTGACGTCAGCTGTAAAGCTTGGAAGAGGCTGGAGGGAACTTGCTGAGAAGTCTGCAGGACTCACTAAGCATCAGATGCAGGCGTATGAAAATCCTCACAGAGGGAAATCTGGAGAAGTTTCAGCAGAGGTAAGCCTTTCATATATTCCATTTAATGGTGTCAGACTATGGGCAAGTAAAAAAAATGAGAGTTAGTCTTCTCCATATTCGTGAATTAATTAAAAGAACATTGAGGGAGACCTACTAACTGAAGTTACCACCTGGAAGTAATCCTGTTGGAAGTGTCTGAAATATATGGTCCCCACTTATAAAAAGCACATTTGTATTTCTCCCGTTGGATTTCATATTAACATGGCTTTTGATCAAATTAATCCATTACATCGAAACAGTGAGGATACAAGGCCACAAGAATGGAAGTCATAGATGAGGTATATTTTGGAGTCAAGCAATAATATCAATCAAGTCAACCCACACAAGATACACTAATCAATATCAGTATACACACTTAATCATTTATTTTCTTTTTTTTTTTTTTTTTTTTTTTTTTCCGGAGCTGGGGACCGAACCAGGGCCTTGCGCTTCCTAAGCGCTCTACCACTGAGCTAAATCCCCAACCCACACTTAATCATTTATGACAAACAATAAATGCTTGATGATGAATATGAGGAGAGTGGCTGATGTGGGGTTGCTGGAAATAACTGACAAGAGATATCAAAGAGCCGTGTCATCTCCTGGAAATCTATGCACAGTAAGAATATAAATATCATACACAGAACAAAAGCATTGAATGCAAAGATATTCATCAGAAAACCCACTTGTACCAGCAGTATTATTACATGGATTCTGTTATGCACATAGCTTATACACATTTCTTCAGATTTCCATAAAAGCAATGTGATCTGATTTAAAATATTTACAGTGATGAAATATTTTTTTTAAAGTTAAAGTATTTTTTAAAATGTTAGAACTTTTCCAAGATATTTCACTTAAGGCCAATATTCTCTGTTTTGAGATGATGATGTTAGAAGCACCAGCTATATACATGTTCTTTGTCATTTTGAGTCATACAGGTGGATATTTACTTGTGAGATTTCTCTTCTTACTGTGAAGCAACCATTCTGTTCAGTGAGCAGGTTGCAGGCGTTCTAGGAGGTGTTCAATCAAGTCAGTTAATGCCTTCCAGCAGGTGTCAGCTGCTGAATCCCTGAAACCCAGCCCACAGGCAAGGACCCATAAACAAAATTCTATACAGGAGCAGCCACAGACTGGACACATATGTCCTACTTATCAGCTACATGTATGTCTGTAAACCTAGAAGGGAATTACAGCCTATTAATGAGCAGACTCTAGTGTGAGCATAACACACAAGATGAAAACGTAGGCTGAGAAAAGAGTATCATGAAAATTGTGCTGCTGTGGTCCTGGCATTTCAGTTACATACCAATTACAAAGCTATCTAATTGAAAGCTTCACTTGTTTTGTCTGCATAGAGACTTATTTTTTAAGAATTTTGTTTAGACTTACTGGAGAGCTGTTTACCCTGCCAGCCCTCCTAAGCATCTGGATTCTCTCTGTGTTTATTGTCTATCTTCCTAAAATCTTGATGCAGGCCTATTTTCCATTATTTACTTTCACACAGCCCGAATCATAAGTGCCTATGTCTATGTCTGAGACTGATAAAATCTCAGAAGCATAAGAAAAAGCCCCTAGATGTTTTCTAAAGACAACAGTTCAATTCCTTTTAATACTAACAACTAGAATCTGACCCATGTTATCACCTAGGTAAAATTCCAAGGCATTTTGGCTTGAAGTCATTCTAAATGTCCTATAGCTAATTTCACCAGTTAGGCCACTTAAAGGGACAATGTATGCTAATTTACATATTTTTAAAATGTCCTTGAGTTTTATTCTCCTTGAAAAAAGATGGATCTTAAACATTATCAATTTGACAAGTCAGGGAACTGTTTTATAAATAGTTCTGAGTGAAAGTGCTGTGGGTGAACTGGCTTTGGGGTGAGGAAACACCACTTTAATGTTCCTTCCTGCTTTGTTTCTTTACTATCATTCACTCCAGCAGATCTCCTGAGAGGTCAATACCCACACTTGCCTGTTTTCCCTCTTTTTCAACTTGTTTTTCTTCTTTTTGTTTACTTTTAACATGTTCCGTAATTACTTGGTACCTATAAGGACTACTCACTGTTTTAGGAATAATATCGAAAGTATGGTATTTAAAGTAACAAAACATATGAGGGCCACAAAAATTTCACCTAGCATGTAAGAATGACTACTAAAATTACTTCAAGACTGAGCACTCAACTCTGCACACCACCCGGAGTCCAACTTCTTGGGTTCAGGGCTGGAGGTTTAGGCTACTCACTTCCTCTTTCCTTTTTTATTTTCCTCTTTTCAAGAGACTATTGTGGCAAGGGATTAATTTAGAAACTCACAAAATTAGCATACAAAAGAAACCAGTTGATAGAACTACTGGAAGCCTCTCCTCCTGGCCACAGAATCTGTGTGAGGGGAAAAACACAGTCATCAGAACTGGAAGGAAAATGCTGTTTCACTGACTCTCATGACCTTCGGCTCTAACGTTCCCCAGCCCTCTGGCCTACTTCTCTTCTTAGTAATCTCTATTTCTGCCCCTATGCCTGTGCCCTCGTACAGTTTTTTCCTCTGCAATGGACCTGAAAATCTCAGCTGGTTCTCCCAGGACTCGGTTAGGCAATAATGGCGTTATGTTGTTTCCAAAATTTACTTGGTCGTTTTCATCAAGTGTCAAGCTGATTGAAGAATGGGGATGCTGAATGTGCCTTTCACACGTATTTTAATACTTTTGACCACTTAGTGTTCCTTTCTACGTGAAGGAAAAGTCTTTCTTTGGAGAATTCTGAGGACGTCATTTTTTCAAATAAGCAACAACTCAAATTATCTTCTAAACTACAACAACTACTTTATTAAAGCAAAACCATAATATTTAGAACCAATCAAACACATATAAGCAAAACATCTTAAAAATGATTTTGTAGGTTTGTAAAAGACTTAGTTTTATCTTAAGCACATGGGTGGATGTTTTGCCTGCATATGTGTCTATGCACCACATGCATGTCTGGTGCCTACGGAAGCCGTATTTGGCAACTGACCTTACAGAATGTTACAATCTCCATGTGGGTGCTGGGAATTGAACCTGCATCCTCTGTAAGAGAAGTCAGTGATCTTAACTGCTGAGCCCTCTCTTTAGCCCATGGAAAACACATTGTAAAGAAAATGTTTCTTTCAGAAAATATGTTTATACTATACAAAGATGTAAGCAATGCCAACTTTTTTTTCTATGAAAGTTAGTATTAACTAGTCAGTATTGCCTGCTTTTGGGTCCCTTATCCTCCTACTGGGCTTTCTCATCCAGCTTTAATATGAGGAGAGGTTTCCAATCTTATTGCAACTTGATTTGCCATATTTGGTTGATATTCAAGGGAGGCCTGACCTCTTCTGAAGGAAAATCTTAGAGAAGTAGAGGAAAGAGGGGTGGGTCTGCAAGGAGAGAAGGGAGGGGAAATTCGGATCAGGTTGTAATACATGAAAGAATAAATTACATAATAAATAAATTCCTTGTAGTTTTTCTGAAGATATTTAAATTTTAATTTTAAAATACTAAAAACAATAGCACAATTTTAAAAGTTTGATTTTACAGGAAGAAGATCAATGGATTTCAAAGCTCATACATTGAAAAGCCTGAGGAAGATCCTCAGCTAGCCTTCTGGTTATTATTAACAAGTGTGACAATTAATTCACTGTAACTCTCTTCCACGGACTCTTTCTCTAACAATAAACAGCAGGATCCTCCTTTACTTTTCACTAAAAACCCTGAAGGTTCATTTTACACTTTAAATTACCTCTGCCCACTAACTTCTTCTCTATACAGGCACCAGTAGGCCTTTGGAGGGGTAGTTCCTTTGGCATATCACACCGGACCACTGTCTCCATGGAGACTCAGTAAAGCTAAGATTTTCTAATCACCATCTGTTTTTCATCTCTGAAACTATTCACATGGAGAACAGCATAGCCAGCCAGGTACAATTCTTTTTGCAGTCACTTCTTAGTGCAAGTTTAATTCCCTCTTGTATTTTCTAGAAGCAGTCTCTGTTTTCCCTCCCTTTCTGATACCTGGAGTGCTCAAAATATTTTATTCTATATGCTGATTAAAAATGAGACTGTTGAAATTGTTGTGATTTCTTGTTAGTTTAAATACTTCTTATGCAACATAAGGACCCTTGTTAGGTTTCTGTAGCCCTTTTTAAAAAGTCAAGCATGGATATGGAGATAGGTAGATCTCTAGAGTCTCTGGGACAGTTGACCCAAGCCTATTTGGTGTGTGTGTTCAACCAATGACAGACCCTTTCCAAAAAAAAAAAAAAACCAAGATTAAGGATTGGAGAGATGGTTCAGTGTGTTAAGAGTGATTACTGTAGAAGTGTGAGACTCTGAACTCAGATCTCAGCACTCATATGAAAAGCCAAATATGGACAGGCAGCTCCATCTGCCTGTAATACCAGAGCAGTGAGGTGAAGAGACAGGAGAATCATTGATACTGACTGACTGTCAGTCAAGCTCCTGGTGTAGTGAAAGACTTTCTCTTAAGGGAGTAAGTAGAAGAATGTCTATGGGCACACAGCCCCACCTTCCAAATGTTATAAACTAATGGACAGACAGACAGTTGTCTGTCTATATGAAAAAAAAACATCAGTTTTTTTATACGTGAATGAAGGTTTTATGTAGAATTCACCTCTGTTTTGTATCTTTCCCATTTATGATTTTCATTAGTGCTTTACTCGTTTACACTCTCTTAATAGACTTTCTGAGTCAATCACTTCTTACTTACCATTGGCTCAGAAACTGCAAAGCACACAGACAGAAGTAAAATAAGACTGTTTTATCGTTTTAGGATAAACTGCTAATTTTTAAATAGAAAAAAGTTAAAGAAGCTCCACTATAGAGCTACATCTCCACTGGGAAGTACATGATATCATAAAAATGAAAATAACTGCATTAGTTATATGAGAATCTTCTTTACCTATTTCATTAATCTCTGCAAACAGCAAGTAAGACATTAGAATCATCCTCTTTCTTACACACATGTACCCTGAGTATTAGTACATTTATGCAACATTCAGAGTGCCATCATGAGTGTGACAGAGCTAGGGTTTGAACCCTGTCTGCCTCTCATGGTCCCATCCACTAATCTAGATAAGACGAACTTTTACAGAGTTGACTGACTAAGCGAAGCTCAAACTGATCAGGAGAAGTCAGGAGACACCTCCTGATACCAAAGAACCAGTAGCATTTCAGTTACTGAGAGGACCTGGAGACCAGTTAGCAGAAAGCTCTAGGAATGCACTGACAAGACAAGTCATGTATGGAGGAAAGAGATGTGGCATTTTTCCTGCAGGGATTTACAGTCAACATTCTTTCTGGTAAAGCACCCTATCCTGGATTCCTGGCCCATTAGTCAGTCTGTTCATTAGCCCCTGACTTTGAACAAATTACTTGGTTTTTCTAAGAAATTTTAACTGAGTCATATAGCGCCATCTCTTCAGGTATTTAGATGGCCATATGATATGATACATGTAAAATATTTGTGATATTTGATGACATTTGTCATCATGAAACACATAGTATCTATTGTTTTCTTGAAGAGAAAGAGTTGGGTTTGACAAATCTATAAACTTGAGTGATTTTTATGGAAAAGGGAATCGAATGCAGTCACTTTTAGTGTCATGACTGAAAAAGAATGTAGGTAAGGAAATGTCAGAGTGATTTCAGGGTTTCAGTGCTAAGAAATTGGCAGGCTGCTAACATATGGGGAAAAAATGAGGAAAAGTTTTAGCCGATTTGCTTTTCCTTATGGGCTTAACATTTAATTTTCCTTGGAAAATATCTCTGACAAAAGATACAAGGGATGTCCTTGGACCATTGGAACTATCTGGTTTTCACATAACTCCAGGTTTGTTTATTTGGATACTCTGTTCTCTCCTTATTTATCTAAGCCTGGAGCTGTTGCAGCCTTGCTATGTAAATCTTTGTTGTTTTGCAGTTAGAAACACATTTATTCTTTCTTAAAGGGGGAAATATCCTATGGAAAGTGACAGAGTATATAGAATATTCTCTCAGACCTTTGGTGTTTGAATTAGAGACTTGGCACAGTCATATTTTTTATTATATACATTTTTTGAGATAGGGTGTCACAAAGAGGTTGGTCAGAACTCATTATGCAGCTAAAAATGACTTTGGACATTTTTTCCCAGCTTTTTACTGTAGGCATGAGCCCCATACATGTTTATGTGATAGTAAAGACTGAACTCAGAGGTTGATAGCCAAGCATTCTATCAATTAAGCTACATTTCCCAGGTCTAATTTCAAGTTTTCCTTATCAAGTCTGTTATTACAATGAAAGGGTTCTGTGGTTTTAGAAAACCAAACCCAGCTAAGTGTAAGACTCAACAGAAATGTTTTTAAAAACCACTTGGTAATAAGATGAATTTGTGGTGATCCTTTAGTGAAATGGAGCTGGATTTATGATTTATAACTCAGGGACCTGGATTCTTGCCTGGATGTGTAACTCTGATTTTGTTACTAAGCCTCAAACTCAACAGTAATTACCTGTGATCAAGTACCTAGTATATGTGAGAAAATTTTACGTCCTTTGCTTTAGGTGCTTAGTGATGCTTTTATGGTCATCTCGTAAGGTACAGTTTCTTTGACAACAGGAAAAAGTAGAAATTTAACTCAGAGGAAAATTTATAATAGCTTAGCAAAGATGCTGGGGCTACACAGCCAAGAGGCCAGCTTCCAACACAGCATGTGCACTGTTAAACCCTTGCCATCGCATTTCCCAGAACCTGTTTTACTATTTACATAGGAAAGATCGGATTAGAGAAATTTAATTTTTCCAAACTTTGACACTCAGATGTGTCTTCAAGGTGGGATAGCACCTATTAGGAAAAGGACAATAGGTTGTCCCCCAATGAGGAATTTCATGAGAATGGCTTGCCCAGCAGGTTTTCTTATCTCATGATAGAATAATTTGAGCAAACGACTTGCAAGACATGGATCCTTCATCATTGTCTAGTTCATGATTAATCCAAGAAGTCCCAAAAGGGTATTCTTTACTGCAAACATAGATGGCTACCCCCAGACCAATATTTTTCTGCATTCCAAGAGAATTAGTTCAGATGTTAAACGGTGTCTCTCTTGAAAAAGTAGATTACCCCAGAGGAGTTAGCTTTCTTTTTTTTTTTTTTCAAAGAAAACAGCCACCTCTTTTTAACAGTATTTACATATTTTCTAATCAGAGATGGTGTAAAGCCTACCTGGATAATGTAAATGATGTGTTGAGCACAGAACACATAATAATCATTAGAAAGGCAAACGTGTCTCAAATACTCCTGCAGCTAATGGTACTTAAAATGAAATGCTGCTCCTATAATTTTATGAGGTATGAGTTGTAGGTGGATTATTAATTCTCTAGTGTGGCAAAATGCAATTATCCAAAGGTAATTAAAATCCTTTCCATTCTTTATGTTATTTCTATTTTATGAGCTAAAAAGACAGACTGGAATGCTCTGTTCTGAATTGCTCGTGTTCTTGCTGCAGTTTTGTCATCTGGTGCATTATCTAATGAGTCGCAGTAAGTTCCAGGAATAAGTAGCTTTATTGTTCTTGTCTCTATTTCTGTTTCATTTAACCTGGCATCCCACATATTATGTCATCATTGCTCCCTTACTTTTACTGTATCCACTAATACTGAGAAGATAAACTAAGGGAAAGACATTATTTCACACACACACACACACACACACACACACACACACACACACTAGGGCTTTGTAAAACCACTTAATTTAATAGACTATATCCTTTGATGCTGCTCTGTGTATAAAAAGAAGGGAGCACATGAAAGACAAATTAAGTATATAGACACACAGCCACCAAAACTAGACAATATTGATGAAGCCAAGAAGTGCATGGTGACTGGAGCCTGATATAAATGTCTCCGGAGAGGCTCAGCCAGAGCGTGACAAATACAGAAGTGAATGCTAGCAGCAAACCATTGAACTGAGAACAGGGTCCCTGTTGGAGGAATTAGAGAAAGGATTGAAGGAGCTGAAGGGACTTGCAACCCCATAAGAACAACAACACCAACCAACCAGAACTCTCAGGGACTAAACCATTAACCAAAGAGTACACATGGACGGACCCATGGCTCCAGCTGCATTTGTAGCAGAGGATGGCCTTTTGGGCACCAATGGGAGGAGAAGCCCTTGGTCTTGCCAAGGCTGGAACACCCCCTTTCCCCCTGGAGTGTAGGAGAATGCCAGGGCAGGGAGGCAGGAAGGGGCGGTGGTTGAGGAGGGGGTTAGGGTTAGGGTTATAGAAGAAGAGGGAGGGAGATGGGATGGGGAGGCTTATGTACGGGAAACCAGGAAAGGGAACAGCATTTGAAATGTAAATAAAAAATATCCAATAAAACAAACAAAAAAGAAAAAAAGAAATATGATTATTCGTCATTTTATGCCTTGCTATAACAAAAATTCTTGAAAGAATGTGTACTTGGTGAATCTTGACTTAGCAAGCAAAACAATTAGTGGACAATGGTGTATTTACCATATTTATACTGTATATAATAGCATGTTTCTACCATCTGGGTTTAAAGCCACTGATGATTTTAAGTATAGCATATCAGATTTTATGCTGAAGACATATGGAGGCTTAGCTTCCTGCATGGAAAAATCACATTCATATTTTAGTTCAAATCAGGAAGGTTATCTATGCCTGTTGCTTCCATCCTAAGACTCTTATACCCATTTCTGTCTGAGTATGATTTAGACTTCAGGGGGTCTCAGATGAGTTTAAGACAATACCCTCTCTTACATTTCTCATTAATTTAGGTACTCCTGTGAGCTTTCTTTGTGCTTTCAAAAGACTTACATAGAGATCAGACTTCAATAATCAATCCATGTTTCTCTGGATTTCTAGGGCTGGCTGCCCTACTTTGTGCTCTGTACAAACTGGCTAATGTGAGGAGGGAGTTATGTAGAACTCTGTAAAACATGTAGAGAGATGTAGCTTCTAATTCATGTGTCATCTTACTTATGTGTTGATTCATATGTACCTCAGGGCTTTTCTGTATGTACTAATATGCTGTGTTGGAGCAAGGCATGGCATGCAGAGCTTGCCTGCCTCAGAAAGTCAGTAGGTTGTTTAACTACCCATGAGCATAAAGGCACTTGTTTGTGCATCATAGCAAACAATGTCAAAATTACCCATTTGAAATCCCCATCAGATATCTACTTTCTATAGTGTTCTATGCTAATCTGTGCCATCACCTTTTACTCACCACTGCCAGACACTGCCTGTTATAAATATTTCCAAATACATTAATTCGGTCACAAAGGGACTTGGAGGAGTCTCTTGAGAGACCATTAAATATGCATACCATTATGTTAAACGATACATGAAAAGTTGAAAAGTATTATCCCAACTAATTGAGTATTAGTGACTGAGGGATTCAATGCAGAATATAAGTTCAGAGCATGCATGGACAGGATTGACAGAGATTAATCCCCTGTTTAATACATCTCTCATTTAAGCAGTGACAGTTGAGATAGAGCCTGACATAACCGTCTATAAATATGGCTTAATTTGTCTTTCTTGGTGACCTAATAGTAACAGTAGTGTAGGTAGTTTGTGTTCAACAAAAACTTTTAGAAAAGGGGATACTGCATTGGTCTTATTTAAGTGGCAGAAGATACAAATTCCCATAAGCAGGATTGGTGAGGAGAAAGCTTTTATACAAAACTCTGAGGTAGTGGTTCTCAACTTTTCTTTTTTTTTTTTTTTTTTTTTTTTTTTATTAACTTGAATATTTCTTATATACATTTCGAGTGTTATTCCCTTTCCGGTTTCGGGCAAACATCCCTTCCCCCTCCCCCTTCCTTATGGGTGTTCCTCCCCACCCTCCCCTATTGCCGCCCTCCCCCAACTGTCTAGTTCACTGGGGGTTCAGTCTTAGCAGGACCCAGGGCTTCCCCTTCCACTGGTGCTCTTACTAGGATATTCATTGCTACCTATGAGGTCAGAGTCCAGGGTCAGTCCATGTATAGTCTTTAGGTAGTGGCTTAGTCCCTGGAAGCTCTGGTTGCTTGGCATTGTTGTACATATGGGGTCTCGAGCCCCTTCAAGTTCTTCCAGTTCTTTCTCTGATTCCTTCAACGGGGGTCCTATTCTCAGTTCAGTGGTTTGCTGCTGACATTCGCCTCTGTATTTGCTGTATTCTGGCTGTGTCTCTCAGGAGCGATCTACACTTCTGCACTTCTTTGCTTCATCCATCTTATCTAATTGGGTGGCTGTATATATATGGGCCACATGTGGGGCAGGCTCTGAATGGGTGTCCCTTCAGTCTCTGTTTTAATCTTTGCCTCTCTCTTCCCTGCCAAGGGTATTCTTGTTCCCCTTTTAAAGAAGGAGTGAAGCATTCACATTTTGATCATCCGTCTTGAGTTTCATTTGTTCTAGGCATCTAGGGTAATTCAGGCATTTGGGCTAATAGCCACTTATCAATGAGTGCATACCATGTATGTCTTTCTGTGATTGGGTTAGCTCACTCAGGATGATATTTTCCAGTTCCAACCATTTGCCTCTTAATTTTTAAAAGTCGTTGTTTTTTTATAGCTGAGTAATATTCCATTGTGTAGATGTACCACATTTTCTGTATCCATTCTTCTGTTGAAGGGCATCTGGGTTCTTTCCAGCTTCTGGCTATTATAAATAAGGCTGCGATGAACATAGTGGAGCACGTGTCTTTTTATATGTTGGGGCATCTTTTGGGTATATGCCCAAGAGAGGTATAGCTGGATCCTCAGGCAGTTCAATGTCCAATTTTCTGAGGAACCTCCAGACTGATTTCCAGAATGGTTGTACCAGTCTGCAATCCCACCAACAATGGAGGAGTGTTCCTCTTTCTCCGCATCCTCGCCAGCATTTGCTGTCACCTGAGTTTTTGATCTTAGCCATTCTCACTGGTGTGAGGTGAAATCTCAGGGTTGTTTTGATTTGCATTTCCCTGATAACTAAAGATGTTGAACATTTCTTTAGGTGTTTCTCAGCCATTCGGCATTCCTCAGCTGTGAATTCTTTGTTTAGCTCTGAACCCCATTTTTTAATAGGGTTATTTGTCTCCCTGCGGTCTAACTTTTTGAGTTCTTTGTATATTTTGGATATAAGGCCTCTATCTGTTGTAGGATTGGTAAAGATCTTTTCCCAATCTGTTGGTTGCCGTTTTGTCCTAACCACAGTGTCCTTTGCCTTACAGAAGCTTTGCAGTTTTATGAGATCCCATTTGTCGATTCTTGATCTTAGAGCATAAGCCATTGGTGTTTTGTTCAGGAAATTTTTCCAGTGCCCATGTGTTCCAGATGCTTCCCTAGTTTTTCTTCTATTAGTTTGAGTGTGTCTGGTTTGATGTGGAGGTCCTTGATCCACTTGGACTTAAGCTTTGTACAGGGTGATAAGCATGGATCGATCTGCATTCTTCTACATGTTGACCTCCAGTTGAACCAGCACCATTTGCTGAAAATGCTATCTTTTTTTTCCATTGGATGGATTTGGCTCCTTTGTCAAAAATCAAGTGACCATAGGTGTGTGGGTTCATTTCTGGGTCTTCAATTCTGTTCCATTGGTCTATCTGTCTGTCTCTGTACCAATACCATGCAGTTTTTATCACTATTGCTCTGTAATACTGCTGTTCTCAACTTTTCTAATGCTACAGCCCTTTAATACAGTTCCTCATGTTGTGGTGACACCAAAGCATAAATAATGTAAATATCAGTGTTTTCTGGTGGTCTTTTGGGGGTAGTGATCCACATGTTGAGAACCAGTGCTCTAAGGTGACTTTGGTCTCTTATATCTTACCATGAGATGACCTCAAGAATTACATTTCATTCTCTATTATTCAGAATTATCCTTTACAAGAGAGGTGAGGGAATGGGTGTTCATGTCTCTTCAGTAATGCCAACTTGACCAAATAACATCATATTACCCCCTTTGAGCTTTTTTTAAAAAAATACGGACTGGAACAAAACAAATGGAATCTTATAGGGATTTACTTCCTTTTCAATTATAGACTATATGGATGATAGTGAAAAATTATATCTAATTACATGGACTATTGATGGTAATGGAGGTAACATTTTAAGGAAGCAATCTTATGCCATATTTAGCTCCAAGTTAGTACTCTTAACATTTTATAAGTGATAGAATTACAAATAAGTCAATTTGATGAGCCCAAATAAATAGTGAGTACTAAAGTTTACATTCCAAATATTCTACTTATATGTGTATGGCTTGTTATTTTTTAAAAAATGAATTCATATTAACTTGTGTATGTGTATTCTTCTATTTGTCTTATTTGGTTTGCCTTTGTCTTCATTCCCTCTGAGCCTGTTACCTTGGTAACCATCACTATGTGCTTGCATGCGAAGCTTTCCTTTGATGTACATTTATTTCTATGGAAACAGTGATATCATTGGTGTGGGCAGGTGCTCAGGGGAAGCAAAGTAAGGAAAGATAGAATGTTGGTCTTTCTTTGGGTCATAAATGTACTGTGAAAGTAAGTTTTCAAGCTAATGGACTGTAATTTTGTCTTTATTTTGATTTAATCATCAGGCTACAGTTTTGCTTGTGTATAGATTTACTAAAATGGAATGAATTAAAAGTACAAAGCTGGGCTCGAGAGATGGCTCAGCTGTTAAAGGCTAGGCTCACAACCAAAAATATAAAAGTACAAAGTATATTTGATAGCACATTGTCATAGTATGTAATACCATTAAACTCAACACAAATACATATATGTAACAAACTTTAACCTTAAATGTCAGAGAGTTAAACGTTTATTTCAATTGTATTTGTTATTATAAAAATAATTGTGGTGTTGATACAATAGCTTAGTAGGTAAAGGTTTGCCATGAAGTTTGATAACTGAGTTTGACCCCTGGAACTCACATGGTAGGAGAGAACTGACTCCAGCAAATTATCCTCTGACTTCCATATGCATCTGTGGCATGAATTCACCACTACGACTACCACCACTACCACCACCCCAACAACCACCACACACACACACACACACACACACACACACACACACACACAACATACATAATAAAATTTTAATCATGCAAGGAATTTTATATTAACATGTACACTAGATAGTGGGTCAAGAGAATAATTTCACACTTACAGCTATTATACTAAAAAATAACACCCTAGTTTAAGAAACACAGGGATATAGAAAATGGTTATTTTTTACAGCATCAAAAGTTCACATAATAGGCATACCATTCTAAGTCTTAGAAAATAGTCTCTTTCTGTTTTTCCCTCTTTCCTTCCTTCCCCCATCTCTCCCTTTCTTTCTCCTTAACCCCCCCACCTCTCTGCTACTTGTCTGTTATTCAATTACATCTATTTTCTTTTCTTTACAGACAATGTGGAAACCTGCCTATGATTTTCTCTATGCATGGAGTTATCACTATGGAAATAGCTACAGAGATGTGTTACAAGACCTTCAATCAGCTTTGGACAGAATGAAAAACCCTGTCACTAAACGGTGGAGAGATTTAACTGGAATTTTAATACTTGTAAATTCTTTAGAGATTTTGAGAGTAACTGCTTTCTCTACTTCTCAGGAAATATAGAATGGAGCAAATTTGGGGAGAAAGAATGGTAAAGGGAAAAGGGTGTGTGTGTGTGTGTGTGTGTGTGTGTGTGTGTGTATGCGTACATAACAAAGAAGGAGAATGAACTCATAAAGGTGTCTTACATTTGGAAAACTAAGTGCAGAAATCAAATGTGGAAGACTACCCATGAGTCTAGTATAAAGTAGGTTTTCTGCCTTAAAAAGCTGGTTCTAATTTTTGAAAAACCATACCACAAAGCGGAATAGTAAAGAGGACAAATAATAAAAATGCATACTGAGAAACAAAGAATGTTCGTCCTTTTGAACATCTCTTAAGTAATTACCAGAAGGAAAATATGACACCATCAGAAAAAACTGTCTTCAAATATGCACTAAGAATTTTTGTCAGCTACCTTCTGCATCTTGGGACTATATATAATTTGAAGTTTTCTCCCATGATAAGAATTTAAAATATTTTTTCTTTAATGATCAGGATACTTAATAAAACAATATCACCAAAACACTTTCAATCCTATGATATGATACTGACGTTTTCGTGTGTGTGCTCACATGAAGACATGGTGTGTGTGTGTGTGTGTGTGTGTGTGTGTGTGTGTGTGTGAACATATCCCAAAGTATATTATAAAACTTGTGGAAAACAAGGCTAATGTGAGACCTTGAGTCAGTATAGGTGTTAATAGTTGGTAGAGTTGACAAAAAATGGTCTGCCAATGTCTTTGTATTTGGCCCTTCCTTTACTTATTGTAATGAATCTAACAATAGGCATACAGGTACTTGAGAAATAAGATATAATGTGGAAGAATGTGTGATTTCTGGCTTCAGCTTCAGTGATATTAATGATAGGGATGGGCAATAAAAAATGACACTATTAAATGTAAAATGGCATCTACAATGACAGCTGCAATGGAGACGCTATGAGGCTGGAGTAGAGGCTATCATGAACGGGAAAAAGAGTAGGTTCAGCAGGATTTTCTGGGAAGCAAATGATAACCCTTAAGTGGCTTAAGCATCGATGTTGGCATAGTAGGAAGAATGGGAGCTAGAAATCGTCAGATCCTTCAGACAGTGGACAGACAGCTCAGGGTTGAAGGGGATAGAGGGGCGGGGTAAGATGATAAAGATGTAAGGATAAAAGGACAAGACTGAAGGTAGTTGGGAAGGAAGCTACATTCAGGTCACTAAAACCTTTAGCCCTTTGGAAGGAATGAAATTTCAAACATAACTTGGATAAGCTGAATAAATTATTGTTTGTGGATTTCTGAACAAAATTATGTCTTTTTGTAAAAACTAAATTCATAACCATTTTAGAGATTTTAATACTCACACTGTAAAGTATCTGGTATGCTGGAAAAGTTATTTTCAACTAGTGTTTAGAACAATCTTAATGACATTCACTATATATTTGATGACGGCACAGTCTCACCAAGGGTTATAAGCACGTGTTCAAGGACAGAATTTATTTTAGTTGAAAGAGAAAAAAATATCAGTCAATTGGTTAGCGCAGGGCACAGTGACTTGAAGTGGTGACTTTGCTTCCTTTAGAACATTGTTGGAATCTTAATAATTTGTCAGCAAACTTGATAATTTTAGGAAGAGATAGCAAGGATTTAGTATCTGGGTTTTTCCAGGCTGCAATATCTAAGAACTCAGAGAGCTTATTAGATGATCATTGTAGTAAGAGAAGATCGATCAAACAAACAAACAAAAAAACCGTCCATCAACTAAACAATTTTGATTTATACCTCATGACACCAGAAGGTTGTGGTTGGGAATTTTAAGCAGTTTACAAAAATAAAAACCATCTCAATTATTCTAGGATTGAATGTTGGTTTAAATATCAACACGCAGATAAAACTCATGATCTCCCCTTCCTACCCCTCACATGGGGTGAGTGGGAAGCTATGATCAGGATGCAAAGTGAATACATAAATAAATGGGGAAAAGAAAAACCTCATGATCTCTTATTTTATTTTTCGGGGGAATTTTAAAAATGTGTTCTGTCTGTCCTTTCAAATTTGTTTTTATATGTTTTAATAAATTGTTCCTTCTTTTCTGCATTTTATAATATCCTTGCTGTGATGCATTTAATCAGAATAGATTAATTCAGTAATCACAAACCGACTTTCCTCCTTGGCAGGAAGTCGATGGTATTATTAAGGCACTTACAGCCTCTCTTTGACATCATTAAGGCATCAAAAACTATTAATCTAAAACTTCTCCAAGCATTTCAAAAATGGAAAGAGATTAGATGGTCCTTTTAGTTCCTCAGCGTTTTAATTTAACAATGCACAAGTTAATTCAGTCCCTATCTTGGAATGTGGCAATTGTTCGTTGAAATTTCCAAATTCTTGGCTTCTTTCTTCAAAGGGCTTCATATGATTCCACCAGAGGGATTCCTTCAAGTGTACAACTAACTGTTTATACCAATCACAGACACAGCACACTTTTATGTCATATAAATAACTGCATAAGTTATGAACTTGTACATAGCTGATGGTAAACAACTTTAAATATGTGACAGGAGTTTTGAAATTGAATTCTTAGGTCATATTATTGTACATAAAATACTTGGTGACTTTTTAATGCCTAAGGAATATTTGAGGTAATATAAAAGTCAAAACTTACATCAATGCAGGTTTTTGAAATTAAAATGGATTTTCTACTGTTTGTACAAATACAATTAGATCCTCTTCGCATATGAACCATGTACTCATGTGCTGGTGTATAGAACATTAGGAAGGGATGTATAGCCATAAGACAAAGACTACGTATCGCTGTCATGCTGAGTAAGAAGATACATAGACAGTTTTCAGAATAAAATAACACCAAAGTCTGGTTCCTTACATGCGTGTTTAACTGGTTTACAGAATATGAAGTGACTATTTATATATAGAAAACTATTTATATATACATATATATATGCACAAGTAAGCATCTTATACACATTTGATATCTAACAGGTGTTAATATCGATTTCATTCACTGGGTATTGCTGCAGAACACACACACACAAAATACAATTTACATTGATCTTGTGTATAAATATAAATATATATATTACATTTAATAATAGTTTTTCAATTTTTAATAACAGTGTTAGTTTATAGAGAAGGGGATAGGTTGAAGATCAGCACTGAATAATAATTAGTAAAACCAAAGAGAAAACTTTGTCATGGAAAGCTTCCTCTTCCTTGACAGTCCAGAAGTAGAGGGTTGTGGCTTCTAATCTTTACCCATTTATCTAAAGGTTGACAGTCACTCAGTCTTCTAGACTTTGGTTTCTCAGTAGTAAAAGAATCTAAAACCAGGTAACTGTGAAAGCTCTCCTTGCAGCTAAGTGTTTAAAAAGTGTATAACCAGCTGAGCACAGTGTGGTTTTTATTTATTTTGTTAAGAGGGAGAATTTGAAAAACATTAATTTGAATATAAAACATCCATATCAAAATGATAACCAGTACGGATAATGGGTAGCACATATATATAGCATACTGAATTGGACTTTGTATCATTGAAGAAAATAGTAAGAAAACCCGGAAAAAGGAAAATTATACTTTGGCTCACAGTTCATAAGTTTTAGTCCAGTATTCCTTGGCTTTGTGTTATTACTCCTGTGTTGAGGTAGAGCATCAAGGTGGGTGAATGTAGAGGAGGAAAGCCCGTCATTAAATGCTAGATGAGAGAGAAGCAGAGCATGGAGGCCAGGTATAACCTTCAAAGGTACAGAGCTAGTAGCTCACTTCCTCCATGTATTAAGTTCCTGGGATTATTCCTCAGTACCACAAAATGAATTTCTCATAATTATTTATTTTGTATAGTCCACCATGTCTTATTTAATAGGTGCTCTTTTTTGAGCTAAATATTCTATATTCTCTTATTCTCTGCACCTTGGCTGAGTTTAGGTTTCTGTGTAAATTACCATTTACTTTAAAAAAGAAACTTTTCTCTCATGGGATTTGAGGAATATACTTACCTATGGGAATAATAATGAGTCATTAAAAGCCAATTTAACATTATGTTTCTTTAGTACAATAACAATAATAAAAGTTTTGCTCCAAGGACTTGTTTATCCACAGGTTCTTGGCCTAACAGTGATCTACGTATGGGTTTCCTCTTATGAAATGGGACTTAAATACAACCAGAAAGTGATTGTTTACTTCAATGATGCTTATGCCACTATTATACTAGTTTGACATGGATTTGCCTCTAGTTAAGACTCATGATTAATTTTCTTCCCTGGTAGTGTGCGTGGGTACCTATTAGCATTATGATAGCTACCTACGAGGGATGAAACTCCCAGGTCAGTATGAGTCTTGAAATCTATGACTCATTACAACAGTATGTGGTGTCTTTAGTAATAGGGTCTTACCTCAAGCTCTGGAGAGTAACTTATAACATTGGCAAAATAGCCTGTAATATTTGTGGTCTATGGGACCTCACTGACTCTGGTGGTTTCAATAGGTTTGGTGTCTATGACTCAGTGTTTGGATGCTTGGTCCACAGGGAATGGGACTTTTAGGAGGTGTAGCCTAGTAGAAGGAAATACAGTGTTGGGCTGAGCTTTGAGGTTTCTTATGCTCAAGCTCCACCTAGTGTTGAATTTAGGCCATCCTTCTGCTGCCTGGGGATAGAGATATGGAACTCTCACTTTCACAGCTTCACTCAGTAGCCTCTGAGGCTTCCATGAAAGGATGACTTTGTTACACAGTTGGTCTTAGCAACTTTCCATAATCCTGGAGGAAGATTTTACAGCGCCTCTATACCTTTCTTGATAAAGCCAGAACCCTGTGGCTAAAACTACCAAATTATGCTGCCCACTGACTTGCATTTGCATGAGCTTTGACTTATACATAGTTTCCTTTGTTACTGGGTAGGGTCTTGCCCAGAGAGTACTACTCCCTTTATTCTGTCTAGCATCTGGCTTTTCTTTAAGCTTCCCCTCTCCATGAGCACAGGACTTGCTCCAACATTACACTCACTGGTTATCCTTTTCTCAAGCTGAGATTTGATTTGATTTGATTCTCCCCTGTTGCTCTTTTGCATTACATATGAGTAATCACTAACAACTTTATGACACAGTCAATACTAGGCTATCTTGGAATTTCCTCTGCCAATGGTATTAGTACAAAAGTCCAGGGCAGAAAGCAGCCATATTCTTTGCTAAAAAGTCATAAGACTCTAATATTTTTCCCTCTCTAAAAACACTTCACCTGGGCCTCCACTGTTACGCTGTTCTCAGCATCACTGTCTTCCATGTCCATATTAACATCCATCAAGCCCTGTTTATAGCATTCAACCAGTTTTTCGGTAAAAAGTTTCAAATACTTCCATATTTCTCCAAACAACAGCATGATTAGACCTGTCACAACAATACTCCAGTCCCTGGTACCAACTTTTGTCATATTTTACTGTTCTATTGCTGTGAAATGACACCATGACCAAAGCAGCCTACAAAAGAAAGCACTTAATTGGGATGCTTGCTTACAGTTTCAAAGTGTTAGTCTGATACACATAGTGGGGAGTGTGGGTGCTGGCAAGAGGCATGGCGCTGAAGCAGTAGCTAGCTAAGAGCTCACACTCTGATCTTTCTTGTGTTAGGAGACAGTAGCTTGAGCGGTCAAAAATGACCTCTACCTTACCAACAGGCTCAAAACTGAGGTCTTGTCTTTAGACCCAGGAACCAAGGTCTATCCTGTTTCTCCAGGTGTTTTATGTTTGTCTCTTAACCAGTAAAAAAATATAAAGAGGAAAGTTGGTGTTATATAAACTAGGGCACACAAGTGTCTATATTGGATTTACCCACTATCATTTTGAATGATTCCTTTATCATTTTGAATTCTGGGCCAGATGTCCAGAAGGGTACCTAACTGTAGAAGCTGAGTCAAGGATCCTAAACCCTGAAATCTGAATAAAGCACGTTTACCAATGTTTACTTCCTTCTTAATCTTTGTGTTAAAATACGATTGGACAATACTACAGCCTGCCCTCCTCACTTTGTGGTCCTATCCTTTAAAACTGTTGTACAATCTCCCTTCTGAAATGCAGTTCAGATCCCAAAATGACAAACTCCCTGCCCATGCTGAAAATAAAGTTTTTCATTTCAAGCTTATGTCTTAGAAGTGTATTTTCTCAGCTTCTTCCCAAACCCAAGAATAGGAAGCAAGCAAAGAGAGAGCAAGAATGGATCTGTATTGGGCTTTTGAAAGCCTGTATCTCCCAGTGACACACCTCCTCCAATACTTATGTCTTCTAAATCTTAAAAGTTTCTACCAAGCTTGGGGATTTAGCTCAGTGGTAGAGCGCTTGCCTAGCAAGCGCAAGGCCCTGGGTTTGGTCCCCAGCTCCGAAAAAAAGAAAAAAGAAAAAGAAGAAAAAAAAAGTTTCTACCAAGTGGGGCCTAAGCATTCAAATATATGAGCTTATAAGGGCCATTTTCATCCAAATCACCACAGCTCCATTGTATTTCAACTGAAATACACAATTTTGAAGATTTAAAGCTAACATCCTCAAATAAAAAAAAAATAGGTTCGTGTTTCTGGATTTGTGCTATCTCACTCAGAATGATTGTCTCTAGTTCTATCCACTTACCTGTAAGTTTCATTTTTCTTAACAGATGATCAATATTTTATTATGTAATTTTACCACATTTTCATTATCTATGCAGCAGCTTATGAACATCTATATCATTTCATTTTCTGGCTATTATGAATAGAGAAATAGTGAACATGAATGAGTACATATTTCTGTAGGAGCAAATAAATCCCTTTGAGTATATGCTCAACAGTGTTATAACTGGACCAGCTGGTAGATATATTTCTAGCCTTATGAGGAACCTCCAGATTGATTTCCATAGTGGTCTGTACTAGTTTGTACTCCCTCAACCAATTAATGTGTTCTTCTTTTTTTCCACATCTAGACCAGTATTTTTTTCCCAATCTTTGTTATTCTGTCTGAGGTAAGATGGATTCTCAAACTAATTATACTGAAACTGACTGGCAAGGGAAATGCTTTTCTAAACAGAACCCTGGTAGTTCAGACATTAAGTCTGTATATTTCTCTGATGGTTAAGGGTGTTGAATGCTTTTGAAAATTATTTCAGTCATTTGTATTTTTAAGAACTCTGTTTAGTTCTATGTTCCCATATAATTATGGTTAGTTTTTTATTTCTATATTCTAGATACTAATCCTCTCTATTTATCAGATGTATAGCTAATAAAGATTGTTTTCCCCATTCCTTAGGTTACCTCTTTACTGAAAATGAGGGCAGCCTTTTCTGTACAAAAAAAAATTTAGTTTCACAAAGTCTCATTTACTAATTGTTGGTCTTAATGCTTACACTATTAGAGTCCTGTTCAAAAGTCCTTTCCTGTGTTGTGAATTTAAGAATGTTGCCTAACTTCTCCTCTATCAGGATCAGAGTATGCAGGTTTAAATGAGAATGACTTCCAGAGGCTCTTATAATTGAAAGCCTAGACCCTAGTTGTTAGAACTCTTTGGGAAGGAATAGAAGGAGTGACGATGTTGGAGAAAGTGTACCATTTCAGGTGGGTTTTCAGGTTTCAAAATCCCTCATCAGTCTCAGTACCCCCAATTCCCACCATCAACTTGCTGATCAGATGTAAGCTATCAACTGCTAGGCTCTAGTACCTTGATAGAGCATGCCCATCTGCTAATGTTATTATAATGGTCATGGACCCACTCTCTGAAATTGTAAGCAAGTCCCAAATCTAATGATTTCTCTTATAAGCTGCCTTGGTCATGGTATCTCTTTACAACAATAGAAAAGTAACTAAGATATACGGTATCAGGTCTTCTGTTGAGGTCTTTAATCAATTTGGAGTTGATGGGTAAGAGAAAAAGATCTAACATTCTTCTGCAAGTATCGTCCAGTTTAGCCAGCACTGTTTATTAAAGATGCTGTCTTTTCTATAATATACATTGTTAGCCTATTTGACAAAAATCAGGTGGCTGTAGATGTCTGGGCATATGTGTAGGGATATTCTCAATTTTTTGCAAAATATTAGAAGAAAACTAAAATCATTTTATGGAGTAGTTCCAGATATTTACAGAAAATGAACTATAGTTTGAATTAATAAAAACATGAAAATCAATTTTAATTATTGAACTATTTAAGATAATTAAAAATTTTGTGTCATCTAATGTATATTAGGTAAATTTGACCTGTAGTCTTTGTACTTGTGTGATAGCTATTCTTGGATGTCAACTTGTCATTATCTGGAATGAACTGTAATCCAGAAATGGATGAAACACGTGTGAGAAATTATTTGTGATTGGTTTGAACTGTGTGAATCCACTTCTGTTCTGGACCTGTGAGTTAGGAAGACACATACATTTTATCTGAATCTTGAAGTCGGAAGACACACCTTTAATGTGCCACAACTTCTGCTGAAAGCCTTTTAAATATATGAAAGAAGGAAACTTTTGCTCTTTGTCTGCTTGCCTTCCCTCACCTTGCTAGCACAACCATCCCTTCACTGGCATTAGAGCCTACTTGTTTGGGATTCTAGCACATACTAGCAGTGACATCCAGCTTTGTGAACTGAGCAACTACTAGATTTCTGGACTTTTCTTTCATCACCAAGACATTGTTGGATTAGCTGGACTGCAACATGTGAGTCATTCTAATAAATCCCAGTACATCCTCACACTTAAATTTCAGTTTCAGAAAGAGAAACTTAGTATTTGGATTTCTCAAGGATAAATTCGATACCACCTAAGACTGATTTTGTGAATTGTAAAGTAACTTTATGTTATGAATATATTCATTATATTCAAACTTTATGGTTTGAATATAAGTGAACCCCAAAGGTTTATGCATTATAATGTTGAGTCACCAGGGAGTGGCACTATCTAAAAGGATTAGAAGAATTAGATGATGTGGCTTTGTTAGATGACATATGCCACTGGATCTGGGCTTTAGGGTTTCAAAAGCCCACGTCAAGCCCAGAGTCTTTCTTTGCCTGCTAATCAGGATGTAGCTTTCAGCTATTGCTCTAACACCTACCTGCAAGCCTCCATGCTCCCCACCATGATAGTAGACTAAACCTTAGAAGCTGTAAGCAGGCCCCTAATTAAATGCTTCCTCTTGTAATGTTCTTAAAATGTTTATTCAAATTGGTGTAGCATAAATAACGTATTTCCCCAGAACTTTCAGTCTTCTAGTGATTTTGAACTTACAATGTACGATTCAGGTACTCTGGTCTTAATTGTTTTGTTTTTTGTTTTTTTTATTTGATTTTCCTCCTCTGTTTTTATTATACAGGTTTCACTCTTGGACTCCCAAAACCTGCTCAACACTTCTGTACTCATTCTATATTGCCTTTATGTGAACAGTACTCTAGAACTTAAATTTCAGTTTCAAGGTGCTCTGGCCTTGAAGTGTGATAGCTTGGCTATACTGTAGAGTGTTTTCCAGATTCATTTGCTCTAATTGGTCTGGCCACAATAGAAATCAGGTTTAGATTTAAAAGTAAAGTTATAGTAGTGTCCCAAATATTGTACCCTAGGGAGTAGATATCGGTCAAGCCGTATTCCAGTCTCTGCTTTAGCTTGCTGACTAGGAGCGGGTGAATGATCTGCAGCAATAGTTTTCCAGGATCCCACATTCCCATTCCTTAAACCTCATTCAGGAGTTATATAGCCAACATATATCTTCTGTTAACCCATCATAGCGGCAAAGTTATTGTAAAGGGGAGACTAGCTTTGGTGTCAGTGCTCAAGGAATCCCAGAACATTCTTCCCTTCAATCTGACCTGTGGCTGAAGCTGAAACAAAGAGCCAGTGGGTCTTTTAGGCTTAGAACCCATCCTTTAGCCAGTCTCTCGGGGCTGCAATTAGTGGGGAGTTCTGTTTTCTTTTGTAATAGGCCTGCCCTCAATCACCTGCTAATTCATTGGTGCCCCCATTTACACTACCAGTTCAGAGAGTAGAAATCATTCTCACAAGGTGGAAACAGGATCATTTCTTAGAAACTAAAATTTATTCTAAAAGTGTTATGTGAGATTAACCTTGGCAAACTTTATCTTTCAAATCTTTAGTTCTTAAATTAGAAACTCATCCTTTGAGTTCTGTACCTGAGACTGGGCAATGAGCCTGTTTCAACTCCTGCAGTAAATCAATGCTAACAAAACAGAATTCCACAGACTATTTCTGCCTTCTGTATGCCAATTTATTAACTACCCATTATAGGACAGTCACCTGCAACTTCTTGAAGGCTACAGGTATCTTTGACTTAGGAGACTAGAAGTAGATATATTACCTCTCAATCCTATCGCCATGTAGACACACTTCACCTGCTGTTAAAAAGAAACTGCTGAGCACACAGTGAGAGGACCGACACCCAGATCATTTCAGAAAAGTGCAAAATTAGGAGCAAATGTCTTGACAGCAGTTAGAACATCTCGCAGATCACACAGAACAGTTTCTGAAGGAAATTAGGAAGCAGGTTCAAGGCCAATTGCTTTTTCCACCATTCTCAGCCTCCGAGGTTTCACTGGAGATGCTTTTAACCTCTTATGAATATAACCCTAAATGCCACCCGAGTAGCAATAAAAATAAAGACTGAAATGAATTAGATGGCTTTAAGACATCATTGAAAAATAGAATAAAATGAAGGGAATATTACAGGCAAATGTGCTGTTTACTTTTAAGTAATGCCAGCTTTAAGATATAATTTATATATTTAATCCACCATCTATCCACTTATTAAAAATCCCACAGTCATTTTTCTTTGCATTTAGTACCCATTGGATGCTTGTTTAATTATACTGCATGTTTAATATTATGTGCATAAAATAATGCAGGAAGGAAAGGTTATACTTTTCAAAGTTGAGTGGAATGTTATAAAATAATAGAATAGGTGAACAAAGTCATTCATAAGAGGAAGAGGAGTAGACACTTCTACTGTATTTTGAAAGATATTTTCAAGTAACTTACACTCTAGACAACCTTAGTATTCCTTTTCATTTGGATTTCAGAAAAATTACTGTGAGCTAAAATCAAGTTCTGAGCCCAGGGCTATAGTTCCACTGAAAGTAGAAACTCTTCTCACTCATGTTTTCTACCTCAAGCTAGGTTTTAAATCTATTATTTCTGCCAATTAGTAAATTCTATGTATATTTATACAAATATTGAGTTAGTTTGGTAAAACTGTCATACAAAAGTACCATGAATTAGGCCATCGAACAACAGAAATGAATGCCTTCCATATTCCAGTAATGAGAAGTAAAGTGAAGGTTGTGTAAAGACTTGGTTTTTTGTGGTGGATTGAGAGAAGAATTTGCTCAGGGCCGTTCTCAGATGCCTTTCTATGACCTTTGCTCCTTGCATGTGCCATGACCTCCATTTAAAAGGACACCATTGTGCTGGATTAGGGTTGGCTCTGTGTATATCCTGATCAAATTATCTAATCAAAGTCTGTCATCTAACTCTGAGACTATCACATTCCTAGAATCAAGTCAAATGTACCACATGAGTAATACAGAGTACAATTCAGGCTCAACAAAACTGACTTGGCAGGACTTTTGTTCATTTGTTTGTTTTAATTACTGCAATTAACTACTTTGGTCAAATGAATTTTGCTGCAAGTAAGCATGATGATAGTGGTGGTGGTGATGGTGATGATGGTGATGACCTTGATAATATAATGATGGTGATGATGATGGTGATGGTGATGTTTTTAACACCAGAAAGTCAACAAGGACTAAAGAATGAAGGATTACTCAGAGCCTGAGGATGACACAGATTGATGATAGCAACAGCTGGAACTGTTTCTGAATAATTTTTTGACCTCCAGCATCCTGTTAAGTCAGACTCTGTTTATTAGGGCTAATGGCAAGCCACAGACATATATTTAGACAATACAATGTATGTGTATAGGTGATATCCAATGGCTTTCTTTGTTATTCTGATAAAATCTGAGTACTACAGAAAAACAGTGCCTTATTGACTTTTTTTTTGCTTTGTTTTAAGAAGGCATTGCTATGCTGTCCAGGCTGTACTCAAACCTCAGACATCAATGTAGAGTATTGTTTTGGCAAGTAGAGAAGGAAGAATATAGTTTGAGAAGAGACTGTCTGGGTATCATGGGTAGAAACTAAGACTTGAATATGGACCCCTTTGAATATGTTTTTTAATTAGTGAATACTGAGATTGGAGAAAATATCTCTAGAGCAAAATGAGCCCATGGGTAAAGGGTGTTTAAATCTCTTAGAAAGCACAATGAACAATGAAAGGACATACTGGTCTTAGAAGAAGTTAGTAGATCAAGCTGAACAGGTATTTGATAGAGGGTGTAGCACAGGTCCAAACTGAGGACTTTGATATGAGAGATAGATTGCATCCCCTCACAGTAGTCTCCTAATAATAGGACTGGTGTAAAAAAAAAAACCTGAAAAATGAGGGAGTCCTGTCTGTCAACTTGACACAAACGTAACTGAGAAAATGCCTCCATGAAATTGACCTATAGGCAAAACTGTTGGGCATTTTCTTGATACAGGAGGGTCCCAGTTCATTGGGAATAGTGCTACTTCTGAGCAGGTGTTCCTAAGTGTGTAAGAAGGTGGGGTGAGAATACCACTAGAAGCAAGCTACCAAATAGTATTCCTCCAAGGCCTCTGCTTCAGTTTTTTCTTCCAATTTCCTTTTTGGAGTTTCTGCCTTGACTTTCCACAGGATTGTGGCACAAGTTATGTAATCCAAATAAAACCCTTTCCTCCCCAAGTTGCTTTTAGTCATGGGTTTTTATGAAAGCTGACAGAAAGGTTTCTTGAAACATGAGGTTTTCTGTGGGAAAACCACCAAGTCCCAAATAAACCAAAGAAGCTGACAAAATTATAAAAGTCAAAGAGCACCTGGAAAAAATGTTACCTTAAAATCCTAGCAGTACTTCCAAATAATCACTATAGTAACCCCTGGTAGAATAAAGGGCGTGAGGTATCTTTGTAGGTGAAGAAAATCTGGCCTTTCCAGGTGGATATTTATTAGAAAGAGATCATGACTTTATTGCTCAATTACCCATTTGTATGACTATACAACACAGAATTATCAACTAAGGAAAATAACACACAAACATATCTGTGAAGACAGTTCATGACTCCATATAAGCCTAGCAGTAAGGTAAGGCATCGTTAGCAGTAAGAAAGGGCATTTGATTTGTAAAAACAGTATTAAACATAATCTTTAGCATATGAAAATTTTAAAGAGTAGAAAGAATATTTATTCTTTTTCTCACTTGAATTGATATAGCTCATGGTGGGGGAAAGAATGGTGATGACGGGTGAGACACCTGAAAGTAAAGCAAGAGCAAGAGAGTGAGAGAGTGAGAGAGAGGGGGGAGAGAGAGAGAGAGAGAGAGAGAGAGAGAGAGAGAGAGAGAGAGAGAGGAGGGGGAGAGAGAGAGATTTATAAATGGCATTAAGAAATTCTTTTCAGGATTATATAAATTTGATAGTGTCTTAACATGCATTTTACTTTCACTAACTGGTGGTTAGTTAGTGTTTTAATTGTCAATTTGACAGAATCTAGAATAACCTTTGAGATGAACCTCTGAACAGCTTGTGGGTTATTAACTTGATTCTGCTCATTAAGGTGAGAAGACACACCCAATGTAAGGCTAACACTCTCTGGCAGGGATCTTGGGCTAATTAAAATGAAGAAATCCAGTTTAGCTTGTATTTATCCCTCTCCTGTTTTCTGGTTGTGGATATGACATGACCAGCTGCTTTAGCCTCCTGATGTATTAGCTTCTCCAACAGAGTCTGTACCTGGAGCTGTGAGCTAAAATATGTTGCTCTGTCAGAATATTTTATCACAGAAGCAGAAAAGGTAAACTAAGATGACAAATGCTTTTGTTACCATCTGTGGAATATGACTGTGCCAAGTTAGTCACCATATGTGCAAGTAGTGAGGCAAATAAACGGAAATATCAAGTGCAGTAAGGTATTACATGTGTGCATGCATGCGTGAGAGATAGATGATAGTTGATAGACGATAGATAAGTAGGTTGATAGATGATAGATAGATGATAGATAGAAGATAGATAGATAGATAGATAGATAGATAGATAGATAGATAGATAGATAGATAGATAAGTAGATAGATAGGTAGGTAGATAGATAGATAGATAGATAGATAGATAGATAGATAGATAGATAGACCCTCTTAATCATATTGGTCTCCAGAGTGCTGTGTACCTCAGCTTTTGTTTTCTTCCCCCCACCCCCACCATTTCTATTCCTCTACTCCTTCCTTTACTTGTTTGTTGGTAGTATAAAAACATAAGGTAGACCTATTATCATTAGAAGTTATTATCACTTGAAATTATTTCTCATGAGCAAAAACTTTCTTTAGACCTATTTGAAGTACAATGCATGGTTTAAGACCATTTTACATATTATGTTTTTAAGTTATCTTCAATCTAGTAGAGACACTAACAACTGAATAAGTAATTATAGATATGACAGAAAGAGGAATTGCTCAGGACTGGTTTAATTTATATATAGAGAGGCCCTGAATCCATGTTCCATCTCTAAGTCTTCATAAAACACACTAACCATGAAATGCCTTGAGACCTGCTATCATAATGTGGCTCAGTTCTGTTTCTGCCCTGTGGCCTTGTGGTATAACAGTAGATATGTTCAGGTTACAGGTAAGTTGGATTTTATCTTAGGGTTTACTTTGTTGTGAAAAGATACCATGACCAAAGCAGCTTTTATAAAGGACATTTAATTGGGACTGGCTTACAGGTTCAGTAGTTCAGTCCATTATCATCAAGGTGGCAAGCATGGTAGCGTCCAGCAGATGTGGGGCTAACGGAGTCATAAGTTGTACATCTTGTTCTGAAGGCAAATAGGAGGTGTGTGTGTGTGTGTGTGTGTGTGTGTGTGTGTGTGTGTGTGTGTGTGTGTTTGCATTTAGGTAGATTAAAACCTCATGTGATAGTTAGGTTCAACTGTTATAGTCTGCAGTCAGTACAGAGCAAAATTGATGTTTCTCCCTCTCTCTTGACTTCTTAAATTCTATTTTCATATTTCCTGGGAATGCAGCATAAGCACAATTTATAAGCTTTACTGTCTTCTGACCCCTATTTGTTTATTGATATCTTCTGTATTACTTAGGATCAGGATATACCTTCAAATGGAAAGTTTCTGAAATCCTATGCAAGTTTCCTTATTAAATATTACAGAAAGGACTACATTAGCTCACTCCTTGATTTCCCTGGGGTCAAAGGGCACTTGGAACACAATATTTAAGCTCTGTATAAATTCAAGAATCTATTAGTAAGTCCTGACTCAACAGAATTAGCTCGTTTATGGGCAGGGCTTTTATATTAATAAAAGAGATTGTATTTCCACAGCATTCCTGTGTTTGAGGGAGTCCTTAGAATACCTCTAATCTTGACTAAACAATACTCAAGAATAAATAATTCTACCACTGAATACTTAAAGCTATAAAAGGTGTTGAAAGAGGCCCAATTAGGACTAGTTGTGAAGATATGACTTTGACAAGACTGCTTTGGTGTTATTAAAATAAAAAATGTTTCAATGACTGGAGATAAAAATCTAGATAATAGATAAGATGATGGGGAAAAATATTGGAGCACCAAAGATTTGAGCAGAATTTCATTTCCTAAAAACATACCAATGCATAAATCTGTAGAGTATCAAGACAAATCTATGAAAAATATTACCTAAAATTAGATTTATAAGAGAATCTTGATATAAAAAAGCCCGTTTCAATCAATCCATTAACTACAAAATTTCTAAAGAAAAATTTAAAATACAAGAATTTTTAATGTTTTTATTTTTTATAAAGGTCTTGTGTGAAACAAAGAAAATATCCTTAAAGGTACTTTATTTAACTTGTAATAGAATACCTATTGTGAGTCCTGTTGTGGTCATTGTGACTTTTTTTTGACAGTAATGACAGATATAGCCTATTTGTTTTTCTTTTCTGGTGGTCCTATAATTATTGCCAAGAGAGTTAGATAATTTTTTGGTGAAGCAATATGTCACATTCATGTCAGATATATACTTGTCTTGATAAACAAACATACATTCAGACAAAAACAAAAACAACTTACATAACCCATTATCTAAAAATGTAGATTACTCAGGTTTTAAACATTTCTCCTGTGATACAAATCTGCTGGTACTTTAGCCTAAACCTGCTTTTTTACCTATTCGTTCAGGAACTCATCATTTAAAATATATTGATAAAATGTATAACCTGTGCCTTATGTCCTGGAGGAGAAATGATCTAACAAGATAGCTCCCCCATTTTCATGGGTTTTGAAGCTGCTAAGAAGTTGCCTTTGAATGTGCTTCCTTCAGACGTTTGAAGATAACTATTCTCTCAAATATTTAAACATTTTCTCATTAAGCTGTGCTCTAAATTTCTCTTTATTTCAAATATATTTTCTGATTCTCCACTGCATACATGACTTTCCTGTGGCTTGTTCATACTCCTTGGGTATATGCTCAGGACTTGGGCCGCATCACCTGGAGCACATGTATCCATTCAGGCATTTACTTACTTATTTAGACTTTTATTACATGTTACACAAGTATGAGTGCAGGTATGTATGAATCCAGAATTTTTTTTTCTGTGACAAATACTTGAGAAAAATAGTTTAGAGAGAAGAAAGATGTGTCTCACAATGTCAGAGTTTATGGATGATGATCATCAGATTCTACTGTCTCTCTGCCCGTGGTAAGGCAGAACATCATGGTGCTTCATTATCACCTTCTAGCAATGCCATCAAACGATTGGATGGAGTCATAGTCACATGACCCAACCAACTCCAGAAAAACCTATCACTTGGCAACCAAAGCTTTAATACACAAGTCTTTGTGGCATTCTGATATAAACCAAACACAATACTACCTGAACTGAGAAGTTTATGATCCACGAGAAGTTTCAGAATGACAATTGCTTCCCTAATTGTGGTAAGATACTTCCATTTTTCTTCTGCAAATAAGGAAATAGATCATTATAGGTTTGTGACTTAACTTCACATTTTAACTGTTTTGTAACTCCAGATACAGGCCAAATATAGCAAGTTTATTGAGCTAAGCAAGCATTCTGTGATGAATGCAGTATAAGAGGCAGCAAAATCAGTATTCAGACATGTGAAAATAGAGCTGGGCATGATGGCACACACCTTTAAATTCAGCGTGCGGGAAGTGAAGGCAGGTGGATCTCTGTGGCTATGAGGCCAGCCTGAACTACACAGCAGTTCCAGGACTAGATCTATGCAGTGGGTCCCTGTCTTAAAACCCAAACAAACAACAACAAAAGCAACAAACAGAAGATATAGGATGCTTGCAACACAAACCATTACAGGGCAGAGGTGAGCTAGAGCACACTGCCATGTTTCTAATCACTATCAGATTGAAAAGGTGAAAATATGTGTGGCATAAGCAAATGGTTTACATGTTGTCAGCTTTACGAAATAATAGTGCTTTGTTTCTTTCTCCTCAGTTCAGAAGTGTCAGCTTCAGTGACTGTGACTCAGTCCTCTCAAAAACATCTTAGAAACAAACATCACTTCTCTGTCATTTTAATCTCACCTGAGATGCCTCTGTCCGCTTCTGTGCTCTGTGCTAGCGCATCTTACTTTGAGAACAGCTCACATTTCTGCTACAAAGGTGTAATTCAAATGGGAAAGTTCCCCCATATGCTCACATATTTCAACACTTTGTCCCCTGTTGATGGCACTGCTTGGGTGGCTATAGAGCCTTTAGGAGGTAGAGCTTTGCTGGTGAAAGTGCATTACTGAAGGAGAGTTTTAGGGGTTTATAACTTTCCTCCTGACTTGCTGTCTTCTCTCCCTCTGGTTTCTGTGTTGGAATGACAATGTTATCACCAGCTTCTGGCTTCTGATACCACACATATCTCCGTTGTGGTAATGGAATTTATCCTGCTGGAACCTTAAGCCAAAGTAAATCCTTCCTTTCTGAAGCTTCTTTTGGTCAAGGTTATCACAGAAACATAAGCACTAATGCAAAAGGGAATTAATGATCAAAATAGCTTTAGCTATTTGCTTACTCATACATCTACTCATTTTATATATTCATTAAGCTTCTAAAATAAATTTAGTGCTTAGATTACCCTTGGAATTAACTTTTGTAGGTTGAATGAATAGATAGGTCAGGGCCTAATCGACTAATCTCACTTCTCCATAGATTAGATTATTCATTGCTTCACAGGTAGGAAGATGATTGGGATAATTGTAGTTAGATGAATCACTAGTATCTGATGGGAAGATAATTTCAACAGTGTAAGAGGATGGACGTCCAGTACTTTATCTGTCCACTGTGCCTGTTATGATTCTGGCCTCAAGTAGTTAGCAAGAGAAAGCCTGGGCTTCAGAAGGATATTGGGTGAATGTCAGTGTTCTTTTGAGTCTAGTTCATGGTCATTTTGAAGGTATTTCATTACCATGACTTTTTTTTATTGGTTATCAAATATTTTAAATATAAACCCTACTTCTCTGAGATCTTATTTAAACTCATCTATCATTTCAGAATGTTTCTTCCTGGTAGAAGTTTATCGGGACCCTGAAGTCTTACCATGGTAGAATAAAAGTCACAGGTGTGCAGGTTGGTGAACAGTGTTGTCAGTCTGATAAAATAGGCAGGCGACATTTCCAGCATGATAATAAGCAGATTTTCTATTTTGTATGATTAAAAGTACTTATAAGATCCATTGCTGAGTGTTCTTGGATACTTTCTGTGGAACTTCCATAAGCAAAGATTGAGAAGGTCCAGTTAGGGAAGTGATCAATCCCCAGGGGAAATGCGATGTGGAAAACAGAAACCAAGGGAAGACAATAGAGAGACGACTGAGATAAGAGCTTTCCTGCTTCTCTACAGTGCCATGGTGAGGTGGAACTGAAGGCAGAGTAATTTCAGAAACTTGCTGTAAGCATATATTTCTTGGTCAAATTGAACTTTATGGTCCTGTGAGGGTGATAGGGAAAAGTACCTCAAACTTCTTGAAGAAACTACAACTTAAATGTGTTGTGGGTCAAAGTTCTAATAACTAGATGGAGCTGTTCTGACATATAAATCAGTACTTTATAATAAGCAAAGTACATAATGAAACATTGAAAATGTTAGAAGAGAAGCTAAACTTTATGTTGAATGGTTGAATACCCTTTAAATATTATGCTCATGAGTTACTTTCCTGTTGTTGGGATAAAATATTCTAACAAAAGCAATGTAAGGAAGGGTTCCAGAAGGCTTCCAAGGTATAACTCATCAATGTGAGGAAGGCATGGTCGCAGGAGCTTGAGCAGGCAGACGCTCACATTGATTCCATAGTCAGAAGGCAGTAAGTGATAGATGCTAATACTATATACCATATATATCGCATCATATATCATATATCACATATATGATATGCAATTTATATACACATATATGTATATCTTAATTTTTATAGATTTTTTGTGAATTGCACATCATGTATTCTAATCCCATCTTCCCATCTCCCCCTGCCCTTGCAACCTCTTCCCTAAAGAAAAACAAACAAACAAACAAACAAACAAAAAAGAATTGCATCACTTTCCCCTTTCCATTTTTGTTTCTCCCACCCCTCCCAGGTACTGTGCCTCAGACCCCTTTCATGTGTCCCTATTCCCAAAATAATAGTCTCTGGTTTTTGGTCAATATTGTTAGAGAAGACTGGAGAGAACATAAAAATAGGACTCCTACCTCATGATATGGTGCTGCCCACAGTTAAAGGGGGTCTTCCTACCTCAATTAATCTAATCTTGATAATCACCCACAAGGATGCCCAAAGCTAATCTAATTTAAATAATGCTTCATAGGTGTTCCTGAAGCTTGTCTCTAAGAAGATTCTAGATCCTGTCAAGTTGACCATCAATATTAACCATCATGACTATACAGATATTTCTTTACACTATTCAAGAATTAAAGCTCCCAGGCTCTTATCTATCATCAAAGTCCATGGTATAAAGCATGATTGACAAGAATGATTGTTCTGATGCTCTGTGAAGCCAAACAAAAGAGGACACAGCACTACAAGCTCCAAGCATGGCTTATGACAAACTTACCTCCTCTTTCATTCCACATGCTTTTGAATTATAAGTTTTTCTAGGTAACATTATAAATATCTGGGTTGGTTGAGCCTAATTTTAATATTTAATAAAAACATTAGCCACTTAGATCACATTAGATGGTGAACATCTCCCTGGAGAGAAGGCTATAGCTATGGGTCTTATGTCTCTCAGAGTGTTTAGGATGTTTTACTCTTTTACTTGGCACTATGAAAGGCTAGCTTCTGTTTAGGTTTTTTGTCTCAGTATTCAATAATGAATGCTGCTAGTGAATATGGAAGCAAAATTAGGAACAGTAGTCTGCAACTTTAAATGTGGTGCTGTTTTTATCTTTTCATTCTCAGGAATATCAAAAGAGTTAATGTAATGTAAATAAAAGTTATTTATAAAACCATTATGTGATACACACAGTCAGACCATTCCTTTGTAGTGTCCTTAGTCCTAAAGGTGCTGTTGGAGTATCTGAAATTTAATTAGGGATCAGGAGCATTACTGGTCCACCTTAGACTTTGGCTTAGTATTTCTATCTGAAAGATTCAAGTAGCAGACATTTTTATATGAAGTGGTGGTAGAGACCTGAAGAAACAGCACAAGAGAAGCTAAGGAGCTATTAGAATTACTTATGATTGCTTTTGTTCTAGTCACACACACACACACACACACACACACACACACACACACACACACCACACACACACACACACACACACACACCACACACACACACACACACACACACACACACACACACACACACACACACACACACCACACACACACACGCACACACACCAGTTAATCTGCACACGACATACACAGATGCATGCACACACATGCGCGCACACACACACACATGCACACGCACACACACACACACAAAGTACAGGAATAAGAATTTTGTGTCAAAAGGAATAACATGCCCTAGATGCCTTGGGAGCTACTTTCTCAGCTAGCAGCATGTTTAATTCAGCGAACCACAGCGCAGAGTCATTTGTCTTTAAAGGTAGAGTGCTCCACAAGAGAGCTTCTGAGGTAGGTACAGACGTTCAAAGAGACTTCTTGGGCTGCAACATTTCAAGAGAAAGGATGGCAGTGTCTTCTGCCAGAACTCCAGTGGGACTGAGCTATAAGTCTTAGATGAGGTTTTATAAGCATGGACATGAAGCAGAAAATGTGCAGTTACACTGACTGAGCAGGATCAGGGATAAGGATGTTTCAGGCTCTCTATTTCTCTAGTAAGGGCATGAGCAAAAAGCTTTGCCTTGTCCCCTGTCCCAGATTCCCAATATTCTACAGCTTGGTATTCAGTTTCTAATACATGACATTGTTTGTAGCTCATTTTATCAGCTTTTCATTGTTAAGAAATATATTATCTACATTAAAGATGATAAAATAGGTGTCTTAAAATATATAAAAGACTGCCTTAAAAAGTCTGTTACCTATATTTTCCTTTGTTCTTGTATCTTATACTGTCACAGGCCTCAACAGCCTACAGATGTAACTAATAATGTACCCAAAGACAGAAATTAATAACTAAACATTACATCAAAAGCATAATGGAGAGTAAGAATGTCAAGTGAACATGGTCACATGATAGCCTTTCATGAATCTGTTTAAGCACTCAAAATAATTATATATTACCAATGATCACAGCATGCATATGTTGCAAAGGTATGAAAGACATGTGTTCCATAAATACACTGTAACTTCATATTCTTGGAGGGTATAGTGGAGCATTTACTAGCTTTCTAATGTTTTTGTATTTCTTTTCTAAATTGAAGAGACATTTGCACCAGATATTATTATTTGTTTAGTGATATTTTTGCAAATGAGTCTTAGGAAGAACAATATATCCTGTATATTTAATATGCTTTGCTTTAAAAAGAATAAATAAGTTATGTCATAAGAGTCTATACTCTGCTTCTACTAGAAATGTTCACATCTATTTTATCCCTCATGAAAAAAAAAACAAAAAGAAAAAGTCAAATCATTTGCTAATTTCTAACTAATCTCGCCGTTTAGTAGTTGAAAATATTTTTCACCTAATATTAAGTTACAAGGATACAACATTTTTAACATGCTACATGTAAAATATTTTATAAAGGATGACTTTTATGCCAAGAATATAGTGTGGAATGAAAATTGAAGTCACTATAGGTTTTCTATAAAATATTAAAAATTGCACTAAATTTTTAAGAGGGATTATCTCATACAAGAAGGCACATTCAAAGTATTTTGGAGTAAGGATTGGAAAGCTTGCTTCTAACTTAGTTCACTTTAACTATTGGTGAAGCAGTCTATACCTACTTAGAAGCTCTCTGTGTCTGTAACCCTTTAGTGTCAAAGGAAAACTTTACATGTGAGTCCACTCTGTCAATGTAAAACAACAAAGTATTAAGAAGTTTTATTATAAAGTCAGATGAAGGTATGAGAGAAGTAGTGGTCATGGTCTGATATGATGCTCACTTGTATGATATGACAACATGATAGTCTTAGCTCTTTTTATTCAAAGATGAGCCAAGCTGGGCTTGTAGCTGCATCAAAATGATTCTGTGAACTCTATGGGAACCCAGATAAATCTCAGGGGCTATTATTGTCTTAGGCTCTTCTCAGACATTGTCAGTATTAATTAAAAGGATGAAATAATAAAGGCATGAGTGGTTTCCTAACAAGGTGGGTTCTGGGACATGAGAATTTGACTTATTTATTTACCACCTAAAGCATTTAAAAATATCAATTCCATTTATTTTTGAAGCTCAACTATTCTTTCCAAACAAGATATTTATTTTTTATTTCTCTGTGCCAGAAATCTCTACAAATGCTCAGTGCAACAGTGAGACTCGTCTGCTTTTTAGGAAGAACAACTCAGGCTTGAAAGACAAGTCAGCCTCATTAAAGTAAAAAAGTAGTCAAACTGTAGGCTTAATTTTTCAAAATGTACTTTAATAAGGGTTCTTAAACACTTCAATCTCCCTTCTAACCCACTCACTAAAGTTAGGGAAGAAGAAAGGTTAACAGGAAATGGGGATTTGGATCTGTGTAGAAGTAGTTCTTTGGGGCAATTCCAAACATGAATGAGTAGCAGCACTCCAGTCCAACTGCAAGCACCAAACACAAATCAGTAGCAGTGGATCAATCCAGAAGGAACCTCGATGCTCTGCTGAATTGTCATGAGTCTGCAGAAGCAGCAAGAAGCATCCAGAATAGCATGAGAAGTTCTTTGACTCTTTTCTTTTTATGAAGTCATGACAAGCAAAGATCAGCAAAGACCAATAAAGTGTTGCAAGATTAACTAAGGTGACGATGTTGGTTCACTGAGTGTAGGGTTATATTTATATTCCTTCTAAACATCATGAGGCCTCTCAAGTGTCTGCTCCAGCAAAACATCACATGCCCTTTCACAAGACAGCTTCCTGACAAACACCACGTTTCTGTTCTCAGCAAGACATCCTCTCATAAGACAGTTTCCAGAAAAATATCACATGACACTACTGAGTCTCCAAAGAAACCAGAAATTTCCACTTCATCGAATTTAAAATTCTCTTGGTACCCACCACTCTCTAGAATGCCGAGATCCTCCCCCTTGGGAAGGGAGTTTCCCAAGGGCAAGTAGACCTTGGTTGACCACTAAACTCTGACATAGACTATTTTGCTAAATTATACAACTCCTCTGGGACCATTTCCTTATTAATTACAGATAATAACAAACAGATCTTTTCAAGTTATTATGAAGGTTAATAGAATAGTTCATATAAAGTACTCTGCAAATAGAGGACTGCCTGGTCTGGCCTCCGTGAGAGACTTGAGGCCCCAGGGAGTGGGGAGGTCTGGTGGAGATGGAGAGTGTGGGGACATCCTCTTGCTGACAAGGGGAAAGAGGAATGGGATGAGGAACTGTGTGAGAGAGGACCAGGAGAGGGATAATGACTGGACTGTAAAAAAGTAAAAGTAATAAAAATACTTTGCAAATTAACCACTCAAAGATGGGGCAGTCATGTGTGGGACACAGAAGTGAATATATCTCTGTTGGTTCCCATCTCTGTTTTCTTTTCTTCATTTTTCATAAAACCACAACATTTTAAAATAATGATATTAATGCTTTCATTTTACTGTCTCCCAAACATAACAGAGGTTACTTGGCTCTTCAACAATTGAAATGACACTAAGACTCTAGTTTATTATGAGAGAATGGAGTCATTGCACAAAGAGCTCAGTAGTGGTTCTACATAGCCACACCCAACACAGGCTCCATCATTTCATTTATCAATATTCCATCTCTGAGTGGATCATGCTTCCCTAACACATCTTCTGTTCTGGCCAGTTTAATGTCAACTTGACATAAGCTAGAGTCATCTGAGTAGACTCGATCGAGAAAAATGCCTCTGTAAGATGGGACTGTACGAAGGCCTGTAGGGCATTTTTTATTAGTGATTTATGGGGGACAGCCCAGCCCATTGTGGGTGGGACCATCCCTGGGCAGTTGGTCCTGGGTTCTAAAAGAAAGTAGGTTTAACAAGGCCAGGGGAATAAACCAGTAAACAGCATCTCTCCATGGCCTCTGCATCAGTTCCAGATTCCAGGTTCCCACTTGGTTTGAGTTCCTGTCTTGGCTTCCCTCAGTGGTCCCAACTCATGGTAAGCCAAATAAATCCTCTCTTACACAAATTGCTTTGGTGATAGTGTTTTATGGCAACAATTGTAACCCTAGATAGGACATTTTCCAACTGCTAATCCCCTACCAGCCTTTTGTTTTTATTCAAATTTCTTGTGTTATTGTTGTAAAAGGATTCTCTGAGTTTAGAACCTTTTTTTTTTTTTTTCTGTTGCATCAGGTGATCTTAGAAATCAGATTCAGAACCCATACTGAGTTACCGTGTTCCTTTTTGGTTCATACTGTCATTTATCTCACTTCAGCTGCCTCTCTAGTCACAATACCAATCAAATAATTGAAACTCTTTGTGTGTTGTTTCATAAGCAATCAGAAACAAAGAGTGCTATTTTTGACGGAAAGTAAGTCACAGCAAGGGGCTAACAATGACCTCTGTTTTTACATTGTGAATCTGTCTATATCATCAGTGGGTCTGAGAAGAGAGGGCTGCAAAAAGCTTTTCCAAGACAGCTCTGCACCCCTATAGCATTCCTGTTAGTGATGGCATTTCCGGAACTGCGTTTTCTTCTTCTTTTTTTCCTTACTTGGCTTAAGAAAACATCAAATTTCTGGACTGCTTTCTAAAATGACCCAGACAAGACCATATATAGCTAAGGAGAAAGGGGATGTAATTATGTGATCTCCATTTGTTGTTATCAGCTAAGTGAAATGAGAACAGATTCCATGGGGATTTTCCATTTTCCTCATGCCTTGTCTTACATACACAAAATCAGAGAAGTAATTGGTTTGTTGAAATTATCTTTAGTCAGGTTCTTTGTACCAAGAACTTTTATAAGCAGATAGCTCACGGTGACATGAGCTAAGGTGAAGTGTTTGGTCAACTTTGAATGCGTGTGTGAAACACCATCAGAACCACACTTGGAGAGTATAATAATGAGGAAATGGGTTTTGTTAAAAATGCAAGTTTTAGTTGGTATTTTCTGGGAATGTAGGCAGGATAGATTGGAAAGGATATAGGTTCCATTTTTGTATATCATTGCCTTAGCTTTGAGCACTTCACTTGTTCTAATGCATAACTGATCATCTCAGTATTCTTTATACTTTACAATGATTGAGTGACTTTTAGAAAAAACACAGTCAATGTTAGATTTTTTGACTAAGGACCACAATAAGATTATTCCCTTAATGTACTATGAATCTCCATAGCCTGTGCTAGATAATGTGTGCTACCGAAATGCTCTCTTAATTTTTAGAGGTTTGGGAAAAGATAAAGCAAGTTTCTATAGAAAGTATGCATTTTATATTGTTTTTAATGTATAGATTTATTGTATGTGGAAAATATAGACAAATGCTTGTCTTTGTTTCTGGTCTTAAAGATGAACAAATAAAGCCTTAATTCAGAGATATATGCTGTAGGTAAGTAGATCATATTGGATAAGCTTAAAAAAGAGAGTGTGATTCAGATGTACTAGGAAAAACTAATTTCCATCACTATTTAATAATAAGTAATGAAACAAAAAGCATTTTTTCAGCTCAAAGGAGGTGAACACCGATGTGATAGGGGACGGAGAGCATGACTTCATTGTTGGGCATACTTTTTCTTGTGACAATATAGGGCAGTGTGTGTGTGTGTGTGTGTGTGTGTGTGTGTGTGTGTGTGTATTTAACTGAAATGTATTTATTGTGAGAACAAATGTTCTTTTTCCTAAAATTGCTGAAGAGCCTTGACAGGACACAGAATAGTCTATAGACTATGGTAGAGCCATCAGACACTGGAAAGTCCTTGCTTCTGATGTTCTTGCTTAATGACATTACAAATATTCTTAACACATTATACACTTATCTGAAGATTTTAGAATATATGTTAGACAAACTGCTATTATGTATGGAGAACTGCTTTATTTGAATGTAAATTTCATAAGTGGGTGCAGCTAAGGTACAGAATTTATAAATGACCCAAATATTTTCTTTGAGAAATTGTCAAAATGCATTGTAAGGGTGAACTATATTGAGATGTATTATTTAAAATATTTCATGGGTGCAAAAAGCACACACACACACACACACACACACACACACACATATATATATATAAATAGTAGTTTTGTCTAGAATTGTGCAATTGTTTCACATAAGCTTGTTCTGTTCAAATAAAACATTGTGGAGGGGAAACCAGGAAAGGTGACAACATTTGAAATGTAAATAAATAAAATAACCAATAAAAACCATTTCCTACTTTTCATATATCATCCCTTTCATGGTTTAAACATTTTATCCAGCCTTTAAGAAAATATTATAAAGTTTCCTACCTATGAATACTATGTTTGCTCTACACATAATAAAGCCAATTCTGAGAATTTAGGTTGTTTGCACTCTTCTTTAAAGTTTTGAATGGTTCTGACTCCTCCCTGTTGTGTTGTGTCTTCTTTCAACACTTGCTGACAACCAGGGCTTCTCTAGCAAAGTACCCTTTTCCTAAGTCATTCTTTCTAATTTATAATAAACAAAAATCAAATAATAGTTCTCAAATTAGGGCCAATGAACTGTAAGTTAAGTCTTTTTTAATGACATTGATTTTAGTTTTTGGGGGGTTATATTTCGAGTTGTTCTTTAGTCAATATTCTGCATGGTTGGTATTTGCAGACATAACTCTTCTGATTTTGAAAGAGCAAGTAGAAGAGGAGAAAAGGTAGAGATGAGGTTTTCACATGACCTAAGAAACATGAATAGGAATAAGCATGGGTGTTAAGGAGGTGTGTTATGAAAACCACAAATCGATTGGCAAAACTGTGGCTTCAACCGAAGACAGAAAAGATGATGGGGTGTAGCCTCAATGTCTAAGGAGTACAATAATAAGCAGCTGAAAACAGCAAAAGCTCTTATATTTTACTCTGTGGTGTTTTGAGCTGGAGATTGTCGTTGGCATTTAGAAGTCAGAACATGGTGATCAAACTTGTGTTCCTGGTACAGGTACTTCACAAGCAACATTCTTTACACACCACTTTCATATTCTAGACCCAGAAGGAGCCCTTTTTATGCTCCATCTTATTAGTTTCAAAGGTAAAAACAGTAAAAATGGAGTCTGTTTAGTTTTTTTAATATGATTTCTCATTTTATCTCTGAAAAATGACAATTAGTGTAACATAAATATGCCAATAATAGCTCATCTTTTACATGGGCCACAGAGAAAAGAATTACCCATGTCCTCTTCAGACAACTCTACAGTCCTCTGCTGTCTACAGCAGGAGAGCTTGGAAACAGGTCAGAGATCTTCACAACATGCTACCATGTTGACTGAGAATGAAAACGAAGATGATGTATGTGGAAAGTTGATTATAGGGTATGAAGAGTGCCAAGTTTTTCATCATTATTGTTAAATACTTATGTAGTAATCATGAGCTTAACTTTTATGTGATAAAGGGGTGTCAGGAATGGAAGTGGCTTGCTTAAAAAACAAAGATAAATATATAGGGAGGTCTCTCTAATATTTACTTTCCCCATTGCTATGACCAAATGCCCAGCAAAAGCAACATAAGTGAAGAAAGCTATTTTTGTCTTGATTTCTCCATCATGCTAGGAAAGGCATGGCAAAGTTGGGGATGAGAACATTGTTAGTGTAAATTTTAAAGTGACAATTTTTCTTTATCCTGACTAGCTCCCAAATAAATGAAACAGAGTATCTAAGATTTATGTAATCAAGCTTTATGGCACAATGGCTGAGCAATATTAATTTATCTTAATCCTCTAAGATAATCTGCCTACCTCTCAGCCACAATCCCTGAGAAACTTTCATTTTAGTATTGATGTGGCACTCTCTACTCCAGGTATATTCCCACATTGGCTTCTGGATCCTTTCTTTAGAATCTCTCTCTTCTCTCCTCTCTCTCTCTCTCTCTCTCTCTCTCTCCTCTCCTCTCCTCTCCTCTCCTCTCCCTCCCTCCTCCCCCTCTCCCTCTCCTCTCCTCTCCTCCTCCTCCTCCTCCTCCTCCTCCTCCTTCTTCTTCTCTCTCTCTCTCTCTCTCTCTCTCTCTCTCTCTCTCTCTCCTTTCCTCTGGTTGGAATTGGAAGTCCAGCCCTATTCTCTTCTCTGCTTAGCCATTGGCTGACTTGCTTTTATTATAAATCAGAGAATAAATGGAGAACAGTGTTTACACAACATTGAGGCAGAAGATACTTAGAATAAGCACTATAGTGCCATGTCTGGATTGCAACCAGGCATGGGGACAGAGAAATCAGAATATTTCTCTGGACAAGGAAAATTGTGTACGCAGTGCACAATAACATGCTTATAGAGCATTGCGCTGATGCGCCTCACACTTGAATTTAGACAGGAAGCAGAAAATTTAGATGGAGATTGGGGTCAAATTATAGTTTCCAAAGGCGCACACCTAGTGACCCACTTCTGTCCACCATGCTTCTCACCTCAAAGATCCCATAGTCTTTCTAAACAGTGAACCAACTGTTCAAACCCACAAGCAACTGTTCAAACCCACACCAATGCAGATGGGGATGGGTGACTATTTTCCAATTCAAACCAAATGATATTCATATCAATTTAGCATCAGAGTTGAGCTGTTTCCTTAGGACTGTCAGAGACTATCCTCTAATATGCTAAACACCCTGTTGTGAGACAGATTCTTCTATATTTTGTAACCCCAATGATGGTGGTGATAGTTATGATTTTGATACCTCAGTAGTAGTTCTGCATCTCTGTTTTCTAGCATTAATAAATCTTGGTAAACAAAGTATAGGAAAGATGAAGTATAAGATGTTTATTTCAGTCTGTTAACTATTTATAAAACTTGAGGAAAATACCTAATCCTATACTTTTAACTTTAGTGATAAGAAACAGAAGTTCTGAAGTCAAATCGATTTATGTTGATGGAGTTGCAAGGATGTACATGGAGTACACTTCATGTGCTTTAGAATTCAGCATATTTTTCATATAGTGGACTCTTAAAGTAACCAGGCTCTTGGAGCTCAGTTCCTAAATAAACGGGGACAGTGAGATGAAGTAGAACTGAAGTGTTTCAATATCATGGGCATTCACTCCTAAGTTGATTGCTTCTTTGGTATCTATACAAGCAGGCTGAGGTGAGGCAGTATCAATCATCTTTAGAGGGGCAAAAATCTAGTTTCAGCAAAACAACTCTATTTCTGCTCCACCATTATGATGACAAGGCACAGTTCAAACACCCAGGACTACCCAGTGCTACCAATCTACATTCTCCCAAGTATTTCTGTAGATGATATCATGGTTTGTCTAGGTATCATCAAGTCTCAGATGTTCTGTAAGTTTGATTACTCTATAATAACAGTGGTCTGTGTCAATGTCCTAGACTCAGATTTTGTGGGGTTGTGGTCAGTCATCTGATATAAAAATATCTACTTTTTCTCTTTTAGCTGTATTTTTTTTATTAGCCTGTTCATTTTTAGTTAATAATGGAACTTGCTTTCTGTGTATTATTGAACTATTTTTTTCTAACAGAATTAACTTGTTTTATTTTAATAAGCTTGGAGTATGCTCTTTTCTGGACTAATAAAAACATCCCCTGAAAATACATAGATAATTAAATAATATGTTTTCTGAAAATTGCAAAATAGTTAGGCTGTGTTTGAGATTCTACAGAATATGACTCAAAGTAAAAATGAATGAATATCTATGGAACTCATCTGAGAACAATGGTGGTAAAAAAATCCTCTTACTTCAGAAAGCAGTACACACAATATTAAAAACTGCAACATGAGACTTACGTATGCTCTGCATATGAAGACTTGTAAGATTTTCTTAGGAGTATGTTTTTAGAAGATGACTGAATGTTTAGAAGCAACATTCCAAGTGGAAACCAGGAACACTGAATCAGCTTCATTCTAAATTGCCATTGTCTATGACCTGGAACAAATCGATAGAGGTTGTTCAGATCATCTTTGGGAAATGTAGTTAATTCAACTTTCTAATTCATGTCAATCTGTTTGAATTGATCCTTCACCATGTTTTTGGGACAGGAGTGGCTAACTTTATTTCCCTCTGTGTTACAGTTTGAATATGCTTGGCCCAGGCAGTAGCACTATTAGGGGATATGACCTTGTTGGTGTAGTTGTGGCCTTGTTGAAGGAAGTGTGTCATGGTGTGGGCTTTAAGACCCTCATCCTAGCTCCCTGGGAGTCAGTCTTTTCCTAGTTGTCTTTGGAACAAGAGGTGGAACTCTCAGCTCTTCCTACCTCACATCTGGCCGGATGCTGCCATGTTCCCTCCTTGATAATGGACTCAACTTCTGAACCTGTAAGCTAGCCCCAATAAAATGTTGCCCTTATAAGAACTGCCTTGGTCATGATGTTTGTTCACAGTAGTAAAACCCCAACTAAGACATTCTGGTAACCTACTTGATAGGAAGCCAAACAATACATATCAAATCTTAACACAAAATTTAAGTATTATCATTAGATAAACATAGGAACATGCAGGATAGCTAAAAGTTGGTTGAGGCTGGAGGGAGGGGAGACTTTCATTAAAACCAGATAAATTAAACTTCTCTTTTCCTATAATCTGAAAAAAATGTTCATTAATTTTTTGAATAATACATATCATTTCTTTTTCACTGACAAGATTTCTTGATGTATAAACTTCTTCATTTGGTAAAGAATTAATTATTAATTAAATTGGTTTTTAAAGCATATGCACCCTATTTTGTATGTATCTTTGAAGATCAGAATTATAAGTAGACATTCTTATTTTTTTCAAATGGAGAGTTTGAGTCAAAAGATAATTCAATGACAAACTAGAAAAAAGTTGGCATTTTTATCTATACAAAGAAACATTATTTTATCCAAACATTTTAATTAATAAACCAGGTCAAAATATCAAACTAGTAAATTTAAAACTTCTAACATTCAGTAGGATTGTATAAAAACATATATTATTTTATTAAAGGGATAGACTCTGAGAAACATGTGGCTAGGCCATTTATTTATAGTATATTTATGCAAGCAAAGATGGTTTATCGCTATAGCCTTGTGAGATCCACTTTCATGTATATAACCCATCACTGATGAAAATGTTATACAAGGTGCTAGGGAAATGGTTCATTGATTAAAAGCTCTTATAAAAGAACTGGGTTCAGTTTCCACCACCCACATGTTAGGTCACAAACACCTATAACTCTTTTCCTGGGACACATACCACTTACATGGTACACATATACACATAAAATAAAAACATTCTTACAAACCTTAGTTAACACAAGACTGAATTTGTACATGACCAGACATTTAACTGTTACTATTTGGTTTTAGAAATTAAAATGAGGTCAACAATTTGATACCTGGTTTGGGCTTGATAAAGACCCAACAGTCTGAATGGCTCAACATTCAAATGGAATGACTTGGGAAACAGTGAGTTATGATTATGAAAGGAAGGTCACCACCATTCAAAATTTAAAAAGTTAATATTGCCTCAAGAAGCAACTTTGCATTTACTAAAATATTTCAGACAAGGCAGGTGAAGCAAGGAAGTTCTGTTCCACTGAAGAAGATGCAATGACTGAGAACTGAGGTATTAAAAATAAAATGAGCAGCTGAGAAAGAAAAAGGCCAACAATACTGATTCTTCATCCTGAGCCATTTGGAAATGTTATGTATCCTCAAGATATATAAAGAAGCCAAATTGAAAAGAAAACAGATGAATCTTTTCCCCCTTCCCATTGTGAATTAGGAACCATCTGCAAAGGCAAAATGCTGAAGAAAAAACAAGTGTTCCAATATGCTACAAACAAAATGACATGTATGCATGCATATTTCTTTGTAATAAATATAAAATACATTTTAAAATGCACATCTTCAACTACAAAAATTGATATAAATTAACTTCTTCAGTCCTTTGATTATAATTTTAAAGTTACCAAACTTACAGCTGAGAAGCTGAACTTTAATTCTAGCCATATGTTTCTGAGCATCCATTTTCAAGCCAATGAAAACAGAGTGCTGAGTGGGATTTTTCTATTAATAGATATTGACATGGAATTGGATCACTTCTATATTTATTCTTATCAACCAAAGGGGAAAGAGGACAGTTATTTCTACTACTCATTCACAGGAGATGGGGAAAGGCTTGCATTTTGCATATTGTTTCCTGTCCAGAGATTGTTGGCATCGGCTCTTTGAGTTTCAAAGCAGGTTTGACACTAGTTACTTGTCTATTTACCCTTCTCCTGGATTTAGCTATAATAGAGTGGCAGTACAAGGAGAAGGGATTTTATGGGTTAGAACCCTGTCAGCTTTCAATATTTGTTTCTGAAGGGTACATGAAGATTCCCAATTTCTTTGCTCAAAGTCTTCTGTCTCTCATATTCCCAACTTATAAGCTTATACCATTCTGCTAAGGTAAGGGCTGCAGCATAATTGCCCCAAAGTTCCAGTTTTACCACGTATGGTTCTTTTTAGTAACATATACATATACATGTGTGTAGACACACACACGCACACACACACACACACACACACACACACACACACACACATATAACACGTCTTCAGCTTGACATAACTATGGGTGGCAAACTTGTTCACTTTAAAATGTGACTGGCTCAAAGTTCTTGCCTAATGTGGTACCATCCATACCTACATAGCACACTAAATGTATTCATTGTTAAGGACATGAGGTTAAGTTAGTGAGAACATTCTGTCTTTATGAATTACTAGACAGTTCAGTTGTGAACCATAGACACAATACATCCAGGTTTAATAAAGTATGTTATATCCTTTCAGAGAAACTTTATTATGGTGATGCTGTAATTTGGTACACTTACATCCAGTTTAACCACTAGATTCTGTGTTTATTACTTAATGAATCAAAGAAACATAATTTTATAGGAGAACATGCTAAAATGTCATGTGGAGCCATTTTGTTTCAGAATTACACAAAGCAGAATAACAGTCTAGTCACTTATTTGTATCAACATGTAAAAGAACATAATAATACTACTGAAATGATATTCAAACAATCTTTCTCTCTCCCTCTCCCTACTCTCTTTAGGTTTGGTCCTGCTATGCATTGTAATGCTAAGTGTAGTCCCCCAAGATTTGGAGTCAGCATGTAGACCCAAGTGACAACATGTGGCCTTGCCCCCAAGTTATTTCTGATTGGTAGATATGGATGCCAGCAGCCAATAGCTAAGCAGAAGAGACATAGGTGAGATTAAGAATTCCCCAACTTAAGGTCAGAGGAGAACCAGGAGGATGAAGAAGTCACCACAATTTAGGTGAGTTTAAGAGAACATGGCTTTGAGAGCCGACCAATTGGAGTTAAGAGCATCCCAGATGAAAAATAGTAAGTAATAACACTGGGTTAGTGATAGGAAAGTAGTTTCTACTAGCACAGAGGGTCAATATCTGCCCTGTTCTTGTGCTGTTTAAAGCCTATTGTTAATATAGAGGTTGTGTGTGTCTTTTATTCAGGAACTGAGTGGTGAAAGGTAGGGTAGAAAAAAATTCTACAACACCCAACAGTCCCCTCTTCTTCTCCCTCTCCCCCTCTCCCCGCACCCCAATGTGTATGTATTGTGTACACATTAGTGCAAGGCATGAGCCAGCATGTGAATGGCAGAACAGGATGTTCATAATCTATATTTCATTTTTTTTCATTTATGAGTATGAGTCTGAAAGTCAGAGGAAGGCAACAGATTCCAGAGCTAGAGTAAAAGGAGCTCATGAGCCACCATGTGGATTCTGGAACCTAAACCTAAGTCCTCTGCAAGAGCAGTAAGCACTTTTAACCACTGAACCATCTTTTCAGCTCTGAGACAGTTTCTTACTGAAATGCAAGCTGGAGATTTTGGCTGGGCTGGCACCTGTCTCACCTACCTCTATGTTTAGTGCTGGGATCACAGGCACCTGCAGCCCTGCTCTGCTATTTATGTGGATTCAAACTCTAGTATTTGTGCTAACAAAACAAGCACTCTTATCCACTGAGTCTTCTTCTTAACTTCTTCAAATAATCTTTATTATTATTATCTTCAATTATTAATTTAAATTATGTGTATATATGTGTGCCTGAGTGTGGGTTATACAGGAAACTGCAATGCTTGTTTGTAGAAGCCAGAGAAGGGTGCTGAATTCTCATGGAAAGTGGAATTATAGGCGTTTGTGAGCTGAATGATGTGAGTCCTAAGAACTGAACTCTGGTCCTTTGTAAAAGCAGTTCATGCTCTTAACTCCTGATCCGTGTCTTCAGCACCTCTTAAAATTTACACATATATGCATAACATTTATTTGCTTATATATTCATGAACACAAGAATTCTATGGTGCTTGCCTAAAGGCCAGAGGACAACGGTAGGAGTTAGTACTTTCCTTCCATTATATGGTCCCTGGGATCAAGCTCATGTACTTGGGCTTGGCATTAAGAGTCCCACCCATTGAGATAATCTTCTTAAAACGTATTTTTGTCTTCAATTCTTCATATGAAATAAAAGGAATTATTTTATAAGAAATCCTTTCATTAAGTCAGTGTGCAACTTTGTTCTTTTAGACTACATGTTGGCCTAGCTTATTTCAAAGATATTACCAAGAAATTAACTGGATAGAGAAACTACAGTGAAGCTCTGGATTTAGAACATATTAATTTGGGACACTGCAATAGCTAAATGACAGCTTAACCTCATCCCATGGATATGTCGTGGTCCAGAGAAAGAAGGATAAATATAAAATAATTAACGTCTGGTTTCTTTATGAGTTATTTTTTTTGATTTTTCCTTTTTCTTACACAATTAAGTCAATTTGTACTATGAAAAAAAACTAATCTCTGTTAATATCCACTGGAATACCAATTTCTTTTTCAATGAGTTGGAATTATAATACATGAAACTTGAGAGGAGGTATTTGAACTACATGCAAAATATAGCAAGTCTTAAATGCCATGCTGAGAAAATTGAATGTTATACCTAAGGAATTCTATTTGTTAATGTTAACCTTGAACTTCATTGAACTGATCTGGTGAATACGGACACTGATTGGGAATTCTATGAAGAGTTTATTGTGCTTTCTATCAAAGGACTCCCCTGAAAAGGTCATAATTCCTGAGAAGGATTTCAGATTCACTGACATCCATTCAACCTTAGGTAAAAATAGACCTGGGTGCCCTTGAATATTTACTGAACTGAGTACTGAATGGGTGCTTGGGAAAAAGAGAGGCGATGCAAGTAGATGCATTGAGGTAAAGTTCCTTGAAACATGGCAAAGGTCATCCAAGGAATAATTGGGAATGATGGTCTCACTATGTAGAATGGCTTTCTGATATACACCCCTAAGAGCATACAGGCTTAATTCTGTATTACAAGACTAACACTTATTAACTATTTCTGTTACTTCTGCATAGCTATGGCAAACATCCCTATAAGAACAACATAGAGAGAAATAATTTATTTTGGCCCATGACTTCAGAGATTTCAGTTCACAGTTCTCAGCTCTATTAACATTGAGAAAACCATGGTATAGGAGAATTTAATGGAAGAATAGTCTTCAACTCATGATAAATAAGAAAATAATGAGTATAGACCTAGAGAGTAGGAATAATCTTGGAAGCCATGGCCCAATGACCCACTTCTTCTGTTGCAGTAAATATTTTTTAAAAATGGCTAAACTTTTTTATTCTGCACTAGCAACATGGCACTGTGGGGTACTTTTATCTCAGCAGCTCCACGCTGCCCCCAAGTACTCTCAGATCCAGGCAATCTGTAAGCCATGGCGCCACGCTGGTCCCTAGAGTTAGTTTCAGCACCTGTGGGGCCATATACAACTAACCATAATTTATCTCTGGTTAGTGTCTCTCCTGGCGGCTCTCTACTAGCCATAAACTCTCTGGTTCCAGCTATCTGGTAAAATCAAGACTCAACAAACTGCAGCACAACAATCATATTTATATATTAAATTCTCAATCTACAATACATCCACACGATAAACTCACAACCAGTTGATAAGAATATAAACCCCCACCTAGATAAGATAAATTGACCTATAGAAATCTATCCTTTAAGAAATATACATAACTACCTAGGGTCATTCAGGAACACCTGGATCTGGGTTGTCCTTTTCCATCTCCATCTTGATTTTCCTCCTCTTCTCTCCTGCCTTACAAAATCTTTGTTCCTGCCTTACTTTTTAACTGTTTAATCATGGGCCTTGACCTAATTTGTGCCAGCCCTCACACGTATTTGGACATCAACCTACCTTCCTCCTTAATTTTATTTCTCTGGGTCTGATGAAACACCCTCACAAACAACTGTAATGAAGAAGAGTGTTGTTTTAACTTACTATTTCAGGTTCCATTTTGGTTCAGCATCTTGTCTGTGCCTTTAGTGGGCAGTAATCACATTTACAGTTTCTCTATCATTTCGGGACTTCCACTGCAGCCTAGAATGTACCTCAAAGCTTCATACCTAGCCCATAGAGACTGTCTGTAGGAACTCCAACCCTGTCATATATTGTCTATCTTCCTATCTGTTCCCTTGAGATGTGAGTGGAAACCTTCACGATCCCACAACTCTCAAATTCTATATTCCTGAAAAACTAGTATTGTGTAGACAATGTTATGGTCTGCTGGCAGTTGGAGCAATAACGGAATCCATATGAACTGTAGGCACATTAGCTTTTCAGTGCCTAAATGGTTGAATACAGGGAAATGAGTGCTTGGGAAATGACTTAGTAGGTAAATCCGCAGGAGCAGGTTATTCTAGAACATTCTTTTCCCAAGGGAAAGTCTTTTAAATGGCTTTACTCTTTTGTACCTGTGAGCCTACCTTGGCTGAAGCATGAATAATTTCTGAAAGATACTAAGACATATTTTCTATTGTTTTAAATCAAAGTAGACAGTTTCTTCTTAATGGTAACAGGCTCTTCAGAAGCTTATTTAGCTATAACTACACAGGCATTTCTGATCATACTACAAGTTTATTGATCTATTCCAATCTACTATTGTTTCTGAGGCTCACTGTAATCCTACATCTGACAGAGGGCTAATATCTAATGTACACAAAGAACTCAAGAAATTAGACTCCGTTTAATCAAATAATCCTATTTAAAAATGGGGTACACAGCTAAACAAAGAATTCTCGGCTGAGGAATATTGAATGGCTGAGAAGCACCTAAAGAAATGTTCAACATTCTTAGTCATCAGGGAAATGCAAATCAAAACAACCCTGAGATTCTACTTCATACCAGTCAGAATGGATAAGACAAAAAACTCAGGAGACAGTAGGTACTGGCGAGGATGTGGAGAAAGAAGAACACTCCTCCATTGTTGGTTGGATTGCAAGCTGGTACAAACACTCTGGAAATTAGTTTGATGCTTCCTCAGAAAATTAGACATAGTGTTACCTGAGGACCAGCTAGGCTGTAACTCCTGGGCATATACCCAAAAGATGCTTCAACATACAACAAAGACACATGCTCCACTATATTCATGGCAGCTTTATTTATAATAGCCAGAGGCTGGAAAGAACCCAGATGTCCCTCAACAGAGGAATGGATACATAAACTGTGATACATTTACACAATGGAGAATTGCTCAGCTATTAAAAACAATGACTTCATGAAATTCTTAGGCAAATGGATGGAATTAGAAACCATCATCCTGAGTGTGGTAACCCAAAATGATTCTTTTACAAAAGAATCAGCTGTTAAGGGATTCATTCCTGCAGTTTCCAAGAAAATACCCTGTTTATTAAAATCTGAAGAGAAGAAAGGTTCACAATACATCTATGCATAACTTAAAACAAAGAGAATGTTGTCAGATATCGCATCATTAAAAGTAAAGCCTTCTAAAGCAGAAAGGGGAAAGACTAAAGCAGGAAGGAAAGAAGGAAGGGAGGGGGAAGGGAGGGAGAAATAAGACAGGGAGGGAAGCCCTCCTCTGAACTCTTGTTCTTGACAGGACAATTTCTTGCTATTGTTCTTTATTCCACTGTTGTATTTTCTGCAACTAGAAGACCATTCAAAGCACACACAGTGTTGACTTTATCTTACTTGTTCTTAAACACTTCCTCCCTGTAGATTTGCCTGTTGTTTATTTTGGACACTGGCCTAGTGTTCATCCCTTTAGTTCTTTTGGCATCGGTTGTTTATTAATAATTATATTTACTCGTAAAAACACAGTATTAACTGTCAGGTATAATTGCAAACCATTAACATAAAACTTTTTTAAATTTTAAATAAGTATATTTATAAAGGGGACCAGGAGGGGCCATTTGTAATATAATTAATTAATTTGAAAAGAAGTATATTTATATATCATTTCAATTAATGCCATCGGGAAGATGTTATTCAATTTTAAAGATGAGTAATTAGAGATATACATTGATAAACATCTGTCCAAAGTCACACAACTATTAAATCCAAGCTGAGAAACTAAAACTGAGTATAGCACTTTGCTGAGCAGTCAGGCAAATCCTGGTGCTCCTTGCACCCTTAAGCTAGCCCTTACATTTCAACTGACTGACAATGGAACCATCTGACTATATAGAACAAATGTATCTGGTTGCTCCTTTCTGAGTCCATTTTCTCATAACATAATCTACATTTTGGTAAATGCTTCTGAAAACTTCAATAGTGATGCTTCTTCACACTTGTGTTATTTAATTCCTCTCACTTGTCTCAGCAGTTGGATGCCATTCTCAAAATTGTTCAATTTCTTTTCACATAATCTCTCTTTAAAATGTAGTTTATAATCTGTTAGTCATCTAGGCTTTCTAGAGAACAAAGCCAAGTAGATCAAAGCAAAGATTCGCTATTTTCAGACTTGTCTCAGTGACCCAAGCCTGATATATAGATTATTTTCTGTGGGTGCCAGAAAGCTGTGTGACTGGAGGAGCCAGTCTGGAGCAAGAGTAAAGTTGAGACATGCCCAAACCCCCCAAATCTCATGATACCCACAGGAGATGGGACTGTTCCCACCTTCCTGTGGCCCTGCATGCCCCTGTGCATGTACCCTGTACAACCCCACCTCTGTCACCCTTGAGGTTGTCACATAGCCTGGTGGCTAAATCACAGGTTTAATTTCCTCTTTCCCTATAAGGACCTTTCCAGCTAGCACCTAGAATTGCTTTTCATGCAAATGAAGCATTCCCAGCATCTCAGTACCAGCCAATAATGTACATTTACCCTAAAACCCCTCTACCCACTCCCCGAGGTTTTTAGAGTTCTTGTTACCTCCAATAAAAGAGAGCTGTTTCACTGAAAACCATCTTGGAGAAGGTTGTGTCTCGCCAGGATAGCCTCATTCTTGTGAGCCCACCCACCCAGATAAGCTATGCTCCTTCCACTCCTTCAGGTATGCAGTGGGCCTGGATTTTCTGAGAGCAGAAACAGATCCAGGCCCACAAAGTTCCTCCTCTTTGGATAGAAATCAACAAAAGCAACTCAAGGATGGTTTTATTTTGTCTCAAAGTTCAAGGATACAGGCATTCATCCAGAAAAGTAATGGGGACAGGAACTTGGGGCAGATGGTTACATTTTATCTGAAGTCAGGATGCAGAGTACAAAGAATGCTACTGCTGGGCTGGCTTTCCATCTTTACTCATGGAATGGTACTGCCTTCAGGTAAAATGAGTGCTCCCACTTTAGTTAATTCCTTCAGGTGAGCCTGGAGTCTTGCCCCTCATTAGTTCAAGGTTTGCCAGGTTGACGACCAACACCCACTTAGCTTCTGTTTTTTAGTGTGGTAGAGACTGATGTCATCCCACCACGCAAGCCAACTACTGCTCACTCCAAATTCATTTCCAAGTCTAGTGTCTTAACCTTCCAGTTATCTGTCATCAGGCCACTTTGTTTTGAAACTTTTCCTTTTTGTGTAATCATCATCTATCTTCTAAGATGTCTTCAGTAGTTTTCTCTCTCATTTCTTTATTTCTACTCTGTCTGCTCCAGGAATAGGCCATTCTCTGCATATTCATTAATGTGATTCAATCTATCCATTTGGCCTGAGATAACAATCCCTAATCTTTTTGTCCTAGCCAGGATTTTCTCTGGAAAGTACCCACTCTAACATATCTTGCTCCTCACAGTGCCCTTTAACTTATTTCATTTACTTAATTAAACAGGCCTGTCTTTCACAAACCAGACCACATACTATTTTATTTCCTCTTCCTGAAGCAATCCCTCTTCAGCCAGCTAACCTCTGGCCTTCCTTCCTGCAAAACTTAGTGTATATGCTACTTTTTCATCCAACATTGTAGAGCTCTGGTGCTGGGGCTCTCCCAAGGAGATCTCTCGCCCAACTAGGTGCATGGGTTCAGGTGAGGGGGAGAGAACTCAGGCAGGGAGGGGGAACAGCTTCTGCAGCCCTCACTGCAGCTTGGGTTGCTCAGGCCAGGCTGAGCCAGCAGGGGACTTACTAGCTGGTAAGGGGTTCAGGGGAGCTTCTGGTAGTGGTTTCGGTAGAGCAGATCTCTTCACCAAGTGGTGGTGTTACAACCCTTATGACAGAAGCTCTCAAACAATGGAATGATTCCTGCACACCTTTAATTCTGAACATGACCCTTATATACAGATTTTTTGGGTGGGTCACCTTATCTACATATTCGAGGTTGTGGTCCTGTCTCTACTCTACCACTGATCTGTCTTGAGCCTATGTGACCTGTGGTCATGTCCTCACCTGTGGAGGAGGGGCTTGAGGCATTGCCCTACATGACTGGTCTACAGGGATCCACGGAGGGCACAGCCACATGAGGCCCTGATATCCTGGGAGAATGGGAATGCTCCTGCTGTCCCTTTTAGGTTCTCCTGGGGATTTGAACTATCTCAACCAGGAATCAGGCTACCTTTCACCTCCCGTTGCCCTACACAACATTGACTTCTTTGAAATGTCAGTTTCCCAGTGTTCAGCAGCATTCATTTCCCTTTGGTTCAATCACCACTGAGGTATATTTGCCTTTCCTTGACTAATTATTGGAACAGTAACTATGAAGGGGAATGTTAACAATGGCTTAAAGCTCATTCTCTACTTTCTTAGGTACACCTCATCAGCTATTCTTTGAACTCCAAACATATATTCTACCAAAAACTCATTATTTAAATTTGCTAATTCTAGAGATTGTTTTTAGTAGAATGTACCTCATCTGCCTAGCCTGCTTGTGTCTTGATGTGTAGATTTATGAAGTGCCCCTGTGGTGATGAAGAGAAGTTAATCACACAGGGAGAACTAAACTATGGAAATGATGGGTAAATGGAGAGACATAGCAGTCAGGGGCCTACCTGTGATAACTCAAGTCATAAAGTCTGAGAGTCATTCAGTCCAGAACTAAAATACATTAAAATGTCAAAAGCAGGAGGTGTGTTTGGTAGGTTTCTGCTTGCCAGACAGTGGTGTGGTAGATCTCATTAATCTACAACCTTTGCTAATGATCTGTGAAGCAACTTGCTCTTGACTCATGCTCTTGTCATTACATAAGCATCTCAGTTCCCTGTCTCACAAGCTCATTAGAAGGAGAAAGTTGACTGTTTTCAACTGGTATTATTTTCAGCTTTCTAGACCAGCATTAAGCATATAAAGATGGTCAATAAATATATGTTTGGCTGATGGTGCCTTCCTCACAGACTTTCTATCTTGGACATACATGCTCCTGTGGGGAAATGTTTAGTTTCCTATGCAATTAGATTGGGCACCTGTGATAAAATTTAGTTTAGTTAGAATTTCAGAGGCTATATGCTTCAGAATACAAACAATTGAGATTAAGTAAAAATTGTCTATATTATTTTTCCATGTTCTAGCAAATGATAAAACTTGGGTTGAGGTTATTTTGTAGGAAGGTGGCAGATCTGCCATTCATTGGTTCCTGGGTAATAAATACAATAAACTCTCATCTATCTATGTAAAATAGTATAAACAAGAAAGTCTAAGGGATTTTTGTGAAGTACTTCATTTTTGAGACTAAATTGTGAACTAGTAAACATTGATTATGCTGTCTAAAACATAAGTGAAAATTGGTAAGGTATAATTGTGTGTGAAAAGCTTCTAGAGAGCTTTCGGTTTCCTTTCCTGCCTTGATTACTCCATTTGCTACATTCTTTCTCTCAGTGGATGAGGTTCAACACAGGGGTCATGATGTTTACTAACGTTGGAGAAACAACTGAATTACCATCTGCTGAACTGATTCATGAATGAAAAGGATGTCACAATTTTCCCAGCACTGTGTGACATTTCTCCTAGGGAGAGGTGAGCAAACATCTGTCTCCCCAGTTAGGGAACCAATAACAAACCACAGGAAGGATAGTATCAAAGTCCAACTGATGAACCAATCTTTTTTATCCAGATTACTGACAAGAATATGGGTGATGGTTACAGTGACAGGGCAGAAGCAGCTCAAAGCAGCATTATTATCAAAAGCCTAACCTAGCATGGATGACATAGAGCTCCTGGCACAACCTTAGGGCAGTTCAACAATATGAATGGTGTCCTTTCTACATCACTCTGTTGATTTGAGCCTTTTTCAAGCAGTTTGATTGGTTTCAGTTTCTTTCAGGCAACTTAGATGACCTGCCTCTTCCAGAAACCTGGTCTAGCATGTCTCTCAGTCCTTATTGTGTAGACATGGGGAAAGAGGGATGTAATGAATCCGTTCAGTTTCAGGGACATCCTGAACTTTTGGAGTGTTTACTTCCTGAGCTTAATGAGATTCACCTCCATTTAGAACACTAAGTTTTATTGAATTTTTCTCTAAGACAACAATGTTTTTGTTGGAAGGAAGCTGCTTTTCAATACTCAGCAAGTACATTATATGTGCCAAGTTTTCTTATAGGTATTTAAGGGTTAATCTTCAGACATCCCTGGGCTTTGCCCTCAATGTGCTACCATATCTAATGACAATTAGGGGGAAAAACTATGCTTAAGGAAAGATACATATTATAACTATGGGACAAAAAAGGATCAATTCTCATTTGTGAACAGTTGGAGTATGACTTTATAACTAGAGTGATATTGAAACCAGAACAAGAAGAATTTAACCAAAGGCATAGGCCCACCATTGATAATTCCTCACAATAGAAACATTCCTAGTGTCTTTGGATGGTTCAGTAGATATGGTGGCTGGGGTAAGAATTGAGAACAGACTACAGAAAGCGAATCTTCCTTTCTTACTTTCTTGTTATTATTTTACATATTTTAGCTCAGGATAATGCTTCTAAATGGTTTCTGATATGTCATGGCAAGGTAGAATGAACATTATAGATAAAGAGTAGTTGTTAATTAAAGATCAACATGAATGAAAAAAAGTGATACCAACTACCTATTTGATCTCAAGTATTCTTTTGATTCCTAGCTTTTCGTTTGTATGCTTGACGCATGAATGCCATACCTCTGTTCTCTCACTTCTTTTATGCTATGCTCCATCTAGAATCTCCTATCCTTACATTTCTGGGAGTAGTGATATGCATGAGTGCATGTTTGAATGTGTGCGTGGGTGCATATGTTGTATGTCGTAGGCAGATGGGAGAGAAAGAGAAATGGAACAGTTTATTATGAAGAGAGGTGGAATAGTGGAGTAGCCTGTTATGAGTGGCCAGCCCTGCCATGTGGGACCATAATGAAGTCCCATCCTGAGCTGCCACTAAAGGCCATGTCTGGATCTGTGGCTATGCAGCACCAAAGGTCGGTGTCTATGTCCATGGCTCATATTACTGTTAGAGAATATGAGGACATCCCTGGTTGGAGCAACCACCAGGGACCATGTGAATGCCCAGAGGCTGGGCAGAACTGGCTATGGTGCCGTGGAGAACTTGAAGCAGAGGCAACTTCTGTTGAGCAGGCCCTGTGTATTGCCCAGGCAGCACAGTAGAGCTGGCCCTGGTGGAAGGACTATTCCTAAAAACCTGATTTAAAGAACCATGTGAGAACAACGGTTTTACATTTTAAGCAGCTCTATTTGTGTTCTCTTTTTTGCAAGGCTCTCAAACTGTACTTTGGAAAGCACTGTTCCATAAAGTCTTATGAAAGATCTAATAATATGAGCCTATTTTCATCTGTAGAAGTGGTTCTCAACCCCGGCTGTAGATCACTTAGTGAACTTTTAAAGCAATATCAGTGCACAGGCCATCTCCCAGAATAATTATATCTGATTATCTGAAAGGAGATGAATATGTATGAGATCTGTCTTCTCTGTGCTATCACATAATTCTTCACATCAATGCTGGGGACTTTTTCTACTTATCGTGGATCTTACCAGAAAGTACTGTTCAGCTTTTCACTCCCTCAGTGAGAATCACAATAAATTTTCTACAATTTTCAAACGTAAAGAGCAGAGCTTCTTCTTAGGATCCTGTCTTGATAGATGTTGCTTTTTTTATACTTTAAATTTTAGCTCATTTATCACTCTCCTGCCAAGCTGCTATATAATGCAGAGGCAGGTGAAGGGTGGAAAGTGTGTCTTTTCCAGAGCTATGGCTAATGGAAATGATACAAGTTTATCAAGCCAGTAACCAGGGTGGAAGAGACCATGATAAAAATGCAAAGACTTTGTATCATCTACTTAGTTTCAACTGACCCTGCATTGCAAGAGTGTTATATGAAAGGAAGTAAATGAAAATAAAAACAAAGGCAAGCAGCTTAGAGTGCACTTGGTGTCCTAATGTTTCCACAAGTATAGAACACAGACAACCTGGAAGTACAGCTAAGTAAAGATGCTTTAGATACTTCTAAAGTAAGTTGGTTAGCTATTTGTTTATTTTAATTATTTATTTTAATTTTCTTTTCGACTTGACACAAGCTAGAATTATCTGGTAAGAATGAACTTTAGTTGAAAGATTGCCTCCACAATTTGCCTGTAGGCAGGTCTTTGGAAAATACTGTCAACTGATAATTAATGTGAGAGACTCCAGATGCTATGGCTGGTCCTAGGTTGTATGAGAAGGCAAACTGACAAAAGCCATGAGGAGCAAGCCAATAAGCAATTTTCTGTCATGTCCTTTGCTTCCTCGGTTCCCTCCTCTAGGTTCCTGCTTGAGTTCCCTCTATGGCATTTCTCAGGACTGTACTGTAACAGGGACACAAAAGTCAAATAGTCCCTCTCCTCCATAAGTTGGCTTTTTCCATGTTTACCATAGCAGTAAAAAGCAAACCAAGACACTAGGGAACAAGAAGACTTTCTGTCCTAGAGTAGGACAATCTAGCACCTGAAATACTTCAGCACACAATGAAAGAGGCCCCACTCCTCAATAATACTACTGACAATAGTATTTCTCAGTGGTTAAATTTTAGCTATATGAGAAGTGGAAAAATACAAATCAGGTTAGAGTCCAACAAAAGGAGAAATAGAGCAGGTAGGATTTTTAAAAGTGTACTCTGATATAGCATTGCAATATGCATTTTAATACATAGATGATAAAAGTTAATGGCATTATTAAATGAATTATGGAACATAAATTGTATCAGTTTTAAATCGAAAAGTTCATGGCAAGGGAAAGGGAAGATATTTATTAGAATTATTAGCATAGATAAAAATGCAAAGATTTCAGAAAGAAATATACAGGGAAAGAAAATATAAAGAGTCACAGAGGACAGGACCTTGTTCAGGAAAAGAAAGGGAGATTATGTAAAGACATAATTAAATAGATAATAGAGAAAAACTTCCATGGATTCAAGTATACTCATTAAGTACATGATTGTTGTTTCATGCCCTAATCATGATCAATAATTCCTGACTAATCAGGGTAAAGACACAAAACAAGGCAAACATGTACACTGTAAAGGCAGAAATATGAGGTGGGTCATTGCAAAATAATGTCAACAGCACACTAGCATAGACTAAGATCTTTAAGGTTCATGACTACACATTCCAATTTTCTAATGTTACAGTTTGGATCTTAATTGCACTCAAAAGCCTGGATAATAAGTTCTTAGCTTCCAGCCTATGGTGCTATTGGAAGCTATTGTAGCATTTAAGAGGCAGAGCTGAGTGAGATGTGCCCTTGAGAGAAAACTGAGACCCATCATCTTTCTCCCTCTCTATCTTTGTGTCCTGGATGCCATGACATGAGCAGACACAGAATTTTACTGGTAGGACTCTCGCCATGATATTCTGTCTCAGCACATACTACATGACAGTGGGCCAAAGCTTCTGAAACCATAACCCAACACTATTATTACTTTCTTATAATATGATTTTCTTATTTTGTCACAGCAATGGCAACATAATTAACATACCTGATGATGTGTGGACTAGATGACAGCTTCTAGACTGAATTCAGTTATAATCTCTGTGTGTAGTTTTAATAATTGGTATTTCAACTGCAAGGTGTTTCTTGGATTATTTAAAATTGTAATTTTATCTGTATACTCATGAAAGAAAATATGAAGTAACAAAAGTCTTGTATTCAACCAGGCTGGCATCTATGTACCAAGAAAAAGATTATATATAAATTTTTAATAAATATATCACTATTTTAAATGATCTTAGGAAATGGAAAAATTAAATTATTAGTTCAGATGGCAAAACACAAATAGGAAGCATATGTTTTCAAATGTTTACTTCAGTTGAATGGATATTTGAATGTGATAGGAAGAACTAGTGTGAGTTTAAGGCTGAATTAGAGATTACAGAAGCTCCTAAAGGAACAATAGAAAAATTGGATGAGAATATTCAAATAATAGTTTGAAATAAAAATCAACAGGTTTCTTCAGTACAATTTAAAGGTCTGGTAATATTCATGTGAAAAAAAAGAATCACAAAAAAATGTCTTCTAAAGTAGAAGAAAAATGAAGGAAAGATGGGGAAGAGTGGACAGTTTCAGTGTTCTAAGGTCTAGTGTTATAGGTGGCTTAACAACAAGAAATAGAGGATTTGGGTGGAGAAAATCGTTGGTGTTTCCTTTTATATATGGTTAGGTTTTCTTTTTAAGAATTATAGAATTATAGAGTACACTACTGCAAAGTCTTATTGTAGCATGCTTAATGACTTCCTTATAACTACATAGATGATGTCCCCACTTCAGTTAGCACTTCACAGTCTGTATGTACTATCACCTCCTCATGAAATCAGGGCTAGTTATATACACTTATCTGAGAGGTGCAGAACGGAGTGTCTGAGTCAAAAATGAGGGTCAATGAGCTTCCCTGACCTCTCCTCCTATAAGAGAACACCGAAAGGCAACAGGCTCAATCACAAGTGTCTCTTGCAGGTGATCACAACTGCTCTTGTGATTATTATTCTTAGATAGCACTACATATCTTCATTTTAAACTTTCCTTCTTCCTAAACTCTCAAAAGCAGACTATCTGTAACTATTACTGTACCTCAATGCTTAGCCTAAGCCTTATGTCACTTTTTAGCATTCATCACCCAGTATACTTCTCACTCTTTCAGCAACAGGTATAAGTGTGTATCTCCTTATCTACTCCCTTTTCTTAAACTATTTTACATGACATCACAGGAACAAGTTTTCCTTAGTTTATCAGTTTATCTATTGGGCCTTTACCTTTGCCCCAGCCATTTATACTGCAATTCTTTCCTATTCTCTGTCCATTCTAGCTAGACAGTATTAATCCTCAAATGTATATTTCTTTGCAAAAGTACAAAGAATATTTACATGCTCATTTAATGTCTCCATTTGAAGGATCATAGACATCATCATCAAGATGAAAGACAGTGAACATGTAACACTCTGTATTTATGCATAGCCTTTCTGTATCATTCATTATTTTTTCATATCTTCATTATTGATTCAAGATTTTGCTTGCTCCTTCACAATAACCCCTCTAACTTCACCTCTTTTGATTCATTCCATTGCTCTGTTTTCTCAATGATACCAGGTCTTTACTGCTTTTCATATTTCCTATACATGTCATGTTTTACTTTTATCTGGGCCATTGCTTTCCTACAACCACTCTCTCCCATATATTCATCTCTGCAAGCAGTTCTAAGACTGCCCTGATAATCCTGTTTCAATGAGTTCTATCCATAATATCCAATTTAAAAATAACTCCTGTCCTCTTTCATTATAGAATTTTTTACTGCCTTTACTTCTATTTCAATGACACCTATCCCCATGCAATGCCTTATCATACAACATATATAGTTTATACTCTGTGTTTACTATGGATCTCTTCCCATTAGAATTCCATTCTTCAAGCCTAAGTATCTTTATCTGTTTTCACTAATGAGTCTGTCAGAACCCCAGAAAAGTATGTCACCAAATAGGACTCAATAAGCAGAAAAACAAGTAAGTTAAATACATTTGTATCTTAGTATTATGAGCAATTGTGAGTCATGGGTTATAAAAGACTCTTTTAAAAAAATTCTTTTAGTCTTTAATCTCTTTTGACAGTCCAGACTTTTTCTCCCTCCTGGTCTATCGAATGGCTGAGAAACACCTAAAGAAATGTTCAACATCCTTAGTCATCAGGGAAATGGAAATCAAAACAACCATGAGATTCTACCCCACACCAGTCAGAATGGCTAAGATCAAAAACTCAGGTGACAACAGATGCTGGGGAGGATGTGAAGAAAGAGAAACATTCTTCTGTTGTTGGTGGGATTGTAAGCTGGTACAACCACTCTGGAAATCAGTCTGGCAGCTCCTAGAAAATTGGATATAGTACCACCTGAGGACCTAGCTATACCAGTCCTGGGCATACACCCAGAAGATGCTCCAACATATAACAAGGAGGACACATGCTCCATATGTTCATAGCAGCCTTGTTTATAATAGCCGGAAGCTGGAAAAAACTCAGATGCCCTACAACACAGGAATGGATACATCTACACGATGGATGGAGTACTACTCAGCTATCAGAAACATTGACTTAATGAACTTTGTAGGCAAATAGATGCAACTAGAAAATGTCATCCTGATTGACATAACCCAATGACAAAAAACCACTCATGGTATGCAACTCACTGGCAAGTGGATATTAGCCCAACATTTTGGAATAACCATGATATAATCCACAGACCACATGAGGCTAAAGAAGAAGGACAACCAAAGTGCAGATGCTTCACTCCATCTTAAAAGGGGGAATACAAATATTCATAGGAGGATATATGAAGAAAAAGTTTGTATAAGAAACTGATGGAATTAACATTTAGAGCCTGCCCTACCTGGGGATCCAGCCCATAGATAGATAGATAGATAGATAGATAGATAGATAGATAGATAGATAGATAGATAGATAGATAGGCAGACACCAAACCTAGACAATATTGATGAAGCCAAGAATTACATGCTGACAGGAGCCTGATAGAGCTGTCTTCTGAGAGGCTCAGCCAGAGCATGACAAATACAGAGTTGAATGCTAGCAGGAAAGTATTGAACTGAGAATTGGTTCCCTGTTGGAGGAGTTAGAGAAAGGATTGAAGGAGCTGAAGGGGCTTGCAACCCCATAAGAACAACAATACTAACTAACAAGAACTCCCAGGGACTAAATCACTACTCAAAGAGTACATACACAGGGACCGACCCAGGTTCCAGGGGCATGTGCAGCAGAGGCCTTGTTAGGTACCAATGGAAGGAGAAGCTCTTGGTCCTGCCAAGGCTGGACCCCCCAGTGTAGGGGAATGTCAGCACAGGTGGTTGTGGCAGGGGACACCCTCACAGAAGGGCTTGGGGGAATGGGATAGGGAACTTATGGATGGGAAACTGGAAAAGGGAATAACATTTGAAATGTAAATAAAAAATCCAATAAAAAATAAGGGAAATGTACTCTTTTCCACCATCTGCTGTTTATTCAAATTTTGTGTTGGTCTCTCCGTTCTGCTGAGAGTCCACCATGTTTTCAGGAAGCACTTTGTGACAAAGCCCAACTCTAAAGTCTTGCCTTTCAGGCTTCATGTATGTCCTTATCTATCCTCAGAGGAGACTATGGTGTCTTCCTTCAAGCAGAATTATGTTAATTTGCTCCTTGTTTTCTTTAGTTTGAGTCGTAAACCAGTCTTCTCTCTGTGCAACTCCACAGGAAACATTGTGTGCTGTTATCAGAGTCCTTTACAGCTCTTTTAAATAGCTGTTTAGAATCTTTAAGGTAATTTTACCCCTTTTTATCACATTAGCATTTTCCAAGATTTATTTTTTGTCTTGAGATATTTCCTTGATTTTATCCTTTGTCTTGAAATTCACTATACACTGTATTTTAATCTTCCTGAAACGTTTTTCTAACTGACATATTTTCTAGTGCTTTTGTTTGTATATATTGATTTTGATATACATATATTATATACAATTGAGGAAATCATATATAAGCTTTTCAGGTGGTTGATGTGAGCTAAAATGAGTGAGGAAATGGAAGAAAAATGAAGCAGGGAGAAAAGTTAGTTGAAAGTTAGGTGGACTAACTAGTAATATCAGAATTATATAGCTGTAAATTCCCCAGCATTTTATATACCTATATACTACATATGTGTGTTTAAATATATTCAAATTATACTTAGGTACCTAAAGAAGAATGATAACTTCTATTTTTCTTTCATAACCCTACTTGACTCCTAAATATAGCTGTAGTTATTTTGCTGCTCATGGAGTCAAATGTTACTACATGGCACAGCTAAAGTGTGCTTGATCAGATCATTTGTCAAATCTTTCAGTGTCTTCATCATAAAATATGATGAAGTGTGAGTCAGTGTTTGTGAGGGCCTCTAAAACTGAATTAAATTTACATGTTACTGCTGTTAAATACAAAGTAGAAGGAAACTTCTTCCAGAAAAGGTGTCAACCTGTTTGTGTTATTGCCTCTTCTGGGGCTATATGGTATTTCTAGTGTCAAAATAAGAACTCCTGGTAGACTTCAGGATTCTCTTAAATTATTTTAATATATAACAATAATTTTTTTTAAAAAAAAATGGTCTCAATGACACGGCAACTCTAAATCCGAGCTGATCAATGGGGCCTTTCCATCTTTATCATTGCTGAATAAATTTATTGTAAAGAGAATTGACAGTTGTAGAAATAGAATAAAATTCTATAAAGCTGCCCGATGTTTGTTTACTTTTGCTATGCTATTGCTATAATCACAACTGAGACATTAAACTGGGAAAGTGATAATTATTTCATTAACTGCAGCTGCTGATGTTGAGTCACTTACTCTCGCTCCATGTAAATATATATGCATTTGAAAATATATATATAATTTTTACTGGTGAAGTACTAACATAATTTACTCAATATTTTTATGCAATAAAATTGCACTAAGTAGTCACTGTGTGGCAACAGTTGTAATTTCCTCCATGGGGGCGAGACTGAGTCAGCAAGATGAGATCTGTCACTGGGAAGAGATAATGTAATTATAGAAGAAAGACTTTCATTTGTATAATTAGGCAGGTGTGGAATTTTATAACAATATAGCTGCATGTAGAAGAATAGTCTTGGCTCTAATGACTGCTTTACCACAGATTGTCCTCATCCAAACCAGCACATGTCAAGATATTTTTCAAAAGGAGAAAACATTGGAAGTAAAGAGACACTAAGTTGGAAATAAGCTATGAGAAGACTGTTGGTTATTGGACTACAGCCTTGGCTGCATTTTTAATTAACTTATTCTTTTTATTTTCAATAATTTGCTTACCTCTTTGCTATATTCTCCTTAATTTCCTCAATGTTGTTTTCTTACTAGCCACCTCTTGACTTTTCATTCCTACATTCTACTCATTGATACCAATGGGAAGCAGCAAAATGATTTCAATTTCAACATTTAAATTTCTCCTGAAGTTTATCTGAATGAGCTGTTTTTTGAGAAAATCCTGGGGTTGTATATGTTTGAAATGTACGAAATTTGCAAAAACTAATTTATTCCTGGAGGAAGCTAAATTGCATTTGTTTATTTGATATACCATTGAAGCTCAGAAATGATATTTAGAAAAATATTAAAGTCAGATAAATATATTCTGGAATTTTTGATTGATCTGTTTAGAGATTTTTTTATTCTACTTTTGTGGCTGAGAACTATCTGGCCAGGATTCTTAAGACAGATCGTGTAGCAGCTGAAATCAAAATATTGCTGCACAAGCAACCCTGAAGAGCTTGCTATTTGCAAAGCAAATTTAAAACCACACACTTGGGTTGAATCAGATAATATTAAGGCTCAGATGTCAAATATCAGCAAGGATAAGTTTGATCCTTAAAGCTAATTAAGGAGCTGTGCAAATTGCACATAGATGTATTACTCAGCATATCCTGCATTATTCAGTAATTGCAGAACACCATTCATCTCAATTAGTGACCTCCATTCAGGGGTGAAAACAAGAGATTTCTTTGATCTCAAGGATGGAAGCCATGAGATGTTTACTGGTACGCTCGGAGTTTCTGTCGTTTTTCTAATGGGTTAAGAATTAGTAAAACCATGTGAGACCCTGGATAGGCAAGGATTCCAAGCATGGATCTGTCTACCAAAAGGTAGAAATGTTTCAGACAAAAATTTGTAAGATATTTTCTCTTCTTTCCCCCTTTTGAGTCAGAGATGGCTTTTGTAACCAATCCCTCTGTGTGACATCACGTCTTCTTACCTCCACAGTGGTCACTTCTCATAAAGCTGACTTCCCACCACAGAAGCCATTCAAGTAGCACAGTACTCAGGGACAGCTTGCTCCTTTGTTTCATAAACCACACAATTCTTGTGATTCTAGGGTGTCCCCAGTCTTCTGAAATGAAATTTATATTTCTATCATTTTTTGCTTAGAGCTATTTGTAGTTATATATCACCAATCCACCAAGGTCTGTATTCATTAGTTTGACTTCTAAAGCTTGTAGAATTTACTTTCAGTATACCTTGCAACTTATATCAATATTTCCACCAGGCTGGATTGACTTTCTGTCTTTAGAAATGTTTAAACATCTTCAGTCTATAGATTGGCCCTAGGTAACCATTTTGTTTAAAAAGTCTTCCTATTACTTATCATTGTTCAGTTATCCAGCATTTAAGCTCCCTTTTACAGTTACTAACTTCTGACTAGTTTTATGCCTATAAACTTTACAATATTACTTCTTTCCTTTTAAGATAATGCATGCTTATTTTATTTTC